>NC_140584.1:241299883-241959883 GCF_964204655.1 Triturus cristatus | reverse complement strand
TGACCTTTACATGCGGCCCGTGGTCAACAGCACCATTGTAGCTAACATGTTAAAAAAACAGGCAAGTCTTATTTAAAGGTCAATTGAAGTTAAAGAAAGGAAGTACCTAGGTTGTCCTGCACTATTTGACTTTAGGAACACCTTAATTTTGTAAAGACCATTCAAAAATACGATAAGTCTCTTCAAAATTCAAAAAGTGTATTTCATTAACATGCTGAACTGATTCACCTTCGTATATAAGATTATATCAGTACATTGAGAAGTATTTTTTTAAAATGGTATTTTACAATCATGAATTTGGAAACATTAATTCTTTCTCCCCACCCTGACAATGGCAATATTGAACTAAGAGGCAAATTAGTTGTTATGTGCACTCTGTGAGTGTCCTTTTCTGTTATACATAAAAAACATTATAGTTTATTCAATCAAATACAGGAAAGGGGTTTGTACAGCGCACAATCTGAAGTCATGTATTATGCTGCTCTAATATGTGATATATGTGATAATGAAGAAAAAAGAAGGATAGTGGAATGAAATTATTGGCTAGGATCTCACAATTTGATAAAGTGGGGAAACCAGGATTAATCCCAGGTTAATTGGTTTCACATTGTGCAATTCAGCCACTAGATGCACATGCTTTGCTTCGCCTACATCCACCTTACCACAACCCACCCCCCCTCCAGCCTTGGTTAGCCACCCCCACCGCTACCCTGCTGGCATCAATGCAGCCCTCATTCACATCACAGACTAAACTTTTTGGCCCCTGGGAAAATGTTTACGAGTGCCTATGCTCTAAAGTGACATTTGGGAGGAGGACCCTGCATGTGCTACTTTGGCAAAATTGCACATAAAATGCATAGAAATATGAAGCAATTTCCATTGCTCATTGCTTGTACCTTCATTTAGCACTAGTATTCAATGGAAAGCCAAGTTCCGCTGTTGTACATTACTTAAAAGTTTAGTTGATCAGACTTTGTGTGAATTTTTGCACTGTTCAACCCTTGATATGCCAATATACCTTTGATCATTAGGGTCTTAGCTCTAGTGACGTTTGTCTGTTTCAGCTCTCACTTACACCAACTTTCAGTGCTTGCAAGTGCCCACACTAAAGTTTAATACATCTCAACCAAGTTTTACTCCATCTTGCTGATTTGTAGCGGTCAGTTAGCAATAGCATGTCTTATTTCAATCTTGTTTATGGCATATTAACTGTATCTCATACACTGCCATTCCTGTTCTTCCTTTGAATATGATCCTAGCAGAAAGGTTATATATAAACAGTACTTTAAACAAGACCATTATGGCTCCATGCAGAAACCCACTAAAGATTCGAGGATCAGTACTAATTCATTGTGAGAATGGTTGTACTTCAAATGTTCTTATATAAATTGAGGTACAGTACTATGGTGCAAAAAAGAAGGCATGCCTTGTTAAGATTAAATGGCTTTACATATTATGAGAACATTGGAATGTTGGGAGCTCCATTGAAAACAATGGAGCGCTCCGGGCTTATAATGGTTGGTATAAGCCCGGAGCACCAACATTCCAATGTGTCTTTGTTCACAGCTCTGGCTCTAGGTAGATGCATCACTTTGTAAATATGGCGCATGTTTTACTCCACTGTTGCGTCACAAAAAGTGACGCACCAGTGGCGCAAAAGTGACGCAGGGGCTCATAAATGAGCGCCTAAGTTTCTAAGGATTCATAAGGTTCTAATTTTCACATGACAGCAGAACTTTACATGAGAGAAGACGGTAGGCTCACTTCTCCCTGACATAGAGAAAATGGTCTAATCACACTATATATTTACAAAACAATTAATGTTACACCTCTTCTTTATGTGATAAACACAGGGCATGAAAATAGTCCGAACCCACCAAGAAGGAACATGGTGTGTGCCATTCCAAGTCACAGAATGGTTTCTGGGACTCACATTACCATTGAAAGTCAGCAGGCCAGTTTCATATACACTGGGGCCCTCAGGTCTGGGGTACTTGCCTATTTACCATGCAGGGGACATTCTTGTATCAAGAGGCATCACATCACATTTACCCCAAAATCAGACTATATGACGTTTCTAGAGGCACAAAGAACCCGTAGGCAGGATATAGGGATCTACAGCCCTCTATCAATTTGGTAAACATTAGATATCATAATTTACGGCCAGAAAAAACAGTATAATTATACTTTCATGAAAGGGCAGCCTAGAGAAAGCTACTTCTCCTCAAAAAGAACACTTCTGCATGGCTTAAGTTTGGACAACAGAACCTAAATGATTCACAGGACTTCTAGAACAATCCCATCAAATGTGTCCCACCTAGCCTTAGATATGTAATGAGGTGCTATCCTCTCAAACATCGCAAGAAAATCTACTGTGTGGGTGACCCCAAGAATTACGACTAAAGTCACAGGAGCTTGACTGAAATTCCCTTCTCTGCCTGTGAGTCCATTCATGTCAGTTCCTACAGGAGAACCTGCAGCGTTCCTGCACTAATGTAAATGTTCTCTATATTGGGGTGCAAGTGGAGAGTAATCCCACCTTTGACTGTAGGAGAAAATAGCTTTGGTGGCATTTCCTTGCCCAGATAAATTTGTTAAAAAGACAATCCTACAAAACACTGTTTGTAAAGAACAAAGAATAACTCTATCCCAAAAAAAAGGTGACGATGAACAGCAGTGGCCCGTGCAGGTAAGAGCGTGGGGGGATTTTGACAGACGACCACGAGGGAAAATTATTTATTTATTTAATTTTGCCTCATGGTCGTCTGTCGAAACCCCCCCACCGCCCCACGCACTTACCTGCATGGGCCGCTGCTGACTGTGAAATGGACATATTAGTAGTTCACATATATCAATCCCATATCCGTGAACACGTGTAATTGATTGAGAGCATATTGCAGGTACGATTGTGCAGCATGCATTCAAAAACAGCACAATATTATCCGCACAAAGTGATTTGAATTGCATAGGGAAAGGGTAAGAGGCTCAATAAATAAGATTGGGGACATTGGACCCTTCTGAAATGTTCATCGAGTAACCTTAATATTGCTGACATTTAAAGAGTTAATAATTATAGAGGAGGTAAATGCATGATCAGTGATGGCTATTAGCCTTGTGAGCTGGGAAGAAAATTGAATGTGCGAAAGAGTGGTAAAAAAAAAACTCCGCTTGACGAGGGCGATCCCTTTCTTCCAGCACAACTATAGAGGCCGGAATATGCATAATGGAAAAATATTTATTGTTTCAACTAGGTAATGTGTGTTTTTCACCAATTTTCGTGTTGGGATAAAACTATTCTGGTGAGAATGGATCAAAAAATCTGACTATGTTGTTTGCCCGTAGCTTGATCAATGCTTTATAACATAAGAGAGTGGGAGGGACTACAGATGTCTTACATGGTTTTAAAAAAGATCGTCACTTTAAATGGTATATATCAGGGTGGAAATATTCAAACCCATTGAGTTGCCTCATTTCAGCTTCTTGGACTTTACCTCTTAAAAAACGTCCTGCTGAAATAATTTCCCTCATTTATACTACCACTTGCAAAACAGCCTTAGAATCTCCTGTACTGCATCTAGAGAAAGACGTACAAAATCAGCGTTCACTCACTTGTGCCTTACATGCTTTCCTACTACCCCGAATGGCAACATGTGGATACTGGTTTGTGTGTTATGTTCAATGGTAGTTGTTTTTCTGGTCTTTTTCTTAGCTTCAAAATTCTATCATGCTACCAACCAAACTGTTTAAATTCTTAAGTCCTCTTTTATCTGTTGCGGATTACACCATCAAAAATTCAAACTACAGGTTAAATATGCAACTTGACATAATATCATCTCAATTTGCATTTCAATTTTGCATGTGGTGTGTGAACTAGTATACCTCATCTTCCGTAAAGGCTCAAAGAGACTGGTGGATCATTTAGAGTTTGGATGTGTGGGAGGAATGCATAAATTATCAGAGGTCTCACCCCAAAGTCGTGTGCCGTGTTTCTGATGCTGGAGCCTCAGCTGGCTCAACCATCAGATTCCCATATACCAAAAGGCTGCCAGATCTCAATGGCAGTCTTTCCTCAATAACTTTGGGCATGGCGACCCTTACTCATTTCCTTTGTCCATGCCTATAATGCAATGCGTGTCAGGTGCTGTGCCCCGTCTCCCACTTACCTGGAATGGCCCTCTGACCAGTCTAAGGCCCTTTCAAACCCGACCACACTGCCTCAAGGCCCCACATCGTTCTTGTGCTCCTTCTTCTCTCTTGCTCTCTGCTCCTTCCTCTCGCTTTTACTTCTGTGCCCTTCTCCTTTTCCTTTCATTCTCTCTCTGACTCTTTTGCCTTTGTTCTTGTGTCCATTCTCCACTATGCCTCTTTGTGCCCGATTTTCACTCTCTACTCTCTCTCACTTTGGGCCTCTTTTTGCCTGTTTTCCTAGTTCCGCTTTTTCTTTGCTCTCATTCTCCTCTGGTGCCTCTTGCACTTTCCCGCTTCCTGCCTCCTTCCTCACATGATTTCCCACCTCGTTCCTCACCCCGCTCCATACCTGCATTCTCTTTATGTGCCTTCTCCTACCTCCTGTGCCCCTCCCTTCCCTTCCCTACCCTCACCCTCTGCCCAGCACTCCAGGACCTACTAAATGGAGGCTGCTGCATAACCTCAATGAGCAAGTGCCTAAACCCTTTCACCTGGACTGGACCTCTAACCAGTCTAAGGCCCTTTCGGCTCCAGCCACGCTGCCGCAAGGGCCCACCTCGTTCTTGCACTTCTTCTTCTCTTTCACTCTCTATTCCTTCCTCTAGCCCTTTACTTATGTGCCTTTGTCCTTTTCACTCTCTCTCTCACTCTTTTGCCTTTGTCCTTGTGCTCATTCTCCACTCTCCACTCTCTCTCCTTATGCCTCTTTGTGCCCTTTTTCCACTCTACTCTCTCTCACTTTTTGCCACTTTGTGCCTGTTTCCCACTCTGTACTCTCTCTCTTTGTTCCTCTTTTTGCCTGTTTTCCTTGTTCCCACTTTTCCTTTGCTCCCGTTCTCCTCTGGTTCCTCTTGCACTTTCCCGGGTCCTGACTCCCTCCTACCATGCTTTCCCACCTCCTGCCTCATCCTGCTCCATACCTGCATCTCCATTGTGTTCCTTCTCCCGCCTCATGTGCCCCTCCCTTTCCTAGTCCCACTCTCTGCCCCCACGCTCCTCCCCATTCCAGGACCTGCTTAATGGAGGCTGCTGTATGACCCCATTGAGAAGGTACCTAGGCCCCAGCTCCCACTTACCTGGACTGGTCCTCAGACCATTCTAAGTCCCTATTGGCTCCGGCATCGCTGCCTCAAGGGACCACCTCGTTCTTGCGTTCCTTCTGCTTTTTCACTCTCTGCTCCTTCCTCTCGCTTTTACTCGTGTGTCCCTGTCCTTTTCACTCTATCTCTCTCACTCTTTTGCATTCCTCCTTGTGCCCTTTCTCCACTCTCCACTGTGTCTCTTTATGCCTCGTTGTGCTTGTTTTCCACTCTGCACTCTCTCTTTGTGTCTGTTTTCCACTCTGCACTCTCTCTTAGCACCTCGTTTTGCCTGTTTCCTTGTGGCTGCTTTTCCTTCTTAACTTTTCTCCTCTGGTTCCATCTGCACTTCCCACCTTCCGTCTCCCCAGTCTCCCCTGTCTCGCCCATCCTACCCTTTTTTGCCTCCTCCGCTCCTTACCTGCATCTCTCTTGTATGTCTTTTCCCGCCTCTTGCACCCTAGCCTTTCCTAATCCCACACTCTGTCCACTGTACTCCCCTCCCTCCCAGTACCTACTTAATGGCAGCCGCTGCTTGACTACAAATCCAGTGACCTGCTGGCACCCAGAAGGCGCACCAAAGGCAAGCCCATCTGCGCCCATCCATGTCTAGACCATACCCAGCTCCTCAGACCCTGGTCTGACCAGATGCCATCACTACACAGCCTCCCTCCTGTATGCATTCAACACAGCAGCTGCTTCCACGCCTCACCTCATGCCACAGCAGGATCTTTTTCATGCACTCACTGCCATTCCACATACAGAAACATGCTCACCCCACACACCACACATGCCTCGCCCCGTGTGGCCTACATGCTCCTCAAAACCAGATCTTTCAGTAAACACACCTCCGAGATCTGGGACATCATTGATATGCACTCCCCAGACATCCTCTTCCTGACAGAGACCTGGCTAAACAACACATCACCACCCACCATCGCCACAGCTATTCTGCCGGGCTACAAGATCTCTCACCCACCAGGACAGACCAGACAAGCCAGGAGGAGGACTCACCGTCATCCACAAGTACTCCATCACCTGAACCACTTCTACTGGCCAGAACATAACCTTCATGGAACATATGCACTTCCGATAACAGACCGGCAACTACACCATCATCAAAGGTACCCTCGTTACCGACCCCTCGTACCATGCACCACATCAGCAATCTCCTCAGAGACTTAATCGCCCCTGTCGCCATCAACTCAAATGCTTTTGTTTTACTTGGTGACCTCCGCTTCCATATCGATGACCAAAAAGATCCCATCTCCATTGCCCTACTCAATAGCCTCGAGATCCTGGGACTCACCCAGATCGTACAAGGCCCAGGACTCACCATCAAACCCAACTTAACAGCCAGTAACAAGGTCAAGTTCAGCCTCCTCACTCCACTTACTTTGACAGACCACTCCATCTTCCACTTCTTCATCGATGCACACCGACTCCCCCACAGCCAAAACTATTAACAACCTCAAGCATAGCCGGGAGAAGATAAAAGGCACAGACTAGACCAGCAACCTCAATACCTACCATCCAAACTTCATCAGTGAGCTGCATGCCAAGATCAAAGTCTTCAACAATTGTATCACTACTGGTGCAGACACACTAGCACCCCTGAAGAACGACAGGCATTAAACAACCAACAAACAAGAAAATCCAAACGCCACTGCAAACGTCTGGAGAGAAAATGGGACACCACTGTAAGAAAGACTTGCAAGTCTGCGCTCAGGAAATACCACACCCAAATCAACAAGCAAGAAAAACAGCCCTAGCTCTCAGACTGGACAACAGCCCCAACAACTGCAAAGAGCTCTTCAACATCGTCAAAGAAGTCTCCAACCCCCATCAACTCCATCACCCCTTCACAAGACCTCTGCGTCAACCTCTCCAATTTCTTTCACAACAAAATTCTCAAGATCTACAGCTACTTTGACCCCGAACACAAGACGCAGGAATTAATCAACCACTTGCCCAACACCACAATATCAGACCACTAGATCACAAAGAGGAAACCACTTCCCCAGAAGACACCATTGGAATCATGAGATTAATCCAATCCGGGGCTCACACTGACCCTTGCCCCCACCATATCTAGAACATATAAGGAGCTCTGATCAGCTCCCATCTCACCACCATCTTCAACACCTCCATCCAAAGTGGAATCTTCCCAGACAACTGAAAACACGTGGAAATCACAGCCCTCCTGAAACAACCCATGACAGACCCAAAAGAGCTCTGTAAATACAGACCCATCTCGCTCCTGCCCTTGCGATCCAAAGTTATGGAGAAGGCTACCAAAAAACAACTCTCAAAGCATCTTCAGCAACACCATCTATTAGACATCTCACAGTCTAGATTCTGCAGCAACCACAGCATGTAAACCACTCTCATTGCAGCAACTGAGGACCTCCGAACCATCATGGACAAAAGGAAAACCGCAGCATTCACACAACTTGACCTCTCAGCAGCCTTCGACACCATCTCCCACAGCACCCTCATCACAAGACTCCACAACTCCAGAGTACATGGACCTGCCCTGAGATAACTGGCCTCTTTTCTCTCCAACAGTAACCCAGCAAGTCGGGCTCCCGACCTACACTTCCAAACCCAAGAACCTCATCTGTGGAGTCCCTCAGGGACCATCGCTGAGCCCTACCCTGTCCAAAATCAACATAGTCTCCTATGCAGACAACACCCAATTCATCCTCTCCCTCACAGACAACAACCACACCACCAGGACCAACTATGCCACCTGCATGTCAAACGTAGAAAACTGGATGAAAAAGAACTGCCTAAAACTCAACACAGATAAAAGAGAAGTCCTGATCTTTGGGAATAAGAGCTGTCCATGGGACTCCTTCTGGTGGCCAGAAGACTTGGGATCCCCGCCCACCCCACTGGCCATGGCAAAAACCTAGGCATAATTTTGGATGACAGACATACGATAGCCAAACAAGTAAATGCTGTCACCTTCCCCTGCGTCTTCATCCTACGAATGCCCCGCAAAATATTTTAATGGCTCCCCACTGATGCAAGACGCACGGTTATGCAGGCCCTCCTCACCAGCAGACTAGATTATGGCAACACACTTTACACCCACATTATGAATCAACTCATACAAAGACTCCAAACCACCCAGAACGCCGCTGCCAGACTCATCCTCAACATTCCCTGTGAGAGGTACACTGACTACCAATCCAGAAACTATGCCAGTTCAAACTGCTCACCCACTCATACAAAGCCCTCCACAACTTTGGACCTGCTGACCTCAACCACCGCCTCAACTTCCACCAACCCACCAGGCAACTGCGCTCAGCCACACTCCAACTCGTGTAAATACCCCGCATCTGCAGGAGCAAGTCAGGAGGATGCTCCTTCTCCTACTTCACTGCCAAATCCTGGAACAACCTTCCAACCCACATCACAACCTTCCCATCCCTAATTGAGTTCCTCAAGAAACTGAAGACCTGGCTATTCAACTAGGAGCACGTTCGGCCTACTCATCTACTCCAGTGGCTGGATACCTCTTGGGTGATAAGCATGCTAGCCAAATCCTCATAACATAACGTAAAGGCAATGAAAATGTAGAATGGCCTCAAGTGTGGAGAACACAATGCATTTTTTGTATTGAAAAACAGACTCCCCCTTTGGAAGTTTATTTTCTCAATACAAAATGTATGCTAAGCACGCATCTTTAACAAGGTGCCTGCCCGCAAGCTGTGAAGGAAGTTTGTGGAGCCCCACTTCGCTGAAAAGAGATCCACACCAGGCAAGGAGGATCTCTCGATAAGACGGATGGTTCTCGGCCACCCTGGTGCATTGGTGGCCTGTCTGCCTGAAGTTAAATGACCGTCTAAGGGTCTCATTTGGGTTATGGTGGAACGCCAGGAATAATGAAAAGAGGCGGTCCTTCTGCATTGCCAAACCTGTGGCGCACCTTCATATTTAAGGTTGATTAATCTCTGGATTGCTGTCAACATAGCCTCAGCTGGTTCATCCAATTTCCCATCCGTAATGGAATATGGCAGACTCAGGTAGAGAATTTGTGGAATGGCTCCGTTGTGCTAAGAGAAAGTACTCTTCATGTGGGGCCATTTGTTTTTCATTTACAGGAAACATATTCTGGTTCTACGAGATTGATTTCTCTAAATGAAAAGTTTGCCAAGCTTTAAACATGCAGTTTTACGAGGGAAGCTGCAGCAGGGGTTCCATCCACAGTACAGAGGTCACTGCCTGAGAGGTGAGAAACATGGTGTAGTGTCCACCACCGAAGAAGTGGTGGACATGGCCCCACCTGCGTCTAAATGAGCCCATTAGACATATTTCTTGTGAAAGGTATTGGAAGAGGGCCAAATAAATGCCACTTTTAGTAAACGTGATATATTTCCCGTTTTATTCTATTTATTGGATAAAGGTCAGTTCTGACCTGACAAGTTACTGCAATTTTTTTCTACTGGAGTCCTATTCTTACTCGATTCGACCCTGGCAGACCACGAACGTTTACACATATATTCACGCACTTCTTAGACCAATTAACCCTGTTGTTCCACAGTATGTGAGTTAACCACTGCGTCCTGAAAAGTGAGAATTCATAAGATGTAGCTTGGCGTAGTTATTGAAGGCACAGCTGTGTTCCATTTGCTCTGAAGTTGGGATGTTACGGCTTTTTTGCAGTTTATCTAGGAGTACAAGATTAGAATTATGGCCAAAGTTCCCAAGCTGCTCAGGTCAGCTGAGGGCTATTTTTAAGTAGGTGAGAATTTTGCTTAATGGCAAAGTTTGGGGTATGATTTAATGGGTACACTCTGGGTTTACCCAGGCCTTATTGTTCTTGTAACCATTGCCCAGGTACAGGAATGATCCCAAAGGGACAGGAGGAAGGCAAAAAGATGAAACAAATGACGGTAGTTGTTGCTTTTCAGTCACATTCAAGGCCTCATTTTTTTAAAGAAATATTTAATAACTTGCATTGCGCCAGCTCGTTGCATAGAGCTGGAGAGAATGAACTTTTGCAGGGTAAAGGCCAGGTTTAATCTGGGATTTTACCTTGCCAAATATGTGCTTGGATAGTTGTTGCTATTAGCTGTCTTATCTCTTCAAACAATTTGTTTTGCAAAAAAATGGCAATATGACAGGACAGAAGAGCGTCTTTTTAGCAGTTTTTAGTCACTTGTTATTTCTCACTTGAATTCTACAGACATATCTTTGCTTTATAAAGCTGTGGTGTCTGGCATTAACCATGGGAAATGTCTTTTCAGAGGCATTTCATGATTTCTTGCGGCTAGTGCACCATATGCTTTGGAGAGTTGCTGGTTGATAGCGATGGATGAGAGAAGTTAAGTTATGGTCACCACAACGGCTCAAAATGTTTACTAACCAAGGGTGCCTCTTGGACATCTCTAAGCACTC
Organism: Triturus cristatus; assembly: GCF_964204655.1. Taxonomy (NCBI): domain Eukaryota; kingdom Metazoa; phylum Chordata; class Amphibia; order Caudata; family Salamandridae; genus Triturus; species Triturus cristatus. The sequence goes on along the minus strand of NC_140584.1, from coordinate 241,949,207 downwards.
TGTATTCAATCTCTCAGCAAAATGGCAACCAAGGAGCTCAGCAGAAGAAAGCGGTCTACTTAACCCCAATTATGGGGCAGGTGAGTTGGTTGATATTTAAAAAAGAACTGCCGGAGTAGGAAGAAGATACATGAACTGCATCAACAGCAATCCTAAGAAGTTCAACCAGATACCATCCGAAGTAGCTGAAAGTCTATTTACCATTGGATAGAAGAGCTTTGGACGGCCATCTTCTGGGAGCAGATGGATGAAGGAAGAGGCGAGAGTTGCTGGCCAGTATGTCCATCAAAGCTCATGGAAATAGACTCAAATGTGACACCATGAGATGGTGTGAAAGATGGGGCGCTCTTTGACACTCCTAACTGGGGAGAGGCGAACATTGCTGATGTGTCTGAGCCTCCTTCTAATACTAGAAATGACTGAGATGCACTGGGAGAACAGCTCTGGCGGTACAGCATGCACGGGGTATCAGAATGGTGGACTTGATGGCTCATACTGCATGGCACACAACACCAGCACTGGCTTAGAAACAGAGTGGTAAAGATGAAACTAGGCAGGGCCATGCAAGAAAAGAGCCCAAAAGGATGGCTGATAGTTGTAGCAGCTGATGGTAAGATGAAAAAGATGCTTTCAACCTTGGAGGATCCAGGCAGGTTCAGTGATACTGGCACAGGTGCTAGCTCTCTCAAAGGCATGCTAGAGAGGAAGTTCATGGATGCTCATGGAGGACTCAAGACTACATAGAGAAAATTGGAGAGGATTGCCAGAGAGAGGGCCCCAGTACAAATACTGGTGGGTCCCTGGGCAACTGAGAGAGTGAGGCCTTTCAGAGACAATAATAAAGCCATAGAGTTAAGCCATCTATATATACACATGTGCTTTTTAGGTAAAAGTCGATATCAGATAAATCAATTAACTTGTAAAAACAGAGGAAGTTTATTAATAAAACAGAGGACATTAGTATCATTGGTCTCTTGTCTTCAGCATCATTAGGAGAAGTTATGAGGGCCTTATAGGCCTAGGCAGACCCAACACCATTAGGGTCAATAAGAAAAGATTCCAGATGCCGACCCCAAAACCTCACGTTGAGGTTGCATAAGGAGTACCCTTGCAAAATGGTGCTAGGATTATCACAAGGGCAAGAGGAGGCCAGTAAAATAAAATTCCCAAGGCAGACTCTGTGAGATGCTGGTAAATAATCTTGAAGGTCATCTGAACAGTGATCATTTTTGCAAGCATCATCCTGTGATCACACATCTTGATGGCAAGAAAAAGGTGGACTCACCAGTGGAAAAACTGGGAAGGACTAGGATTCTAGGTCCCACATGAGGTGAATTAAGAGAAACTCCAGACATTAACACTCTGCCATACTTAATCCAAGATGTTAATTGTTGGGCTTTCCTCAGTTCTACTGCAGTTTGGTTGTCTATTTTTTACCTGATTGTTTTATTTGTTCATCCCTTCAAATTGCTTCATTGAATCTGCATTAGTGAAAACAGCAGGGCACTTCGTCATTTCACTTTGGGATACGTTGTTAGGGCCTCACTTCATACACTTTATAAACTTGATAATACAAAGGAACAGATCTATTCAGAAATGGAAGGATAAATGTGGGACCTTCATCACACCAACAGTAGGTAGGTGCCACAACCATATTTTAATGGAGTGTTATTATGGGCTAATTATAACGGACCTCTGGAGGAGTTCCTCTTGGAATTGCCTAGCTACCACTCTCAGTTTATAAAGGCAGGAGATGTTAAGGTTCCCTTGCCGGAAGAAGACACACTGTCTTCCTTCACAAGAGGGGCTGTTAGATGATAGAAGTGTATACTACAGTTAAGTTAGTGTAACATAGCTTAAATCTCATTACTCTCTAGAGGAAATTACTCTCAAATTCTGCTGGCTTCACATATTCCAAAAAGAAATATTGGAACAAGATGCATCTAGATTTATTTAGTATCCAGGATAACAAAATGCTCAAAGGCAAGCTCAGAATGAAGATCCCAAAAAGTGTCCCTAGCAGACAAAATCTGCAGGTGAAAACAACAATGTGCTGTTATAATTGGTCATCAATCAATCAATCAATCAATCAATCAATCAATCAATCAATCAATCAATCAGTAGATTTGTAGAGCGCTTCTTATCACCCGTGAGGGTGCTGGCAGAGTCCAGTTGATTATCTGAATAGCCAGTTCTTCAGGGACTTTCAGAACCCTGAAAAAAATAGGGAGGTCCGTAGATGAAAGGGTAGCTCATTCCATGTCTTTGCTGATAGGTAGGAGAAGGAGCGACCTCTGCATATGCTACATCGGATGCGGGGGTTAGGGTTAGAGAAAGGGTTGTGGAGCGGAGGTGTCCTGTGGGCTGATGGAAGTTCAGGTTTAAGTAGTTGGGTCCGCAGTTGTGTAGAGCCTTGTATGCATGGGTCAGGAGCTTGAACTGGCATCTTTTTTGTACAGTGAGCCAGTGGAGTTCTCTGAGGTAGGGGATAATGTGGGGTTGTCTAGGGAGATCCAGGATGCGTCTGGCTGCGGCATTCTGTATGGTCTTTAGTTGTCTGAGGAGGTGAGCTGTGCTCCCTACGTGGAGAGTGTTGCCATAGTCCACTCGGCTGTAGATGAGGGCCTGGGTGAAGTTGCTTCTTGAGCTTTGGTGTAGCCATTTGAATATCTTATTAAGCATACAAAGGATGAAGAAGCAGGAAGAGGAGACGGAGCTGACCTGTGTCATCATGAGTATCTTGTTGTCCAGAATTATGCCTTGGTTCCTGGCATTGTCAGTGGCGGTGGGAGTAGGAGTAGGTCTGAGGGCCACCAGGATGCAGCCCATGAGGAGCTTTTGTTTCTGAAAATCAGTACCGCAGCCTTGTCTGAGTTCAGCTTCAGGCAGTTGTTCTTCATCCAGTTGGCAACGTCTGTCATGCAGTTGTGGAAGCTGGTCTTAAGATTGGTGGTATCTTCGGAGAGAGAGAGGATGAGTTGTGTGTCGTTGGCATAGGCTATGATGTTGAGTCCGTGAGTTTTGGCAATGTTGGCCAGAGCTCTCATATAAGTGTTGAAGAGGGTGGACTGAGCAAAGATCCTTGGGGTACTTTCAGATGATTTCCTTGGGTTTGGGGGTGAAGAACGGAGGGCAGACATTTTGCATTCTCGCAGTGAAGAAAGAGGCAATCCGTCTGAGACTGACTCCTATGATGCCTATGTTGTGCAGCCTTGAGATGAGTGTGTGGTGGCAGCCCATATTGAAGGCTGCTGAGAGTTCTGGGAGGATCAGAGCCATAGTCTCTCTTCGGTCGAGTAGGACTTGGATGCAGTCGGTAGCAGCGATGAGGTCTGTCTCTGTGCTGTGCTTGCTGCGGAATCCGGAAAGGGAGGAGTCGAGTGGGAGGTTCCATTCCAGATGTGAGGAGAGTTGTTGGCTTTTTCCAATACTTTGGCCGGGAACGGGAGCAGGGAGATTGGTCGGTTATTGTTGAGTTTGCTGGGGCCATGCGATGGTTTCCTCAGTAGGGCATTGACTTCTGCATGTTTCCAGTCCTTGGTGAAGGTGGCCATGGCAATTGAGGTGTTAATTGCGGTGGTGATTATGTGGCTGATTCTGGCTTCACCTAGGTTGAAGATGTGGTGAGGGCATGGGTCGGTTGGGGCCCCTGAGTGGACCGAGTTCATGATGGAGGTGGTGTCTTGTGGGGCGAGCTGGTTCAATTTGGCTAGTCGGATGTCTGTGGTGGTAGCAGCGTCATTGTATTGCTTGAAGAAGTCGTTGGCCTTGGGATGGAGTTTGAAGTTTGTGTAGATGTTGGAAATCTTGTTGTGGAAGAAGTGTACAAGATTGTCAAAGAGTTCCTGTGAGGAGGTAATGTTGTTTTTGCAGCTGAGTGATTGGAGAATTCTGTGACGATGTTTAAAAGTTATTTGCTGTTATTGGAGCTTGATTAGATGTGTTGAGGCTAAGGCCTATTTCTGCGATTCTCTCAACTGTCTGTGGTAGAGGTTGAGGGTTGTCTTGAAGCCGGTCTTGTCAGTCGTGTCCTTGCTGATGTGCCATCCCCTTCCCAGTTGTTTACGTCACTTAGTGGTTCTGAGGTCTTAAGTGTACCAACAAGCCTGCTTGGTGGACCTTCTGTGGGTATTGTTGCAGATAGGAGCGGTGCTGTCGGAGCAGCTGGTGATCCCTTTGTTGAAGTTTCTGACTTTGTGGTCTCGGTTGTTGGAAATAGATGGGGTGGGCGGTGTTGAGGGCATTGATCCATGTTTCCTGTGAGATTTTGCTCCAGCTGCGGTGGGGGCATTGAGGAGACTGGGAGCAGAGGTACTTGAGCTGGTGATTTTGAAGTGGACGATGGAGTGGACGGTCAAGGTGAGTTCTGTGGTGTAGCAGTACGTGATGTGGTTGCTGGATGTGAAAATGGGGACTAACTTGTGGCCTGCAGTGTGCGTGGGGTTGTGGATGAGTTGAGTAAGTCATGCTGCTTTATGACTTTTCCAACTTACATGGAGACATTCTCTTTCTGCTTATTGTCATTTATCTGTGTAACATTTAAAACTTGTATGCATTGAGTTTTTTTCTGAGCACATAGCCTGATAATGTGAATGTAAGTATCTCCGGACTACACAATGTAGTGAAGTGCATGAACCAGAATAAGATTTCAGGACACCTTAGAAGAATTCCCAACCTTGCAGATTGACAGCATTACCTAACTAATTGGAGCTTGGGGGTGTGTGAAACAGGAGGTGGTTCCAAAGTAGCTGGTACCTCTGTAAGGCTAGAACATTTGGTACAGAAACATAGCGACATGCCAGATTGATATGTGACAACGCGTTCCAGCTTAACCTACCTTTTCATACAGATCAGTCAGCTACTGACTAAAAAACCAAAATATGTGAGACACTTCTGAGCTCTTTGGTTTGCTTTATTTATATTGCATAGCCTTCCAATTGTGCCAAAATGCAGCACCAGGTTTTAGCACATCAACATGAAAATTCTAGTAAGGCTGTTCAGTTAGTTAATCATCTACACATGATCTATGTGTGTAAGTCACATGTCATGGATTAGAATCTCAGAAGGGGCAAGACAACAGTTCAGCCTTCCGAGGCAAATAATATCACTAGGAATGACTTCGGAAAAATGAAGAAAAAAAATAACCAGCCATAAGAAACTCAAAACTGCAAAACTGCAATAGCCCGCCCTATATAAAACACATTAATATTTTATTTAGGAAGCAAACGTACATCTCAATGGAGCACATAAAACCGCGCAGATGCTACATAAAGCAGCGGTAGTTCTAGTAAATTTCTGATGTTCATTGATGTATTATACTTATTTAGGGATTTTGCTTTATCAGAATTTAAGAGTATAGAATACAGTGTGTGCTTTTGTTTGTTTAGAGTTAATATCATTGACACCATTTTCGCCACAGTGGCTAATAAAATTTAAAAACTCCAGCGCAAACACAGACTGTCCATGACTTCCTTCTCCCCTATTTTGCAAACAGTGATAAAAGTGGACACAGCATATCTTCTTGGCCAAACTGATGCTTTCCTCTTTGGGTGAAAGAATCCAAAGGAGCACTGCTACCATTGTGTGCTTACACCTGCACCTGTAGACCTGACAGACGCCCACAACCAAAACACCAGAATGGATTTTCCACTTCAGCCTACAGACAAAATGTTCTTTCTAAGACATGCTTTCTGCCACCTTGGTGACGTATTACGGTAAATGCCCCAGGGGGCGCAACAGGTTTTGTGCCCACTTTGCATGATCCCAGGGCACTTTGGTATTACAGAAGGGTTGCAGAAGCTTGAGCAGCCCCTTCTGTAATATAGATAGTGTTGGTGTAAATGTAGCACCAGCGCTATCGAGAGAGGACCCATACATATGAGGAAATCTCATTGCCTCTGCACACGTCATATTATGGATTACGGGCACAAAGGCAAAGAAGCTGTCAAGAAACGCACTGAAAGTGTGCCACAAAAAGATGATGCACAGTTAATGCGCCCCCTGAGGGCAGCCCTCTCAAGGTATGAAAAGGAGTCCACTTAGATATCCTACTGCACGTAGGTGCAGTCACTCACTGCACCTGCCTGCAAGGGGTTCTCTAATCTCTTTTGAAAGGGCAAGCAAGTTGCCGCCTGCACCGAGAAACACGGAGCAGCTTTTAAACAACTGCTCTGTATTTCTCCTGAATTCGCTGCTCTGGGGGCAGCGTGAATTTGCGGCTGCCCTGAGGGCAACACATTCTTCATATGTGCATGCACTTTCCCTGTTTGTTCCTTGCACACCTGCTTAAAGGTGGGCCATGGCGCAAAAAGGGATAGTGCACCCGTTCAGTAATACGGGCCTTGTTGTCCGTTAGGGTTTGAAGTACAGCAGAAATGATATTTTTGGTTAAGGTCTCTGCGTTCTGTCTCAGCATTCCGTCACTACGTGCTCCTCACTAACTGCAATAGCTGATGTAGAAGAGAGACTTAGGCTTCTGGATGACACACTGCCACATCCCAGGTCCTCAGCACAGACACCCAGCCATGCTCTAGCATCTGTCACCTGAGATGGTTCAGTAGTGCCTCCACCAAGTGGTGGTATACCAGATAGTTGTGCTAAAGGATAGAGAGAGCTCTAGTAATTTGACCTCAGATGTCCTTGAATCTGTTCTAACTGTGTGCTTCTTGCATTGCTACTATGATGTACTGGTTGAGTGTGCCAGTGAGGGAAAATTGCTTTGCTACAGTCTAGTCCATTCCTGCACATCCTGTGCTGGCTCTTTACCAAATGGAACCTTTTGACTGCTGCTGTACTTGTCATAGCTGTTCTCTGTACATATGGATGCTTGCACTACTTTCTCTGACACTTTACGTGTTCTATGTGATTTGGTGTGTGTGTGTTCACATACGCCACCTTGGTGACGTATTACGGTAAATGCCCCAGGGGGCGCAACAGGTTTTGTGCCCACTTTGCATGATCCCAGGGCACTTTGGTATTACAGAAGGGTTGCAGAAGCTTGAGCAGCCCCTTCTGTAATATAGATAGTGTTGGTGCAAATGTAGCACCAGCGCTATCGAGAGAGGACCCATACATATGAGGAAATCTCATTGCCTCTGCACACGTCATATTATGGATTACGGGCACAAAGGCAAAGAAGCTGTCAAGAAACGCACTGAAAGTGTGCCACAAAAAGGTGATGCACAGTTAATGTGCCCCCTGAGGGCAGCCCTCTCAAGGTATGAAAAGGAGTCCACTTAGATATCCTACTGCACGTAGGTGCAGTCACTCACTGCACCTGCCTGCAAGGGGTTCTCTAATCTCTTTTGAAAGGGCAAGCAAGTTGCCGCCTGCACCGAGAAACACGGAGCAGCTTTTAAACAACTGCTCTGTATTTCTCCTGAATTCGCTGCTCTGGGGGCAGCGTGAATTTGCGGCTGCCCTGAGGGCAACACATTCTTCATATGTGCATGCACTTTCCCTGTTTGTTCCTTGCACACCTGCTTAAAGGTGGGCCATGGCGCAAAAAGGGATAGTGCACCCGTTCAGTAATACGGGCCTTGTTGTCCGTTAGGGTTTGAAGTACAGCAGAAATTATATTTTTGGTTAAGGTCTCTGCGTTTTGTCTCAGCATTCCGTCACTACATGCTCCTCACTAACTGCAATAGCTGATGTAGAAGAGAGACTTAGGCTTCTGGATGACACACTGCCACATCCCAGGTCCTCAGCACAGACACCCAGCCATGCTCTAGCATCTGTCACCTGAGATGGTTCAGTAGTGCCTCCACCAAGTGGTGGTATACCAGATAGTTGTGCTAAAGGATAGAGAGAGCTCTAGTAATTTGACCTCAGATGTCCTTGAATCTGTTCTAACTGTGTGCTTCTTGCATTGCTACTATGATGTACTGGTTGAGTGTGCCAGTGAGGGAAAATTGCATTGCTACAGTCTAGTCCATTCCTGCACATCCTGTGCTGGCTCATTACCAAATGGAACCTTTTGACTGCTGCTGTACTTGTCATAGCTGTTCTCTGTACATATGGATGCTTGCACTACTTTCTCTGACACTTTACGTGTTCTATGTGATTTGGTGTGTGTGTGTTCACATACGCATGTGTGTGCATGCATGCATATATGCGTCTGTGAGGAAACTTTGTATGCCAGTTGCTCATGTTGTCATTATTCTGTGAACTTAAGGAAAGGTTCTCTGCATTGCCCATGCAGTGTCAGTTCTGTATGTGAGGGAAGTATACACTGGTGCTTCCCTTGTACTGTAAGGGTTTGTATTACACCATTTATATAGCATATTCGTACCAGAGGTGTGGCCCAGGAGCACTGTTCTGAACCTCTTGGGTGTGGCAACCTAACCTCATGTGCGTAGTTGACAGAGTGTATGTTTTTGTGTGATTTAAGTGGAAGAATTAAGCTAAATGCTCCATACTAGAATGGTGCCGCACTTGTGTTGCTGGGGATTTGGTGCTGTACATAGGTATAATGGTGATGCCCAAAAATGTGAGAATGATTGACCTCTGTTGTTGATAGTAGGTCAGGTGTGCATGGTTGGATGTCTGTATATTTGTACTCTGACCTATATAGGAAGCATTATGTGTAGTGCATAAAGGTGAGGTGGGAGCTCCAGTCATGCCACGGCAGTCTTGTCAGAGATGTAGACGTGTGTCTCCAGTGGGCACACTCACATTAGTCTGTACATGCCATCTCCAATTCGGAAGCAGGTGGGATCATTGGGTGGGTTCAATATTAAAAAGAGAAAAAAGAAATACAGCATTTTTAATTGTTTTTGATAAAGTCACTAAAGATAATATCAGGTCATGTAACCTTATTTATCTTTTTTTTTAAGAGGAGCATTGTTCTTTTTTCACCTCTGCTTTACTGAAGTCTCTTTCTTAGCCAGGTTGATTTGTCTAGTTCAAGCTCTCATTGGTTTCATACAGGTTTTGTTAAACAAAGAACAGTATCTTGTACACCCAAACAAGGTCTCAAAAGGGTTATATTTCACTTCATGGGATTTTAAAATATCTACTGCAAGAGTATACTTATACTTATTACCACAGGCTTCATTTATAAGGTGCCACTTTTTCAAAATGTCTTACCAGAATGAATAAACATTGCAATTTCCCACCAAGGGCATTGACATTTACAATCATGGTAACTCTTTAGCGCAAAAACTATGATCCAGAAAGAGCATGTGCCCAGTGCGTGTTGCGGCATGAAGAGGCTCCTACATTCTCCTAAGCACTAGATTTCATCCATATTTTTGCAAAGGGGCTGCAATGTTGGCTGCACACTATTCTCACAATTAGGTTACCACTAGCACTATAATTACTACAATCACAATATTGCTCCTGTCCTTGAAAGAATATTCAGGGCCACACAATAAAATTAGAGTTTGGCATTTGGGTCCTCTCATCTTCACTTAGGCCATCCTTATGAGTGATTCTGGGGGCTGGAATTTATCAAGTCCAATTATTAACTCTCAATTACAAGTTTGTTTCCAATAACAGAGACTTAACATGTACATTTTGGTGCAGTTTGCACCAAAATCCACATGATAAGGTTATTATTGGGGGGAAACTGCAGGAGTGAGTTCTAGCAGCCAAACCTCAAATTGCGCTAAGAAGAATTACCACACATATCGCAGTTAAGCAGACCAGGCCACTTGTAATGAAGGGCCTAACAGCCAGATATGTTTAGTTCATTTATTGCAACCTGAGGCCCTCATGTGGTCTATTGTGGTAGTGGCATAAGGCTAATGATTGCAATGGCCTTATCCTACCACCAGCCTGGTTAGCTGCAGTAATTCTTGTTGTTATCAGCCCCTAATAGTCTACTCATAGGTAAACACCTACCTTGAAATTGTGTTGTGTTACTACTTACTACAGGGCATATCATCAAGGCATATCATCAAGGCCCTGCGATAAAATTTTCGGGCGAAAAACGGCGATATTTTTATCGCACTATCAGCAATGACACGCTAGCGCGTGTTCCTATGCCTCTGCGCCCGTTTCCTCAACCCCCAGCTGTGCAACGTTTTATGACATGCAAAGTGGGCGTAACTGACTAAAATAACGTGGGAAATCTCTCTAACAGACATTTCTCCAATTATCAAGCTGCACGCGAACCTTCATAGCGATGAAAAAAGTAGTGCTAATCGCGCCTAACACAGGTTTCATTACGCCTGCTTTTAAACTGACTAAACTATTATAGCCTATGGGTGTTGGATTATAAGGCTGAGACCACCCAGCCTTATCAACAAGGTTTTGCCTATCGCGGTGCGATTATTGCTGGATTTCCAGCGATAATCGCACATATTGCCGCTATCGCTTGAATTTATATCGCATTGGAGATAAACGTTGTTGATAACGCGCTATCTCTGCGATATAAACCAGCGATAGCCGGCGATAATTTTCCTCGCACTAAGCGTGCTTAGCGATAATTATTGCCGGCTGTTGCTGATATGCCCCTACATTTGCGGTCATCAGGGGCTTTTTATAAGGATGCAGTGCCACACAGCTACAGGGTTCTACAAGCTCATAGGTACTAGTATGGACATAAAAGTTAAAATAGGCAAGTGGGCATCTATTTGAAAACACCACCAAACATGTTTTGCAATGCATTTTAGTTATCCAAACTGATCTGCGATTTAATCTACTTTTAAGAATCTTTTGTTTATGTATCCATTCGTAAGATGCATTCATGCCGTGAATATTTTCTTTTTTTAATACATTCGTATTTAAATTCGAATTTTTGCCAGGGATCCTGCGAACATGTTGTAAACATTCTGTCGACGGTAGAGCTGTTCCTTTCTATATTTGTTTTCTGGAATTTACTCTTGTTTCTTGGACAGCTCATGTCCTTTAGGACAACCTAAAGTGCATTTCTGTTTCAGATTCCACGGGAAACGCACTGGCGTTTTGCTCTGCACACCGAGAGAAGTTATTAGAAACAGATGTGACCAAGGAGAAATATTTTCCGTAAAATTATTAATGTCGTTACTTACCTGTAAGTTATAAACCTGGCTTAACCCCCCAAGTTCGCGTTGCCAGACGATGCTGCCAGTAAAATGCCAAAGCCAGATTGCTTGCAATGGTCAGAGTAAACTTGTACTGAGCATAACCCGGCCCTTTCAAACGAAAACCTCCCACAATCCCTTTGACGACAGACTGTGGCATTAGTGATGTGTGGCACACGATTTAGATGGACCATATATTCCACATAATCATAAAACTAGAGATACCTATTAAGTATAGCATGGATTATAATTATATATGACAAATATTGTTTTCAGTGGTCACTTTATATAAAAAAAGTCTTTTTTTTAAATTTTATTCATGCATATAAACTGATCTCGATTAATAGGACACAAAACAAGCCTCTTCAAGGAAACATTCTGAACACGATAAATTAGCAGACATCTGTCGCTGTTCCCCTTCTTAAAATGAGATATCTGTTGTTCTTCTTTTCAGCAGTTTATACATCACGGAAACCTGTGTTTTTCATCCAAATATTTCAAGGATGGCAAGACATAATGGAGGCAACGGGGAAACATAATATTTCGATAATGTTCTTTGGTGCGGTTTGGAAGGTTTTAGCAAACATTTGGAAGTATTTTTCTATAAAGTCGTTTAACTATTGAAGTGTTTTGTTAGCATATCCTTCTGCATCAAACATTTTCCTAAAAGAGTCTCGCTAAAGGGATGGCTTTGGTGAAATATCCTGATTAGAGGAATGGCTAAAAAAAGAGTAAATTACATGCTATGGTATCCTGGTTTTCCTTTCGTAAAAACAGGCTAAAAAAAAACAAAAGCTAGGTAAATTAAGGTGTGGTATCATTTTTCAGTTAATCCTGCTAACATTACTCATGTATTTCCATTCCTTTTTAAGCGCAGCAAAGTATTTTTACTGTTGTAAGCAAAGCTTGATTTTTGTTAAAATGTTGTTTTGTGGCTATAGTTCACATTTGCAAATAACAGCTTTTCTTCTAAATTAGGATTTTTTTTAATTTTAATATATCCTGTGTTTGTTGATCCTACACTTACAAAAGTGAACATGTTTGTGTTTTGAAGATGTCCTGTTCCTTAGCACTTCTACCAGTCTAATGGAGCTTCAAACACTGACAGCTTTTTATCATAGAGGATGTGGGTAGAGAGAAGCTGGATGGTTAATTGTGAGAGAATAATGGGCGCCTACATCCACCGATTGCATTCCATGCAAAATCTGGTTATGAACAACAAAGAATAACTATGGACCAGATGTGCAGAGCATTTTACCATCGCATTTCAGAGTTTGTAACTGCACAAATGCTTTTATAATGCACAAATCCAGTTTTAGGAGTCTGTAAACTCCCCCACCTTGACTCCTAAAATGGGATTTTCACTGTTTGGAAGGGGCATGTTGCAGGCATCCATTTCAAATACTGACGTGGTATGAAAAATGTTTGTTGGAGAATTGGCAGTGCCAAAGTGCCTGGATTGCGCCAACGCCATGAGAGAGCATAAGTGTGCTATATATTAGTAGACATGAGTAGCTCTGCTCTCTCACTTTTTATGCAATGCAGTACAGTGCAGTGCAGCAAGTTGCCTTGCTGCATTGCGTTTGGGCCTGCGTGTATTGTAGGAACTTCAAATGACCAGAATCTTTCTCTTTAAATTTACACCTCCCTTGTCGCATCTGTATGAATCCTGGGACCTCTGCATTGGGCGCAACTGGACATACCAACAGATGCCCAATTCTTGCCTATTTTATGCCGTTTTTTCAAATGGTGGCAAAACTGTTCAGAAATGAACATCATTTGCCCTGCCTCCTTTGACTATGCACTCATTCATGGGTCTACATGAAACTCAAAATATCAGAAGTCAAATATCCCTCTTCAGTGCAACGCAACTGCTGGAAATGCCTTCAGCACAATGTCTGATGTGCAAAGGATGTGTCCAGCAAGCCCTAGCACCAGAGCCTGGGAATCCCTCTGGGTCTCGCACCAGAGGGATTTCCTTTGGTATATCTCTCCTCAGGCTGAAGGGGAAAGAGAATCTCAATCAGCCTAAGACTTTGTTTTGTTTGAATAACAATTAGTGCATACTGACATTATCAAACTGAAGCAGCTAAAGCCTCTGTTTCAGGTACTTTAACTTCCACCAGTGCTCAGGGGCATATCTCAGCTCTTGAGCTTCGATTAAAATGGCAGATGTATTGCTGGAAAATGAGGAATCCCCCCTTTCCTTTTCCCCTCCATAGTGAATCGCTGCTCATGAATCACTGCTGGAGCAAGAATCACCAACTAGACACCGGGGAATCATTATAGGGGGGGATCCGACAGACATGGCCAATTTATCCCCCATCTCCACCATCAACAGCTTGTATTCCAGCAGGAATTTTCACCTTTGACTACCCAGTTTTTGGACTTTTTCAAATTTAGGGGTGGGAGAAAATTCTGCTGTGCTGGAGGAGTGTGTGGAGTGGTGCCCACTTCACGTTCTGCTTGGAATGTGGAAAAACGTCTCCAACCACCATGTGGCAGGCTTCTCATGCATGGCTTGACAATATTAAATTGGGACCGCGAGTGAGAATTTGCATGCCCTAGCACGATTCTCAGGCGCAATAACTCTTACCGCAAGGTTTTCCAACACGGGTGGCAGGTCACGACTGTTCGCATTGAGAAAGCTGCCGCTTGAGTAGGAAAATCTACTCGAGTGGTAGAAAGAAGCAGCGCCCTCTGGCGTGCCACGTGGTCACATTCATGCTGATTTCACAGTGTTGAACAAGCTCCTGGCACAAAAAATCAGCGTGAGTAGTGCAACGTGCCAAATTCCTACCACTCGCAGAACTCTGCGGAATCTCATGGAGTTTTTATGTAACTCCGCACCACTAGGCACCAATTTCATAAAGTATGGATGGAGGCAGATCTGTATTGGCGCTGGGCTACACTCCTCCACCCCTTGGGCACATACAGCCTTTCTGTCCCTTTGGGGTGGGCAGATGGGGGGTTACCAACCCCAGGAGTATAGAAAGTACCACTAGTCACCAATGAATACTTTTATGTCAGTAAAGAGATGGGCTACCTGAAATGAAACTGGGCTGCAGCCCTTCATACCAGGGCACAGAGTCTTTCAGCACCCCCCCGCCCCGAAGGCAGATTGGGGCGTATACCCCAATATGTCCATCTAGGGGGCATAAGGCATGACTAGATACCAGGGCTTTTTTTATTTTTATAATGTATGGGATGGGGCAAGCCCATATTGATATTGGCTGGTACCCCTTCACCCAGTGGCCCATTCAGTCATTCCTACCCAATGGGAGACAGACTGGGCTGATTAAGCCCCATTAGCCCACCCAGTGGGGGGCAAAAAGCACCACTAGGAACTAGAGAAATGTGTGTAAAGGCATCAGGGGTCACCCAAATTTGCATCTGGTGGCACCAATATAACACCTTGCCATACAGTCATTCTGCCTCCCTGAGAGGCAGTCCACTCTGCCCACCCAGGTGGCAGAGAACACCCATAGACACCAGGCATATATATTTTTCAACAATGCACATGATGGGGGGGTTTACCTTATATTAGACCATACTCTCCCACTCTAAGGGATCATACAGTTTTCTACCCCCCAGGGAGGCAGACTTGGGAGTTTTCCCCACTGAAGACCCACTAGTAACAGGTTGAAGACTGGCTTGCCATGCATTGGGCTACCCTTGACACAAGGTTTCAGGAAACAATCAAACCCCTGAAATGGTTCATAAGAATTTGTAAATCCTCTGAATATTCTTGTAAATAGGCACAGTTGGATCAGGCATGACCATGGTTGGCAGTTCCAGTTCAGGGTACTGTGAATCCTAGAAGCTTAAAAAAATTGGAAACAATGAAATGTAACACTATATCCGTCACTTTTCAGTTGAACTTAGAAACCCTATGTTTTAAAAAACATACTGCAATTTGTTTTCATACCAAATGCAATAGTTGAATACATTATGGGATTCACAGAACCCGCTTATGTCTTTCAGAGATCAGAAACAAAGTCCTGGCTTTGCAATCTTTTGAGAGTTGCAACCCTGGAAAATTACTTGTGGTTCTAATGTATTGTGTCAATTGGTCGATTTGAAAATCCATGAACACCAAAAAAATGAAACTAATTGGCTGCACACAAACCCGAGTTTGCAGAGGTTGTCCACATACTCCAACAAATGTCAAAAAATAATTTGTGCCAGAGAAAATAAATGAACCAGCACTTTGGGCCAGATGTACAAAGCATTTTACTAGTCTGTGACTGGTAAAATGCATTTTTCCATGTACATAAGGCAAAATGCGACTCAGTAACTTGTAACTGAGTCGCATTTTGCTTTTGCGATTCAGTATTAGGAAGGGCCGTGTTTAGGGGGTCCCTTCCTAATTCCGAATAGTACTGGTATGAATGAATGTTTTGGGACCGCAATACGGTTGCAAAACATTCATAATTTTCTGACTCCGTAGAGGAGGCGGAAACCCATTCCCAACGAGAAGCGGTCCGCAAGGACCACTGCCTACTCTTAAAAAATTAAAAGAAAACTTTTCTTTTTTATTTTAGAAATGCAGCCCATTTTCCTTTAAGGAAAACGGGCTGCATTACAACAACAACAAGATAGTGCTTTATTTAAAAAGCAATCACAGACATGGTGGTCTGCCAACCTCAGCAGGCCACCATCCCTGTTATTGTAGCCATTCCCAAAGGGTCACAAATTGCAACCTGCCTCATGAATATTGATGAAGCAGGTCCATTTGCGACCAGTGGGAATTGCAAACAGTGTCTGAGACACTGTTATACATAGCTGTTGGTCATTTCCTAATTGTAAATCACAACAATTCCCAATTAGGAAATCCCACACCTACTTTGTTGTGCATCTGGGCCTTTATTCACAAATTTGAAGAAGATAAAAATGCCACAAAAAATCCCACCTATAAAAGTTTGAATAAAATCTAAAAGAAGTATATAAATCTAAAAAGAAAGTTGAACATAAGAATTAAAAATGACCCAAATTGTTCGACTATATGAACTTCGTAAAACCAAAAAAAAACCACAAAACAAACACACTGGAGCTTGGTCGCCTGTGGTAGGTCTGGAGTGGCCACAGGCCAGGTCCTAGTCGAAATCCCTGCTGGACATGCCCAACAGCCTTGTGGAGTGGTGGTTGGCTGTTTGCAGCTTGGTGAGGGCAGTGTCTGACTGGATGTCAGCACTCGCAGCGCAGGGCCATGTGGAGATAGTATAGTAGTAGTACACACACTATGAAGATCGCATAGTAATATTACTCTATAGTTCTAGTTAGGATTTTCATTCTTTCGGAATTCTTTTCCACAAATGCTCACAATTCTCACAGTTGTAATAAGCCAAGTTTGTGCAAATCCCTTGACCTTAGGGAGAAAAGAGTGTCAATATTTTTGACTTTTCCATATTAATTACCATACAAACCTTTGCTCTCTGCTACAGCAAAAAGCACCTGACTTAATTACACCAAACCTTATGCAACATTAGGTCTTTACTCCATGGTGTGCCTTTGCTTGTTTTGGTTTAAAACTGGTCAGTAGTTTTTAAGAAACATGTATTTGAAAAGGGTTTCTGGCAAGCTGTAAAGGGAAAATGTATTTATTTTTTATATATCTTGACTTTTAATTCACAGATCCTTCCCTAACCCAGATCTTCTGTTTGTAATAAATTTGAATCAAAATGTAACCCCATTGGAAAATGGAATATGTTTTCCCTATTAAATGCAGGATTCTTGGATCCTCAGATGGTTTGAGGGTTTACGCAATATGAATGAACGATAGCAACAGTAAATATTTGTTGCAACGCTCATTACTGGATGGCAGGCACTTAGCCCTGCATCCTGAACTAACTGATAACAGAGGCATAGGGGCCAAGGATAGAATCTCCTGACGACAGGTATAGTGGTTTGAGGGTCCCAGTGTGTCAGATATTGCCTTCAAAAGTAAGATAACTCTCATGTTTTTCTGGCAAGCACCGATCAAAATTTTAGCTTGTGAAGCCACAAATTTGAGAGTAGATCTGCAAATGTTTTTAAAAATTCAGTGTCCTTATTTTTTGCAAATCACACAAAAAAGACAACAAAATATATTACTGCAAGTTTGCATGGGGATGGTTGTGCAAAGTGAGCACTGTGAACAGTGGCCAAAGGCTGTGCACAAAGACAATTCAGTCGATTAAGGCATGAAGAATTCTGTGCTTCTGTGGTCTACCTCTTTGGGCACAGTTGAAGGCCATGCTAAATGAGGGTTTTTGCCCATGGAATTTTGGGCTTAGGGCATGGCATAGACTATGTTCATGGCAAACCACACAGTGCACAGGGTGGGTGAAACCACTACAAATGAACACCACACCAGTTTAGAAAAATAAGTAATCTTTACTAGACTTAGCACAAGACCAATCAACACAAATCCACAATACTGTAATCAAAAATAGATTTAAAAAGGTAGAAATAGCTTATTTCAATGTAGATGGTAAATGCGACACTTACCTCTCAAAGTACCTTGGATGCGTCACGCAATGCAAACAAAGGGGTCGCAAGGAAGGTGATGCGTTGATTCCTTACTGGAGAGGAGGTGATGCATTGGTTTCTTACTGTGATCGGGTGCGTTGCGACAAGATGGCGCCTTGATGCGATGCGAGAAAATGGCATCGGGATGCAACAACGTTGGATGTGGTGCGTGCATGCCCGATGCCCGTGCGGCAAACTCGGTAACTTTTGAGCTGCGACAGGCCCTGCGACACACTTCTCCGGTGATGCAACGGTGACCTCTGCAGCGGTGACACATTTCTCCGGTGATGCGACAAGCTTCGCCGATGATGCGACGGCGAACAGCTGCAGCGGCGGCACGCTTCTTAGGCGATGCAACGGTAACTGCTGCCGTGGGGACAGGCTTCTCCTCATTGCGTCGTGCTTTCAGCTACCAGCGACTCGCAGTCTTCTCAGACGGCCCAGACAACAGTAGGCACCTCCCAGCAGGCAGAATTCCACAGCAAGGGAATTCAGGGGAGCTGGTGGTGAAGTCTTGTATCCCTGAGAATTCAGGCAGGAGGCAAGCACAGTTCAAGCCCTTGGAGATTCTTCTTCAAGACTGCAAAAGTACACACAAAGTTCCTTTTCTCCTTTCCTTGGCAATAGAGTAACCACTGCAGGCCAACCCCAACAGCACAGCATAGGGGCAGCCTTCTTCTTCAGCTTCCTTGGTTCTTCTCCTTGGCAAAGGGTTGTCTTGATTCCCAGAAGCGATCTAAAGTTCTGGGGTCTGGGTCCCTCCTTTTAGACACCAAAATCCTTTGTCTCTGAAGGCAGAGAGTGTCTGTACCTAGTCCAAACCAGTTCTGTGCAGTCCTGGAGGACTTTGTTTACAGGTCTCCTTCTTTCTTTTGACAGTGTGGGCCAGGGTCTTCAGACGCACCACAGGAGGTGGAGCCAGCATTGTGGAAGGCAGGCACAGCCCTATTCAGGCCCAGGTGCTACTCCTCCCACCATTCCTCATGCAGATAGGTCTATTCAGCCTTATGCTGACTCACCCTGTCTCCTGGAGCCACCCCAGCCCCTGTCACTCACAAACAAGACATGGAATACACAACCTAGCAGAGGCAGGCTTGGATGGTTAGGCAAGAAAATACCTACTTTCTTAAAAGTGGTATTTTCAAACACAGAATGTTAAAACCAACTTCACTAAAAGATGTATTTTATCATTCTGAGTTAAGGTATACTAAACTTGAATTTCTAACTAGTTACCTGAGTCAGTTAGGATTATAAGATATTATAATCAAACTGCCCGTTCTGGCCTATGGGAACAGGTAGCCTTGCAATAGTGAAAAATGAAATAGGCTGTAATTCACTATCAGGACATGTCACACACATCAGGGCATGTCCTACCTTTTACATACAATACACCCTGCCCTTGGGCCTACCTTAGGGGTGACTAATATGTAGAAAAGGGAAGGTTTAGGGACTGGCAAGTGGGTGCACTTTGCCAAGTCAA
Source organism: Triturus cristatus (assembly GCF_964204655.1). Taxonomy (NCBI): domain Eukaryota; kingdom Metazoa; phylum Chordata; class Amphibia; order Caudata; family Salamandridae; genus Triturus; species Triturus cristatus. The sequence continues at coordinate 241,930,211 of NC_140584.1, read as the reverse complement.
CATGGCAGTCACAGACTGCACACAGGCTCTGCAATGGCAGGCCTGAGTCACATTTTACAAGCTGCTTTTGTGGGTGACACAACCAGTGCTGCAAGCCCACCAGCAGCATTTGATTGACAGGCCCTGGGCACACATGGTGCGCTGTACTAGGGTCTGACAAGTAAATCAATTGAACCAATCATGGAGTCACTAATCCAATACAATACTTTACAATAGGGAGCACTTGCACTGTGGCACTGAATAGCAGTGACACAGTGCCCAAAGCTTTTAGACCTGCAAAACATATAGCAAAAACACAGGAGACAACAGCAAAAAATGGAAGGGAGACCCACGCCAATGGTGCCATGTCTAACACCCACAGTGGGATGGGTTCAAAACTTGACTTTAGAACAGGCCCTGCAGACAACCACAGATACCCAAAGTGGGAGTTGTTCTCCCTCTGAATGTTGGGATCAGGACCTAGTCATAGGTCAGGCTCTGTGGCCAAATCCTGCTATGCTGTGCTGATGGCCATTTGTAGTGGTCGCTGGCTACAGGCAGGGAGTATAGGAAATAACTTTGCTCATATGAACGGAACTTCACATAGTTCATTAAGGGCAAAAATCTGCAAGCTCACAAACATTTGCTAGCGAAAGTACAAACCTTCCTCATATCATTTAAGTAGAGAATAAGAAACACATTATCGATATTAGGCCTGATTCACAAAGATTTTGCCGTGATTACAGGGTTCCCTTAAGGGAAATAAATGATCTCCTCTGTGTTGGTAGTCTTTCCTTTTAACCTTTGCTTGTACTGTAATGTGATTTTGTAAAGTCTAACCTGAAGACATAGATGGCACAATGCATTATGAGCATAACCCAGTGGTCTTCAAACTTCTTAATGCTGTGAACCCGTGTAAATATCAAACCATCATCCGGCCCCCCAATTCAATTTTATTCTGTTAAATTTGCTGTTGTTAAATGTGTCTAAACATACTTAAGCATTGCAGTTACGTTTTCTTACCCCTTTTACACATACTCCCAGTCAGGATATAAATGAAAAAAGCTGCTAGTGATTGCTCATTACAAAGTCGGTTACTGCCGCTAATTTTTTTGCACTTAAAACAAAGCATGTTGCTTCTCATGCCTCCCTGGGATCACTTAAGGCCCCCCAAGGGGGGCCCGCCCCCCAGTTTGAAAACCTCTTGCCTAACCGTGTGGTGGAGACTACATTCCAAGTACTGAAGGAGGCTCCCAGACTACTGGTCCTGGGTAGCACCCACAGCCACCTGTCAAAGTCGCCCAGAAAGTCAGCCCGGGTGTCGGGGCAGAGGAGAGGGGGGCGGACTTCTCTGTACTTTGTAGGCCAGCCTTCAGATTGGCTCAGTCCCACGGAAATGATATTCATTCATGTGGTTATGAACGATATTTAAAACAAGTGGCCAGTGCAACTGTTTTTCATCACTGAACAACTATGTGAGTAAGCCCATTATTCAATAAAAAACTATACATTAAGAATATGTAGAAATCATGCCTTTACATTGCTTGAGAACCTGTGGTTTTTATTTTGATTTGCTTACGAAGGATGAGCTTTAAATAATATTGCGCTTTTTTCTGCAAATAGGGGCAAGAATATTCGATGCCCCTGTTGTAAGTAATTCATTTAGGGCAGCGCCTATAGTGTACAATTAGTCTTCGCCAATTCCAAATGAACCCTGTTTAATCTACCTTGGAAACAAGAAAATCGGATGACTTGACCTTTCGGAGGGTTGACCCTTCAAAGTTCAGGTGACACAGACGACTCGAACTCACGCCCGAGGCAGCTGAAGCAATTCTCCAGTTCATAAATTTTCTGCTGCGTCGCGCGACCCAGTCTTTCTTACTTAGCAAATACGTGATGGATAGTGTAGTTACAGCAGCGAACTTGAAGACTGCTTGATTTTTTAGTGGCAGATACAATCCCCCAAGGCATTTAAGTGTAATGAAGTCAACGAAAAATCCGAATGCTGATGAAAACCTCGACTAGATTCTGCTTGGAATACGCGCTTAACGTGCGCTTCAGACCGTTCAGTCTAACCGAGCCCTCCATAGTCACCCACCTGGACTGGGCTTTTATTTATAGATGATTTTGGCTCCATTTTATGTTTTTTTGCATATTCAATCCTTGTGACCAGATACCAGCCATATACTATGTGCTCATCTTCATATGCATGCATGACAGAGCAAAGAACCATCTATGATGAACAGGCTGCAACACAGAATGGGGCCGATTCACATAAGCGTTTCTGGGTACAAGAGAAGGATACTACAGGAGTACTCTTTCACATACTCCTGCCCTTGTTACTTGGCTCCCAAATAGCCAACTCCCTATTGCTAAATGGGCAGAGGGCGCTGTAATTTATATTTCTACTTATTGAATATGAATATTCCCTGAATATTCCTGTTATTACAATTTTAGATGTTAGCAGGTCAATTTATGAACCCATTTTAGAGTACTATGGCGGTACAACTTTACATACTACAGAATGCCTTTGTGAAATGACCACAACCTCTCATTGGAGACAATGATGCTAGTTGTTCCTTACTGAAATAAGCAGGGATTTCTAGCTCCCACTTTGCTGGTTATATGCGCTATCATTCTTTTAAGTGATGTTTAAATGTTGTCTTTTCTATCGAGCTTTTTCTCTGTCAGCTAAGGGAGCTTTCCCTGTGCACCAAGGTTGTCTCTGCTCCCTGTAAAATCTACAGTTTTCAGTAGTTTAGAGGAGTTTGCATTTGTTTGACACAAGTACCTGAAATAGAACAGCTTTGAGCATCCAGTTCATCTATTTGATGAAAACTGTATTTCAACAGGTGTACCTTTAGGAATGCTGTCTGTCTTCACGAGGCCACGGCGTGTGCTGGACCACATGACTAGCTGGATTCTAAACCATGGGGCCAGACCCTACTGTGAACATGCAAAAGATGTGCAAAGGTTGTGGTAATAAAAGAATGAGTTTTGAATATTGGCCCACACATATACCGATTCCAAAGTACAGCCTTCCAAAATTAAATCAAGGTAAGCAGAAGCAGAATTAAAGCAGTTTTTTTTATATTACTTCTGCATGTTTACCCTGATGATTTAGCGTAATCAAAATGTTGAAGCCAATATGTGTGAAGGCCGAAATTTTTGCAAACGATATTTTGATGTAAACTCTAGCAAGTGGGTTCTATCTGCACATGATCTGAACAACTGGGCAGGGCCAGAAGAAAAGCTCCCACACCTCAACTCCCTGCCTAATCCTGGAGTCAAAAGACAAACAATTGATGGCCGGAATGCAGAACAAATCAAAACACTCAGCCCCCTAGTCAAGAAATCTGGGTTAAATCCATCATTCTTTTGCTCACCATGCCACCCTAGTTTAGACCTGGCCATATGCAAATCAGTCTTGACCCTGTGCCTCATGGGAACAGTCCAGTCCGAACTGCCAAGCCAGGTCCTCACTGGACCGGAAACAAGCATCCTAGGACCGGTTTCGGGGGTTTACCCCTCTTCAGCCAGGATAGCTTCATTCCAGTGGCACAGTGAGCTCAGGGCCCATGTCTGGGCATACCTGGCGCACTTAGGGCGAGAAAGCAAAAGACAAACAATTGATGGACGGAATGCAGAACAAATCAAAACATTCACCCCCAGTCAAGAGATCTGGGTTAAATCCATCATTCTTTTGCTCACCATGCCACCCCAGTTTAAACCTGGCCATATGCAAATCAGTCTTGACCCTGTGCCTCATGGGAACAGTCCAGCCCGAACTGCCAAGCCAGGTCCTCCCTGGACCGGAAACAAGCATCCTGGGACTGGTTTCGGGGTTTCACCCCTCTTCAGCCAGGATAGCTTGATTCCAGTGGCACAGTGAGCCCAGGACCCATGTCTGGGCATGCCTGGTGCACTTACGGCGAGAAAGCAAAAGACAAACAATTGATGGACGGAATGCAGAACAAATCAAAACATTCACCCCCAGTCAAGCGATCTGAGTTAAATCCATCATTTTTTGCTCACCATGCCACCCCAGTTTAGACCTGAAAATCAGTCTTGACCCTGTGCCTCATGGGAACAGTCCAGCCCGAGTCAAAGCATATCATAAAAAAGCATTAGTAACATAAACTTAGTAACCAATTCACAAAAGCATTTGTGAGTACAGAAATTAGTACTAATGTACTATTGGGTACTCTTTTACATACTCTTATAAGCCTTTTGGAATCGGTTAAAACATCCAACGTAGTATTCTCATTTTATATGTTTTGAGGCTAATTCGAAAAGGCATGTAAGAGAATGTAAAAGAGTAATACAACTGTACTCTTTTATATACTCTTACATGCCTTTTTAATCAGCCCTATTGTTAACAACACATTACGTTTACAGTAGCAGCCATTAGTATTGCTAAGTGGTGGGGTGGGGGGAATGGGAAACACACAAAAACACATATAAAAATAAAGAAAAACTTCACTTACCTGCTCCAACGGCCACCTTCTTCCCGATTCTTGTGTCCTTGTCAGGAAGCGGCTGCACACTGCTCATGCTCCCAGCACCCAATCTCAGCGCTGCTCACATGTTGATATTCCAGTATGTTAGCAGCGCTGGGATTGGTCTGAGCACCTCAGTTTGGCGCTCAGACATTGTAGTACAGCCTGTGATGGCTTCCCCATCCAGCTGTACTACACAGCTCGGTGGAGAAAGGGTAAGTGCGCATGACGGTTTGGCCAGCCCTCTGGGATCGGCCAAACCATCATGTGCACTTGGTAGTGCCCCCCACTGCCCCCTCCTTCCTGGTGCTACAGCTGCAGCATCAGTATGGGATGCCACACCCCTCCCTCGGCTCGTAGCCCACAGGGCTAAAAATAAAATGATAATAAAAATGTTTTATTATCATTTTAGTTTTGCCTCTGATGGCTTTCAGCAGGGGGGGGGGGCAACGGTCCTCCACCGCAATGGAGGAGCCACCACTGTATGTTTACAATTCAAAGCCTAAAAATAACTGAAATGCAACAGTTATGGTGCGCTAAGCAGCCATAACTCTCTCATTACATTGCTCTTGGCTTCACATGTCACTGATGACATCACTAGTAGCCTCATATTTCATATCAGAATTAATAAGGGCATTGGCCATGCCTCAGTGTTTCACTCAGAGTCGGCTGTGACATCTGCAAGTCATGACCAACAGACTTTGAGAAAGAGGATCTGAAAATCCTATGTATAGGTACAACCAAAGGAGGCTGGATTCCTGGGTATGTTTCCTGACTTCGGGGCTTCACAGAAGGCTAGAGCATGCATACTATGCCCCTTGAGCATGTCTGAATGGTAAGTTGAGTGTGCACTGGGAGTGGAGGTGTGGAGTCCCCGGCCAAAGTGCTGTGCTTGACCCTCGCTGTCAGAGTTCACTAGTCATATCCATATACTGTTCTCAGAGGTATATTGGGTAGGGACATTGACAATAGGTCCAGGCTTTCTGCCTGACCCTGATCCTAGAGTTCACTTGGCATGAACAAAGTAGGCTTTATCCTTTAAACCGTTCTGTCCTATCACAGGACCACACCGAAGGACTTGTACTGCATCCGATACTCACTAGGTGGAGTCAAAATGACAATCTCTTTGCTAGGGAGTTCTAAAAGTTATATTTTCAAGAATGCAAATAATATTGTGAAACCACTATTGCAAGACAGGAGAATGAACACAGGCTATGACTGAAGGCAACACCCTGTGGCCAGTGTCTTCTGGGCACCGTCCAAATGCTGAGCCAAGCAATTGTTTGATTGGCTGGACTGAGTACAATAGATACCAAAGAGGCAGCTAGAGGCTCTAATCATAGCAGTTTAGCATGGCTAAAATCATCAACCTGTGTCTGTGCCCAAATGGTACTGGGAGTGCTGTATTGGGTGCAGTGCATGACTATAGACCATAATTTCTTTCCACAGCCTACTGGAAAAAGCCTAATTATGTTTCCTCAGGATCTGGGGGGTGCTGGGCACAGAGTGCCACCTAAGGTAACTGCCTTGCAGACACTCGTGGAGGATAGGCTTGCTACAAAGTTTGACCAAAGGGGCCACTCTGGGATGGGAACAGAATGTCCTTGCATATCTCAAAGCACAGCAGCGGTCCGTGAAGGGAGTTCCGTGGGGCAGAAAGGCGGGGTGGGGGAGGGGCAGGGTGGGGGTACTAAACACCGGAATATGGATAATTGGAGGTAAGTAAACAATTAAATAAATAAAACGAATTTCGTAGCTCGCACTGCACCGCATTTTGGGATGCAGGGCGCGCTACGAAATTCGTTTTATTTATTTAATTGTTTACTTACCTCCAATTATCCATATTCCGGTGTTTAGTACCCCCCACCCCGCCTTTCTGCCCCACGGAACTCCCTTCACGGACCGCTGCTGTCAAAAGCAGGATGTGACCATGTCCTATGTTCCCCAAAGCACGTTTCTTTTTGTACATTTTGTCTCAGTACCCAAAAGAATCATGCCTGTACACTAAGGGCCTGTGACAAAGCCTTGAGATCCAGAGCAGGACTTTGTGGCTGGTGTTGCACACCAAGTGCAACCCTGTTTTAAGTTTGGGCTGACTACTGTCCTCTCACAGGAGCTGGACATACTGGCAGGGGTGGCAGTAGGTCATCATAGTAGTAGGGAGCCCTTCTCTTCTTACATGTGTGTAATGAATGGGGCATGAATGGTTGCCTCGTAGATGTGTGGTAGAGTGAGCGTGCCATGTGTGGATGTGTATGTGTGTGTATGTGTGACTGTAGGGACGCCAGAATCCGTTTTTGACCTCCTTTGTGAGATTGGGTCTCAGAATGGAGGATGGGGAGAGCCTGCCCACCAGACGATCCAGATTAGAGGTAGTCCCTTGAACATTCCTGAAGTCTTTCGAAGTGGACCAGGTGCCCGTGGAAGGAAGGAGAGAGAGAAACTCATTTGAAATACAAGAATAGCTCCTGTCCTCTTCCTGATCCATTTCACCCCAGAATTATGTGAAGATAGATTTTTTGTATCATCCAGGTGTGGGAGCCAATGCAACATTTATATGGTATTTTGTGGTATTTAGCCTGCAAGTGCTTATGTGGGAACACCCAGTGGCACACTTATGCCTGTATCATTTACAGAATGATGGGATTTGAGTGAGTAGCTGGGAGTGAGGTGAAACCCAATCCACTGAAACCAAACAACTTACAACAAATTAGGACACACACCTAGTATAAATATAGGATGGCATGCCCAGAACAGTGCCAGGTATTTCACAGCAGCTTACTGGAGAACATTTCTGAGCTTCAGAGGGGGAGCTTTTAGGTAGCCATCTCGATTCTGAGATCAAGAGCACAACCTGAAGTTCTGCTACAGTCTTACTAAGAGTACGACTGGAAACAGGCTTGCAGGAAGGGACCATCACTGAGGAGAAGGTGTTACTGCAGGTATCCCCACCTCTAAGCACCAGGTGCAACAGCAGTGTCAGGTCAGCAGCCTGGAGAAAGAAGGGTAGCATTAAGTGAGGTGTGGGGAAGAGCCATGTCACTTGGAGCAGTGGTAAGCTTTGGTGTTGCTGACCCGTTGCTAGTGCACTGCTCATCTTGTCCTACGAAGGTCTTAAGCTAATCTCTGGGAACAGACACAGCATATTCAGTTAGACTACAGTTAAACTGGTCAGTAGAGAGATGATCAAAAGGAAATGAGTAGGGGAGAATAGAAATGAGTGGAGTAAATCTTTACGGCAGAGCTAAGATCAGTCTTAGATATGGCAGCAGAGAGTTTGCAGCTTGAACAGTGGCTCTTTAAACCACTGTACAGAAGATGGTGGTGGGTTGGGTCCTTAGTTCTGTTTGGAGGAAGTTTCAGGCGACTATTGCTGCACCAGTAAATGAGTGCTTCATAGTCTGTGATCTGAATTAGATTTGAGCCGTAGTGTGGATGTGCTTCTTGAAGCTTGTATGCTCCCAGATGTAGCGGGTAGGTTTGTAAGGCAACTGGGTTTCTTTAGGTGAATAGCTCAATAGGTCAGGTAGCCTATTTGGAATGTAATCCTTACTTATAATAGAAGCCAATGAAGCCCGCACAAGATCATGATGTGACGTGTTCATATTTTGCTTCTTTACTTTCCTGTGGAGTGTAGATCTGCCTTGAAAGGGGCCAGGTACCAGTCACACCAGGCATGGCTCACGAGTGGGGGGGTGCGCAGGAAGTTCGCGCTGGAGGGGGGGTTTAATTTAAGAATAATAATACAAAAACAAATTAAACGTACCTTTTCGCCGGCCGGGTCCCGAGTCTTCTCTGCTCCTGCTCTCCTGTCTCTGGCAGGAACAGGAAGCAGGCAGCCAGGCTTCCTCCCCTAAGCCAATCACAATGCTGCAAGCAGCGTTGTGCTTGGATGGGACGTCGCTCAGCCAGGGGCTTATGGGTAGGCCATGTTCTCCATGCAGGCTGCATTGCAGTCTGCATGGAGAAGGGCAGGGTGCACATGACTGGATTGGGCGGCCCCAGAAGGCCACCCAAACAGTCTTTGTGCACTCAGGAGCTGGGCACACCACTCCTCCCCTGCCCTGCCTGCTCACAGAGCAGCGCCACCCACCTGCCCGCCCTCAACCAAACTTAAAATGGTAATAAATTTCAGTTATTCCAATTTTATGTTTCAGCTTCTCGCACTGCGAGAAAGTAGTGGGGCGATGCTCCTCCGCCCTAGTGGAGGAGCCGCCCTGCCTGGGGCGATAGAGGCGGACCAGTTAGGATATCATTTCTGCGATCAATTCTATATTGAAAACATAGGCAATTGTTTTGTAGTTGATATTGATTTTTAGGTGTTTTATATTCTTTGGAGAACATTCACTGATTGCGACACTATTTAGGTATCATGAGGCCGGATTTCTAGATAAAAGCACATAGTGATTTTAACACATGAGATAAGGATAGAGAAGAGCATTCCACTTTAAGATCTTGGATCCATTGTAAATTTGGGTTTGAATATGATCTTAGGTGGAATTTATGTTTTTTGTAGGTTCAACAACATAATGCTGCATGTGGAAAGTTTTGTTTAAATTATACTGTAGGGTGTGACCTGGTATGTCATAGGCACTATAAACAGGATGCGCAGACGAGTGTCATTAAAATTACATTCATCTAGAGGGCTTTGACATTCTACGTTCCATTTTCAGTGCACTTATGTAACATGTAAGGGAACGGCCAGAAGGGATTTGACACAAATAATATTTTGTATGCCCCATACCCTTATGTCTGGCACTGATGATGTCATTTGTCATATTATCAATATGTTCGCCAACAATGAAATTAACTATGTCATGTGTGCGCTGATGGGAATAGTTAGTGTTGCTCATCCAATAACACATGTTTATTTTCAGGGTTTTTGAATAAAAATGTTAAAATCAGTGTGTTGCCAAAAATGAAAAGAAAAAGTGAGGATTCAGCACTACCAGCTGTAAGAAAATTACAAAATGTAGTAACCTGCATGTATTGTGGTGCCAGTTCAACCATTAATGTCTTCGAGAACAATGTGCCAGATGTACCATCATACTGGCCATAAAACTTGCTGTGCACAACATTTTGCGTCCAGTATTTTATTTTGCGACGTGACCTGTGTACTACACGTCAATTCACTAGACACTAGGGTGCGCAGAACCAATTAGCCTAATAAATACTACTAAGGCTGGTCAGAATTTCATAACGGGAAAACTTTCTTTTTTCAGAGGACCCTCTGCTCCTTAAAGGAATCAGTGATGGTTTAAAAAAATGCCTTAAAATATGCTCCTTTTGGGAAAACATCAGGATAGCAGGCAGTGCCCCCTTCCCCTTTTGGAATCAGTTAGCGCCTCCTGTGCGGTGTCAGTAGCTGTACACTGGTTTGTGTCCAGAAATGTGGTCCCAACCCATATTACATTGCATACTGAATCGCATTTTGCAAAGAACACCTCTTCAAGATGCGAGGTCGGGAAAACTTTTCCAATTCGTAATATGGGTGTTGTACATAAGAAAGAGACAACTCCTGTGAGTTTACAAATCACACAGTGTAGGATCACAAAACTGCTTTGTATATCTGGCCAATTTCTTCTTAGAAGACAGACAAATTATGTAATTACATAAAAAGTTTAAATTGTCAAACTTGTGCTCAGACGTGGCTGCAAAACGACACCATAGCACACTTTTCACTGCCCTATAACTCTTGAAATAATTCACCAGCAAACGTATAAATTTTTAATTAAAATTTGCTGTGTTTCTGAAAACCCCTAATATGAAGTGTGAGTAGGCAGGATTGACTGATGGTGACCTACATAATACAAGGGCTGATTAGGATGGCGGGTGGACCCTATCGTAAACTGGACCCCCCGAAAGGCTGTCAGCAGTCCTGACAGAGGCATTACAATGCGACCGCCTTCACGGCGGTCGCAATGTCTATATTTTTAATTGCGGCAGGTGCCGCTGGCTGCAGCACATGCCACAATGCAAAAATGGGATACACTACATATCCCTGCACTATGTGGCAGGCACCTCATGATGCAGGGAAAAGTAGGGGGGCACCATAGGTGCCCCCATAACCCACAGTTTGGGGTAAAGACCCTTTCCGTCTCCTTTTTCATGGCGGGTTACCAACCATGAAAAGGTGGCCGGAAAGGAACATTGTAGTCCCTATGGTGGTGCCTGGCAGGCACCACCACCATCGTAGGGAATAAAACTCCCTCCAACGCACCGGCGAGCTCAAAGAGCTTGTCGGATGAGTGGCGATCGGTCTTTCTGACCGCCAAGAAACCGCCTGCCATTGTAATATGGTGGGTGGGAAACTTGCTTACAGTGGCGGTGAGACTGCCACCGACGGGCTGTCAGTGGCGGTCTCACTGCGCTTGTAATCGGACCCATAGTTTCCAGTTATTTCTCCAATAGTGTAGTGTTGCACAAATGAATAATAGTGAAAAATGCTTCCGGTCCTACAAATAAAAGGATCTTGAAACATAAATATTTTAGAGGAAGCAGGTATCAGCAGTTTTGACATTAAAATGCAAATTTTCCATATTTTAAAGAAAATTAATATATACCACAAGGCCTTGTGTCATGACAGTTACTCAAATCAAGTGGTATTTTGTTAGCTAGCAGCATGTTTTATACTAAAGCCCTGATTTAGAGTTTGGCGGATGGGGTTTGTCTGTCACAAACGTATCGGATATTTGGTCCGCCATATTACAGGTGCCAATGGAAGTAGTGCACTTGAAATTTGTTTCCGGAGTAAATCATTTGCCGAATTAAAATCAAGCCCTAAAATAAAAGATCCAAACAAATGAAAGTGAAATAATGTAAAATACTATCATTTATAAAGCTTAGATTGGAAAATGTGGACCTCAAAGCTGGAAACTAGTTGGCAACCATGCACTGAACATCAGGTGGTCCAGCGTAGGTACAAGGGGACCATATCAATATCAGATTTTCAGAATTTCCACTAGATGTATTTTCATACATTGAATCTAAATGCAACTCATTTACATAGTTCAATGTTATTCACAAAACCTGCCATTGATTCAGCACTCCTAGCACAGATTTAGACACAAATGCACAACATACAAATAAGTACTAACTGCAAATATTCACACACAGAACAGAGCACAATACCTCGCATTTGTTTTGGTGAGCTGGCATTAGTGACTAAACAGCTACAATAAGGAACTGAGATACACAGCAAAAACATGATAACTGCTACAGTTTAAACTAAGATAATAGCAACCAATTAAAGAGAATGTATTTATCTTTATAATTACAATCATATTAAAATGTATTTTGAAAAATGAAAATATCAGAGACATTAACAAATATGAATAGACACACAAATTAAAAAACACAAAGGAGAATAAATGTTTTTTGTGGTGACAAAACCTATGATTCACAAAATCATTGAGTTAGCAAATACAAAATATTTTTTTTACTATTTATAAACACTCTTTTATGAGTCAGAGAAGTCTTGCGATCCTGTCCGAATCGCAAATCACAGTTAACATACTAAGAGATTTCCCCTCATATCCGCGATTTGGAGTAAAACATTTTAATGATTTGTTACGGAATTGTTTTTGCAAACCATTGATCAGATACCAACACCTCAGAAATTATGATATCTGATTTATGAATCATAACAGTGACCTAGGGAGGAGGAGCCAGTGTCTAAAGGACCACTGCCTTAAGTCTTCCCAAACTGAAAATATGTTTTAAAAACCATCACCAGTCACTTTAATAGATAGAGGCTGATTTAAAAAAAAAAAAATCCTGTTTGTGAAATGAAGATGCAGGGACGGATGTCTGCAGTCACTTTGAGGCATCCAAACAGAATCCTGCCTACTTAATATTAATTAAGCCAGTCATTTTGCATCCCCAATATGAAATACAATTTGCTATTCGACTTTTTAGCACATACATCATATCGCAAATTGTATTCCCATTCACAAGCCAATTTGGGGTATATTCATAAGCCCCTTGTGCTGCTGTTGGTCGCGTTTTGCGATGCAGTGGCGGCAAAAACCACCATATCATATTTATGAGGCCACGCAAAGCCACTTTGAATGGCCTCATAGATATGGAGTAAGGCAAGGTAGAGCAAATCACAGCGTTGCCTAACTCTGCGCTAGGGAGGCATTCCATGGGTGCTGCGGTGGTGGTTCCCATGCAAAACCCATGGATTTTGACACATCCCCAGATTTACAAGCCCATGTAAACCAGGGCAGGCACCAAAACCTTACTCCTACGCAGGGGAGGCGCAATATGAAAAAATAAATGTATTTCTCCTTGTTTTTTCCTCTTTCTGCAGCACACAGAGAAAGAGGAACATACTCCCAGGATTGTTTTGTGCAAGTAGGTACACCTTCCTGCACAAAAACAATTGTACATGCAAGCAGACACCCTTGCACCATGGTGTAACAGTGCCTACGTTGGTGCTAGGCTGCTGAAACGGCACCAGCATGGAGAAAGGATAGGAATGTGCCATAGATACGGTGCATTCCTGCCCTTTCACTTTGATGCAGGGCAGCATAACAAAGTTACTTGCTGCACTGCCCAGCGCCATATCCCAATAAATATGCCCCTTTGTATTCAAATTGCACACACCTGGTTTTCAAAAAGGCATAGTACAATATGATCAGAGGGGCTCATTCATGAGAGGGTTGCGTCACGTTTGCACGAGGCAACATGGTACACGCACACCTCTAAGTCAGATTTTTAAATTCACGCAGAGCCACTTTGCGTGGCTCTGAGTGACTTAAAAAATCTGGAGAAATTCAAAGCAGTGCAAATCGCTGCATGGTGTTACTCTGCCCCAGGTAGGCGTTCCATGGATGTGGCGTGGGTGTTCCCACACAACTCCCATGGATTTTGATGCATCCCCAGATTTACAAGAATATATAAACCTGGAGATGTGCAATAACGTACATCTTCCCTGGGGAGGTATAGCGAGGAGACATATCTGTATTTCTCCTCGTCTCTTCCTCTTTCTAAGTGTGCTGCATTTTGCAGCACACATAGAAAAAGGAATATGCCTCCCAGGATTGGTTTTGTGCAGGAGAGTGCCACTTCCTGCTCAAAAACAATCCTGCAGGCAACACGGTGCAAGGGTGCCTTCATTGGCGCTTGGCTGCCAAAAGGGCACCAGAGCAAGGGAAAGGACAGGATTGTGCCATGTTGGCTTAAATTCTGTGCATTCCTGCCATTTCCCTGTCATGCAGTGCAGCACATCAAAGTAACGTACTGTGCTGCGCTCTACCTCTTCTTCATAAATGAGACCCATAGTTTACAACACTTTGCAGCATTAACAACACAAGCCCAAATTGTGACATCAGTACACATCTCAGAAGCTTTATGAGCAAATTAGCTCAAACATTTCAAATCAATATATGTGAAATGGTCGCAGAAGTGGCTCACATTGTTGCTTAACTGAGCAGTCTCACCAAGACAGAAAATGGATAATTGTGTGTCCTCATAGAATAAATTAAACAGCAAAGTTATTTGCCAAATTCACCTGCACATGCAGAAAACTACAAAGATCCCTAACAATGTCAGATGCATTTTGTATTCCTTTTAACCAATTCCAACCATTTCTAAACAATACACTGAAAAGACCAATCTTCACTAACCAAACACAGCAACACCAGATCACCTTAACGCCGATCGCTGAGAGTCCTTGAAGAGTAGGAACATTTTGTCCACAAAATAAAAGAACTGTAGAACCATACATATGGTAGGAATTTTGATAAAATAACATAAGATTTAGGGCCATATTATGAGTCTGGCAGTCCTCGGACTGCCAAACTCATGGTGGGGTGGCAGGGCAGTCTTCCAACCACCACATTACAATCTTGGTGTTTGTGCTGCCCTGGGACTGCCAACTCTGCCAGGGAACTGCCGTTCCCTGGCGGTGGTGCAGCGGTCAAGAGGCATCAATATGGTTTGTCCGGCCAAGCATATTACAACTTTCCTCACCGCCACTGATGTAATGGAGGTCTTTCCTCCGTGAAAACAATGGTGGTGAGGAAAGAAAGGGGATGAACACCGGGAGGCAGAATATGTCCCTCACTGTGTGTATGCACTCCCAGTTCCAGCACGGCAAGGACTTCACAGTCCATGTCGTGCTAGAACTTCCTTTGACGTTCCTATGGTGGTGCCTATTTTATAGGCACCGCCATGGGAACGCCAAAGAATCACCCGCAAGGACTAAAAAGCCATAATACAGTGGGCGGTTCTCACGTGGGTTTGACGAGTTCGGTGGTAGGACGGTCCCGCCGCCGCCCCGTCAAACTCGTAAGCAGGCCCATAGAGAATCATTTAAAACAGAGGGGGAATTTGTGTGCTCTGCTCCAATTGTCCAAGAAAGTATATCCCATAGCAAATAAATATTTTGGGGCACAAGAATGTGGAAAAGCAGAGAAGGGCCCTTTACTGGATAGACTGCATTAATAATGTTTAGCTATATCACCAAAAAAGAGTGTTATCAAGAGGAGTTAGAAGATGAGATTTGTGCAGCAGCTGGTACATCTTAATGGCATACTCAGCGAACCATTGCACAGCAAATACTTTGGCAAACTACTGGTGCTTTTTTCCACTTTCAAGAACACGTATGTTTGTACAAGCGTTTACTTTGTGAACAAAATAGACATAACTCCAACATGTTGTCATAACAGCAAAGCAAATACAATCATTTCCAAAACCAATAGGCCTGGGCTCTAAAGAGTCTACCTATAGGGTTTGTATTTTGATTATCAGCCACATGAAAATATGTGTAATTATATATGCAGATGCATGGCTGACAATCTTTCAATGGGTTTTCTCTTAAAAAGCACCTTCTAAGACGGAAGCCAACGCGTATGCATTCTTCTTTACACACTGTAGCCATTTTCAATGTATCACTTTAACATGGTGGACATTCATATTAGAATGGTGAATGAAAGATAAATACAGTGAAAATGTGTTTGCCCCAATGTAAAAAACGTAAAAGAATTAGCAGCTGCCGCTCACTTTTTTAAAAACAATAATAAAACATTTAAAAATAATTGAATTGTGGAACAGGGTGGGCATTCATGGAATAAAAAAGTGCTTGGGGTGTTGTAGCAATTGGCAGCTGCCGGTCACTTGTGAAAATATATAATATTAATAATAATAATGATAATAATAAGAAGAAATTTAAAACAGAGCACAGCGGATATGCAAAGAATAAAATCAAAGTGCTTAAGGTCATGGTAGCACTCTGCAGCTGCTGGGCACAAGTAAGGTAAAAAAATAAATAAATATGAAGATAAATAAATAATCATATTAAAAAATGAATATGGGGAGCAGGAGAGTAGAAAGAAAGTTGACCAGGAGGGGTCGAGGGAAGGATAATAAAACACATTCACTTCCATAAGTGCTGATAAATAATGAAAAGAAACAGGGACGTTTTGTGTCTCACCTGCAGTCTAACAGGAGGATTTCTTGATGCCTCACCAGCAAAATGTAAAATGAACACAAGTGAGACAAGCAAATCAGCCTCCAAATACTATACCCTTAATTGACTGCCCCTCCAAGCAATGGTAAACCATGAAAAATACATGAAAGTCAATGACGGAAGGGCATTGACCCATAGCCCAGTTGAACCAAAGCCCATTTATTCTCTATACTTCTTCTTATACTTTTATGAAGAATTCATAACAAAATATCTCCGGACAGCTTAAGTTGTCAGAAGTCAGTCCTCGAAATCTAAATTTGTTTGATAAAAAAAAGGCAAGCTATTAGTAGTATAAAGGTTACAATCAGTGAAAATAGTAGGGACATTGTGAGTATGAAGTCTCTTACTTTTAGCATTAAAAATGTAAAAACGATGAAGTCTCACAAACAATTAAAACTATACTGGCAAAAAATGCTTTCGCTCTATTGTCATAAATATTTTAAATATTTTCTGTAACAAATACGCAAATCATTGTGTTGGGTTAATTGTAATATGAGCCTTAAACAGAAGCTCCACTATTCCTACCTCCACCCTACCAAGGCAGGTTCACTTATATCTCTCCGAAGTATAATCACTGGGGGGCCAATCGACAAAACTAATCTGAGATAAAATCCTAAACTTACTACTTTTGGTATTCACAGAAGGCATTTAATAG
Source organism: Triturus cristatus (assembly GCF_964204655.1). Lineage (NCBI taxonomy): Eukaryota > Metazoa > Chordata > Amphibia > Caudata > Salamandridae > Triturus > Triturus cristatus. The sequence continues at coordinate 241,913,602 of NC_140584.1, read as the reverse complement.
TAGTAAAGTTAGGACTCCTAACTTTACTACTACTAAACTGAGACAAAATACTAACATTACGACTTTCGGTATTCGTAAAAGGCATTTAGTAGTAGTCCTAACTTTACTACTACTAAATGCCTTCTGTGAATACCAAAAGTAGTAAGTTTAGGATTTTATCTCAGATTAGTTCTGTGAATCGGCCCCTTGGGCACTGAATATATTTGCTATACCTGAGATTCATTGTTTATCTTTTGGAATTCAGATTTTGAGTGCACAAACTATCTTGTTCAACAATGAATTTAAGTTCTGAAACAAAATTCAAATTTTAGCAATTCAATCCTGTTCTTCCTCTTCAAACTACATTACTTACATTTCTAAACGGAAGTTATTTTTAGAATTGTTAAATGTATTATTTTATGTTTGAAGTGCATCAATATCCAATTCTTTGATTTTTTTCGGATAGCATTATTTATATTTATATTAATTCCAAATGAAAATTCTTTACAAAACTATTCAATCATGTAAGAAATCGGGGTATTAGTTGAAGGTGATGAGTACCGACCTCTGGTAATAAAAACAACCCTTTTCAGGGAGAAGCATTAAAGTAAATAAACTTGACCTCAATTCTCAGACAGTTAGGGCATAGAACAGACAAGTCTAACTTAGAGGTAATATGCAAAACAGTAGCAGAGTAAAAACACAACACAAGAAAAATCCCAAACGAAAGTTTGTATAATAGAGAAAACTAAAAAAAAATAAAAGTACACCAATACGAAAAATCTCCAGTAAGGGAAACCTGAGTTATGACATTTTAAAAGTTTAAATATAGAAATAGTACCAGAAAGCATTAAGTGCCGACCCTAGTCACCTGGTTGCACTTGGCCATTACCTAGGTACAAGTAAAAGCCACACATCATTAAGCATTCGTTATGTACAGAAGCCAGACTCGACCTGGTTGGAAGTTTTATCATTGGACTTGATCTCTGAAATTAACATAAAAAATCCTCAGCAGGGTAAGATAGTAGATGGTGGCTGAAGATGGCTCCATGATGTTGATAGCCATTTGATAAGGTCCCAGTAAAGCCATTGACTTTTGGAGGGTAAGCTCTGAGTGGGAGAAATTTGAACAGTGCAGCCAAGAAAGGCCCCTCACTGGGCAGATATTTTTGGCACCTTCATCCGATGAAGATTTCTATGTTCGAGTGTATTCCTACTTTTTGGAGCTTGAATTCTTCCATCAGGGCAAGGGTACAGGCTGTAGCCAAAGAGGGCTCCACCAGGCTTGATACCTTCTCTGTGAGGTCCTGCTGACTTGGATTTCCTGCCTGGGAAAAGCTCGGAATGAAAGCAACCTGAATTTTTGGCTTAGCAGCAATACAGCTTAGCTGGATCAGCTTGGTGGGTTGTCCCATCCCTTTAGAGGTCTTTGGAGCCAAAAGGTTTCTAAGGCTCAAGTTTCAGGATATGTTAGGAGGAGTGCACGTTGACACCAACCAAGGGTGTAGGACCTAGGGGTTAGCATTTGGGGGTCAGGACCTAGGGGGACAGCATTTAGGGTTCAGGACATGCTCCACCAGAGGCCAGGAGCAGGATCCAGGGCAGGTACAGTTGGAATTAGCCTGCTGGGCTATTGCAGGAAAGGCTACTTGTAGCTTGTCGTGTCCCTGTAGCTTAAACAGTCCACATCTTTATCCTGTATACAAGACGCAGAGCAGGCTCTTCCCAGGTCACAGGAAGCAGGCCCAATTTACTTCTGTTCTTCCGCTGGTCCAGAAAGTGTTCTGGACAGGGTACTGTCAGTGCCACATTTATGCCTGGCACCAGCCTATGGGTCGGGGTGACTGCTAGCTCCTCCCTAACTAATGGGGTAAAGATTCACAGGGGTAGCCCAACCTGTACCCAAGATGGCAGAACCCTTTTTATCCTGTCCAGAGCTTTTGTGCTCACCCCAGAGTTGTGGCCAGGGAAATTATCAACCCCTCCTTTGTGTTCACTCTACACCATTTCTGGGGCAGCTCTTCTCCCACTAGGATTGATGGCTGCCTCGGGAACAAACGATGGCCCTACCCTAGAGTCAGCTAACATTTGCTTGTGACAGGGTAGGGCTCTTTGAAGGTAATCAAGTTCCTGGGCCCAGCCAAGATGGTCATCCTGCCAGAGGAAAAGACACATCTCCCACTCTCCAAAGACTTTTTCCTGCTCCTGGAGCAGTTTTCACAGCTCATCGACAGGGCTATTCATCTGCCAGGTAACAGCTGGAGCTCATACACTATGCCTACAGAGGCTTTAGGCAGGGAAAAGGTAAATATTTCTAAAAGTCCAAGAATGAATTTTGCAGCTCTTTCCTGTCCAGAAATAACATTATTAAATTTGACAGTTCATTTCAATGCTTTCTTATTGCTATGAAATTGCAAGCCTTCCTACAGTGACATTAGCTTTTGGGGATTTTTCATTGCAGGGACATGTGTAATATTGAACATTGACATGCCCTACTATTAAATACCACACACCCTGCCTTATGGGCAAAATGGCCTACTTAGGGGCGACTTCTTCATATCAAAAAGGAAGGTTTCAAGTTGTTAAAAGGGTGTATTTTGACAGGTCGAATTGGTAACACCTGTACAACCAAGCTACAAATAGTAGACGTGCAGTCATGTTTGCACTCTCACTGCAGTGGATGGCACAATGGGTGCTGCAGCCTTTTGGTGACATTTAACTTACTGGCCCAGGGTACACTTTCTACCATATATAAGGGACTTTTAGGTAGGTTAATTGTCCCTATAAGGGTATGGCAATGTCACCATACTGTAAGGAGAGCACATGCACTTTCCCTCTGGTTAGCAGGGGTAAAGAGCACGGTATTCTATAGCTATCAAAATTGGCGAAGCAAAAATGAGGGGGTCCACCACACAAAACATGGTAATTTCCAAGAGATACACTGTAATGTTTGAACTGTGTCAAACAAAATCCTTAATTAAAGACTTGGTATGCATACTTCTTAACTTAGAATTTAAAGGAATGCACATGATGGGATTTGAAAAGGATTTGAATAGGAAGAAAATGAATAAATTAATCAATATAGATTTTGTTTTCAAACTCAGATTCAAGGTTGAACAAGATATTCTGTTCACTTGAGTCTTGATTTGAAAAGATTATCATCAAATAAAATGACAGATTTCTTAAGAAGTTACATAACACAGTGTTACAACTAAACTTGCAGCGCTGCATGCATTAAAGGGAAAGAGAACAACTTTGCCACTAAAATGTGGTGCTGCTGTCCTTTCCCCGTTCTGGCTCACTTTTGGCTGCCTTGCACGAACGCAAACACCCTTGCGCCATAATGCAAGGGTGTCTGCATTTTAAAAAGCATTGGTTTGGTACTGGAGGAAGTCAATGCAGTCCAAAAACAAAGGCTTTTCCAACTTTGTATATGTGCTGTACATGCAGCACACATGCAAAGTAGCATAGTTTACGGTTTGCACATTATCATAGAAAGGCTACGCACCAATGGGCAAGGCCTCATTATTTGTGAGTGCATAGCTAATTCACAGGAGAATGTGCTCAGAAATATTTTCCCTTCTAATGCCCCAATGCCTTATTTGATCAGGTGCTGGTCAAGTGTAAGTAAAAACAAACGGCAGACAAGATTTCACATCCGACGCCTGCCTGCGTGATCCACGCCTGCCTGATACCCACCTGCCCACTCACCAACACGCCAGAATGCCAACTCGAATCTGTCTGCTTACCTCAAATATAACATGCTCGCAGATATACATATTTGATTCAGCTGAAGGATACATTAAGGCCTGGTCTCTAATATTCCGTATGTATCCTCAACACAAAGAGAGCGAGAGAAATTCCTAGTTGCATTCACCCACACAAGGTATCTCATACACAAAAGGGCAACAAACCGGGAAGGGAGTGAAAATATAGGGGAGAAAAACCACCCACAGGTTCAAATCAGACTTCAAAAGACAATTGGAGTAAATAGTGACATGCTTCATCTTAGGCATCTATCCACACCCTGGTAGGATGATACCACAAGGACAGACTGATATTCTGCAAAAGTAGACACACAAGTGGAGTGTGAAGTGCCACAAAGGTAGTGGGAGAAAATGATGACCTATCAGGGGCACGCATAATACTTGGTTATTGATGGAGGATATGTGGGTGCAGCATTTCTTCTCACCCTGTGGCTCTCCCATGGTGGGGTTCTCACACAGCAAGCACGTCCCCTCTTTGAATTATGGGGATGTACTTGGTGGGTGGGCCTGTTGCACGCCCACGCTGCACAGGCCTTACACCTCAGCCTTAGGACATGGTCTTTGTAAATGGGTCCCTGGGCTTCTAAGAAACAACCAGCTGGCAAACAGAAACACCTTGGCTAAAGGAACATTAGAGGAGTTCATTTCAGTTTCCATTCATTTCAACGTTGCCAAACAATAAAATCCGTAAGTTCCTGTACAAACAGAAAACCACATTTTAGAAACTAATCTCTGCTTTTGTTTGCAACCTTTATGGGTAATGATAATGTTTCTAATGATCTACTTGTAAAGCAAGAGCGTAATGAAATGTAGATGTTTGTTATTCACATGTCTTCTCCATCACAAAACTGGATGTTAAGTGATTTATTTAATCCTACTAAACATTTTTATCTTTGATATTTTGTTTTATATTTCAAAAAATGTAGGATAAGAAGGAACTGTTCAGCTACACGGAGTACTGCGTTGATTAACACATTTTATTCCCAGGCAACCTATGCTTCCTTACATGCTATCACACTGGCTCTGTCTCCTTGAGGAAAGCAGCTATATCACATAATGTTTTACCCCTAATTCAAACTAACTTAAAACAGTACTCCAGGCCCTGCTCCCAATGTGGTTTCTATTCATCCCACAATGACATCAGATTTGTTCCATTCTTTTTTCCTAATAAAATAGTGTGCAGATAACTCTTGGTACCAATAAAGTAGACTAGATCCCACGATAAAGCGTTCATTTGGCTGGGTGAGGTGCTCTGCGTAAACAAGTATCGCATAAAAAGATGTCGAGGAATGGTAAGCGGATGTACCCTATGGACAGATATGTGAAAGAAACTCTGTAGAACTCATCACTATAGTTGTCAGCAGTTTACCTTTTGTATACACTGACAGGCCATTTTAAGGGTGAAGGAAATAAACAGGGGAGTGGGGTCAGCTTGACACTTCGGGTCCACTAAATAAAGCTTTTGCCTTGGTCTGTGCCAGCAAAGATCGTGAATAAAGCACATTGTGCACAAGTACAAATTGTGCATTGCCTTGTGCCTTTGCACATATTTGCACTTTCTGGGCATGTCAGGTAGGATGTCAGTTACAGTCTTGAAATCTGTGTAGATTCACAGAAGAAAGCCCTAAAATGGGTGTGTGGCACACATCCTACTCTACTGAGGCATTTCTGAACTGGAGGAGACAGCAGTCTATGGAGAAGGCGCAAGGTCGGCAGGGATAGAATCGTCCTCTCTTTGAATCATGGACTCCTTACTCCATCACCTGATAAGAGCATGAACGGTAGAGTAGAGATTTAGGAGCCTAATGTAGGGATAGCCATTGGAATTTACTCACTCTTTCAGTCTTGATCATTGAAATGCATTACAGTTAGTATCATGAAGGTAGGTGTGGGAGCCTCCAGACATTAGTAGGCCTCGTCACTGTACCCACTCAGCTCCTGGGAGCCAATTCATAACAGAGTTGAGGGTGAGTGCCAAAGTCTTTGTTTTATGTGGAGCTGTGGCTCTGAAACTGCTCACCCAACAACTGTGCTCAGGACTTGACCCCTGCCTCCTCAGGTACCAGTTTTGAATAGTAATTCAGAACCCATAGCCAAATACAATGGAGCCAAACATTAATGAGGGCTTCTTCCCCTTGAAAAACTGGTAGTAGGTTATCTGTGAATTAAACCCTTGAAACATAGTTGAGGAGGTACTATTTACAGAACAAAGGAAAAGATGTGTCTGGCAGGAACTATTATTGTAAAGGCATAATGTCAAAATTTCAGTCTAAATTCTCAAAGATGTCAAAGGTATCTATGCTACTGAAGTTGAATTCTTGCTGAAAAGCAAAGGACTATGCCTGCAAAAGTATGCTTCTAGCCTACAATGAGACCAGCCAAATTTTCTGCATTTCTGAATTTGTTCACTTGGTTGACAGCAGGTGTGAAGTCCTATGCTGCTGAATGTACAGAGCAGGATTATGGGCAATAAGGATACATTGGAGAATGCCAAGCATATTTCTGTAGTAATCAGTGTCGACAAAGCAATGGCCATCTAGGAGAGATATTATTTTTGGTGATTTTAATCTGTCACTCAGCATTCAAATCTAACTGAGCCTTTTCTCTCAATGCTCTCAAACAACTTGTAATCAACACATGTCCCACATCAGCTCATAACTCTAGGACACCCTTAGGCCTCATACTAACCTGCAACACTTTGTCACTCTCTACTCACTGTTGAATTGACCCCATTGTAACCAGGCCTTCATGATGATTCTGACAAACATTGCCCTAGCACACGCATCTCCCACCATCACCTCCTTCTCCAAGAGTAGCACTCTCCAGATTTTGGACCAATATTCCTTAACCAAATACATAGATACCTCACCTCAAAACAAAATATTACAGTATTCAATATTTGTAACTTGTACCTTGAAACATGTATTATTTTCTTACTATCCCATACACACTTTTTCTCCTACCATGGATTACACATTCCATTCGAAGGCTGAAGCGAAAATGTGTTCAATTTTAAGGAATGGTGCAAGATCAAGCCCTTTAAAAAAACTTGAGATAATCAAGCAAGCTCTTGTATACAGTCAGATGCTTTAGACAATACAGAATTTCAAGATCATTTGACTTCACATCAGGTCTAGCACAAACAACTTGCATTTACCATCAAGAAACTACTCCCTCAACATGCTTATCTATTGCAAACTCTTCCTGTTCAGTCAATGATTTTGCATCATACTTTTCTCTTCCAAACTGATCCACATTTGACAAATCCTACAATCGCTACTTGACTCACCTTGATTGTCCAGCAAACTCACTAAACCACAACCCCAACCCGCTGTAGTTTTGCTCTTCATCACAACATCTCACTCTGAACTCATATCAATATTCTAAGCTTCCAATCCAAAAAAAACAATGTTGCAGGTTTAAGGCTCTGTGCCTGGCCTATAAGGCACTGCATGGACTGGGACCAGACCATTTCAGAGAGAAATTCAAATGGTACATCACAGCTAGGACACTACGCTCAGGCTCCGCAAGGAACTTGATTGTTCCTTCTTTTAGGAGAACCAACTGGGGTGGAAAGAGCTTCTTCAGGGCCACAGCAGTGCTCTGGAACGGGAAACATCCTTTTCAACGCAACCGTTACAACGCATGCAATTACATTGCATGCCATTGCACCTCAAAAGGTGTGCAGCAGTGGGTAGAAGGTGTTGGATTTAACTCCAACACCTTCCCTACTGTTGCACACACTGGAGTTGGAATAGAAAATTAATCTATTCCAATTTCCAGCGCTCCCCCGACAGAACTTCGGAGTAAAGTTTTGCGTTGCAACGGCATGCGAAGTTATGGCATGCGTTGAAACGTCACATATTCCTCTGGAACAGTCTCCCAAAGACACTGAAAGTTGCTCCCTCCCTACTCATTTTCAGAAAAGCCCTAAAGACCTGGCTGTTCCCTCAGGAGACTTAAAGACACCCTGCCCTAGCTAAACCTTGATGAGGTCATGTCATTCTGCAACTTTTATCAGTTCCTACAGCGCCAAGACACCTATCGGCATTAGAAGAAATCCATCCTCGGACACTTCTGATTCTTTCTGCTGCAAATCATTCAATCACTTGCCCTCCTCTTTAAGGTCCTTCTCTGATTAACCTCTTCATTCAGCCATTCATTTACTTCTGGCACATACTCTCCATGCTTCAAATCAGCTGTGGTCCCACCTCTTCCATAATAAACAACTGCTGATCCTTCTTTTTCATCCACCTACCGCTCTGTGGTACAACTTCCCATTTACTCCAAAATACTGTGGGCCATCAATCATCTCACTCTATACAGACCCTTAAACAATGTACTCAGCCCTCTCCAACATGGCTTCCATGCCTATTAATCTAATGAAAATTGCACTTTCATGTATGTCCAATTTTATCAACAATACTAATCAAAAACACCTTTCTTTTGCCCTCGTTCTTCTGTACTGATCTGCTGCCTTTCAAATTTTATGGTTGGCCTATTTGAGCTTAAATACCTAGGCTATATCAAACATCATATGATAAAAAACAGTAATAAACTCACATATAGAAAAGAGGTTGGGATCTTCTGCCTTTGACATGATAGATACCACTCCTCATCCATTCTACGGCACAGGCCTAGTCCACAACTGCCTTGCCTACGTCCTCTTTATTTCTTCTCATTTGCCAGGGACTCACAAATATTTATACTTACCTCCTTCTGTGGATATTCACTAAGGTTTCGCCCCTGGCTCTCATCTCTTCTCACTCAAAACATCTGACCGCTGATTTATCATATCCTCTTTTGGATGTGAGTACCATATTTACACTGATGACACCCATATCTTTTTTCGTTTTCTAATTTTTCACCCCTCCTTCAGAATTCACTATTTATTTGTCTCACTGTTACCCCCCCTTTCGATGGCCTTATGCACCCCCATTTTAAACACAACTAAAAGAAAGGTCATTAGCACACAGCTCTCACCTGCAAGCTACAGAACATCCAAAACGCCACCGCCAGACTGGTCCTCAACCTACCAAGACACTGCCACATCTCCCAGCACCTGCGCACACTCCACTGGCTCCCCATCTAAGCTAGAATCACCTTCAAGATGCTAACCCAAGCACACAGGGCCCTCCACGAAGCCAGACCAGCATGCCTGAACAGCCACTCAAATTTCACGCACCCCCAAGGACCCTACGATCAGCTCAGCTCTCCTACGCCATGGTCCCCCGAGCCAGAAAGACCAGATCGGGAGGCCGCTCCTTCTTCTTTCTTGCGGCCAAAGCCTTGAACAATCTTCCTCTCCAGCTCAGACAGACAACATCGCTCCCCTTCTTCGCAAGAAACCTCAAAACCTGGCTCTTCGACAGACCCCCTCCTTGATGGACCGGAACCTGCGACCCCCCCCCCCCCCCCCAGCGCCTTGAGACCCTTTCGGGTGAGTAGTCGTGCTTAACAAACCCCTGATTGATTGAGTCAGTTTCGCCTGACACCCTGAAATTCACCACCTTCTATAAAAACCTTGGGGCTTTTTTTCAGCCCATCCATGAGTGTAGAATTTAATGACTGTTACTGTCACAGCAGTACAATATCAATTGGGGCATGTACATAAGATCCCCCAAAACATCCCATTCAAAACTGCTCAAACTCTTATCAATTCACTGGTATTCAGCAGAGCGGGCTACTGCAATAGTCTACTGGCAGGACTACCCCAATGCTCATTAATGCTACTAGAAAAAGACTTAATCTTTACCACATGAACCTTGCACAGTCACCCTCACATCCACTCATACTCAGTCGTGGCTGATACCTCCCACCTGCAGTGAGGGGGTGGGGGTAAGGGGTGAGGGGGAACAGATGGGTGGGGGTGATCAGTTAAAAAAAGAAATCACTTACCTCCCGGCCGGTCAGCTGGTCAGCCACCTCTCCTGCGTCCTCTTCCTTCTTTGGAGAAGCAAGAACCAGGACGCGCCAGGGCTCCCACGCTCCCCGCAGCTAATCACAATGCTGCAATGAAACATTGTGATTGGTCTGATTGGTTTGAGAGCTGTGACACAGTGCTCAGCCAGGGGCTGTAGGGGTGGGCATGTTCTCCATGCAGGATGAAATGCATCCTGCATGGAGAAGGAGGAAAGTGCGCATGACTGGTTTGGGCGGCCCGAGAGGGCCGACCAAACAGTCATTGCACACTCGGGAGGGTTTTACCCTCCTCCCCTGCTCTTCAGCTTGCCCCTCCTCCTCAAGCCAATTGCCGCAACAGGAGGACAAAACAAAATGATAATAACGTTACATTATTATCATTTTATTTTTTCCTTTCTTTTGCTGCATGAAGGCAGTGAGGCGACGCTCCTTAGCCTTAGCGGAGGAGCCGCCACTGCTCATTCTGCCACCAGGCAGACTGGTCCTCAGCTATGAACAATGCAATTTATAAGCAACTGACATTTGTATTTAAAGGAGCGAATGGCAGACCTCCCAAATACTTCTCTGTCATCATATCTCGCTACATCTTTAGGTGGCACCCAAGCCACCCTGCACTACCTCTAATTTCTGGTCATTTCACCTTCTGCCCCCTCTTTGCTGGAACCCCTTACTACCAGACATCCGGGCAACACCCTCCCACCAAGAGTTCAAGAAAAAAACGCTAAAATGCCATCTGCTTTAGCTTGAAAAAGAAGAGCAACTGCTGGCCTATTCACTTTAACCACTGTAAATATACATCTTGTGCATCTATATGCTCAACATATTCATAGAGCATAAGACTGTTGACCCATGCATATGATACTCTTGACATTTGCCACATTTAACTATGTCCTATGTGCAATGTGTTACTGCTTTTTTTATAAATAAACAAACAAACAAATACATAAATAAAGCATAAACAATTTAAGTTGGAGATTGGTATCTGCAGTGGGAATGATGTCAGTAGTCCCAACTGAGGACGGCATGTGCTCAGGAGAGTAGTACAGATACATTTATTGACGAATTATTGCCACTTATATTTAGACACATTTCTCTTTATAAGGTAAAAGTCCTGTTTCTCTGGGCAATTACTAATGTTTTATTACATTAGTCTATCCAGTAACTTCAGTCTCTCTATTATTTTAAGCCTTGATTGAATCTAGGACTCAGTCACATATATAATGTCTACCGGCTTCTCTTTATCTTGAACTCCTCTCACCATCTGCCAAGTTATTGATGAGTGACCTATTCACAATGATTTGGTTATCATTTAAATATCACTCCTTAGTCATCTATTTACTAAGACTTTTGTCTCTCTTACTTCCTCTTAGCACTGATTTTGCCACCTCTCAACTTTATATCCATTCCTACCCATGAAGGAGATTCAGAATTACTCTAACAGATAACTTGATATGGAGTATGTAAGGTATTATCACAGCCTATCAACTACATCAGATGGCTCTTCTAGTGAATTTCATTAGGAGTATACACATTGTCTTTACAGAAATAAAATTAATACAATGTCTTTTTCCTTACTGCGGTTCTGACCTGTTTCCAAGTTTTCTTCTAACTTTACATGCATTTATCAGGACAACAACATGATGACAGCCATCGCCCTCTTTTTTTATCTGATCCATGACATGACATCACAAAGTGCCTGTATCCCTCAATTTGCTTCTCTTTTTGTGGTACGCAGGATTAATGCATTTTACAACTCTACAGGACTTACCGTTAGTTAAAACACTTGTTTTAGGGTGTCTATGCACAGCTGCCCTAGGTCATCAAAACAGGGAATGAGATGGAATCTGCACATAGAGCTCCTGCACCAAGTGCTGAATAGTCTGGGGTGAGTGAGAAGAATGTACAAGCTGGGATGAGAAGGAAGCGTCTGCACAATGAGTCTTTGCATTGAATTGGTCCAACACAAGCAACCCTTCCACCAAGCTAAGGTTCTCTCTCCTAAACAATACAGCAGGGTAAAGCCCTCAGCGGCCTCATCTTAATTTATATTGAGGACTCCATTGAAGGCAGTAGAGTGGCTCTGGGCTTATAATGGCTGGTATGAGTCCAGAGCGCCAACATTCCGATGTTTATTCCTTTTTACATTACAACAATCTATCCTTAGTAAGTACAATATTATAATACCCTTATAGCCCTTCTGCCTCTGGCTATACCGGCTAGACTCAGTCCTATAACTCTGGTTCAGGGCCTTCAGCACCAGTATATCCCTCTGCAGTGGGCTATAAGGCTATGTGAGTGATTTGAGAATAACATGAATATAAAATTAATCTGAGAAAATTTGTTCAATGAGGAAAGACAGAGATTTCAGAGAGAATATTATGGGGAGAAAAACTGTGGCAACCAGACATACAAACGGGGTGAGAAGTGATATTTGTGGAGGACAAAAATTCTAAATGTTTCAAATGGCTTGTCTCCACAGCTTGCAGAAAGCCTTATAATATAGCGTATGTAGAGTAGTGATATTTTTTAATTAACTTGAATAATTTTCTTAATTTTCTTAATTTCTTCAAATTCATACCTTTACATGTTGTCTTATTTTTCTGAGACTCAGATTGTCTCTTGTGATGATCACGAGATGATCCACATCTGTTGTGGAGCTTGAAAGAGATATCTGGACATGATCTCATTTAACCATACATAGGGTCATATAAATGAGAGGTGTGAGTGATACTTGTACAACGCAACATGGTACTTGCGTGACTATTTGGTGACCAGAAATGCACAGTACTGGCGCGACTAAAAGAAATCCCCATTTTCAATCTAAGCAGTCATCCTCTAGATAACACCACGGAAACACTTCTCTCCAAAGGTCTTTCTTTTGTTCCACATCGCAACATTAACCAATTTGAACTATTCAAAGACATGATGGCCTTTTTCCGCAAAATAAGACTACAGAATTTCTTCGAAGATATTCAAGAAGAATCCTCAGTAGTAAACAGATCAGGCCTTAAGCCAATTTCTACCTTTCTTCCATCTCTAGAACAGGTGGCACCGGAAATTTCAACATTTGAACATGTAGTGTTCAATAAACTTTCTGCGATTATCAAATATATTCTACCGCCTCAATATAACATCACGTACGAAGAACATCTAGCATTAGAATCACTAAAACTCAATAAAGACCTCATTATCAAGAGTTGTGACAAAGGCGGAGGGATAATCATTCTAGATAAATCCCAATATATCCAGAAAATGGATCAAATGTTGAATGACCCTTGTCATTACTCCAAGATCACTAAAGACCCTACCAAAAGGGAACAAAACACCATACTTCAGCTTACCACACAAGCTCTCGAACAGGAACTGATTTGTCAAAAAGAATGGGAATTTCTCAACATCACAGAACCCAAAATGGCAGCCATTTATGGCATCCCTAAAATACACAAAGATAGTACTAATCCACCGTACAGACCAATAGTAACCACCATAGGATCTGTTACAGAACCACTCTCGAAATATGTAGACACTATTTTAAGACCATTTGTATCACAGATTCCATCTTACATACGGGATACCAGTGATATCATCACTAAAATTGAAAATCTACCCTTCAATGAAAATACGCAACTCATGGTTACCATGGATATCATAGCTCTATACTCCAATATTCCACAATCGGGAGCCTTAGAAGCAGTAGCCTGGTTCATGGAGACGTTTAACATTGATTGCCCAAGACTATTTATCTTGGAGTGCTTAAAGTTGATACTCACAGAGAACACCTTTGAATTTAATGGCTCCCTATATAAACAAACGAAGGGAGTCAGTATGGGAGTATCATGTGCTCCCACAGTGGCTAACATTTACATGGCTTTATATGAAACACGATTCATATATAATGAAATTGCTCCCTTCAGCGAATCTATAACATCATGGTCCAGATATATAGATGATGTCTTCTTCATCTGGACAGCTGATCCTGAAGACCTTTCACAATTTGTTTCCTGGTTGAACTTATGTGACAACAATATTTTCTTTACAGCTAATTCTAACAATGTCAAAGTGGAATATCTAGACATACAAATCCTAAATAATAGAGACCACCTTGAAGTAGATCTTTACGTGAAACCTACAGCGCGTAACACAATCCTTCACTTTGACAGCTTCCATCCCCTTACACAAAAAACCAGCATACCTTTCAGTCAGTTCTTGCGTCTCCGCCGAAACTGTACAAACTTGCGAGACTTTGATCTAAGATCTGAGGAAATGAAACAGAAATTTCTAACTAGAGGCTATCCCAAACGCCTAATACGAGACTCGTACAAGAGAGAAAGATTTTACGACAGGCAACACTTGTTAACACCCCGCCAAAGAACCCCTATTCCTAGATTGGTCTTCATATCAAGACACTCAACAATGAATGCAAAAGTACGCCATGTCATCAATTCGAATTGGCATATTCTTAATGCCTCCAAACCCAAAAATCAAGCCTTACCCAAACCTCTGTATGCATACAGAAAAAATAAAAACCTCAAAGACTTGGTAGTAAGATCGCGCTTACCAAACATACCTGCAGTCATTCAAACACAATTATGCAGTACTGGCCTCACTAAACTGGTGGGCAACTTTAAATGCATGTCTTGCACAGCATGTGATTTGGCGATAGAAACGAAACAATTCACCTTTAACAACAAAAACATACCACTCATGAGTTTCACCAATTGCAAGACCACCAACATTGTATACTTGCTACTATGTCCTTGCAATCAAGGCTATGTTGGAGAGACAGCTCGTATGCTGTCCACTAGACTGACGGAACATAGGTCAGCAATACGGACTAAGAAAATTCAAGCCCCCCTGGTTCGCCACTACATGGAAGCAAACCATACACCAGACCAAATACGGTGGCTTATCTTAGAGAAAATTAGAAACCATTCCACCAACACAGGTACAAGTATACGTAAAAAAAGAGAAGTATTTTGGATTTTCCATCTCAACACATACCTTAAAGGTATGATCAGTGAAATACCGTGGGAATAAGTTATCAAATACAAAAGCAATTAAGCTGTAGATCGTCATCCACGCTTTTAATATACGCAAAACTCTTCACTCCCATTGTGGTTTTTTTCCCCAAAACCCCCCCCCCCACCCCCTTTGTTCCATCCGTACAGCCCACCTTTAATGCACGACAACTGGTATGGCCATATATTTGTATCATTATCAGGTCGATTTCTAAAATTTATCCCCTTCTTCCAATTGGCAACTTCCAATATAACTTTGGTTTTTATCTCCCCTCCAAGATGGCCGCTACATATACCATCTTGTATGATCCATATGAACGCCAGTCCTCTCTCCATCTCTGCTACACCACACCATCGCCCAATCACACGAAACAAACACTATATGAGAATCTTCAGGCTTCGCATCAAAACCTCTCTGAACGGCAAAGCGAGAGCAGCGAGGCATCATACTGGAGACACCCGAGTGCACCATGACGTTTCTCTGGGTCGCGTAGTAAACATATTCCAAAGTAAGTACATTCGTACCCGTTACTAAAAAATACCACATTAGAGAGGACATATATACCTATACAGTGCTGTACGCCATTTGTCTCTCATTAGATTTTCACGAATCAGACGCGAGTTCATCTACCGACACTACCAGAAAATGTTACCTGGTTCGCGTTCTAGTATATTGAGAAGTAAGTGCATTTGGATTCGCTTTTTGAAAAAATATTACTAATAGAGGAGACACGTACATTTACAAATTGATTTGCGCTATCGTCTCTTACTAGATTTCTACGACTGAGACATATGCTCGTCCATTGAAGCTACTGGAGAAACGTTATCTCCATTTGATTCTGCCTATCACACGAAGACTTCTTAGATATAATTCGGACACATTTTTAAGTAAGTCGACCTGCACTCGTCACATTTAAATCTGACGCTCAATACAGCCTGATTTGTTAGCCATAACCACCGACCTACGTTTTTTCATTTTTTCCACTACTAGACCTCCGTATGCAATTCCTTTCTCCTCCTCACATGACATTCTGAGAACCGGATTCGTCTGATTGTAAGTCATAACATTATGCTCAGGATACAGCATACTCACACATCCCTAAGACCGGTTCTGGATTATTGATTTCATTCTTCTCCATTTAGATAATCGTATGGGTCGTAGTCTATCTAGACTGAATTTGTATGAAATATCCCGTTCATCGTACCCTTTTTATACATCTTAGAAAAAACTTCCTAGCGAGACTGCATACTCCATCTACTAGGACTCAGGTCAGCTTTATACTCCCCTTAATGTGACATACTTATCACGCCGGTCCTCGTATTTTCATTATACACATCTCCCTCTTTCTTGTTTATTCCAGACATAATTTAATAGTACATATACCGAGGAACCGAGAAACTTTGTGATACACGAGTAAGACGCATAAGTTTGTTCCCCTCATTCAATCTTTTATTCGTAAGTCTTCATTGCTTCCAGGTCACTTGACCAAGTTTCAGGGCATAGCTACATCTCCACCATTTTTTCTTCATTCTTCCTTCTTTTACCTATCTCTCAGTCCTAAGTTTAGACACTTTTTAACCAATAGGTTATTTAGTCAAAAGTCACATTTGGTGATGGGTTTATATAAGGTGTACAGCATTTTTTAGTTCACAACTAAAAGATGTCCAATAAGATATAATTGACTAGTGATTTTAATTGTTATACCGTAGAAAATGTTACGAAAGGAGATTTATGAAGATCTTTGTTTGTTGTTAAACTTCAATATGCAGCATACTCTTGACAGTTGTTCATATTTCACCTAGGTACTGGTGAAAATATTGTATGGCCCCCTGATGAAGGCACATGCCGAAACGCGCGTAGGATTGTGGATACATCCTAAGGCCATAGCAACGCTCAACCCTTTGCCCAGCAGTCCTTGAATATTTTCTTGTCACATGTGTAACCTATATACTGATGTTTACATTGAGGAGACTTCCCATGTTATCTGTGTCAGACAATTTTACACATGTTAAATCAATTGAAGAATTGTGATCAATTTTTATATGAACAGCAAATCTAAAACATGTAATTGTAAATATATATATTATTATTTTTTACTACAAATTCATAAAAATAAAATGTTGTATAAAAAGTATTTAAGCTCTCACTAATTCTGGGTTCAAGAGTAACGCTGATTTTGTTATTGAATCTATTTCCTAAATCTATGTTTCTTTGCATTCACTTGCGTGACTCAGACCTCTAAGTCAGATTTTTGAAGCCATGCAAAGCCAATTTGCATGGCTTTGAATGGCTTCAACAATCTGAAGTAAAGCAATGCAGCACAAATTGCTGTGTTGCATTACTCTGCGCAAGGGAGGCATCCTATGGGTGTTGCATGGATGGTCCCACGCAACTCCCATGGTTCTTGACCCATGTCCAGATTTACCAAACCTGTGGATATGCCTCACCAGGAGCAGTGAAACGAGGAGAAATATCTTTATTTTCCTTATTACTTCCTCCTTCTATGTGGGCAGCATTATGCAGCTCACATAGATAGAGGAATATGCCTCTAAGGATTGTTTTTATGTAGGAAGGTGCCCCTTCCTGGACAAAAACAAGCCTGCATGCAATGCAGGCCCCCTTGCACCATGGTGCATGGGTGCCTGAAATCGCACAGAAAGAATGGACAGGAATGCACTGTATGCCTTACCTACGGCGCGTTCCTTCCCTTTCCCAGTGACGCAGCGCAGCAAGGTGATTTGCTGCGCAGCACGTCTCCACTTTGCCATAAACATGGCCATGGTGCGTTTTTTCAAGGAGTGCCTACATTTCATAAGGCAATTCTTCCTTTAACACCACAGGTCGAATATTAATAAGAGATATTTATTACGGAGACAGCGGTTGCAGATGTTTTAGAAGCAATTACATTAATTCCCCTTCTGAAAGAGACCCAATTTCTTTATATGTACGTAATTCGTAGGTAACTAATGGTTAAGAAAGCGTGTATTCCCAAGTTGCTTCAGTAGTCGATCATATGCCTTTTTTTATAAGGATGTAGGCGTTTTCAGGAAATAACAGAAATGTGCTGCTGGCGTTTGTCAGATTTCCAGAAACACGTTCCATTTCTCAACTGTCCTTCTGACTCCTGTAAAATGCGCATTTGAGCAGAGCATGCATGTTCAAGATGGCAAGAAAATTCATTCACACAGTAATAAACAGCTGTCAGTCAATCCAGCGCGGTCACTTTTGGGGAACACCTATGCTTGATAAGTTAATGTCAAAAAACGAATTGGTTGAATTTTCTCACGACTCCCTAGGTCAGTTTCTGGGAGGTATCACTAGGGAAATTAACCCTAAATGTGAGAACCCAGTGCGGGTTGAATACCTCAAATTAAGCTTGAGATTGGGTCATGTCATAAGATTTGTATAGTGTGTCCTTCCAGGTTCAGGCCTCCCCTTTAGACACTTATAGACATTAATGCTGATACTTATATAAGGGCATTTCTCATTATATTTAGTACACTTACGTAGCGCTCTGAACAATTTATCCTGTCTCTATGCGCTGATACCAGGCATTAAACATTATCTGTCTCAGCAGTATGCATTTGATCGGACCCTCCTGCATTCGAATCTGTGAAATCGATGTTACACACACACACACATATATAAACAATGGATGCAATAGTCCATTTATCTATTTTTCTCGATTCTGATGGAAATGATCATGCTTATGTTCTTGAACTAGGTAAATAAAGTAGCTTAAATATGGTTGATGATTCTTGTGTATGTGCTCCATAGGTCGGACCATTGTAGTGTGAAAAGTTCTTTTTAACTAGTTTTGTGGCATTTATGTTTTTTAACATTTCCGTCTGTATATTTCTATATTTATTTTTTGGCCGCCTTATTGGTATTTATCCATATTCATTTTGTGTTTTTAGAATAAATGGAGACATAAAATTGTATATTTCAACATTTATTTAACTCTTGGATGTGTACTCCTATGTGGATGCCTGTCGAGTTTTAGCAAATTAAGTAGCAACACAGAAGAAAACACTACACCCACAGGTACATATTAGCATTATATTAAAAATATATGTTAATATATGTCATCCTGTATTTTAACTGCACATGTGTCTCTCTGCTCAGCTTTTGCCTGGAGTTCATAAAAGACAGCATTGAGAGTCTCTCACAAGAAGCACCATTTTCAGTATTTTTCTGCTTTTAAAAATAAATACAGACAGAAAACACATTGTTTTCTGTCTGTATTTGTCTGTATTAATCAGTAAAAACGGAAAACTGGGAGCCTTATTTATAACAAAGGTTGCCAGGATCCTCAGAGCAGACACCTTAATTACTAAGGTCCTCATTCATGGCATTTTGGTGTAGGGCAGCGCAGCACGGCACCTTCCTGCACTGCCCTATGCCAAAGTGAAAGGGCAAGAATGTACAGGATTTAAACAATGCAGTGCATTCCTGTTCTTTCTGCCTGCGCTGGTGCAGTTTCAGCAGCCTAGCACCAACCAACAAAGGCACACTTGCACCATGGTGTAAGGTTGCCTTCGTTGCATGCAAGAGTGTTTTCTGTGCAGGAAGGGGTATCTTCCTGCACAAAAACAATCTTATGAGTAGTTTTCTTTTTTCCATGTGTGCTGCATTTGGAAAGATGAAAACAAATGAAAAACATATTAATCCTCCATACGCATCACCTAGGGAGGTGTACGGATTTGTCACTTCTCCAGGTTTACATCAATTTGTAAATCTGAGGCAGCATCAAATTTCATGGGTGGTGCATGGGAAAACCCACCACAATGCCCATGGAACGCAGGTGGCGCAGCGATTTGTGCTGTGTCACCTTACTCATGATTTATGAGGCCACTCAAAGCCACGCAGGGTCGGCTTTGCATGGCCTCATAATTCTTTATGAGAGCCCTGCGTCATGCATTTACACTTTACAAGGGGCAAAAGTGACCCAGAGGTCTCATAAATAAGCCCCTAAGTCTGAAAATCCCATGCTATTATATTTAGACAAGAGTGCTGAGTCACTTTTCAGTCCCACCCCTGAATTTATTTAGCCCAGGTTATAATGCGAAGGAAGCAAAAACGTGAAGTGAAATATTTTGATGCTTAATCACAATGCTCGTGGGAATAAAGAGACAGCTCCAGAAGCCAGACTGGCAGTAGCGGGCACCGGGCCTTTCCCCGGTAGGCCGCCAGGTTGGGTGCTGGTTTTAGACCCCTGGAAGGCCGTTTTTGTTACCTGGGGGCCGGTTTTGCAGCATAGCTGCAATATCGGCCCACTGTAACAAAAGCTGCAGCAGTGAGATGGGAGCGGTGCTTTCAACTACCACCCCACCCCTGCGGCACCCCCGGGGGGCCAGCCGAGCTGTTTGCCAGGGCTGGTTTTCTTCCCAGTCCGGCAGTGTCAGCTTCTTGCATGCAGGCCCGTCAGTAGTATAGAACTGTCTTCTCTCTGCTGCATTTGTAGGGAATTTGACTCAGATCAGTATAACAGATACATTCGTGGGAGATGGGAACCATTTTGTGTAGCTATCTGAGCTGCACACGATAAGAGCACTGATGGCGTTTTAACTGAAACATGTCCGCTTGCATAAGTTATACGCTGTATTTTTACATGAAGGTTCGTGTATGGATTTCATTGAAAGTTATTATACTAAACAAATATTTTGAACTACTGTGTCTTCACTGCAGTTGACAAACAAATTTGTTGGCATACCAATTCTTAAACGTACATTCAACAGGCTCCAAATTGTGCTTTATGGCTGCCTCGCGATATCCATATAGATGTCCATATACAAAACAAATTGTGCCTATGGCAGTATGATAAGTGGATGTTTTCTACCTTGGGGTTGCTACTGACATTATAGACCATTATAACTTCTCTCTCATGGCCTGTAATGTTCTTCAGGGTCCCTCTGCGGAAAACATTCCCATTGTTGATACCTGTCCAGACAAAATTCGACATGTTCCGTAGTTATTATAGAGTGGCAGTTGTTTTTAAGGAAAAAGCTGAAATTACAATATATTAATCTTACTGTTTGCCATCGGTGTACGGCTTTAATTCTTTCAGTGAAAGACGAGGCACATCCTGTCTGTAATGTCCATGATTCATTAATTAGCTCACATCTTTTCTTTTACTGCTTTAATTTTAAAAGAAATTGCTTCGAAATACAACATGATGTTTTGATTGTTTCACCCACATATTGATTGGTGACATATTTCTGTGAAAAATAGCAAAATGTTAAACCATATGCGAAAACAAGAAAAAAAGAAATGTATGTTAGCCAAGTTCACACAGACCTGCATCAAATACAAATAACACATTTTTGGATTAGAAATCATATGAGAAACTGAATGAATTATGATCATTTGCATACTTTTAAGTTGCGGTTCCATTTTCAGAAACAGAGTGAATCCATATTGAAAGAACGTCCATGCATTGTTATGTGGTACAGCCACAAAGATCCTCCATTATGACGTCTAGTCGAAGCTAGGTTGATCTATCTATCTATCTATCTATCTATCTATCTATCTATCTATCTATCTATCTATCTATCTATCTATCTATCTATCTATCTATCTATCTATCTATCTATCTATCTATCTATCTATCTGTCTGTCTGTCTGTCTGTCTGTCTGTCTGTCTGTCTATCTATCTATCTATCTATCTATCTATCTATCATCTATCTGTCTGTCTGTCTCTCTGTTTGTCTGTCCCTCCGTCCGTCCGTCTCCCTTCCTGCTGTCTGTCCGTCCGTCTCCCTGCCTGCTGTCTGTCTAGCTACTAGCTTTCTGTCTGTCTATCTATTACAGAGTCAGTGACAGTGACCGTGTTGTTTATATGTCTAGGTCAGAGGTTCCAGTGAAAAGACGATTTTTGTTTTGCTTATAACTTTGCTTCCGTTTGACGAGTCTGCATAACCTACATGAAACTTTACTTTAAAAAGTAAGCCTGAGTTAGTTTCAGGCTGTTGAGTTTCGTGCAGATCTGCATAGAGGGAATAAGCTGTGGTAAAGGGTTTTTTAAAGAACATTAGCTCCCATAGGAAACATTTTTCACTACAGAAAATAGTGCTACAAAAATGACAGCAAACTTGATACGTTTCTCTATCTTTACTAATCGAAGTGTCTTTTTTGCTTGGTTTGGGGTAAATGCATTTTTTTGTACATACTAGAGTTTGATAAAGTTGTAAGCTTGGATTTGAAGGGAAAATGTAAAGAGACATCTTGCATTTTGAAAAGGGCTTTATTGATATGCCGATACCTTTGGTGGCATTTAACGAATTTTCACAGAATTGGGGTGGTTCTTAGCATGTCTACCTTTCTCTTGCCTATCCAACAAGAGGAGGCACAGTTTTGTGCTGATGTTTTTGTGTAGTAAGGATGACAGTGTATAAATTGTCAAAAATTATTTTGCCATATACAATGTTTAAAAAAAATGTATTTTATTAAATATGTTACATTTCTTTTTTTACATTTATATTCAAATTTAAATTTGACATTTACATTTTATTTATTACATTGTATTTTATTTAGCAGTCTACTTATCTAGTTTTATTTCATTATTTATTATTTTAAATATATTTATATACTTTTCTTATGTTATATATTTAGACTATGTTTTAATAAAACGTTTTGGAATTGGAATGTTATCCCTAAAGTATAACACTCTCCCTATTGTTGCTTAGATTTGAGCGGGAATAGTAAATCTAAACCCTCTGAAGTCCAACACTTTCCCTGCTTTTGCGTACGCTGGAGTGGGAATAGTCTAACTAACCCACTATAAGCCAACACTTTTCCTACTGTTGCTTAGATTGGAGAGGGAATAGTAAATCTAACCCCATCAAAGTCCACCACTTTTCCCGCTTCTACTTACATTAGAACGGGAGTAGTAAATCTAACCCTTCCAAAATCCAGCACTTTGATTACTGTTGCTTAGATTGGAGTGGGAAAAGTTAATCTAATCAATCCAAAGTCCAGCATTTTCTCGACTGTTGATTGGATTGGAGTGCAAATAGTAAACTTACCCCCTCCCCCAAAGTTCAACACTTTCACTAGTTTTGCTATATCGAAGTTAGCATAGCAAATTGGACTTCTTCAAAGTCCAACATTTTCTCTAGTGTTCTTTCATTTTGGATTGGTATTATAATTTAATTATTTTTTTCTGGAATATGTATACCAGTTATAGAAAACATTATTTTTATATATATATATATATGTATATTTATGTGTGTGTGTATATATATAAATGTGTATGTATGCATATATTACCTACTGGCGGTCGCCAGTAGGTAGTTATAGTTAGGATCTATTTTCCATAGGAAATCTGCAACATTCTATTCCATTAAGTCTGGTGCCGGTTGACGAATCTTAGCGAAATTTTCTAAACTTTTGGCCAGGTCCGGTCCACTCCTATCCTGAAAGTTTCGTGGTGATTCGTCAAGCGGGGGCTGAGAAAAAAGGGGGGTCCCAAAACGCGTTTTCCCCATGCAAGTTCCCATAGGACCTGTTGACGCAGCTACAGCCCGAACTGCTGAACGGAATTACACCAAATTTGGCAAAGAGGTAGTCCTCAGTTCAGACTCGTGCCTTTTGCATAAATGGTGTAAATCTGTTCAGTAGTTCCTGAGAAAATTATAGTAAAAAGATAGATATATCTATGGCCTTGGAGGATCCGCGCACCCTATGCGCACCCTAAGCGCACCCTCTGAATGCGCTGAATGCTAATTGGCTGTCAAGTGTCTGTCTACATTCGAAACCAGGAACTGTTGGCAGCCATTTTGTGCCTCGGTAGAAGCGAGACTGATTAAGTAAGGGACATAAGTGTGTGAAAGATGTAAAGGGGGCAGGGTAGAAATACTCTGACCCTCTAGTGTTGCTTAGGGGGTCCCAGAAGAACCTCCTGGGGCCCCTTTTTTTTTTTAAACAGCGAAATGCATGCAGGGTGCGTGGATCTGGGCGGAAAACAAAAAACCCGGAGCGCGGGCTTCCGCGCTTCGTTAATAATTAGCCCCCGGGGGGGCCAAATCCCGGTGGCAGAATCCTTAAAAATGAATGGGGCAGGGGGGCTGCTTGGCCCCCCTCCTGGAGCCCTTGAGGTCCCTGGGGACCGCCACGTCCCAGGGCCGGCTCCTACAGTGTCTTGGGGTGCCCACCCCCAGGACACTGTTGCTTGCTATGAGAGGGCGGGAGTTTCCCGCCCTCCCAGAGCAAACTTTGTTTGGATTTTGAAAGAGAGAGCAGGAAAACCTGCTCTGTCTTTCAAAATCCAAACGATATTGCTTTTCCACACGGGGAGCTGCATGACGCGGGGAGCCGGCTGGGACCGTGGGGGCGTTGGGCTCCCCACACGGTCCCCAACATTTTTTAATAAACCCCGGGGGATGGGGTCCCCAGGGATAATAAAAAATAGTGATAGGGGATATTTTATTTGGACGGAAAAATTAGGAGTCGCGCATCCTAACGGGTTGGGTGCACGGTTTCTCTCACGTTGGGTGCGCAGTTCCTAACGCGTTGGGTGCGCGGATCCACGGAAAAAAATCTGAAATTTTTGGGAGATAAACATCAAACATGAAATACATATATATATATATGTTTTTTTAAATGTAAAATATTTTTTGGGATTCGCGCACCCACCGCGTAATACACGCACATGACGTATCGCGGAAGTGTGCAAGCGTCGCATAACCTGCATGGTACGTGTCACGTATAGGCTTGGAGTCGCGTACGGGTCTCATTGCAATCGCACACCAAACACGTACCCAACGCATACCATACGCGGATGCTTTCGCGCAGGGATCGAGAACGGTGCGCATAGGGTGCGCGAATCCCCCCAAAAATGAAAAAAAAATAATAATAAAGTATTGAAAACATAGTTTTAAAAGTATTTTAAAAAATATAAAAAAATATTTTAACAATTTTTTTTTTTTAAACAAATAATATTTTCTCATTTTTAAAAGAATTAATTGAAAAATAAGTTTAAAAAACTGGTGATAAAAAAGTATTTCAATAAAACATAATTAGAGGAATTGACACACTGAAATAGAAACATTTAGAAATCCATTGAAAATCATAAACATCATAGCTTTAGAGATAAGTTATAGATAGGAATTAGCATTTAAAAAACCTTTGAAATTCACTGAAAAAACCATAGGTTTCATGCACGTTATAGTTAGGAATTGGCATTTAAAAAACCTTAGAAATTCACTGAAAAAACCATAGGTATGAGGGACATTTCCCTCATACAAAACCCTAGAAATTCCCCCGTTATAGTTAGTTCAGCTAACTATAACTCGCGCCCCCGCAATGCACTTTTTGAGGACGTCACATATTACATCACTCATGACATGGTCAGTGACATCACTGATGACATCACTCATGACATCTCAAATGACATCACTGATGACATCACTGATGACATCATCCATGTGATCATCTGATGCATCTTCTCACAATCTAATTTAACCTTTGATACACCCACTCTAAATTACATACTGCCACTCTCAAAACCATAGACACTCCAACACCAATAAGTACATACCCCATCACAGAGTCTTAGGTCTACACACCCATCCACTCACTCACCCGTACAGTCACTCATACTTATGGGCACTCAGTACAGGACTATCATATGCACTCATGCACCTATATAGACACTCACACATGATACTCATCTATAGAGGTACTCACACATGTACTTAGTCATGCAAATAATTAATCACACTGCTATTTACTCACCTATACAGTTATACACACACTAGCTCAATTACTCATACAAATACAAGTCATCAGCAGTGCATTGTGGGGGCGCAAGTTATAGTAAGCTGAACTAACTATAATGGGGGAATTTCTAGGGTTTTGTATGAGGGAAATGTCCAGCTAACTATAACGGCCTGAAACCTATGGTTTTTTCAGTGAATTTCTAAGGTTTTTTAAATGCCAATTCCTAACTATAACGTGCATGAAACCTATGTAGTTATAGTTAGGACCTAGTTTCCCTAGGAAGAGCATTTTTTCATTTGCCAATAACTGGTGCCGTTTGATGAATTTTCACGAAGTTTCATAACTTGTTTGCCACTAACTTTAGCTGCTGTCTTAAAATTTTCAGGGTGATCTGTCAAGGAGGGGCTGAGAAAAAGAGCGTCCCAAAACATGTTTTCCCCATATTACTTTTCAAAGGAACTGTAGACACGGCTACAGACCGAACTGCTGAACAGAATTACACCAAATTTGACAGAAAGGTAGCTGTTGGTCCAGAAAGAGACCTTTTTGTTAAATGGTGTAAATTTATTCAGTAGTTGCTAAGTTATTTAAAGACATTCCCAGTTGTATATATAGGGGCACAGAGGATCTGGGACCCCTCCTGATTCCGTGCTGAGATCTTTTTTTTTTGTAGGTTTTTTTTAGCAGAGCAATAGGTTCAAGAAATACATAGTATACAACAGATCATTTTCATTGAGATTAAAGCCAGTTTCTATAAAAAGAATCTCAGAATGACAGCCTCACAATACTTAATTTAGAATGACACAGAACTAAAAGTATAGCAGCTAATTATGTACTTATTCACAAAACAAAATGCAAGTTTATCCTAAAACACAGCAGCAAAGAGGGAAATTCCCAATACATCTAAGGTGCTAATGCCGATAGAGTGCTAGTGCCATTTTCTTGCCTAAAACCAACAGAAATACAACATTTAAAAAAATGAATTGTGACTATTACAGTTCATCTTATCGCTGACCAAGGTACCAATTACATTCTAAAAAGTGCTAAAACTATTAATGTGCTGGTGCTGCTAAAGTGCAATAAGAGAAAGTGCTAATGCATTTTAGAAAAGACAGTGCTATATTAATTTACCAACCCTGGTGCTATGATCTCTCTTTAAATTTTTCCAATTCTTTAAAAAACTTCCATGTTTTTTCAAATTGTTTAGTGGCTCCTGCCCTCCTAGCATATGCTTCCTCAAATTTTTGGGTTCTTTTCATTTTATTAAACCATTTCAGATGAGAAGGTGCTTCACTGGATTTCCAGTTCTGCAGAATTAGGGAGCGAGCCTCCATGCATGACATAAATACAAAGGGTTTTTCGGGTTCAGATAGTATCTTATCTTCTTTACTGATACCAAACAAGGCAGCTTCGGCCTCGAGCATACTATTCTTACCAATTGCTTGGCTAATATCCCAAAAAACTGCCTCCCAGAAAAGCGTAAGCCCTGAACATGCAAAAAAGGTATGATGCCACCCGCCCTCCCCATCTATTTGGCAGCGAAAACACCTATTTTCTGCGCCTGGAAATCTTTTTTGTAAGGCTGCTGGCGTTAAATAGGAGAGCCATCTTGATAGGAAGGCCATCCTTTTGAAATTTGCAGCGCGCAGGGATTTACTTCCTAGATGGCACATTAACTCCCATTCCTTACCATCTAGCCTACATCCGGTCTTCCGAGTTATTTTTACCAGGTGAGTCTCAATTACAGAAGTTTGTCCCTGCTTATGAAGTAGCCTATACCAGTTACCCACCCCTTTAATATTGGCTCCATAAAGGGCTACCACATATTGATTGGGGGTGTCCAAAATACCACTGGTATTTGTTAGCAGATGGACAATGCGTAAATATTCAAAAAAGGTTTGCTTCCTATGGCCTTCCGCCCGTGTCGTTACTTCTTTCCAGGAGATCGGACTATTTTGAACTATAAAATGCCTTAGCTTGGAGAATCCGCAGCCTTCCCAAGTACTTATATGCTTTAATTGCAGCTGGAGGCCGAGACTCCTACTTTCTATTAATTTTAAATACTGAAGACTGCTGAGATCTGATTGGCTTCCAACACTTCAAACCAGGATGTGCTGGCAGCCATCTTTTGACTCGGTGGTACTGACTCACAGGAAAAAATGTAAAGAAAAAGAAGGAGGGCAGAGTAGAAATACCCCCTAGGCCTTTAGGGAGGACGGGGGTCTGTAGGGACCCTGCCGGGCCAAAAAAGCATTTTTTTTAAATTTTCAGTGGGAGTCGCGCTGGATCCGTGAATCCTGCAGAAATTGTTAAAAAAGAATTAAGCGTGGGCCCCCGCTCTTTGTTAGTTATTGGCCCACGGGTGGGCCAAGTCCTGGGGCGTTATGCATACTAGGAGTTTAATATGCCTCCAGGACCACCACCTCCCCGAGGCTTCTTAATACAATAAAGCAGGGGAGGCCTGCATGTCTGTCCCGCTGCTCCGGAGACTACCTCCTCCCTGGGACTTATTTCTTTTTAAATGGGGACCTCTCGGACCAGCCCTGTGGACGTCACCTCCCCGATGCTTTATGCTAAAATCAATGTGGATGCAGGAGGCTGTATGGATGCCCCCACAGCGCCAGGGGCTGCCACCTCCCTGGGGCTTCAATTTAAAAAAATGCAGAGAGCCGTGTGGACCCCCCACAGCCCCGAAGACCACCACTTACCCGGGGCAAAACTAAGAAAGCAGGGGGTCACGCGACCCCTCTCCTGGAACCAAAGATGACCCTGGGGACTCCTAGGACCAGCTCCTGCAATATCCTGGGGTGCCCACCTCAGGGACACTGCAATATGCTATGGGATTGCTGAGAGGTGGTCAGAGGCCATGCCCCCTTTCTCCACCACTCTCCAAACACGCCTCCTGGCACACTGTTGGTTGGAGGATGACAACCCCATGGATGCTGAGGGTCCTTGGGGGCCAACGAGCCCTCCTTTTACCTCCAGTAAGTCCCACATGACTGAATTGCTGAGAGGTCTTCAGAGGCCACGCCCCCTTGCTCCACCACTCTGCAAACTTGCCTCCTGGCTTACTACTGGTTGGGGGATGAAGTCCACATGGCTCCAAAAGATCTTTAGGGGCCAATAAGCCCTGCTGTTACCTCCTATAAGTCCCACAGAGAGCAATTGTTGAGAGGACTTTGGAGGCCATGCCCCCTTTCTCCACCATTGTGCAAACACACCTTGTGTCACACTGCTGGTTGGGGGAGGAAGTCATGTTGATTCTAAAGTGTCCTTGAGGGCCAACAAGCTCTCCTGTTACCTGCAGTAAGTCCCACACAGCGGAGTTGCTGAGAGGTGTTCATAGGCACGCACCCTTTCTCCATCACTCTGCAGAAGGCACCTCCTGGCTCACTGCTGATTGGAGGATGAAGTCCTTTTGGATGCTGAGGGTTCTTGGGGGCCCAGAAGCCCTCCTGTTATCTCCAGTAAGTCTGACACAGCAGGATTCCTGAGAGCTGGTTGAAGGCCCTCTTTCTCCACCACTCTGCAAATGTGACTATCAGTTAAAAAATACATAGAAATTCACCTAAAAAACAAAGGTTAGAGGGACAATATAGTTAGGAAATACAAATTGAAAAACCTTAGAAATTCACTTAAAAAAACAAAGGTTACAGGATGTTATAGTTAGGAAATAGAATTAAAAAACCTTTAAATTTGAAAAAACCTTTAAAATACATTGAAAAAACTATAGGTTATAGGGACATTATATCTAGGCTTAGATTTCCCTCGTACAAAACCAGTGAAATTCAGCAGTTTAAGTTCCTGAGGTAACTATAACTTACGACCCCGCAGTGCACTGCTTATGACCGCAGATATTACATGACTCATGACATGGTCAGTGACATCACTGATAACATCACTGTTGAGGGCTTGGCAAAGGCAAAGCAAGTGTGTTTTCTTGGCAATTCCACATTGGAAAACGATCTGAAATTCTTGGTGAACGTGAATGCATTATTGATTTATCGGAGCACTATCAGTAGTAATCCTTTTCAATTGAAAATTGTACCCAGCCATAACTACAGAGGTATTATAGCCTATGTTAATTACATATAAACCAAAGTAAATATGAAAATGCTATGAAATTTGTATGTTATGGTTCGGGCCACCATTCATAAATCAAACAACAGCCATGCAAACCATAACTCGCACACCAAATGCAATGTTAATGATCTCACTTTTATTGTGACAGATGCTATTGCATCTTGAATAGTCATCAGGTGAGATTTCATATCACATTACCATTAATACTATGAATCGGACAAATATGAATGTACAAATATTATTTGCTACTAGGTGTTATTATTCATTGATATAATTATTGTGAGGTCATTAGCTTTGCATTTGGTGTGCCAGTTATCATTTGAATGGATGTAGATTAGGCCCTTTGTTCTCCAGAAACATTCTTGAAGGGGTGTTTGTTGGTCGCAATTGGCCACACTCATCAGGGGCATTCTTTAATTTCCCTTCCTGGCGCCATCTGGCCTAGCAGGGTGGTGCTGGCCTAGACTATTTATTGACAGTTGACGAGCTCTGGCAATTGAGTGCGTCACAAGTCGCCGATTATAAAGAAATTAGAAACTGCTGTTTACAGAGGGATTACAGAATTCCATGTGTTTTGTACGGACTGTGTAACCCATTTTGGAAAGATATTAAGTCCTGGGATCGAGCACTCAATCAAAATTGAAAGGTGATCAAACCTTTTCTCACTCTGGAAACCTTCATTATCCTGGAAATTAATATTCAACCATAATTGAGGGTGCCCCAATCCCTATTGCCCCCTTGGAGCCAGTGAGCATTAAGGAGGTTACACTGGCTATAGAAAAGTCCACTAAATGGAAAGCCCCAGGCCCGATAGGGTGCTTGTCGATGCTTTTAATTTGTACATGACATAATGGGCCCCAATACTATCGCAGGTTTGCAATGCCGCTCCCTGAGGGTTTTTTCCCTCGACCTGGACAGATAGGGCAATAGACCCTATTTTTAAAAAAGGGGATGGGGGATGCTAAATGCTACCGCCCTATACCCCTTCTGGATTCATCCGCAGGGATCATGGGGAGAGTCATGCTTGAAAGACTAGATGAGTGGGTAACTGAAAATTAAGTACCAACAGACTTCCAATATGATTCAGTAGGGATATATGGATGGTGGAGCAGTGCGTCAATCTTAACCTCCTTATAATCACATACACATTAGAGCGGAGCAAGATGGCACCAGAGTAGTTCTCTGTGCCACCGCCACCCGCACCGTGTGATGATTTTTCGGCCAGAAGCTATGCTCACTGGACTCCGGCCACGGCTCTGCAACCTGCTGCTGCTCGCCCCAGGAATACGCCATCGCTGCTCCCACAGCTCCAGATACGCTTCAAGAGTTTGCTGTACGCTTTCTGTGGACTTCCTCCTTTCCGCCGCCACACTTTCCCTCCTGCAGTTTGTGGCTCTCTGTCACCCCAGCTTGTTCCGTCGATGGGGAAAGGCTCAGCGCAAGGGCTTAACATGGCAGCCTGTGGTAAAGCAAGAATGGCTCCCATGAACTCTGGTGTGACAGGTGTGGCTGGTGGGGACAGCAAGAAGGTGATACTGAAGGCTGGTGGGGGGTCGCGCCAATAGAGGGTATGGGTTTGCAACCCTCTATAGCGAACCTGTTTCAAATCACCATCTCCTTTGGCCCTAAGGGAAGTAGAATGACAAACCTTGACAAAGCGGGGTTAGCTACTGAGCTCCCAGAAACCACCGGAGACAATCCCAAGCTCGCTAGCTCAGAGCAACAGTCTGAACAGGGTACCTCTCACTCCGATATGCAGGACCGTCAAAATCCGCCCCAACAGAAGAGCGAGAAAGTTGGGGGTTTCTACCTGGTGACATTACAGGTTCTTTGGCCGTTGGCAATATGGAGGTAGCCCTCAACTCTATGATTCCCTTCAATGTTGATGTAACAGACTCTAATGTTCAGAATGGGAAGTCGGTGAATTTGATTAAGCAGGGAGAACATACCCCCAAAGTTACCACCACCAAAAACGGCATGGCTGTTGGAGGTCAGCCCTCTCATCTGATTCTGTCCCCCAAGCTGTCAGGGGAGCACTTTTTCTCAGGCACTGACGGCTCAGATTCCTCTGTTGTGGGGAGTTCTCCCTCCTTTAGTGAGGAAGACCAGTCAGATTCAAACTGTGGCAGCTTTACCAATGAAACAGGCACTTCGCAGCACCAGGAGACTATATCTAACAAACGAAAAGGGAAACAACATGGCAGCTATAGCCAGCTGAAATGGGGCTACTCTGGCTCACAGTTTACCTCTCCTTACAGCGAAGAATCTCACAGGGCTTCTGGACCAGAAAGAACTAGGGCAACAACAGACTTAGCTGAAGGACCCTCCTTGGCAGCCGTCCTGTCATCCATTAAGCAATTTCAAGAGGAGGTATGGATAGACAACAGGCAAGCAAAAGGGGCGGCCCAAAAACTCCAAGGTGGCCTAAGAAAGCTGAATAAAACTTGCTCAGACATTGTGGAACGTGTCACGATGATTGAAAGCCGCACAAAATGTCTGGAAACCAAAGTTCCCTCCCTGAAAGAGCAGAACTCCACTCAAAGCGCGTGCATGACGGATGTCATGTGGAAATTGGAGGATCAGGAGAACAGGCAGCGTCGAAACAATCTCAGCCTGCTGGGGATCCCTCAAGGAGTAGAAGAGGAGAATCCGCGTCGATACATCGTGAAAGGTACCTTCCCGGAACATTCTGACTGGAACTGGGATAAAGAGATACAGAGGGCCATCGCTTCCCCTTCATGCTAGAAGAGCAGCAGTCTGGCAGCGGAGATAAACCCAGAGCCTTTTTGGTGTTCTTCGGCTACTTTTTGCTTAGACAAATGGTCTATGAAGTTGCCCGGCCGAACTCACAGAAAATGTTCGAAGGGGTCTCTGTTTTGCTGAGCCTGATTTCTGTCATGCAACGGTTGAACGTAGACAGCGTCTTTGCCAATTGTTTGCCCCTTTTCCGCAGATGAGAGCGTAGGTTTTTCTTATGAACCCTGCTAAACTTAAAATCAATTTAAATGGCTCTTCTCTAAGTTTTACTTCCGAAATAAAAGCCCAGGAGTATCTTAATTAAATTAAGGCTAAGAAGGGGCACAACTAAAGAGTACCTTAAAGAAACCTAGTCAAGAATTGGGTTTCTCTAAACCTTTACTTTTGTTCAGAAGGTATAAAATGTGCTCTCCATGAGGGCATAAAGTGAGATAGAGGTAGGGCCTTAGCCAGTACCACTACAGGATTGGGTGTATGCCTATCCTCTGTTTTCGTGGGGTACTAATGTTTGCTAGATCACACAGTGGGGTTGGGTGGCGTGGACCTATTTCTGGCGGTCATCACTCAGGCTTGTCCTGATTGCTCTATTTTATGGGGGAGGGGGTTGGGGGGGTGCGGAAGGATCTTGGGGGTGCTGGAGGGGGAGGGCTGCGCAGGGTCCTACATGTGGAGAAGTGTGGCTCAATGATTAGAGCGGCAGACCCTGATGCAGAGGTCTAGCCCGGGACCAGGGTTCAATTCCCCGCCTCGGCGGGTCTTGGGCTCAAAATTCCACGGACCTGATAATTCTCGCCTCGGTGCCATTCCAATCATGGAGTCCCACTCTGCAACTCTGGGCAATAGCTTGCTTAATCTCCACAACGGCCCCCACAACGCTAAGGATGCCTGGCCTCCACCTTGGGGGTGCCCAGGAGTGGACGCCTCACAGGGAAAAGCCAGGATGGGTTCCACAGCGGTATTCGTACAAGCGCCGAGAGACCTCCGGGTAGTCGTGCGCTATACAAGTATCCA
This sequence comes from Triturus cristatus, assembly GCF_964204655.1. Lineage (NCBI taxonomy): Eukaryota > Metazoa > Chordata > Amphibia > Caudata > Salamandridae > Triturus > Triturus cristatus. The sequence continues at coordinate 241,880,345 of NC_140584.1, read as the reverse complement.
TACATTTACATTTACATTTTTTTGGGGTCATCACTGTGAGGGTGTGCTACTGTTTTGCTGGCTTAACTTATGCAGAAATCTGCCACTGTTGTTTCCTAGCACATACACATTAGGAAAGAGGGGACATATCCATCCCTGCTTTATTGATTTAAGCAGTTCTTTTTACCACATTAACCATGCTAAACTATGGAATACTATGGTGGACATGGGTGCTCCAGAATAAATCATGTTATACACGTCACAATTGTACTCCTCCCTGACAGTGAGGGCAAGATATGGATTAGAAGGAGAATGTACCCCTCGCTTTATGGTCACCAGAGGCAGCCCTGCCCTCCTTCTCTTCTCGATTTACATTAATGGGGTAGAATCTATTTTACAAAAGGTGTATGCTGATGTTTTAACTCCCGCCGACCCCACTGCTTCTGTTTGTAAATGATGCAGCTCTAATATCAAGAATCGCAAATGGTCTACAAAAACTGATCAACTCATTTGTCACATACATGGACCAAAATGATTTAAAACTAGGTTTGATGAAAACATTTGTGATGGTGTGCATGCAGGGGAAAGCCAAAAACAATTCCACTTTATGAGGGACTTGAAATCGGAAGAAGTCCAAAGATTTAGCTATCTGGACATCCTCTTCTCTCACAATGGTACCTGGGGCTCCTATCTAAAAATGGCTAAGCTTATGTTCATTAGATCAGTAGCAGCAATGTTCAGATTTGCTAAGAAAATAGATAATAAACCCATACGCAAAATGATATAGCTCTTTAAGAGCAAATGTATACCAACTGTCTCGTGTGGAGCTTCAAATCACAGAGTTTGTGACCGCTACCTGGATATTTTTTATGTTTGAAACCTATTTAGTGAGTCTGAAAAGCATATATGACTTGCAAAATGGGTGTGCTGATCCATTTCTAATGGCACTTAGGTACGAGGTGAAAGGGGCATCACCTGCTAATTGTGATTCGGAACGATATGTGGTTGCAAACCATTGAAAAGTTACCAACTCATTATAGTCTGTAGTAGACTCACAAAAGGGAAACTGCACCCACTGGTCAGATTCCTCTTTGGGAATTGTGACAGGTGACTTCAAGGGAAAAACCAGATGACCACAACATGTCCACCAAACTGGGTTTTGTTTTGTATTAATTAAGGAACCCATTTAGGAAAGCAAACTCAGGGATACATGTCTGTTGTTCCATGCAGCCACCATCTTTGTGTTTGTAGCTAATCTTGGGGGATGGGGGGGGTCAGAAACAGTGACCGAACTAATTAGGGGGTCATTAGGATGGCGGGTGGATCGCCACTGCCGGCTTGGCGGTGGCGATCCACCCGCCATCCCAAATAGATTTACCCCCGCCATATTACTATGGCGGGGGGTACCGCGGTGGACGCAAAGTGCGTCCTCTGCTTTTCCGCTGGTCGGCAATCGTTCCAAATGCTGGCCGGGTAGAGTTGGGGCATAATATGGTGGCGGTGCCTTCCATATTATGATGGCGGGTTTCACAGGCCTTTCCATGGTGGATTCGCACAACATGCCTCTTTGGCATTGCGGTGAGTGCTGCTTATAGCAGCACCTGCCGCAATGTCAACAATGTGGAATGCCATCCTAATTGGCGGTGCAGCCAGACCCAGCACCACTAGGGCCCCTAAGTTTTTATTGGGAAGGTCAATCTATATCCCCCTAGTATACATGTCCAACAGCTAAATTAAAGACTGGTTGCAAACCATTGGTGCGCAGTTTGCATCCCTTTTTTGTGGCCAGTCTTTTTGCACATCTGGCCTGATAGTCATTGCTATAAATAAAATTAATTTACAATATAGCATCATTAAACAACAAGACTTATGCATACAAAGAGGTGCAGGGGGCGTGGCCAACTGCCGAGCATGGCGGACGTGAGCTGAGAGAGCTCCGTTCCAAACCCCGACACTTGGCAATATATCCTGCATTTAACTGGACCTTCAAGCTTAATATATATAATCCCTGAGTGCGGAATGCTCCTGGAACTACTAGCCGCACTCCGAGATCCCTAACCTCCGTGGAAACTATACTTGTAAGCAATAGTTCTGGGCATCACAGAGATTACACGGAGATGGTGGGCGAAGTCGCGGCATGTGAAGACAGGAACCGCTCGGGCTCGCGGCTGCGGGTGTGCACGCTGAGTCCTGTGGCGATTTCTGAACCCGGAGAGGTGGTGAGGATCCTGACACCTATTGGCGGAGTTGTTAAAGAAAGGGTAAACCCAAAAATCACTGGGACCTGGGTAGAGAACAGTATGGAGGAAACGGTCCCAGCATACAAATCATTCAAAACAAAACATTGGAAAACAGTTGACCAAATAACTCAAAGAAGTTCGAATGTCATTTAATCACATTGAACTGTCATAGACGTTTTACTGAAATCCATAATTTAGGCAACAATTTTTAAGTAATAAAAGTGCCCAGAAAAGGAGGGGTGAGGGGGTTAGTGATTGAGTGTGGGATTTAAAAGGAAGTGAACACAATGATAGATCCACTAGAACACAATCAAATTGGTCGGCATAATTGAATCACTGCCGCGTATTACATACAGATCAAATCATGATTACAATATCAACAGTTCTGAAAAATGCCATATATGTAGAAGATCACAGTGCATCCTGTACTGGTGATGATATTGGCAATGGTGTTATGTCGACGTTTCGACCCCTTGTTTGTTGTAGGTACTCATTACGACCTTACGAGATGGGGTCTTCATCAGGACTGGGGTATGTGTGGAAGGGGAGTGGGCACCTAAAGAAAACAAAATGGAACGAGTGTAAGGCTAATCAGTCTCTATTCACGGGGGAGGAATAAATAAATTAAAATGTCAAAGGAAGTTACCATGTCTGTCAAAGGACAGGACTCTAAGACGTCTCAGAATCGTCAGAGAAAGAGGGGTTCCAACCTCCTCAGTGGTAACGGCAAGGGCGAAGAGAGTGGTGGCCACCTTAATTTGAAATTGGGTAAATTAGTGGACAGAACAGGAATGTATTAAGAAAAAAGTTGCTTCAAAAATAAGCGAGTAATTTACTCTACCGCAGAAAAAACTTTTCTGTCGAGTTAGGTCCTAGAGCTCTCAACAATCAGCACTAACGGAGCCGTATTCAAAATGCTTAGGACGGGTTGACTGCTCGGGATAAATCACCGCTAGTTCACCGTCGGGGAATAAATCTACAAAAGAGAGAGGAGAATAAAGAATCGGTAGAGAGGGGGACCCTGCGAAAGTAATGTTAAAAAACATATGTGAATCTGATTGGATCACAAGTAGTGCTCGAATGGGTTAAGCTAAGGGAAACTGAGTCTTAGACGTGTGTCGAGGAACACCTCGGCGCCTGTCACATATGTGAATCAGGTAGGTTCATGGAGGCGATAGACTAAGGGACATTGAATCTTAGATGTGTGCCGAAGGATACCACGGCACCTGTAAGAAAACGCAATCTAATTGCAAAAAGGGGGGGCACTTGCTGAGAGACCAAACGGAACAATTGGAGGAGTTGCGGACAACTGTCACAAGCACATAGTTAATTGGGGGCCCAGCGTGCATAGTATATAAGGCTATCTGGGATGCGCTTACTCTGGATCTCTACCCCCGCTTCACAAGTGGAGAGAGAAACGCGCCGAATGCTCGTATATTTATGCCGGGAGACGCGAGGTCATCACGTGATCTCCGTTACCGTGCTGGTGCTAGATGCCGGTTGAGTAACGTGATGGAGAAAAGACTACGGTTATGTTCTTAACGGAAAAGATGAGGTGCGGAGTCAACAATGCCTTTTGGTTTTGAAGTTCCTCTACATGTTAATTAATAGAATGTTAAATTGGGGAAAGCATTGGCCAAATATATTAGAGTGTGGCGCTAACCAATGTTTCTGTATATGTGAATTATCACATATTGACTGTCAGAGCCCAACGTAAAACATAGAGAACATTAATGACCAAAAATCAAAAGGTACAAACTATCATTGGGTAGTTACATTTAGGTCAAAGAATTAAAGTGCAACATTGTCCAGCGTATACATATCAAAAACAATAGTCAAATGCTACAAACTATCGTACCATAGTTACAATTGTGTCATAACATATTTCAAAACAATTCATTGGAACAAATATTATGATGTTACATGAGTGGAAATATGTGAGTTGCTGTTGTTGAAAATCGTCAAATTAAATGGGTCCACAATGGAGACAAAATTCTACAATTATATACAACCATTCCACACTTATGTTAGAAGAAAGGATAATTGTACGTCCTAGCATGAGAACTATTAAAATGTGGCAAAGCTTGACACTAGAAATCAGTGCACATTGGTGTATATCCGTAAACAATGAAGTTGCAAAAGATTAAATCATGGAACAAGGGAGGGGGAGTGTATCCTGTCCAGAAGGAATACATAAAGGTTAGGTTCGAAGGACCGCTAATTGGGCGTTGCTACCATCGAATTCATTCAGCCCATTAGCTACAGTGTCCATCCGTATCATCCATTTAGATTCTCTTACATTAAGAATAGCTGACAGATTACCACCTCTGGGACCCACCCTCACCTTTTCAAGTACCAGCCATTTGAGATCATCCGGCTTGTGATTTTTTTAAACAAAATGTTCAACCAGGGGGGCGCCAACCACATTACACCGGATTCGGCTGTGGTGTTGCAGAATTCTGGACTTGACTTTCTGTTGTGTTTGTCCAATGTAGAGTAACCCACAAGGGCAACCAATACCATAGATTACATTCACAGAGTTACAATTGGTGAATGAACTGAGAGTAATCGAGTGTTCTTTGTAGGAGAAAATTTTTGTCGTGTCAGTTGTTTCGCAGGCCTTACAATGACCACACTTAAAAGGTCCAATCACTGGTGGCAGACTCCAAAGTTCTTGGATGGTAGGTGTTGTTGCCGTTTCCAGGAAAGAGTGGACTACATAGTCCTTCACGCTTCTAGCTTTCTTAAAGGAGTGCATAGGCGGGTTGGGTTGGTCGATGTCATCAGCCACCAAATTCCAATGTTGATTAATCACTTTCTTAATTGCATTGCTTCTTGTAGAGAAGGTGGTAACACAAATCATCCTCTGCAATGCCACGTCTTGTTTCGCCTTGGGTGTTAAAAGGGTTTCTCTGGGGTTGAACCATGCCCTCTTACGTGCTTTCTTGACCAATCTCCTCGGGTACCCCCTAATTAGTAGTCGGTTGCTGAGATCCTCAGATTCGACAAGGTAATCTTTTTTTTTATTGCAGTTTCTGCGGATCCTCAAAAACTGGCCAAAAGGTAAATTGTCCCTTAGGCCACGTGGATGGTGGCTATTGTATCTGAGTAAAGAATTGCGTTCAGCAGGTTTTCGATACAGTGTTGTATGTAATTTGTTGTCCTCACTGTAGATCTTGATGTCCTAGAGCTCTCAACAATCAGCACTAACGGAGCCGTATTCAAAATGCTTAGGACGGGTTGACTGCTCAGGATAAATCACCGCTAGTTCACCGTCGGGGAATAAATCTACAAAAGAGAGAGGAGAATAAAGAATCGGTAGAGAAGGGGACCCTGCGAAAGTAATGTTAAAAAACATATGTGAATCTGATTGAATCACAAGTAGTGCTCGAATGGGTTAAGCTAAGGGAAACTGAGTCTTAGACGTGTGTCGAGGAACACCTCGGCGCCTGTCACACATGTGAATCAGGTAGGTTCATGGAGGCGATAGACTAAGGGACATTGAATCTTAGATGTGTGCCGAAGGACACCACGGCACCTGTAAGAAAACGCAATCTAATTGCAAAAAGGGGGGGGCACTTGCTGAGATACCAAACGGAACAATTGGAGGAGTTGCGGACAACTGTTACAAGCACATAGTTAATTGGGGGCCCAGCGTGCATAGTATATAAGGCTATCTGGGATGCGCTTACCCTGGATCTCTACTCCCGCTTCACAAGTGGAGAGAGAAACGCGCCGAATGCTCGTATATTTATGCCGGGAGACGCGAGGTCATCACGTGATCTCCGTTACCGTGCTGGCGCTAGATGCCGGTTGAGTAACGTGATGGAGAAAAGACTACGGTTATGTTCTTAACGGAAAAGATGAGGTGCGGAGTCAACAATGCCTTTTGGTTTTGAAGTTCCTCTACATGTTAATTAATAGAATGTTAAATTGGGGAAAGCATTGGCCAAATATATTAGAGTGTGGCGCTAACCAATGTTTCTGTATATGTGAATTATCACATATTGACTGTCAGAGCCCAACGTAAAATATAGAGAACATTAATGACCAAAAATCAAAAGGTACAAACTATCATTGGGTAGTTACATTTAGGTCAAAGAATTAAAGTGCAACATTGTCCAGCGTATACATATCAAAAACAATAGTCAAATGCTACAAACTATCGTACCATAGTTACAATTGTGTCATAACATATTTCAAAACAATTCATTGGAAAAAATATTATGATGTTACATGAGTGGAAATATGTGAGTTGCTGTTGTTGAAAATCGTCAAATTAAATGGGTCCACAATGGAGACAAAATTCTACAATTATATACAACCATTCCACACTTATGTTAGAAGAAAGGATAATTGTACGTCCTAGCATGAGAACTATTAAAATGTGGCAAAGCTTGACACTAGAAATCAGTGCACATTGGTGTATATCCGTAAACAATGAAGTTGCAAAAGATTAAATCATGGAACAAGGGAGGGGGAGTGTATCCTGTCCAGAAGGAATACATAAAGGTTAGGTTCGAAGGACCGCTAATTGGGCGTTGCTACCATCGAATTCATTCAGCCCATTAGCTACAGTGTCCATCCGTATCATCCATTTAGATTCTCTTACATTAAGAATAGCTGACAGATTACCACCTCTGGGACCCACCCTCACCTTTTCAAGTACCAGCCATTTGAGATCATCCTGCTTGTGATTTTTTTAAACAAAATGTTCAACCAGGGGGGCGCCAACCACATTACACCGGATTCGGCTGTGGTGTTGCAGAATTCTGGACTTGACTTTCTGTTGTGTTTGTCCAATGTAGAGTAACCCACAAGGGCAACCAATATCATAGATTACATTCACAGAGTTACAATTGGTGAATGAACTGAGAGTAATCGAGTGTTCTTTGTAGGAGAACATTTTTGTCGTGTCAGTTGTTTCGCAGGCCTTACAATGACCACACTTAAAAGGTCCAATCACTGGTGGCAGACTCCAAAGTTCTTGGATGGTAGGTGTTGTTGCCGTTTCCAGGAAAGAGTGGACTACATAGTCCTTCACGCTTCTAGCTTTCTTAAAGGAGTGCATAGGCGGGTTGGGTTGGTCGATGTCATCAGCCACCAAATTCCAATGTTGATTAATCACTTTCTTAATTGCATTGCTTCTTGTAGAGATGGTGGTAACACAAATCATCCTCTGCAATGCCACGTCTTGTTTCGCCTTGGGTGTTAAAAGGGTTTCTCTGGGGTTGAACCATGCCCTCTTACGTGCTTTCTTGACCAATCTCCTCGGGTACCCCCTAATTAGTAGTCGGTTGCTGAGATCCTCAGATTCGACAAGGTAATCTTTTTTTTTAGTGCAGTTTCTGCGGATCCTCAAAAACTGGCCAAAAGGTAAATTGTCCCTTATGCCATGTGGATGGTGGCTATTGTATCTGAGTAAAGAATTGCGTTCAGCAGGTTTTCGATACAGTGTTGTATGTAATTTGTTGTCCTCACTGTAGATCTTGATGTCCTAGAGCTCTCAACAATCAGCACTAACGGAGCCGTATTCAAAATGCTTAGGACTCGTTGACTGCTCGGGATAAATCACCGCTAGTTCACCGTCGGGGAATAAATCTACAAAAGAGAGAGGAGAATAAAGAATCGGTAGAGAGGGGGACCCTGCGAAAGTAATGTTAAAAAACATATGTGAATCTGATTGGATCACAAGTAGTGCTCAAATGGGTTAAGCTAAGGGAAACTGAGTCTTAGACGTGTGTCGAGGAACACCTCGGCGCCTATCACATATGTGAATCAGGTAGGTTCATGGAGGCGATAGACTAAGGGACATTGAATCTTAGATGTGTGCCGAAGGACACCACGGCACCTGTAAGAAAACGCAATCTAATTGCAAAAAGGTGGGGGCACTTGCTGAAAGACCAAACGGAACAATTGGAGGAGTTGCGGACAACTGTCACAAGCACATAGTTAATTGGGGGCCCAGCGTGCATAGTATATAAGGCTATCTGGGATGCGCTTACCCTGGATCTCTACTCCCGCTTCACAAGTGGAGAGAGAAACGCGCCGAATGCTCGTATATTTATGCCGGGAGACGCGAGGTCATCACGTGATCTCCGTTACCGTGCTGGCGCTAGATGCCGGTTGAGTAACGTGATGGAGAAAAGACTACGGTTATGTTCTTAACGGAAAAGATGAGGTGCGGAGTCAACAATGCCTTTTGGTTTTGAAGTTCCTCTACATGTTAATTAATAGAATGTTAAATTGGGGAAAGCATTGGCCAAATATATTAGAGTGTGGCGCTAACCAATGTTTCTGTATATGTGAATTATCACATATTGACTGTCAGAGCCCAACGTAAAACATAGAGAACATTAATTACCAAAAATCAAAAGGTACAAACTATCATTGGGTGGTTACATTTAGGTCAAAGAATTAAAGTGCAACATTGTCCAGCGTATACATATCAAAAACAATAGTCAAATGCTACAAACTATCGTACCATAGTTACAATTGTGTCATAAGATATTTCAAAACAATTCATTGGAACAAATATTATGATGTTACATGAGTGGAAATATGTGAGTTGCTGTTGTTGAAAATCGTCAAATTAAATGGGTCCACAATGGAGACAAAATTGTACAATTATATACAACCATTCCACACTTATGTTAGAAGAAAGGATAATTGTACGTCCTAGCATGAGAACTATTAAAATGTGGCAAAGCTTGACACTAGAAATCAGTGCACATTGGTGTATATCCGTAAACAATGAAGTTGCAAAAGATTAAATCATGGAACAAGGGAGGGGAAGTGTATCCTGTCCAGAAGGAATACATAAAGGTTAGGTTCGAAGGACCGCTAATTGGGCGTTGCTACCATCGAATTCATTCAGCCCATTAGCTACAGTGTCCATCCGTATCATCCATTTAGATTCTCTTACATTAAGAATAGCTGACAGATTACCACCTCTGGGACCCACCCTCACCTTTTCAAGTACCAGCCATTTGAGATCATCTGGCTTGTGATTTTTTGAAACAAAATGTTCAACCAGGGGGGCGCCAACCACATTACACCGGATTCGGCTGTGGTGTTGCAGAATTCTGGACTTGACTTTCTGTTGTGTTTGTCCAATGTAGAGTAACCCACAAGGGCAACCAATACCATAGATTACATTAACAGAGTTACAATTGGTGAATGAACTGAGAGTAATCGAGTGTTCTTTGTAGGAGAAAATTTTTGTCGTGTCAGTTGTTTCGCAGGCCTTACAATGACCACACTTAAAAGGTCCAATCACTGGTGGCAGACTCCAAAGTTCTTGGATGGTAGGTGTTGTTGCCGTTTCCAGGAAAGAGTGGACTACATAGTCCTTCACGCTTCTAGCTTTCTTAAAGGAGTGCATAGGCGGGTTGGGTTGGTCGATGTCATCAGCCACCAAATTCCAATGTTGATTAATCACTTTCTTAATTGCATTGCTTCTTGTAGAGAAGGTGGTAACACAAATCATCCTCTGCAATGCCACGTCTTGTTTCGCCTTGGGTGTTAAAAGGGTTTCTCTGGGGTTGAACCATGCCCTCTTACGTGCTTTCTTGACCAATCTCCTCGGGTACCCCCTAATTAGTAGTCGGTTGCTGAGATCCTCAGATTCGACAAGGTAATCTTTTTTTTTAGTGCAGTTTCTGCGGATCCTCAAAAATTGGCCAAAAGGTAAATTGTCCCTTAGGCCACGTGGATGGTGGCTATTGTATCTGAGTAAAGAATTGCGTTCAGCAGGTTTTCGATACAGTGTTGTATGTAATTTGTTGTCCTCACTGTAGATCTTGATGTCCAGGAAAGCAAGTTCTTTGGCATCAGAGTGTATTGTAAACTGAATGTTATTATTGCATTGATTAAGCCATTCATGAAAGACTGCCAACTCCATGGCGTCGCCATTCCAAATCAAGAGTATGTCGTCGATATACCGTCTCCATAAATTAATCTTACCAGGAAATGGATTATTGTTAAAAATGAACAACCGTTCAAAATGGTCCATGTAGATTATTGCTAGATCCGGAGCGAAGGCTGCTCCCATGGCTACACCTTTAGTCTGAACGTAGTAATCTCCTTGGAAGAAAAAGAAGTTTTTCTTCATGGCAATCGTCAAAAGTGAGATTATAAATTCTGTTGGTACTCTCATTGGTGATGGTCGAGTATTGAGAACTTCACTCATAACTGACAGGGCAGGTATCTGGGGAATGCTGGTGTATAAGGACACGATGTCACAGGTCACAAGTAGCTGGCCACTGGGATCAAAGGGTAATTGGTCGACCAGATTGATCGTCTGCATCGTATCCCTTAGGTAAGCTTCAGTTTTTTCCGCCAGTGGTTTCAGAAAGAAATCCACATACTTGCATAATGGTTCCAGCAAGGATCCACATCCTGATACAATGGGACGTCCAGGTGGTTTGTGAAGATCTTTGTGAATTTTGGGCAAGGTATATATGGTAGGCAATCGAGGATATTTCTGATTGAGATAGTCAAACTCAAGTTTACTGAGAATGCCTTGTCCATATGCTTCGGAGGTAACTTTCAGGATTTCCTCTGCCAGGTCATTAGTTGGGTCAGATCGTAATTTAGAGTAGCTCACCCCATCTTGGAGCTGTCTCAGAATCTCATCCTTGTATGCTGTTGTATCCTGGATGACGATGGCACCGCCTTTGTCGGCAGCCTTTATGACAATATTTTTGTTGTTCTTCAATTTGGTTAAAGCCATCCTCTCCAATTTACTGGTGTTGGGGATGGTATGTTTGTACGTTGCCAATAATTTCATCACGTCGGTTAATACCATGTTTTCATATGCCAAGATCTTATTGGTCATAGCATTAGTAGGCGGAACAAAAGTGGAGGGGACCCTCAATCCTGTAGCTGAATGTGATGAATCAGACACAGAATGTTTGAAGAAATATCTCAAGCGGATCTTCCTGAAGAAGGCATGTAGTTCAATCCTTGTGTCAAAGTTATTTGGGAGTCGAAACTGCAGCTGAGCAGGTACAAACGTTATCCAGAGAAATTGCTTCCCTAAAACAGGAGATTGCAGGGGACTCAACCCTAACTAATGCAAAGGAGGCCTTGACAAACTTGACTAAATCCTTAAAAGATTTTGAGCTCACAACTCAGAGCAAGAAGTTGGATAAACTAGCAAAGGATATTTGCTTCTATGAGAAAAAGAACACCTATCCCTATCTAAATGAGGATTACTATAAGCAGGATACCCAGGGGAGATTAACTGGCAGGGGCAGAGGCTCCTACAGAGGTAGAAGGAATTTCACCACTTTCTCAGATTCTTCATTCAGCTCTGGAAGTGACAACGAGCAACCATCTACCAGCTCTGACCAGAGCTACCGTGATAACTGGTACCCTCCACAAGGCTACTACCCTTCTTCTTTTTTAGACGAGGGGCAATGGAGACCCCCCAGAGGACGAGGCACCTGGCAAAGGGGACCGCAGAGAGATCGCCAATCAAATACAACGAACTGGGAGAGGGGCAGGGCATCTGCAGGGAAGCAGGTGCGTTTCCAAACGGAGAACCATGGAGAAATATCCACCAGACGAAAGGTGTACAGATGGTAGAAAAGGACAATCCAGTGGTGAATATTTCATCCTACACACTGGCTCAAGATGAAGAACGTATTCTATCTAAGGGGCTCTCTTTCATACCCACGTCTCATCCAAATAACTTTGACACAAGGGTTGAACTACATGCCTTCTTCAGGAAGATCCGCTTGAGATATTTCTTCAAACATTCTGTGTCTGATTCATCACATTCAGCTACAGGATTGAGGGTCCCCTCCACTTTTGTTCCGCCTACTAATGCTATGACCAATAAGATCTTGGCATATGAAAACATGGTATTAACCGACGTGATGAAATTATTGGCAACGTACAAACATACCAGCCCCAACACCAGTAAATTGGAGAGGATGGCTTTAACCAAATTGAAGAACAACAAAAATATTGTCATAAAGGCTGCCGACAAAGGCGGTGCCATCGTCATCCAGGATACAACAGCATACAAGGATGAGATTCTGAGACAGCTCCAAGATGGGGTGAGCTACTCTAAATTACGATCTGACCCAACTAATGACCTGGCAGAGGAAATCCTGAAAGTTACCTCCGAAGCATATGGACAAGGCATTCTCAGTAAACTTGAGTTTGACTATCTCAATCAGAAATATCCTCGATTGCCTACCATATATACCTTGCCCAAAATTCACAAAGATCTTCACAAACCACCTGGACGTCCCATTGTATCAGGATGTGGATCCTTGCTGGAACCATTATGCAAGTATGTGGATTTCTTTCTGAAACCACTGGCGGAAAAAACTGAAGCTTACCTAAGGGATACGATGCAGACGATCAATCTGGTCGACCAATTACCCTTTGATCCCAGTGGCCAGCTACTTGTGACCTGTGACATCGTGTCCTTATACACCAGCATTCCCCAGATACCTGCCCTGTCAGTTATGAGTGAAGTTCTCAATACTCGACCATCACCAATGAGAGTACCAACAGAATTTATAATCTCACTTTTGACGATTGCCATGAAGAAAAACTTCTTTTTCTTCCAAGGAGATTACTACGTTCAGACTAAAGGTGTAGCCATGGGAGCAGCCTTCGCTCCGGATCTAGCAATAATCTACATGGACCATTTTGAACGGTTGTTCATTTTTAACAATAATCCATTTCCTGGTAAGATTAATTTATGGAGACGGTATATCGACGACATACTCTTGATTTGGAATGGCGACGCCATGGAGTTGGCAGTCTTTCATGAATGGCTTAATCAATGCAATAATAACATTCAGTTTACAATACACTCTGATGCCAAAGAACTTGCTTTCCTGGACATCAAGATCTACAGTGAGGACAACAAATTACATACAACACTGTATCGAAAACCTGCTGAACGCAATTCTTTACTCAGATACAATAGCCACCATCCACGTGGCCTAAGGGACAATTTACCTTTTGGCCAGTTTTTGAGGATCCGCAGAAACTGCACTAAAAAAAAAGATTACCTTGTCGAATCTGAGGATCTCAGCAACCGACTACTAATTAGGGGGTACCCGAGGAGATTGGTCAAGAAAGCACGTAAGAGGGCATGGTTTAACCCCAGAGAAACCCTTTTAACACCCAAGGCGAAACAAGACGTGGCATTGCAGAGGATGATTTGTGTTACCACCTTCTCTACAAGAAGCAATGCAATTAAGAAAGTGATTAATCAACATTGGAATTTGGGGGCTGATGACATCGACCAACCCAACCCGCCTATGCACTCCTTTAAGAAAGCTAGAAGCGTGAAGGACTATGTAGTCCACTCTTTCCTGGAAACGGCAACAACACCTACCATCCAAGAACTTTGGAGTCTGCCACCAGTGATTGGACATTTTAAGTGTGGTCATTGTAAGGCCTGCGAAACAACTGACACAACAAAAATTTCCTCCTACAAAGATTACTCGATTACTCTCAGTTCATTCACCAATTGTAACTCTGTGAATGTAATCTATGGTATTGGTTGCCCTTGTGGGTTACTCTACATTGGACAAACACAACAGAAAGTCAAGTCCAGAATTCTGCAACACCACAGCCGAATCCGGTGTAATGTGGTTGGCGCCCCCCTGGTTGAACATTGTGTTTCAAAAAATCACAAGCCGGATGATCTCAAATGGCTGGTACTTGAAAAGGTGAGGGTGGGTCCCAGAGGTGGTAATCTGTCAGCTATTCTTAATGTAAGAGAATCTAAATGGATGATACGGATGGACACTGTAGCTAATGGGCTGAATGAATTCGATGTTAGCAACGCCCAATTAGCGGTCCTTCGAACCTAACCTTTATGTATTCCTTCTGGACAGGATACACTCCCCCTCCCTTGTTCCATGATTTAATCTTTTGCAACTTCATTGTTTACGGATATACACCAATGTGCACTGATTTCTAGTGTCAAGCTTTGCCACATTTTAATAGTTCTCATGCTAGGACGTACAATTATCCTTTCTTCTAACATAAGTGTGGAATGGTTGTATATAATTGTAGAATTTTGTCTCCATTGTGGACCCATTTAATTTGACGATTTTCAACAACAGCAACTCACATATTTCCACTCATGTAACATCATAATATTTTTTCCAATGAATTGTTTTGAAATATGTTATGACACAATTGTAACTATGGTACGATAGTTTGTAGCATTTGACTATTGTTTTTGATGTGTATACGCTGGACAATGTTGCACTTTAATTCTTTGACCTAAATGTAACTACCCAATGATAGTTTGTACCTTTTGATTTTTGGTCATTAATGTTCTCTATGTTTTACGTTGGGCTCTGACAGTCAATATGTGATAATTCACATATACAGAAACATTGGTTAGCGCCACACTCTAATATATTAGGCCAATGCTTTTCCCAATTTAACATTCTATTAATTAACATGTAGAGGAACTTCAAAACCAAAAGGCATTGTTGACTCCGCACCTCATCTTTTCCGTTAAGAACATAACCGTAGTCTTTTCTCCATCACGTTACTCAACCGGCATCTAGCGCCAGCACGGTAACGGAGATCACGTGATGACCTCGCGTCTCCCGGCATAAATATACGAGCATTCGGCGCGTTTCTCTCTCCACTTGTGAAGCGGGAGTAGAGATCCAGGGTAAGCGCATCCCAGATAGCCTTATATACTATGCACGCTGGGCCCCCAATTAACTATGTGCTTGTGACAGTTGTCCGCAACTCCTCCAATTGTTCCGTTTGGTCTCTCAGCAAGTGCCCCCCCCTTTTTGCAATTAGATTGCGTTTTCTTACAGGTGCCGTGGTGTCCTTCGGCACACATCTAAGATTCAATGTCCCTTAGTCTATCGCCTCCATGAACCTACCTGATTCACATATGTGACAGGCGCCGAGGTGTTCCTCGACACACGTCTAAGACTCAGTTTCCCTTAGCTTAACGCATTCGAGCACTACTTGTGATCCAATCAGATTCACATATGTTTTTTAACATTACTTTCGCAGGGTCCCCCTCTCTACCGATTCTTTATTCTCCTCTCTCTTTTGTAGATTTATTCCCCGACGGTGAACTAGCGGTGATTTATCCCGAGCAGTCAACCCGTCCTATGCATTTTGAATACGGCTCCGTTAGTGCTGATTGTTGAGAGCTCTAGGATCTAACTCGACAGAAAAGTTTTTTCTGCGGTAGAGTAAATTACTCGCTTATTTTTGAAGCGACTTTTTTCTTAATACATTCCTGTTCTGTCCACTAATTTACCCAAATTCAATTTAAGGTGGCCACCACTCTCTTCGCCCTTGCCGTTACCACTGAGGAGGTTGGAACCCCTCTTTCTCTGACGATTCTGAGACGTCTTAGAGTCCTGTCCTTTGACAGACATGGTAACTTCCTTTGACATTTTAATTTATTTATTCCTCCCCCGTGAATAGAGACTGATTAGCCTTACACTCGTTCCATTTTGTTTTCTTTAGGTGCCCACTCCCCTTCCCCACATACCCCAGTCCTGATGAAGACCCCATCTCGTAAGGTCGTAATGAGTACCTACAACAAACAAGGGGTCGAAACGTCGACATAACACCATTGCCAATATCATCACCAGTACAGGATGCACTGTGATCTTCTACATATATGGCTTTTTTCAGAACTGTTGATATTGTAATCATGATTTGTTCTGTATGTAATACGCGGCAGTGATTCAATTATGCCGACCAATTTGATTGTGTTCTAGTGGATCTATCATTGTGTTCACTTCCTTTTAAATCCCACACTCAATCACTAACCCCCTCACCCCTCCTTTTCTGGGCACTTTTATTACTTAAAAATTGTTGCCTAAATTATGGATTTCAGTAAAACGTCTATGACAGTTCAATGTGATTAAATGACATTCGAACTTCTTTGAGTTATTTGGTCAACTGTTTTCCAATGTTTTGTTTTGAATGATTTGTATGCTGGGACCGTTTCCTCCATACCTATTGGCGGAGAGCAGGCCCGGGATGGTTGAGTCGGCTGCCCGGTTTGCTGCGACACAACAGGAGACGTGGAAGTAAGATGGCGGACGGAGGCAACTGACAACCGGAGCTGCTCTCTCGTTGGAGAAGGCCTGCTGCAGTGCGGTGAGTGCCCTGGTGCTATCTGAGGCTACCGGCGTTACAAAGAACATGTTGTTGTGTGTGGAACCCCACAGCAACGGTACAACAACCGACGACCAACCCGCAGCGCCAGCGGCCGTTACTCGCTCAGGACGACTTTGTTGAGAGTACACGAAGTCCTGCACTCGGTGCTGCTGAGGTCCTGTCTGCCACACGGGGGGCAAAGAGATCGGGCGTCAACCTGGTGGCGTTGTGGACAGGTTGTGATTCTTGGACCAGCCTGAGGGAGAGAGATAGCGGGAGCCAGAGGCGGACAAGCTGCACACACTGATGTCGCCGCGGTAGGTGAGCGTTGCCGCAATTACCTCTGAGGGGCAGAGGCTTCTGACTGCCTGCCATGTGGGCGGGGATGCATCCCAGTGACCCGGTCACTGCTTGGCAGCGGACTGCAGGGTATGCTCACTTTGCCACTGGATTCAAGCAAGCCTGGCTGAAGACGGCTGAAATGCCAGAAACCGGTCCTAGGAAGCTTGTTTCCGGTCCAGGGAAGGCATGGCTTGGCAGTTCGGGCTGGACTGTTCCCATGAGGCACCGGGTCAGACTGATTTGCATATGGCCATGTCTGAACTGGGGTGGCAGAGTGGGCTAAAGAACGGTGATGGATCAAACCCAGATCTGTTGACTGGGTGTGAGTGTTTGATTGGTTCTGATGCTCCGTCCATCACCACCCCCTTTTGTACCGCTTTGTTTGCCATAAGTTGGCAGGGTATGCTCAGACGTGAGTCCCTTGCTCACTTTGCCACTGGATTCAAGCAAGCCTGGCTGAAGACGGCGGAAATGCCAGAACCCGGTCCTAGGAAGCCTGTTTCCGGTCCAGGGAAGGCATGGCTTGGCTGTTCGGGCTGGACTGTTCCCATGAGGCACAGGGTCAGACTGATTTGCGTATGGCCATGTCTGAACTGGGGTGGCAGAGTGGGCTAAAGAACGGTGATGAATCAAACCCAGATCTGTTGACTGGGTGTGAGTGTTTGATTGGTTCTGATGCTCCGTCCATCACCACCCCCTTTTGTACCGCTTTGTTCGCCATAAGTTGGCAGGGTATGTTCAGACGTGAGTCCCTTGCTCACTTTGCCACTGGATTCAAGCAAGCCTGGCTGAAGACGGCTGAAATGCCAGAAACCGGTCCTAGGAAGCTTGTTTCCGGTCCAGGGAAGGCATGGCTTGGCAGTTCGGGCTGGACTGTTCCCATGAGGCACAGGGTCACACTGATTTGCATATGGCCATGTCTGAACTGGAGTGGCAGAGTGGGCTAAAGAACGGTGATGGATCAAACCCAGATCTGTTGACTGGGTGTGAGTGTTTGATTGGTTCTGATGCTCCGTCCATCACCACCCCCTTTTGTATAGGGGTGGGCGGAATTTGCGGAAGCCACTTTCGCAAATTATCGCGAAAATGTTAAAAATCTCCGCAAACAAGCGGAAATATCGCGAAGATGCGGAAGTTTTTTTCCCGCCCGTTCGCGATATTTTCTGCATGGTTGCGGGTTGCTAACTTACCCCTGCGGTTGCTCGCGGGCGCGGCCATCTTGTTTTCAGTTGTCTCGCGGTGCATGATCGCGAGAAGAAAGACGTGATCGCGCGACGCATGACGTCACTGCGGACGCGAACTGTCGCGAGACAGCGCAAATGGCTAAAACAATACAACATCTCATGGAGAACGCGACCGGATCGGGAAAACTTGTCGGCGAACGCGGGGATTCAGGTAAGGCGATCGCGCGCATGCGAGAATGTAATATTTTACAGCGCAAGCAAGAACCAAATTATCGCAAAGCTGCGGAATGCGGAAATTTTGACATTTCCGCGCTCTCCGCGGAACGCGGAAATGCCAAATTATCGCAAATTCCGCGAACGGAACGGAAATTTTGCCCAGGCCTACTTTTGTACCGCTTTGGCAGCGGACTGCAGCGCGGAGGCGGAGTCTGGAGGTGCGCAACACGAGGGTGAGCTG
Organism: Triturus cristatus; assembly: GCF_964204655.1. Lineage (NCBI taxonomy): Eukaryota > Metazoa > Chordata > Amphibia > Caudata > Salamandridae > Triturus > Triturus cristatus. Next base: position 241,862,007 of record NC_140584.1, on the reverse strand, counting down.
GGGGTGTCATTGTGCTCTGCCGTAGGTGTGGTTGGACCTTCAACACCGCGTCTACATGTTGGATGGTGTCACTTCCAGCACACCCTGAAAGGTCACGACAAGAACACTATCGGAGCATAAGGCACAGGGAACACAGCTAAGGACACCTTCTGGCTGGTACTGGAGACTGGCCTGGTTGTGGAAAGTGCACGCAGCTGGGGTGAAGAGCACTTCAGCAGCCCCCTTAAGGAACATCCTGGAGCAGAGGAGCACACACGGACACCGTGGCAATATGGGACGACCTAGGATGAAACAAACTGATGCAGTATCCAATGAAGACACGCACCTCGCACCTAGCAGTGACCCCTCCAACAGTTCGGACAACAAAGTGGTGCCTCCCACGGGAACCGATCAGCACGCTGCCAAACTGGATTTAATTTTGAAAGAGAAACGGGATTCCCATGTCGCGATTGAAACACAAATGGGGACTCTATCCACTAATCTAAACTTGCTGCAAGTGGACAATAAAAAACTAACAGACAGAGTGAAGTCGAATAAACTGGCTCTGGACGACTTGATACCGCAACAAACCATGCACACCTCTCAGCTCAAACAATTCCAGCGCAATTTGAAGGGCTTGCAAGACAGGGTAGACAATGCGGAAGTGAGATCCCGACGGAATAATGTCTGAATTCTTGGAATCCCAGAGCGCAGCGAGGGCTCTAACCCAACCCAGTTCGTGGAACACTTGATACAAGATCACGTGGCGAAAGAAGGATTGACAGCCCTCTACAGTGTGGAGAGAGCGCACCGGGTGCCGCCGAGGCCGCCTCAACTGGGTGCACCGCCAAGACCACTGATAGAACGCATCCTGAACTATAGAGAGCGCAGCACGATCTTGCAGGCAGCTAGACAGAACGCTCCTATACGCTTTGAGAACAAAACGATCTCCCTATATCCAGATTTTACTCTAGCTTCAAAAAGCCAGAGCCACCTTCCAGGAAGTAAAGAGGAACTTACAAGCACGAAATTTGAAATATACACTGCTTTTTCCGGCCCGACTGAAAGTTATATACGGACAGAAATCCATCTTTTATGACAACTCTGAAGAGGCGGCGGACTGGCTAGAGATAACATTTACACCAGCGGCCTCACAGACTTCACTTCCGTCAAGCCAACTGCATCGAAATCCCTCTCAGTGGGATGCCGGGACCCACATGGGGGAAAACAGACGAGTCATGGAAGCTACTGACACTGGCCCTACTCCGGAACAAATTACGAACAGTCAAAATGATGCTCTTTTGACGGCAGCGGCGCTGGCCGCTCACGATGCCCAAACTGCAGCGACCTCGAAGCAATCATCGAATGCGGCTACAGTACGCTCTGCAGAGGCGCAACTAGAGCCAAATTTCATGGGGGGCTAAGAAAATATTTCCAGGGGGGCTGAATCTTTAAGCAATAGGCAGAGTGGAGCTGATTTCGGGGGGGCTGAATCTTTAAGCAATAGGCAGAGTGGAGCTGCAGGGGCTCTTAGAAGGGGTGAAACAACAACAAGGCCTCATTAACATGCAATGGTCTTTTAAAGACCTGTGAAGTGCTCGGGTGCGGCTGTGTGTGTGGCCGGGAAGCTGTCTCATCCCGAGCTGTCACACACGATGGGGGGCTGAAGCCATTTGAGTCCAATGGGTGTTGCGCGCCTGACGCTCTGAATCCGAGACTAGCTTGAGATTGTTTCCGTCGATCACTGCATAAATTGCTAGAGACTACTAAAACTGTGTTTCAGGGATGGTCGGGAGTGTTAACGTATATGATATTCTGCAATATGCTTTGTTGTTGATAACTAATTTCAGAGGGTCTTGTTACTAGGAACTGTACGGGGGAATATATCAGCATATTAAGTTCATACTTCTAATGTGCGGTGTAATTCCCGCTTGGAATGGGGCAGTTGTCGCCTCCTCCCCCCTAGCGGGTGCACTATGGCACTTCTTGCTTAGAGTTCATGTCAAACTTTTTTTTCAAGTTTGGTCCTCTGCTGTTCTCTGGGGGAACCTAGTATTGGAGAGTTTAGTTAGTTATGCATGCTCGGCCTTCCCACACATGGCACCTAATTGGCTTAGCATTTCACATGCTGTATGGAAATTAAACCACCTGCTCCAAAATGACGTCACATGACAGGTATATATACAGCACCTGGAACGTAAGGGGCATGGGCTCAGTCCATAAGAGGCACCGTATTCTGGCACAGCTGAATAGAAGGAGGATTGATGTAGCTTTCCTTCAGGAAACTCACCTTAATCATGACGAAGCGTCTAAGTTACAGAAGAAATGGAGAGGGCAATTGTTTTCCACGACCTATTTCGCATTTGCCCAGGGAACGGCGATCTGGGTGAGAAACAATATCCCCTTTAAGTTACTGGAGCAAAAAGTGGACCTACATGGAAGATATGTATTGCTCCATGTCTTGTTGGATGGGGCACACATAGTTTTTGGGAGTATATATGCCCCGAACACCGACCAAGATAAGTACCTGGCAGCCCTTAGCATGGCATTGACGGACTGGTCTGGTTATCACTGGGTGTTAGGGTGTGATTTTAATGCAGTATTGGACATTGATCTAGACAGGTCGCACCCCCCGTTACATGCAGCTGAAAGTAAAAAACAAGCGGAAGCGCTTAGAGGCTGGGCGGAGGGTTTGGAAATGCATGACACCTGGTGAGTGAGAAACCCGAGACATAGGGAATACTCCTTTTACACCGACTACATACTCGCATAGATAGATTTTTTTGTTCTGGGGCTTTACTTGGTTCTATTAGCAACGTGATGCACATGGGCAAGACATTATCGGATCATAACCCGGTAGAGTTAACCCTCCAAAAGGGTAAGATCCCAACCTCGATACCGACCTGGAAGTTGCAACCTCTACTACTGGAAGACCAGGTCTTCCGTAGCACGCTATCAGAGGAGATTGTTAATTATTTCTCCAAGGATAAAGGGTCTGCTAGTACCCGTCAGCTGGAATGGGACGCCTTCAAAACAGTTATAAGGGGACTATTGGCACGAAGACGGGAGTTAGACTCACTCCCATAAAACGGATCACGGAGATTGAAGGTAAACTGAATACACTAGAAGGGGAGGCAGCAGAGACAAATGAGCAATTGTCACAACTACAGGAGGCCAACATACAATATGCGGAGCGCCTAGAGGAACTGCGCTTAGTAGATTACCGACTCTACACGCAGAAACAACACACACAGGCATACAGAGCAGGACCCCTATTGGCAAAACTGGTTAAAAATGATCCCGCACCATCCACTATTCTAGAGATCTAGACTAACGAGGGTAATATAGTTAACACACAACTGGAAATCAACACTGCATTTAAAACCTATTATGCGCACCTATACAGGCAACCAGTGGGTCATAACGACACAGACTTTGAATCCTTCTTTGATGGGTTGCAACTACCACAGCTAATGCAACAGCATAGAGAAGAACTAACATGACCGGTGAATGGGATGGAAATCCGACAGGCAATCAAATCTCTACCGCGCAACAAAACCCCTGGTAACGACGGCCTACCTGTTGAATTTTATGCTGTATACGCTGATTTACAGTGCCTGTATCATGAGTCGTTGAAGACAGGTATGCTCCCCTACACTACATTGCAAGCAACTGTGGTCTCATTATTGAAGCCTGGGAGAGATGGTTTGGACATGACAGTATGCAGACCCTTATCGCTACTCAATTCGGACTATAACATTTTAAGTAAGTTGTTAGCCAACCGACTCTATCAGCTTATCCCAAAACTGATACACACTGATCAATGCGGGTTCGTGCCAGGTAGAAGTACGGCGCTTAACATTAGACGATTGCTTCAAATTATGATCGGTACACTCGACACGGGGACAAAAGAGGGCTGCATTTCGCTCGACCTACGACAGGTGTTCGACTCACTGCAATGGGATTACATGTTCTACGCCCTCTCAAGGTTTGGTATACCAGCTGAATATATTAAGTGGGTGCGAATATATACACGAACCCCACAGTGCGTGCACGCACAGGACAGCATATTTCACAACAGTACACTGTGGCTAGAGGTACCAGGCAGGGATGCCCACTATCGTCATTGCTGTTTATCTTGGCGCTGGAACCCCTTTTGCATAGACTCCGTTCCCTACTGGGGTGCAAGTGAATAGTGAGAGGTCACATGACACATATTGTCTCTGCTTATGCAGATGACCTCCTTTTATATATAAAGGACATGGATATGAATCTTGAGTCGCTGCCCTCAACTTTTGAGCTTTTTCAGGAGTTGACTGGCCTCTCGATAAATGCCACCCAATCTTATGCCTATTTTTTTGACGACCCCACGCGTAGTGGACAGTTAAATTTTGGTCAGTGGAAATTCAACATAGCGCCTGATACCTTTCGGTATCTGGGAATACAGGTCTATTGAGATGCAACAGATTTGCTAGATGGCAATCTGACTCGTGCGGTCACTGCTCTTAAGCCTCAGGTTAAGTTTTGAACCTCGCTGCCTCTGTAGGTGGCAGGGCGGGTCGCCATAAGATGGTGCTATTGCAAAGACTGCTTTATTATTTCACCAATCTGCCTATAATGGTACCAACAGGGATCTTTAAATTACTGAATTCTTTAATGACATAGCTAATTTGGGGAACAGGACGCAGACAAATTGGACTACTGAAGCTACAATTGAGTACAAAGCAGGGAGGACTGGGGGTGCCGAACTTGAAGGCGTACTGCTACACTAGCCAACTGAAGTGGCTAGCGTATTGGTTGGCAGGACGTAATTTACAGGAATTAGATATGTCACATTGCGAATGGGACCGTGGAGATATTCACAGGCTTCTATTACCCAGGGCCCAGATTTCAACATCGACACCCCACCTATTACGGATAGCAATAACATACCGGAGAAACGCATTGAGATACACTAAGCGGACGCCACCATATGCCCCTACTATCCCGCTGCTAGGTATTCCCACACAGTCAGGGGTGGTTACTAATCGTATCCTGCGGGCATGGTCCGACAAGTGAATTACTACAATAAGGGCATTCTTCTCGGATGGTGTACTAATGTCACACAAAGCCTTCGTGTGGGAGCATGGAGCTTCAGATAGACTGTTCTTATTACACGCAAGTATTTCAAGATTTATATGGGACACATGGATGCAAGGGGGCACCGAACCTGCCATAAAGACGCTACTTACTATGCAGTATCTAATGGGACATGGAGCACACCTGACCAAATGGCTATCTCAAGGGTTTCGAACCGTAGCGGCAATCTCGTTGCAACCACTCTGTGACAAGTGGGTAAGAGATGCGGGCCGTGCATTTACAGATAAAGAATGGGACACCATAATAAGCTATCCCAAGAAGGTGTCTCGTAATCCCAAATTTAAATTCATCCAATTGATCCTGCTACACAGAGCCTATCTGACCCCACGTAGACTATGCACCATGTTTCCGGGAACAAGGGATACATGCCCACGCTGTTGCGCACCCAACACGGGACTAGTACACATGGTGTGGGACTGTCCGAGATTAGGGCACTACTGGACGTCAGTATGTCAGATATTGAAGGCTATTGCCCCAGTGTGCAATAATGACTCAATGGAATATTGTATACTGGGACTGGGACCCCGTGAGAAGAAGGGTAATCCAACTCATAGGTTCGCTAACCTTGCGCTTCTTCTAGCTAAAAGAAACATTACAACAAGATGGGAAGTCACTAGGGCGCCATCCTTGCAGGATTGGCATGTGGAAATGGTCAGGTGGGAAAGGCGGAAGGGGCTGAATTACAAAGAGAAGAACGCAGGGGTTTACGAAGAACACCGATATCTATGGCTTGGAATGCAATGATGGAGGAACATGCCGCGATTTACATACTATCATACTGAGAGAACATAGTTGCACCTAACTGAACCCCAGACCATAGGCGAAGATCGCACATGCCAAAAATAGCAGTGTTTCTCATCACAAAGGGGAGAGGGGAGCAAACAGGGATGCCTACGGAGAAAATGTCTTTGCAGGAACATGATACGGACATGTGAATATAATACTAATGCCAAGAGCTGGACGAGTTTGCGGGAGTAGGGAGGGATAGGGAAGTTTGTTATTGTAGGTTAGTTATAAAATGCGAAGATTTGTAAACTTAAAATGATATACAATAACTATTTTCTGTTGGAGGCGAGTGAGTCACAAGATCGCACAATGTTTTGCAGCCATGTACCTACTTTATTGTACCCAAGAACTGACGCGATACTAATTACGAAATTTATAAGATCCTCAGGGATATTGTTGGGACCCGTTGCGTAGATGATGTAAATGTATACGACATGTGCCGTACAAATTGAATGTTAAATTCTTGTCTTGTATGGATAATTGTTGTGCAAAATCAATACAAATATGTTAAAAAATTAAATAAAAAATGCATACAAAGAAGTGATATGCTATTCATACTGACAATCCATAATGTGAATGCTAAAGTGATATGTAATGTCACCAGTGTTGCCATAAATGTAATTTGCTATGTCATTTCATTGAAAAGTCTTTCTACTATTAGTTTTCTGACCCGCCCGCTCTCTTAGACCACAGTACGGTGGGAGCTAATGCTCAATGTATTAAAACCATCGCCATATAATGGCCCAACGTACAATGGAGGCTCTACCCTTGATCTAATAATTGCCAAGGATATTGTTATCCAACAGGATTCCATATCCTTCTGTGATGGGTCAGATTGCGACCTAATTTCCTTCCTTAACTTGGAAAAGGTGCTGATTAAACAGAGACAACCTCTGAAACCCATACAATGATCCAGAGACTTGAGAAATATTAACCTAGCCGATGTAACTTCTATTAACAACAACCTCCTACCTCCTCCACTAACAAGACGAAGGTTGGATGATCTTACTGACCATTACATGCAATCCATGTCAGACATTATTGATACCTTTGATCCTAAACAACTAGAAAGAATACCCAGTAGACACTTCAATCCCTGGTCCAAAGGCAACCTTGACGAGGAAAGGCGCAACTTAAGGCTTGCCGAGTGATCTGTTAGAATCTCACCCTCCTCAGCTCACCTCAAAAACCTGAGGTTGACAAGAATCTCCTATAGTAAACTCAACTGAAGGTGTAAAGCAGATTGTTTTAGGGCACAACTTGACAATGCTAAAAACAGATCCAAAAAATTATATGAAATTTTCAAACAACAAACTATTTGCTCATCTAACCGCCATTCCGTAGTTAATGGGTTACTGCCCGGCGGAGCTGAATTCTCTGCCCATTTCATTATGAAGATTGAATCAGAACTGCAAATTGCTTCGCAGTGCCTACTAAGCCAGGTCCCACCCAGTCTCCTCCCGGCTCAGCCCCTGTGAGATCCCATTTACTGGCTATACTAAAAACACAATTCTACTTGGAATTCCTTCAAACTTCCAGTTGAAGATGAGATACTCAAAACACTATTATCAATAAAATCTTTCACCCATTTCATTGATCCTCTGCCTGCCAAGCTCATCAAAGAGCTTAGATCTTCAATACTGCCACTTTGGCCTAAGATTGTAAATGAACTAAGATTGACTGCTTAAAGATAGGTCAGGTCACCCCATCCTAAAAAAACCTAATGCCAACATCTTGAAGGACTGGGTTATTCTAAGACCCAGCGGTGCCAGGGGACAACACCTGAAACCTTCGTGGGTTACCTGTTCTGGCGTACAAAACACAGAGACACGGGACACTTCCAGCGACGTCAAAGATCAGCGTTTATTTACTGCAGGGATACAGAAATCGCAAGAAGTACACAACGTGTAGGTTCTCGGAGACTGCTTCAAATTGCAAAAGTGGATCGCTCCTTTTATACACGTTTTTGCCATTGCACAACGTGGCAAACAAAGGTTACAACTCAGTTCCCACAATAAACTTCAAAAGAGTCGCGTTCATGTTTCAGAAGGCCGGAACATAATTACAGCAGCATTACCGGTTCCCAACTGTAAAAACATATCATCCCCACAGTTAAACACATTCCATTCTGACCATAAACACATTAAGAGAAGGGACAGAAACAGATGCAAAGAAAGAACAATGATGCACAAAAGATTGAAAAAGAGTGTTGGGAGTAATAACGGAAACTTGATTACAGGATCAAAGACCTCGTGCCCAATGCATGCACGACTGAAACAATAGACTAGCACGGTAAGATGAGCCTCGAGCGGGGCCATCTGCCTTCGCCGTGTCATTTCCCCTATCATAAAAGTCACCCTCAAAGAAACACGTGTCCCTCGTGTAAGCTTGGGAGTCCCAGGGTCACAGAGCGGACAAGGTCCGTTCGCTGTCTACTTGAGGGCAAGAAACAAAATGGATGCCGCATCTAAAATGGAACCCAAGGGTTCGGATGGACAAACCCAAAAATGAGACGAACCATGCGTGGTTGCGTAGCGAAACTGCGTACACCCACTAAACTCGTCATTTGCGGTTCGTAGACACCAAACTCATCCATATTCAGCAACACCCAAAAAGTGTCGTTCCGTCTGGCACGGAACCTCAGACGCTCCTTTTGCCCTCATGTAGGCAAGCACTAGTCATCATCAGAATTGATTTCGATATTCATCAGATCGTTCAGCTGTTGCTGGAACATCATTCTATCCATCAATGTCTCCTTGGTAACAGATGGCCGTCTTATACACGTTGTAGCACAAAGGCCACATAAGGCAGGACCACACTGTACACAAAGACAACACGTGAATAGAAACGTCACAACAACCCCTACGATCATCAGAATCTTCCAACCCCAAGTTGATATCAAACCCCAAAACCATCCTAGAAGTGTCCAATTACCTTCGTCCACGTGTATGGACTCAGAAATCTTGTGTAACTTTGAGATGGCTTGGTAGACAGTTGGAGCGTTGTCAGGGATGAAAATGCAACAACTCGAATGGATAACTTTACACACACCACCTCTATCTGCAAGAACAATGTCTAGAACCATCCGGTTCTGCAACGTCATGAGTCTATCCGCCTGAAGTTCAGCTGTTAAATTACCAAGGGCACTCGCAGTTATGTTGGCAGTCGATTCGACTACACGGGTCAACTGTCTTAGGTTCCTACTATTAACCATAGGTCCCCAAAACGGCAAGAAACCCTTAAAGAAGTCTCCTGCTTCTTGACCGGCAGTGTCCTCTTTGCTAATAACGCCTCTCACAATTCTAGTCCTGTGATAGTCTGAGGCAACTGTAAAAGTCGGTGGTAAAAGATTCGCAATATAACAGGTACCCGAAAAATCACGGGGTAACCATGTATATGCGCGCTCATAACATACGAAATAAGTGCCCTTAGCAGTCAGAAAAACAGGGGAAGAGAGCATCGGTAGGACATACGTGTCAGTACAAGCACTGTTCCCAAGTTGTGCTCTCGGATTTCGACCCAACCCTTTCAAGCAGAAATTACCAAGGTGTGGTACAATCCATATTGGGGACGAACTCTTGAGCTGTCTATCACCCACTGACGTACTATACTCAGCCTCACTCAGATCCTTATAGGCTTGCACCTCTTCATCTGGAATAAGCGATGCATCAAAAACATCTCTATCTAGATCAGCAATCGCTATCGCCAAAGGCTTGTGGTACGGACCAGGACCAAAGTTTGCAGAGCGTGGCTCTTGACTGGGGTAGGAATCTAGTGCACTATGAAACATAGTTTGGAATGCTCGAGCTGACCCTTGGGAGCTATAAGGGAGAACCAGATATGGAATACCCCTATCCATGGTATGCGGCATTAACCCACACACCCAACAGTTGGTAGTATTCATCACCAACTGATGCTGATGTAGGAGTTGAACGAAGGAGTTATTCATAAATTCCGCACGTCTAACCTGTTCGTGTTGAGGCAGGGGATGAAAAGAATGTGGGGAAACAGTGGTGATGGAGCTTAGTTTAGGAGAAATAGTAGGGGAAGCAGAAGGTAACAACAACTGTATTCCAAAATACACTCCGCCCACCAATAACATAGACACAGTCAAAAACAGTAGGAATACCTGAAACAGAAAACATTTTGTCTGTACAATGTTATGCAATCTCAAAACGTTCAAATTTAATACAAATCTCTTAGCAGTGGAAAGCACATAAAAAAAAACTCAAAAAGAAAGGATGTAATTGTCCATAATGTTCATAGCCCCAGTAAAGGAAAAAAAAAATATAAAACTGATTTTTATTAGTCCTTGCTACGTGGACGAAGAAAGTATCGACTTCTTCCAGGTCGAGTCTGCTCTACAAACAATTGTTCAGCTGGTGCAACAGTGTTCGATGGAGTGGACGACGATTCAGACCTTGAGTTCTCTGCTACTGATGACTCCACAAGTGTGTCTGGCAGCGACAAATTGTCTCCTACAGGTTGAGCATCACTAAACAGCACAAAGCTTAAAGGGGTCTCAGTTTCCGTTGCCGCAATCCCAGTTCTCACCCAACCATCTGTTGGTGAGGGGATCGGGACTTTTTTCGTGTGGCCGGCGTGAACCCAGTTCTTCCTGCCTTCCAATCGAACCACAGTCCTCGTTGTTAACAAGACTTGAAAGGGTCCCACGAATCTTGGCTCCAAGTTACGTTTTCGACCAAAATTTCGGGTAACGACCCAATCGCCTGATGTCCAGGACCCTCTGTCTGCGCCAGTAGAGCTTCAAAGACCTGTTGGTGAATTAACCTCAGTTTAGTGGTCAAATCGTGAAGATAATCAATTAGCATTGGATACTCAAGACTATCAAAGGCCTTAGGTCTCGGGACTCCCCAAATATTCGCAGGGCGGCCGAACACAATCTCATATGGGCTGAGCCCTACTCGAGAGTGTACAGTCGCTCTGGTCGATAAGAGAGCCAGAGGCAAGGCATCAGGCCATGATAGACCAGTCGTGGCTTGTATCTTTGCAAGTTTCAGCTTCAGGGTACCATTGTACCCCTCAACTAAACCCGCTGCCTGAGGATGATTAGCGCTGTGGAATTTCTGCCGAATTCCAAGGCCCTTACACACACTCTGCATCACACTTCCCACGAACTCACTTCCATTATCTGACCACACAATCCGTGGCATTCCATACCGAGGAAAGTATTCCTTCAGTAGGACTTTCGCTGTGGACAGGGCAGTGTTATCCTTAAGAGGATAGGCCTCGATCCATCTGGAGAACGCACAAACCACAACTAAAACATACTTCAGATTATTGCATCTCTCCATATGGATGAAATCCAGTTGGATAACCTCAAAGGGACAAACAGGGGGAGCAAAATGACCAGGTGGAGTGGGGGTGCCCTTGCCAGGATTATGCATCAAACACACCATACAATTCTTAACCACTCTCTCAGCACATTTAGCAATACCATCATTCTTCCATACAGGGGACAAGAACTTACATATCCCTTTCGCACTAATATGTGACAACCCATGAGCCATCGTCACGACAGCTAATACGTACGCATCTGGTAACATCCACCTCTGATGTTCCGTCAAGTCAACCCAACATCCATGCATATCCAACTTTCCCGTACTTTCTTTCCACTTGGTCTTTTCAGCTTCAGTAGCCTCGTTCTGAATTGCTTTCACACTCTCAACAGTGTCCTCACACATACCAGTTTCCATCGACCATCTCGTTGAACTTGTCACATACATTCGAGTTGCAAGATTCTTAGCCGTTTCCTTAGCAATCTCATCTGCAAATGCATTACCACGACCAACATCATCCGTCACTTTCCGATGTGCACTACATTTAACGATCGCTACCTGTTTAGGCAATGTAAGTGCATCCAAAAGATCATTCACGAGCTGCCCGTGTTGGATCTTTGTACCATGCGATGTCATAAATCCTCTTTCTCTCCACAGTCGTCCAAAACTATGCGCAACGCCGAATGCATACTGACTGTCGGTAAACACATTCACTCGCTTTCCCTTAGACAAAACACATGCTCTTGTCAATGCAATTAACTCTGCCGCTTGTGCTGAATTCTGATTCAATCTCGCAGTTTCCACAACCGTGCTCAACGTCACTACAGCATACGCAGTCGTCACATCGCCATTCGGCAATTTGGAACAGGAACCATCAACATACAAAGTACCATCGGGATCTGTCAACGGAGTGTTTTTCAGGTCCACACGACCCTTTGTTTCTTCCTCAGTTCGTAGATAACAATCATGTGGTGGTACATCATCTGATTCCATATTAGTCGGCAACAATGTCGCGGGATTCAGTACATTACAACGCTTGATCTGTATATGACTTGCCAAAAGGGTCAGCTCATACCCAGACAACCTTGCACTCGTCAGATGTTGAGTTTTTGTACGATTCAGGAGAGTATCAACTGCATGCGGAACTATCACTATGAGCATATTATCCATGACCAGACCGGCGGACTGTCGAATAGACGCCGCAGCTGCCGCCGTTGCCCTCAAGCAACTCGGCAATGCTCTAGCTACCGGGTCTAAGGTCGAGGAAAAATATGCACACGGACGCTGCTTGCCACCAAATTGTTGCGTCAAAACACTCAACGCACAACCTTCCCTCTCGTGGACGTACAGTGTAAATGGCTTGCTGTAATCAGGAGTACCTAATACAGGAGCCGAACACAACGCATCACGAAGTTCAGAAAAACTTTTCTGGCATTCTTCCGTCCATGGCAAAGGAATCGAAACGTCCTTGCACGTGAGAGCTATCAATGGCTTCGCTAACAGTGAAAAATTTGGAATCCACTGTCTGCAGTATGACGTGATACCTAGAAAGGCACGCACATCTCTCTGAGTCGTCGGCACAGTCATTCGAGCAATTGCTGCGATTCTTTCAGGGGTCAACCTTCTTCCCGCCTTTGACAATAAGTGACCTTGATAGGTTACTTCTTGACAACAATATTGCAGTTTAGAAGGTGACACTTTGTGATGTAAGTCACAAAGATGCTGTAACAGTGACACTGTAGCAGTCTTGCAAATCTGTTCAGTGTCTGCAGCTACCAACAGATCGTCAACGTACTGAATCAAGGCCGCGCCAGTTGGCAGCACAAATGCATCAAGTTGACTCTTAAGAGCTTGGCTGTAGATAGATGGACTCTCACAGTAGCCCTGAGGTGCGCGTTTGAACCGGAAGCTACGACCACCTAATGAGAAACCAAACAAATCTCTGCTTACCTCAGCAATTGGAATACTAAAGAATGCATTCTTCAGATCGATTACCGAGAACCATGATGCAGAGGCTGGAATCAGAGTCAACAAAGCTGTAATGTCGGGTACCACGGGAAACTGTGGGACAACAATTTTATTTACCTCCCTTAAGTCAATAACTAGACGGTACACAGGAGGCTTGGAGGGATCAGTTCGCTTCAAAATAGGCAACACAGGACTATTACACACGTTACCTCGCGTTTCCTCAATGACATCTTTATCGATCAAATCGTAAATGATCGCTAATAGTGCTCGTTCACCATCAAGGGAGATACGATACTGGGGTATGCGCGGCAATCACGCGTTGAATTTCAATTTAACAACATAAGATGGTATATCCAGCAGGCCCACATCATTGGGACCTGTCGCCCACAAAGAAGCCGGAAGAGAACTCAATTCCGGTGGGAGCTTATTGATCGACAAATACATAGGAGAGATCACTCTCTGACCCAATGTGAGCTCCACTCCCGTAGGAGAGCAGTACAAAGTCGCATGTAACCGTTTCAACAAATCGAAGCCCAAAAGATTCTCACCACAACCCGTGGTCAAGATCAAAGGAGCTTCTAACTCATGGGGCCCAATTGTAAGGGGCAAGGGGCTAGAAACTGGATTGCTAACGGGGGCGCCAGAGAATCCAACGGAAACATTAGTTAAGCCAGACAAAGGCGCGCCAGGGAGTTTCGAATGCATAATGGAACTTTTCGCTGCACCAGTGTCCAACAGAAAAGGCTCAACTACGCCCAGTGTGGCAACTGCAACATAAGGCCCTCTCTGATCAACCGGAACTGATACTTCTCCCTTCCTCTGTCTACGGCTGTCCTAGTAGATACCGTCCGCATCAACATCATGCGCGACATAATAGTCATCCACATGATACTGTGCAGATCTACCAGACGAGAGATCGCGTCGATCGAAACAATTCTGCGAGTCTGAGGAAGTGGCAAGACGCTCGGCCTGATTCTGAGTAACGCCGCGACCTCTACCACGTGAAGCTTGTTGAGGACCACTACGACCTCCTCGAGCCGAAACACCATTGTTCCTGTCACGTAAAACCGGACAATTAAACTTCAATTGATTATAGCCCAACACAAAGCGAGGTGCGGAAGAGTCATTACGCACCTGTGATCTAGAAAACTGCGATTGTGATCGATTTGGCTGTTGCGAATCATTGTAATTCGAGCGCGGAGGATACGCTTGCTGCAATAAGACCTTAGTTTTAAGATCCTTCGTTTTCTTATCTGCGCGTTCGCTTTCTTCCTTCTCCCTGTTTTCGTAGTACTGGGCCGTGGCTAATATCTGAGCAGTGGTAGAAACAGCCCACGAACTTTTAGAATTCTTCAGCTTGTTGCTGAGTTCAGGCAACAAGTTCGATACGAATTTATCGACGAACAACCGCTGACCACCCTCAGAGCTCATGTCCTGACCACTATGATCAACAAACGCCTCCTCAAATCTCGTAAAGAAATCGGAGACACTCTCATCCCTCTTTTGTTTACACGCGGACAACTTGTCCCAATTAACGCGTATTGCTGGCATAAGTGTTTTCATAAGGGTAATTATCCTCTGGGGCAAATCCACAATAAGCTGTTCGGGTTTAGCCCCACCAACTTGCTGGGCGTCTGCCGCCGCAAGAGCAGCCCAGTCACCGCCTAAATCAGCCACGTGATTCTCATGACGGATTTTCGCCCAAATCGGCTGAGGCACTACATTACCAAACAACATGTCAATATCGGCAAGGTTCATAACGGTAGCATCCACTAGTTGGGACAACTCCTTATAATAACCTGCAGGATTTTTACGAGGATCGGGCAAGGTTTGCTTCACCTGCAAAACTTCCGATCGCTTCCAAGGGAGGTGTATCCAAACTCTCTGAAAACGTCCTGGAACAGCAGGATTAGCATTAGGCTCACCTGGCATCCATACTGGGGGAACTTCCCGCATAGGATACTGACCAGGTTTTGCCATCCACTCTGCAGTCTCGTCCTTAAATAATGCTCGAGGTTGCACGGTACATCGAAAAGATAACAGACGCTCTAGAGCAGATCGAACATTATCACCTACAATCACTCCAGTCGTAAATCGATTCTGGAGCTCAGAAACCTCGGACGGTACATTATCGACCGCATCATTATCCCATTCTTCCCTCAAAAATTTACACACTTCCTCAAACACGAATCGTTGTGTGGGCGCATTAAACTGGGAAAATGTCTCAAACACTATGCGCGAAGTGTACTTCACAGGATGGCGAATCCATTTGCGCGCCATTTTTACCAACGACTCACGTTCCCTACCATCAGGAATCTGACTGCGCCTCTGAGCAACATCAGAAAGAGTCGATCCGAGTATTGGCCCAAAAAGCGGAGAATAGAGAGTAGCAACAGCATTAAAGAGACGGCTACGAACAGAAGGAGAAGAAGAAGGAGGCACAGGAGCAACAACAGTAGGAGTAGAGACAGTAGAAGTGGACGGGGCAACAGGAGTAGCGGTAACGACAGGCTGAGTAGGGACTGGCAAAGGAGCAGTAGGAAGAAGAGCTGGTAAAGGATGATGAACAATCTG
Organism: Triturus cristatus; assembly: GCF_964204655.1. Lineage (NCBI taxonomy): Eukaryota > Metazoa > Chordata > Amphibia > Caudata > Salamandridae > Triturus > Triturus cristatus. Next base: position 241,846,261 of record NC_140584.1, on the reverse strand, counting down.
CGGCACAAGAGGATTCGGGAGAGCAGGAGGAACGACGGGCTGACCAGCAGCCGCCAAAACAGCAGGTTGAGGAATAGGAAGAATCATAGGACCCACGGTATCTGGAGCATAAGGAGGTGGTGATTTCAACAGATAAGACAATAGCGAATCTTCTATCACTTCCTCTCCCGTCTTATCAGAATTAGACCGTAGTACTGGATAACACTTATCCACCGCCATATGATGAAGTCGAGCACTAACTTCCTGCTCCTTCTCATCTTTGTCTCGCTGATACTGTTCTGCATTTCGCATCACCGTAATAACACCTTCTCTCTTATTTTTCTTAATCTGTTTGATTTCTTTCTGCTTGGCCTCTTTGCGCCATAACCGGAAGGAATCAAACATGGCCGGCCTAGCCTTCTTTTTAAACAGTTTAGCTTCAAGATTGTCTAAGACGGCAGTTTCGAAACTACCATGTGATGGCCAACTAAGAACGCCATCATTTTTAGTGTAACGAACCCAATATTCATTATATACGATAGGACCTACGCCATGGCGACTATAGAGCTCGTAAATTGGAGTTCCAACCGGAGGTATCGGGCATGAATCCTCCAGCCGGGAGTCCATTCTGCAACATTTAAGGAAACCAAACAAAGTACTACGGCCAGGCATCGTGCACACTGACCGAGTTTCCAAACTTCTCAAGGGCTATCGAATTAGGATGTCCTTGCACAAAAATGCAAAGCCCTCGGTTTTTGGCGATTGCAATCGTCAAATAGAACCCAACAACTAAGAACCAACAACTAAGAACCACAAATGCAATGGAACCATGCAAACAATCAAAGTAACTCTGGGAGCGACCCACAAATACTTAACTGAAAGAGCAATGGCGTCACCAGGAAGGCCCGTCTATCGTCTCGCTGTACAAAGGACTACGCCAGGCGCCAAAACAGGTCAACAGTCAGGGCATCAGTCCGTCGCAGCCGTCAGGAGGCGGGGATCTTCGCGGGAAAAGACTTCGGGCCACTTATTTCGACAACTGGATCGATGAAGCGGGGTGCACCTTCCCTCGGAGATTTCACACGAAGTTCCTCACGATCGTCGGGCTTTGGACCGGTACCACTGATGTCGCCCCACGTTGGGCGCCAACTGAAGGACTGGGTTATTCTAAGACCCAGCGGTGCCAGGGGACAACACCTGAAACCTTCGTGGGTTACCTGTTCTGGCGTACAAAACACAGAGACACGGGACACTTCCAGCGACGTCAAAGATCAGCATTTATTTACTGCAGGGATACAGAAATCGCAAGAAGTACACAACGTGTAGGTTCTCGGAGACTGCTTCAAATTGCAAAAGTGGATCGCTCCTTTTATACACGTTTTTGCCATTGCACAACGTGGCAAACAAAGGTTACAACTCAGTTCCCACAATAAACTTCAAAAGAGTCGCGTTCATGTTTCAGAAGGCCGGAACATAATTACAGCAGCATTGCCGGTTCCCAACTGTAAAAACATATCATCCCCACAGTTAAACACATTCCATTCTGACCATAAACACATTAAGAGAAGGGACAGAAACAGATGCAAAGAAAGAACAATGATGCACAAAAGATTGAAAAAGAGTGTTGGGAGTAATAACGGAAACTTGATTACAGGATCAAAGACCTCGTGCCCAATGCATGCACGACTGAAACAATAGACTAGCACGGTAAGATGAGCCTCGAGCGGGGCCATCTGCCTTCGCCGTGTCATTTCCCCTATCATAAAAGTCACCCTCAAAGAAACACGTGTCCCTCGTGTAAGCTTGGGAGTCCCAGGGTCACAGAGCGGACAAGGTCCGTTCGCTGGCTACTTGAGGGCAAGAAACAAAATGGATGCTGCATCTAAAATGGAACCCAAGGGTTCGGATGGACAAACCCAAAAATGAGACGAACCATGCGTGGTTGCGTAGCGAAATTGTGTACACCCACTAAACTCGTCATTTGCGGTTCGTAGACACCAAACTCATCCATATTCAGCAACACCCAAAAAGTGTCGTTCCGTCTGGCACGGAACCTCAATCTCCAAACTCAATAATTTCAGTTTAATTACCAACATCCGACTCTAGCAAAATTACTTGGAAATGCAAACACCTGCAACTCAGCAACTATATTTATTAGTTTAGGCACCTCGACTATTGCCAATCTGGCTTCAGAAAGGGGCATAGTACTGAAATAGCCATAACACACATTGTAGATGCCGCCCTGAGACTGCTTGATCCGAATGATCCATGCCTGCTTATACTTCTCGAACTCTCCTCTGCGTTCAACGCTGTCAAACACGAGAGCATGATGGACCTAATGGAGTGAAGGATGGAGCTGTCTGGTCCCATGTTAAATTGGTTTGCCTTGTTCCTATATAACAGAGCTCATAGAATCAAAGTCAACCAAACCCTTTCTGACTTTACTAGGGCCTCAATTGGAGTGCCCCAAGGATTCACGCTTTCACCCACGTTATACAACTTGTTCATGGAACCTCTTACTGAAATTTAAGCGATCAAACATTTATTAGCACATGTATGCTGATGACACACAGTTGAATCAGAAAATCTCCTCACCCGAAGATATCAAAACACTCAACTGGACCCTACTGAAAATCCACACCTTTTGCTCAACACACTCAAAATGGAATTCCACTTGATCGCCCCTCACAATCACTCTGTCCACATAGAAGAATGGCTCAAATAACTTGCAGCTTCCAACTGTCCCTCCCACATAATTGATGTAATTAGATCTCTGGGTATAACGTTGGACAAACACTTGAATATGCACACTCATATCAGTGCAACCACTAGTGGAACCAATTTCCAACAGAACACATTAAGGAAACTCAAACCATTTTTACCCCCAGATAACTTACAGTTAGCAGTCCAATCCCTAGTCATCTCCCATCTAAATTATGGGAGTGCGACTCTTGCAGGCCTACCTAAATTTAGTTTGGCATTGAACCCAGCTGCTGGATCCAGAAGATTCGACTACATAACACCAGACCTAATACATCTGAAATGGCTCCCGCAAGGAACCAGCTGAAATTAGCTTGCAGGACACACAAGGCCCTTCACCATAATGCTCCTGTTTATCTGGCAAATAAACTCGAACTGTCTGGAGGTAGTTGTGCCTTGAGAAGCACCAACTCCCTACAATTGAAACCACTGAATTTCAACAAAAAGAAAACATACACCCGCTCCTTCCCGGGTGTAGCCCCAGGAATATGGAATGCACTGCCTCCTGAAATCAGGTTAAACCCCTCAACTGCATCCTTAAAAAAAGATGTAAAAATGCTTATGCTCAATAGATTTCTCCAATAGATGCCCGGAAGCCCGTCAGCTTGACTATTTTTCCTGTATCTCCGGATCCTTAATCTGCTGGCTGTCTGGTATAATATAACTGTATTGCTGCTTGCTTATTCCTTATTGCATCTCGACCTTTATCTACAACTTGGCTGCTAATTGTACTATTTGTATTTGTACAACACTCTGATACCCTGACGGGTCATCTTCGTGCTATATAAAACTCCTCAAATAAATAAATAAATAGCTTGTCTAAGAAATTTTGCATTATTATGATGATGATGATTAATGTTGTTGTTGTTATTGTTATTATTATTATTATCATAATTGTTATGCACATGTTCACCAAGCATCTTGGTTCTAGGAATAGAAAATTAAGTAAAGACAGAGCTAAATGGGAACAGAAAAATAGCAATAACCAGACCCAAACAGGTTGGGCCTGAGCTAAAGCTGTGAAAACAAGAAAGCTTTCAGAGTATAGTTAAAAAACAAACGCTCTAAAGTTGGAGATATTCCAAAAGGTTGTTCCGGAAGTTGGGACCAAGAGTACTGATGATTCTGCCACCACTGTGTCTGTTTAAAATGGGACAACCAGAGACGCAGGATGGCCTTGCAACTGAGTAGCAAAGCAGGCTCATACAGGGTCTTTAAAGGGAAATGAAAGCCTGGATATGTCTATGGAAGGCTCTTTGAATAATACAGAGACCTTTAATATCGATCCTAGCTCTGACAGGAACCCAGCACAAATTATATCTTGCATGTTAGACATGGTAAATTTTCTAAGACCCTTAACAATCTCGCAGCCATATTCTGAAGCGTTTGCAGCTTTGAAATGGCCTGCTTTGTGGAAGCTAAATAAATTGCATCACAGAAGTCAAATGGGGTAAAACACGTGACCCCACTACCAGACCAAATCTTAGGATTTTATATTGGACAATCCCTGTAGCCCAGATTTTCAGAATCTGGGGTGAGGAGGACAGCTTTTGGTTAAGTAGCACTCATAGATTCTTGCCCTTCTCTACTGAAATGGGAGGAGGGCCACGTTGCAGTGGCCAGAAGTCAGTAGAAATATTCTTGGAGTCTCCACTGATGACTAGCACCTCTGTCTTGTCTTATCTTTTAAGGACTTTTAGGACATCCAGTTTTGGATGACTGGCAGAGTTTTGTGTAACCATCTGACGGAATTTGAGAATTCATGTTTTTCCAAGCAAACAAATTGGATGGAATTTTAACACCAGTTTTCAATATTGTGATTGGTGAGTAATTTCCACACCTAAGCGTGCTTTTCAGACTAAGGCAGCACTGCATTATTATATTCACATAATAGATGTATTCTAATCCAGACTCTTGAAATATGCTTGAGAGAAACATATCTTTGTTTCTTGCCATTTCTCTAAGGCAGTGCTTCCCAAATATTAAGAACCATGGGCCAAATTTTAGAATGACAGACTTTTGCGACCCACCTAGCTTTAACAGACATGATGCTGGTGATTTTTCAAAGTAACTAAAGCATCTATTGGTAGTGCACTGTCATTTACAGTCAGCACATTTTCCATTAAAATGGCCAAGAAATTTGCACAGACATTCAATTTTACTGATAAACCTATATTGCACATAAAGGATAATGTGTGGAAATCGGGTTTCAGTCTGTCCTTTCACACTCCCTGTACACCAAACATAAATCACCTTACTTTTCTTTCCCTGACTGCTTTGTGAAAGGAGTTTGTAAACACCAATCCTCATGTTACAAAAATAAGCAGCAATTTGACTGACGTTTGACCTCTGTCTTTGAAGCGCAGCATCAGTAACAAGATAAATACAGAGGGCATTATTTATGAGGTCCTTAGGCCGCCGTTGCGTCACTGTTTGTGATGCTGTGGTGGTATAAAAAATGCACCATGCTGTGCCATATTTACAAAGTGATGCATCTAGGCAGACGCATCCCTTTGTAAACCCCTGCACTACATTATATCTGTGACAGGTATAATGGATGCAGGGTGGGCATTCTGACGTAGAAGTGACGCAGTGAAATCTATGAAATTTCACTGCAACACATCTACGGTGTGAGTGCATGAAATCGTTACGCCTACTTGAAGCAGGCTTAAGGGGAGACGCAAAGCCCCCATGTGAAATGAAACATTGCTGGAGTTTCGTCTGTTTTAAGATACACTCCTGCAATGCGCCATTTTTGCGCCTTCAGATACGTCAGGATTACTGACATATCTGTTAATCCTTGCGACATGGAGCGCCATACAGTAAATACGGCATATCCATGGTGTGGCTAGGATTGCGCTATGAAAAGGGTTGCATCGCTGTTTTCCCACAAGGATGAAACACTTTTCATAAATGAGGCCAAATGGCTTCATTTATGAGACCTCTTCCACCACAGGAATGTCACTTTTTGTGATGCTCCGTGGTGCAGGAGCCTGCTCCAAATTTACGAGGCAGCACTAAGCCACTTTTTTTGGCTTAATGCTGCCTCATAAATATCGTTTCCTTTAACACAGTTTTCTGCATTAAAGGGGCATGCAATGGGTGTTGCTGGGGGCGTTCCCGGCAACATCCCTGGCTTTTTGACACTGCCCCAGATTAACTCTGAGGCGTGACAAAACCTTATGCCTCCCCAGGGGAGGTGTAAGGGAGGCACAACGAGGAGAAATATCATCATTTCTCCTCGTTTTTCCTTTTTCTATGTGTGCTGCATTCCGCAGTACACATAGAAAGAGGAAAAAGTCTCTTGTGATTGTTTTTGTGCAGGAAGATTTCCCTTCCTGCACAAAAATATTCATCCCTGCAATGCAGGCACCATTGCACCATGGTGCAAAGGGGCCTGCATTGGCGCAAGGCAGCCCATTTTGCACCAGCTCAGAAGAAAAGTACAGGAATGCGCCATATCTAATAGATAAGGTGCATTTCTGCCCTTTTCTTTTGCCGTAGGGCAGTGCAGCAGAGAGGCCTGCGGCGCTGCCCTACGGCAAAACCTCATAAATGAGACGCAGAATTTAAAGATATAATTATTTATTGCTTGGACTTTTGAGACGCAGCAAATATCAGCTTGCAACTCACCACTGTGTCGTCACCCACAATTTTGGAAACACTGCTTTAAGAGTATGTTTGATCTCCTGTGCAGCATTGGGTACATGTAGAGATATTATATATTCCTCTCCATGTTGGGTTAAAGGTAAACATTGAAAGAAAACTGTCTCATTTAAACTTTGCTCTCAGATGATTCTGAGGTGTACAAGCAAACAAAGAATTCGGGCAAACACAAGTGTATTTTTTGGGGAGTTTGGAATTATATCTTCTTCATCAGTTCTTTGGAACACAACTACTACCCGACCGTCTTGAAAGTTTATTGGCACAGCTAAGAGTTTCCCAGCCATCTCATCTAGGCATAAGAGCATAAATTTCAGTTTAGCAGGGCAGGGGACTCACTGTAAAATGGTGGTTCAAACGCCGTGCCAAACTCATCATTCCACTGACTCATTTCGGGTTTGGGAAACTACCAGCCTTCATACACAGGAGCCTCAGCTGTGGGTGTCTGCTATTGAAATCCTTAACCAGTGTCCTATCACAGGAATAATTAGGTGCATCATTAGAAGCCCTCTATGGAGAGTGGAGTTTCTGATCCTTTTCCTATCCTGGTTAGCTATGCTTGCCATGGTAGACACCAGCAGGAAAACAATAAAATGTCCTTGATGTGCAGGTCAAAGCTCCCTACTTGCCATGGACATTTCTGATGTGTTCTTCACTCCTGGCTTTGGCTGTTTCTTTCTGTCAGAAAAAAAGATATGCTGAGTAAGCTGCTATGACATTGCAGACCACCCTTCATGAATTTTTTAAGAAAGTGCTCCTACTGTTTCTGTGTCAAAATGGTCCAGGCCCGAGATGGCGAGGATCTCTACATTTGGCAGGCAATATTGTACTATGCTGACAGAGGTAGGGCTCTGAGTCGCCGGTGGGTTGATGGTCACCTGCTGAAATAAAAATGACCCCTTAAGCCTGAAAATTTAATATTTTGTGATTGTGTTAAGTTCACCATTAAGAAGTTTTGTTGAGTGCATTGGGATTTGTGTACATTTTTATTTGTTTCTCTAGTGAGGTGAGAAATGCTCTCCAATGTCGTTGAGGGTGCTTGTTGCAACATTTTCCCTCTGATCATTTCCTTTGTGGCTCCTGATAATATATTTTGGCAGTTAGCTGAATGAGAATTCATTTTTAGGAACTCCTTAACTGCACTTCTTAAAATCTTTTTTTCAAGAGCATTAGTAGATAATGAGGTATTCGTCATGACATCGGAGGTTCAAGATTTTGGGATATAGTTTTATGGAAATTGGAGCATGGTCCGATAGTCCCTTAGTTAACATTTTAACAATCTCTCATGTTGTTAAGTCAGAATATTCCTTTATTTAGGAATTTACATACACCAATTGAAATAATAAGGAATGGAAGTACTGTCAGCACAAGTTTTACTTTAACAAGAATAGCAGAAACACCATGTTTCTATCAATGTTTTCTCTGTCATCTCACCTCAGTTGCTACTGACTTTAAAGCGTTTTTCTCAGACCTATCAGGGTCTGGCATTATATTTCACCCATAAGACCACTGATTTGTATCCAACTTCATTAACTATTCTTCCCAGATAGAGCAAGTCTTTGAAACTTTTGAAACTTTAGAAGTATATATTGCATTACTCACGATCTTGGAATCACATAATAGATACTTAGTCATGACTAGCTGGGTCATTTGGCAGGTGGCTGTCTGTTTGCAAGATCAGCAGAGGCCATGGACTCTGCTTCCTTGGAAGAGGACCACCCACAATATCAGAAGATGCCGCCGTGGCCTGGCAAGGATCTCATTGCATTCCATGCATCCCCTGGAACAGCAGCTGCAAAGAAGGCTAAGACTTTTGCTGCATGGGTGCCATGTTCTTTTGGTCACACTCCGCAGTTGTTTTTTAAAGAAGACCCCAAAGCAGGATCATACATAAAACTCTTGCCAGGTTGCTGTTATGTAGGCCATGGCATACCTTTCTCCAAATTGTTGCAAATAGTTGTAGGAATTTTAAAAATATCTGTGAGGGTTGCTTTCTTTCCTACATTTGGCATTTGTCTTTCTTTTGCATATCTCCTCTTTACATTTCCTTTCAATTTGGTAGTGGTGGTTTTACTTTTGTACTATAAGTGAGAAGGCCTGTTAAAGAATTGGAGTACTCTTGTGATAAATGAGATAATAATGCAACACTGTAGCACTTCTGTTATTGCTCACTGTTACTAATATCAATGTTATGTTATGTGTACACGTGCAGATCAGCAACCTCCCATGCATGAATTCTAAAATATAAGTCCTCCATTGTATACTTAGCATTTGGAGCCCCACTCACAAATCAAGATCAAGCCCCCAAGGTCACCTGACTCCTAACCATAGTTTCATATGCTAGAAAGAACCATGCAGTATTCTAGCATGCAGAAAGCACCGTTCTCAATCCATGGCCATTTAGTATCACATTAGAGATGAAATGATGAAAGCTGGAGTGGTAGAAAATCCATTTCCGATGCATGATATCCTTCTAAGAAATTAAGATAGATATTGGTCAGACAATTATGGTGGTATTTTGTAAAGAATGGCCAGACAGACAGAAGGTTAAATGTTTGGGAAGTATTTAAAGTAATTGGCATCACAATGCCATTTTCCTCAAGCCTGGACATTCATTTGAATCTAGATTGAATAAGATGGCTGTTTGGTTAAGTAGATAGAAGTTCAACACAGAGTAATTCTTTAAATTAAGTGTAACAAAGAGAAATGTGAAAGCATTGGGATTAATATCTGACTTTCTCAGATCGGAGCTGGCTAGCCAAAACACACCTGGGCAAAATGTTTATAGTGCGAGCTAAACCAGTTGACCCCTTATGCGTAAAGAAAGCCATCAACTCCTTAAAAGTTAACAGATTCAGGAAAGTATGGAATTTGTCAGCACATAAAATTAGCTTAATTGAGCATGCCACAAGATATTTCGGTGATATTATTTGCCAGTGTATCAAGACGCCAACATAAGTAAGGTTAAAAAAAATACACATAACCAGCTTTAGCACTGCCAAATTGAGCCATATGGGTATACATTTAACCTCATCTGCAATTATATGGAAAGAAGTGCAAGAAATATTTTTAAATCCCATGAGAGGGCAATGTTATTATCAAATTCTACAAGCATTCCTAAAAATGACTGCCTGCAGGATGAAATTGTTCCAGGCGAACAGACCTAAGGGGATGTACAGATTGACTTAAAAGGGTTGGACAGTTCTATATTGAAGTTGTTACCTATTAGGACAGCACCTATCACTACATCTCACACCTTACGTGTAGGGTAATGATCTTTCTGGTCCTGAAGAAACGCCAGGGATCTGGTTGGACGAATAGGCGTGAAACATGTCGACATCACATATACATTAAAGCTATCTTGGTTCATTGAGCCCTCACGATAGCCCTCATTCCATCGTTTTCATCTCTGCCAAAGGAACAACCATATCAAAACAAATTAGGTATCCTTAGACAGTTTTAATTAATATGGCGTTTTATTTGCACCCTACACATTCCACACCCTCATGCACACCTTCATCATTATGGCAGAATACTAAAAAGATCTCCGACAAAGTGTCCTCTCACAGGGCTCATAGGGCATGGCAGCGCCTGCCACACAAGGATCAGGCCCTATGATGAAGCATGACATCCATTTGGATGTATGAGGGCACCAAATGATAATTATCAAATTGATTCCCTTAGATTATTCACTTCCAACCAAATTTTCCTCCCTTTTCCTCTATAGGAACAGTACCTTCTGGATTTATTGAAACTGTTTAATGCTAATAATTGAAACAGATAAAGTGTCCTATTGTTTTAGGAAAAGGGTTATGGTTTGTTTCTTGAAATTTGGAATATGTAGACTAACGTATTCACTTCTACACATATGACGAATAAATTCAAAGAACCAGATACAAGCTAAAATGATGGCTATTTGAGAGTTGAAGTTCATCAATTTCATTGGTAAATTTAGATCAAGTTGTATTATTCCAGGAAGATTATTTGCTGTATCATTGTTCTCTTGCTAGAAACTATTTAATATACTCTATGATTGGAGTACATCCAGAATTACATTTCTGGAAGCCAGAAGGCTTTTGACCCTGTAAATCTTCAATGTATGATCAATACTTTAAAAATAATGACATTTTCCATCCAGATCAAAAGGCTCAAAAAATCGACAAACATCTTAAATTTCTTTTATTCTTTGAACCAGTAATTAAACGATTAGACCTTTTCTTCCATCCTGCGCTACTGTATAATTCACAATCTCCCATGCAATCATGAATGAACCATAAGCAAATAACCCGATTTTAAAGATGGGAGAACTGGTTTCTCTCCATTCCAAAATTTTAGTATAGCGTAGCTGCTTTGCTTCACATGGAGCAGTTGTTAAATTCAGGGCACATGGATGAATGTTGCTGTACACTATATCATGTAATGAAAGAACCATATTTTCCCTTGAGTGTTATTAACAATTTAATCCAGAGTCATTATCTATTTAATACTCCCCAATATTTCATGATCATTTGTTTTATGACATTATAGAGGCATTTGAGAGAGCATGCACTTTTTTCTAAGGTTTCATCAATTAATTGATTAATCTTGTCATGAGCAAACCCCTGATTATCTATTTTCTTGCTCTAAAAAATATACATTTTATCTCATCATTATGAAATTTAAATAACTGAACATTTTTGTGTAGTAATACGTTCCTGTCTTGTCACTGTACAACTGGTACGCGATTTATCAGAAAATCTACTGTTCTTTAATTTTCAAATGGTCTGCTACTTAGAAAAAGTAGTCTGTGGCTAACATAGTTAATGTAAAGGACGTGTGACTATTTAGTTGTATGAGAAATAGAAAAGTAACAAATTGTTTGGTAAAATATACAAATGCATGATACTTTTAAATACAATGTATTATCTAACTGGTTACACAGAAGTTACAATTGAAATGGAAAAACAACATGGGAGCAAAAGTGTAAGGTGATGCACATTCTTCCATTTGGACAAAACCTTAAATAATGCTGTTTTTCTCAAACTGGAGCTTTATTGTATATCAAAAAAGTGTAAAACAATATAATTACTGTGGCCAGATAGACACCACTGGTTAATAAAACCTCAAGGGAGTTGGGTGCATATATTCAGAAATCGTTCATTATCATGGATATTGGAACTATATTTTCTCTTCTATGATTAGTGATAGAATCCTACTCCCTGATGCCCTGGTAGTTAGAAAATAGAAAAACAGTTAACTGGTTTCTTAAATTATTTTCATTTCCGTGATTACAGCTAAATTAGTTATATAAAGAATGAAGTCGTATAGGCCGTCACTAATTTGGTTCAAATAAAGAGCGCTGATCACTTAGTTAACTATTCAGAACACACAGGACTAGTGCACAGCTTTGATGTAACAGTTTTATTTACTTATATTTGAAATCGATAAACCAAATTGATTTTGTGGTTTGCAATTTATCATGGATTCAAGTGTTTGATGTATCTATGTTTGTCTGATGTGATAAAATTTCTAACTAATAATACATTAAAGAAAATGGAAGCCAGCAGTTAAGGCGTTTCGGATTACCCCAGGGTCACTGCCGCTAGCATGAGAATTGTTTAACATAAGGACCCATATATGAACATCACAGAATCTATAAATCTGCCACGTCGAAATGGGTCTGGGGCATATTGAGAACTGTATCGGCTTTGCCCCCTGTTTTTATGGGCTACGACCTGGCGATCTGAGGTTTTAGCTTTTTCAAGAGACATCAACAGGGATTGTCTTGTCATCTCTAGTGTTGGTTAGATCCACTGGTTTCAGTATTTGAAACATAGGTTTCTTGCCATTGGTTTATGTGACCTTTTTGAAAATCTGCTACCCATGACCCCTAAAGACAAAGACACTATCAAATTGGTGTTTTTTACAAGGGCTCACGCGTCATCTGCAGCGCCAGGGACATTTTGGAACTCTGACCCCTGATCTGGTTAGTCCTCTGACCACTCATTTACACTTTCATCTGGTTTTCAGCACAAATCTGCAAAACAGATTTTATCTCACAAGGTTTCAGCTGGGCACAGTGCATTTTTGGCAGCCTTCATATGTCAAGGAGGATGGTCAGATAAGCTCATGCCATATCCCTGTAACAATTTGTCTAAACAAAGCACCCTACACTTTGTATTATTTTGTGCACTTTATAAATCAACAAGAGCAATGTTTTTGCTTCCATTATTGAGAAAGCAATGTTTGTGTACCTATAGAGAAGGTTTTAGATACCTGTATTCACTGGCCTCTGTTGACATCGGTACTGCGGTTGTGAATTTTTTTTTTAGGGTTACCTGGGTTATCAGAAAACGATACGGGTAAAGTCTGTCATAGGATGCCAGATATTGAAAACTTTATTAAGTCTGTTAAATCTTCTTGATACGTGATGAATTTGGTAGCACAAGTTGGTAATGCCATTATTTTAAGTGAACCTGATGCCCTAACCCCAAACGTTTTAACATCATTTGAATAAGGTATTTAATTAGGCCTGTTTTTTACAATTCTTCTAGGAGTGTACCTCCCTCTTGAACTATTGTGCACCTGAGGGGAACAACCTTTACAACGCAACTTTTACAACGCACTACCTTTACAACGCATTTTTTACAACGCATAATCCATTACAACGCATGACATTACAACGCATGACACTACAACGCATTTTTAAAAACTTCCTTTACAACGTATTCCATTACAACGCATACTACCATTACAACGCATACCATTACAACGCATAATATTACACTACACTATCCAACACTTACCCTACTGTTGCACCCCCTGGAGTTAGAATAGTCATTTTTACCCCTATACTATCCAACACTTACCCTACTGTTGCACCCCCTGGAATTAGAATAGTAATTTTTACCCCTATTCTATCCAACACTTACCCTACTGTTGCACCCCCTGGAGTTAGAATAGTAATTTTTACCCCTATACTATCCAACACTTACCCTACTGTTGCACCCCCTGGAGTTAGAATAGTAATTTTTACCCCTATACTATCCAACACTTACCCTACTGTTGCACCCCCTGGAGTTAGAATAGTAATTTTTACCCCTATACTATCCAACACTTACCCTACTGATGCACCCCCTGGAGTTAGAATAGTAATTTTTACCCCTATACTATCCAACACTTACCCTACTGTTGCACCCCCTGGAGTTAGAATAGTAATTTTTACCCCTATACTATCCAACACTTACCCTACTGTTGCACCCCCTGGAGTTAGAATAGTAATTTTTACCCCTATACTATCCAACACTTACCCTACTGATGCACCCCCTGGAGTTAGAATAGTAATTTTTACCCCTATACTATCCAACACTTACCCCACTGTTGCACCCCCTGGAGTTAGAATAGTAATTTTTACCCCTATACTATCCAACACTTACCCTACTGTTGCACCCCCTGGAGTTAGAATAGTAATTTTTACCCCTATACTATCCAACACTTACCCTACTGTTGCACCCCCTGGAGTTAGAAAAGTAACTTTTACCCCTATACTATCTAATACTTACCTTAAATGCAATTTAATATTATGCGTTGTAATGGTATGCGTTGTAAAGGTATTATGCGTTGTAATGGAAATGCGTTGTAAAGGTAGTTTTTAAAAATGCGTTGTAGTGTCATGCGTTGTAATGTCATGCGTTGTAATGGATTATGCGTTGTAAAAAATGCGTTGTAAGTGCATGCGTTGTAAAAGTGTGCGTTGTAACGTCATACATCCTGCACCTGATCATGTGTATGAATTGCTGGGAGATATGCACCAGCTCAATGCTATCCATTTAGGTTTTTATAGTTTTAAAATGTTATACCTTTTATTGTTGTAAGCGCACTATTTTTTAGCCATCATAGAGAGATATTTTGAACCGCGTCTACTTGAAAATGACACAGACAATCCGGGTGACATAGCAGACCCTTTAGGAGCCTATTCTTAAGGACGCTCTTTCTAAGGTTTTTGCCTCCCTGGTCTTGACCGAAGTATTAGGGACACTTTTTATTAGTTGATGTATTTTGACGGGAATCATGTAATATATGTACATTGTTATGGGATGTGATCTGAATTGATTACGTTTTTATGTATTTATAATATTTTTGCCCTGTGCACTATTATAGTTCATCGAACCGAAATAAAGTTAATCTGATGATGATGATGATGACATGCTGGGCTGAAGACTTAGGGGCATATACACAATCTCCTAGAGAGACCGGAGCGTCACTTTTTTTAATCCTCAGGTGACGCTCCATGCTAGCCCATATTTACAAGGCCGGCCTAAGCCCCTTTGCGTGGCTTAAGACTGCCTTGTAAATATGGCCCTCTGCAACGCAATTTTCTGCCGCAAAGGGGCATACAATGGGTGTTACTGTGGGCATTCCCAGCAATATCCATGGCTTTTTGACACTGCTCCAGATTTACAAGAATCTGTAAATCTGACGCAGCGCCAAAAACTAATACATTTCAAAAGGAGGCGTTAATGTGGAGCAACAAAGAGAAATACTTTTATTTCTCCTCCTTCTTTTACTCTTTCTATGTGTGCTGCATTCTGCACTATTTTCATGTTACTATGCCCCTCAGTGTGTTTGGACATAGGAGAGGTTATTCACACTTTTGCAAGGGGGATTCATCAAGTTCATCTTTTCCAGACTGGGCTATTGGAGGGCTTCGATTGCTAAATATTTCTACAGGTGATGGATTGTGGAAAATTAAGCAGTGTCCATGGAAGTAATTTTCTCTTAGCCCTTTTTGTCAAAACTTCTATGCTTTTCCTGACATGCTGGAAAGCTCTAAAGATTACCAGTCAATAAAAACCAAATATACGTTTGAAATAAAAAGTTTACTTCTTCTGATAGCCAGGATTTAAAGGAATGTGAAAAAGAGCATTACTGTATTTTGTACTGTAGCTGGGAACTCACCATCGAAAGGTCACGTCAGCAAAAGTGCTTACTGTTCTGGACACATTAGTAACCTTTCGTTCGGAACTACAAAACAATTTAGTGGAAAGTGTTGTGCAGTTAAAATCCATTTACCGGCTCCATTGACCTGATTGGAGCTGTCTGGACTGCTATGAACTGGAGTGACTGCTGGAAAGCAGTTTGTGAACGTGAACATTAGACGTGAACTAGCAATTCTTCAGGCTAAAGCGCATGTCTCAATGTAAGCCAAAGGGAAAAAGTTAGTAATTAAAACATATTTTGGATGGAAAAGTGGATCAAGTATCAGGAAGACTTCACATTAGAGCATGCAAATAATTGACTAGAGAATTATTGGGGCTGCTGGGAAGACCCCTGTCGGAAACAGGGGAGATTTAGTAACAGTGGACTGGAAATGCTATTTGTTTATGTTATATATTTATGATTGCAAAACGTAAAACACTCTTACATGCAGTTTCCACTAAAGTGCACCTTGATGAGTGGGGCACTGGAATAGTTGGATCCTACACCATGTAATTAAAGGTGTGCACTGTATTATAGGATTTCCAGCAGTACAGCTTGAGGTCAGACAAGCCATGACAGTCTAATCTAATGAGGCATTTTTTGCCCATGTCACCAATGTAAAAGATCAAGAGAGTGCGATGAGTGTGATGTGCATCGATGTCTGCATTCCCTGCACTACTTTTCAAAAAATGTATTGCCAACAAATTGAATCATCTTTGGGATTGGAATCAGTATGTTAAAAATTTTCAGAAACACTGATTATGGAAATGCAGTGAGTGGCACAGAGAATATTTTCAGAGGAATAAAAGGGGAAATGTGTTGTTCCCAAAGACTTAGTAGACATTGTTCCTTTGTTAGGTAAATTTACTGGTGACGTTGAGCAGGGCTGAATAAGAAATTTACTTTGGATATAATTTAAGTATGTTTTCCTTTGGCAGTCCAATGTGATGCTCTAGACAAACTTAGGAAGGTGGGTGTGTGGTTTCACAGGGAAGCAAGATGGCCACTCTTTAGAGGGCACTGACGGCTGAACTCATAATCCACTTGGCATCCACCTCTTTTGGAGCCACAAGCTATCCACATACACTACAACACCCTCCACTAACCTCTGGGATTCGACCACCGAGGTTTGGAACCCGAAAAGGTCTATGGGAGCCCGTGGCAGACGGCTGCAGTGCTGGGCCTTTATGTGGTCTAGTGGGGCCCGGCTGTAGTGATGTGGTCGGCCGAGTCCAGCTGCGGAGGACGTGTGAGTCAGAGACTGTGCTCAAGACCATCGGACATAGTTGGCAGGTGCCTGATCTCATCTGCAGCACCCCAGTTCCTGATTTCTGCCTACCCGCTACCTGCTGGTGACTGTACTGCAGGGCCGCATTTGGTGGGGCGGACCGCGGCTCCTTGTTAACTTGGCTCGTGCGCAGCCATCCTGATGCCCATGGGTAGAGGTGCTGCAGTCCGTGTGAGCAGAGTTGTGAGGGCTCCCACCCAGCGGCGACTACCAGTGAGTGCCTGGCACATGAGGCCCACTGGCCCTCTGTCCTTTGTGGAGTGATTCTTCTACCCAGCTGGTTGTTGTTCACAAGGTGAGCGCGACTACTGGGGGGGACCTGATTGCATTGCCACTCCCCTGCTGGGTATTGTTTTGTGGCTCGTGACCAGACTGCATACTGCCAGCCAACCCTGGGGGATTGTCTATCATAACCAGCAACTCCAGGCTATTTAACTTGTGCCTCACAGATGTGGGCCCTCTCCAGACCCCAGGCTCTGTTTACGACTCTGAACCAATCAGTGGGGTGATACCCCACTATACTGCAATTGTCCCCCTGACCAACTGTACAGGAGGGGGTCCCGTAATGCCTGTGTTGGCTCTTCCTCTTCAATATAAAACGCTGAGTATCACACACCGTGCCTGCTACATGCTCCCCCAATAACTGTGTCATTTGAGGCCAGCCTAGCTGTTGAGCCTGCTTGTCCCCCATATTCTGAAGCTGTGAGTAGTGAGGGGGGGTGAGGTGGATCTCTGTTCGGCTGGCGGCTCATCCTGCAATAGGGGTTCACTTTTGCCAAAGTGGGTGACCTCTTCACCTTCAATGTTTGTACTGGCCCCTTCTGCCAGACTGCCCCCCTCACACTTCATCATGGACAAACACAACACCAAGCAGTCCAAACTCTCATTCGAGAGTAGGTGGCTCACTCGCCATGCAGACCAGAGCCAGGATCCTGAACACAGAGCAGCTCCGGTAGAAGACAGCGACTCACAGGATATAGATCTTCGCAGGCTCCTCAAGGATGTGAAAATCAGCCTAAAAAGTATAGACTCCACTCACTAGCTCCCTCGACCATGTCAAACAACGCATCGACAAACACGAAATATGACTAGAACAGCTGGAAAACCAAATCTCAGATGCAGATGAGCTACAGGCAGACTCCAACGAACAATTGTTATGAATGGATGAAGTCTTTGACCTCATATAAACCAAAAAAGAAGTCCTGGAAGCAAGATCCCAAAGAAACAACCTTTGAGTTACCAGGATTCCAGAAAATACAGCCATCTCCAGAATGGAAGACTTTGCAAAGACCATGTTACGCGAACTGTATTGTGATGGCGTCTCAGCGGTCTTCAATGTCGAACTCGCCCACTGCTCACTTGGTTCCGTTCTGTTGATGGATGCACCAGCTCACCCCATAGTTGCCCACCTGTTAAACTGTCGAAAACGCAAAGCGGACCTGTGGCTGGTCCGTGAACGAGGCACTACCACCTACCAAGGAAACACTACTTCATTCTGCCCGGACTTCACTCAATTAGTACAGGTGACCTAATGAGATTTCCTACTGCTCTCTTAGACACTGCCAAGCTGCGACTTTCCTTTGAACATAAAATCCATTTCTTTACATATGCTAAATCTGCACTGAAAGTCGCTAAACATGCCTGCAAGGAACTACGCACTCTGGGGAGAATTTGCCTTGTTGATCGATAGGTGTCCAGCCCTGCGATAACAATTGACCCAAAATAGCGATGGGCATACCTGCCCTCGTGCCTCCCTCGATAGTCTTCGGGGAGGGCTGATGGCAGACTCCTCTTAACTATTATTCGCTGGTTGTCCATATTTACCTTTTTTGATATTTACACTTAAATATTCTGTGCTAACCACACTGCTGTTTCAATACCCAGGTCGCTCTTTTGCTCCTCAGTTCGGCCACCTTGCTGCTATAGGCAGGGCTGTTTGCCTAGTGATTTCCAGTCCTCGAGGGATGATTCCCATTCTAGATTTTGCATATTAGCAAGCTCTTTTTCAGGACATCACAAGCTGATTGGGGGGCTGGTGTAGGGGGGGAAGTTGGGGTTAAATGGTTGAAATGTTGTTTGTACTCATATCCTTTTTCCTTCTCTAATAACCGACACACTGTCACGATCTCCAGGTGTCCAATTGCCTGAAACTAGCTACACAATACCAACCACTCACAGACTCATACTATGCCAACTCTCCACAGATAATATGGTTACTATCTCTTTTATCACATGGAACATAGACATATGTTTCCTTCAGGAGACACATTTGCAAGGCCTGCTGGCCCCTAGCCTGCACACCCAAAGGTGGTGAGATATCTTCTCATCTACCTACTCCAAATATGCCAGAGAAGTCGGGGCGCAGTGCTACTGTGCAAAGGATTTCAATTACAATAACCCACTCTATTGTCGACCTGAAGGGTAGATATGCTATACTAGCTTGCTTCCTGTATGGGTGACCAGCGTAGTTGGCTGCAGTGTACAGACCAAATAGGGATGATACTCACTTCTTTACTGGACTCTGGGGAAAAATCTACAATTTTGAAATGCATACAATTATATGGGGAGGTGATGCTACAATGAATGATCAGCTGAATTGCTCTGGTGCCTCCAAAAGTCTACATCCACATGCCATGTCAACGCTAAATAGCTCAAGACAATCACCTATTAGTTGTTTGGCGTCTGACACATTCCTACAATCGGGAGGGTACTTGCATTTCAGCTTTCCACAATGCCTGATCTAGACTCAATTTCTGGCTTGTGTCAGGGGATGTCCAAACATAGGGCTCATCGGTATCTCACCCGCCATGTACCCTCTCTGATCATGCTCCGGTCAAACTGATTGTCCGGATCTCACAAACACCCCCTTGTGCCTTCGCCTGGCACCTACCGGCTGGGACACTGCTAGACACGGTGGTGCGAGAGGAGACCCACAATTAAATTATAGAATATATTGCACACAATGTTGACTCTAAAAAATCACCATCCACATTGTAAGAATTGCTCAAAGTGGTAGTGAGTGGTGCTTGCACTGCAAAGCAATCCGGGCTCCTAAATGCAATACTGGGTACCCTGGCCAGGATTGAGGGTGAGCCAGTACTTCACCTCAAATGACTCTGACACCCTGGCCGACATCCAGTAAAGAATTTTTAAATTTCCAGGAATAAGCCCTTCACGAGGCAGGATTTCTGCATCGGTATACTAGGCAATACAGAGAGGGTGACCGCCCAAGTAAGATACTTGCCACCTTCTCACGCACTCCGCAGGCCTCTGCTTACATCACTGAACTGCTCAACTCAGAGACCAAACCTGTATGCTCTATGATGGGAATGTTCGAAGTCATTACTTCTTTTTACACCCTGCTGTAATTTACTACTTCGGCCCCAGACCCGACTGCGTTGACCGATTTTTTAGACACCATAGTATTTTAATGGCTTGAACGTGCCTATTAGGACACACCAATCACTACTGAGGATACAGAACAAACTATCAGAAGCCTACCCGGCGATAAAGCACCAGGCCTTGATGGGCTCACCACTACTTTCCATAAAAAGAATGCCTCATTATTAGCCCCACATCTTCTTGCTAAGTTTCAAGATTATCTAAATAAAGGAGTCCTGCCACCTATAATAAGCAAGGCAGTCATTATTACAATGATCAAGCCAGGTAAACCTTCCAATCTATCATACCGATCCCTTTCACTCATCAATGATGACAACAAAATCTATACCAAGATCCTTGAAAATAGGCTGCAACCCCTTCTACGTATAATTGTGCAACCTGATCAATCTGGCTTTATTCCTGGTCGATCGACATCCCACAATTTATGCACAATTTTTGCGATGATGCACCATCTCAACCCTCACATTCCGGCGGTAACTGTTCTGCTTGTTGCCACTAAAGCATTCAATTCTCTGGAATGGACGTACCTTTTTCCCCTTCTGGACAGACTTGGCCTCAGCCCTAGCTTTAATAAACATATACATCTTCTTTACACTCTTCCTACTGCACGAGTGTGCTTGAGTGTATTAATTTCTGATCCCCTCTCAATTACTTGTGGCACACGTCAGGGTTGCCCGCTATCCCCACTCCTGTTTTCCATTGCGATGGAGCTGCTGGTGGGGAGGCTGTGGCAACACCATGCCGACAAGGGCATTGGTTTCACTGGGAGAGGGTAGGTAGTCTTAATGTATGCAAAATATATCACTCTATATACCTGCAATCCAGGGGAGACTTTGGTCCTTCTGACAAGTTAAGTGATCGGCTCTGGTGGATATTTAGTGCTATCCAAACAAACGGAATGCTGAATAAATCAAACATTCACCCCCAGTCAAGAGATCTGGGTTAAATCCATCATTCATTTGCTCACCATGTCACCCCAGCTTAGACCTAACCATATGCAGTTCAGTCTTGACCCTGCTGCTCATGGAAACAGTCCAGCTTGAAATGCCAAGCCAGCCAGGTCCTCCCTGGACCAGAAACAAGCATCCTGGGACTGGTTTCTAGGAGGATAGTCAGGCATACAAATTATTTGGCCTAAATCCATACTATTACCTCTTACAGATAACACACAGCAATTTGCATCAGAGAGCCCTTTAGAAAGGGCAGATAGCCCAGTCAGATATTTGGGCATATGGCTCAGCTGTAAAACAGATGAGTTGTGGTGAGCGAACTATGGAAACGGTAAATATATGATCTAAGCTACCTTTATCCCTTGCGGGACGAATCGTGATAGCCAAAATATACCCTTCCCAAACTCCTTTACCTTTTTGTCAACATCCTGCTGCCACTCGCAGCCGATTTCCTCAGGTGTTTAAAGTCTAATATGATTACTTTATTATGGGTGGGTAAACAACCATGAGTCTCATGGGAAATCCTCAGTCTCCTACTAGCGCAAGATGGATTGGGAGCACCAGACTTGACATTATATGCTTACTGTGCCCAGGCCCAATATTTACATTTCTGACTACACCCAATGTCTTTCCAACCTCATGTGGCCATAGAGACATATCAAGCTACCCCATGCCCTCTGACAACGGCGCTATACTGCCCCTATAGAATTCCCAGGAGGGAGATTGACACCATCAAATGTGTCCGCTGGGCATGGGGAGGCTTGAAAAAGAGAGCAAAACTGGGAGATTAATGAAAGTTTTTGGTGAGAGAGACAGGTCGAGGAGATTACGAGGATAATCGAGGGTTATAGGAAGAATGGGGCATTTAACAGGTGTAATTGACAGCATGAATTCTGCGGGCAATAATGTTGATTACGGGGTGAACTCAAGAACGTTTTATTTGATATGGTGTATATTAGGTGTAAAGTTGATAATTACAAGGCAGTTGTCTAATGGTTATGTTTTAAATTTGTAGAGAAACCCCTGACGAAGTGCCAAGAAAGGCACGAAATGCATTGGGTAATGGAATCGATTGAATCAAAAAGTATCTATGTAGCGTTCCATGCTATAGGAAGAAGCAAGTAATGGCACACTTACAGCATTAAGGATTTCAAAGTGAACATAGTGTCCGACATGCGACTGAATAAACCTTGAACAACGCAATGTATGAACATGGCTTGACTGAATAAACATTTTGAACTTGATTAAGTCTGCAATATTATTTATGCATCTCAACGCTGTGCGTCCGGAGTGGGACATGAATCAACCCCACATTTCCAGTGTTCATAACCTACGTGGTTGGACAGACCACGATACCGGGCCTGCACGCTAAACAGAATACAGCGAACAAACATGGCAAAATTGGTGTGCACTCAGTCAACTGTTTTTTGAATTATCTTGGTTCTGTCCACTCGACGAGTAGCACCCACGGAGTAAGAAGCCGCAACCTACAAAAGTAATTCATAAAGGGACGTGTCGCATGATGGACTATTTTTACATCCTTTTTGAAATGATCATTACAGACTACTTTTTTAGATCTAACATTGGATGAACGTTGGCTGATATCATGGTTATATTCAGGATACGATATGTTTATCTTTTTGCACAGGATATCACTTACTTGAGGATAACTTGTAACTTGGCGCAATCGACATTGACAACAAGAGTTGTGGGAGGGCGGGGAATTTTCTGTTATAGTGTCCAGGATACTGTGTTAAAAATGGGGTGTCTTAAAATCGTTTCTGACCGAAGTTATATCATCATAGATTGAATAAGCATATTTAGCAAAGAAATCACACGATAATATAAGACCTCACACCACATTTCTGATTATTTCCCAACAACAGTAATGGTGCATTATGGGCCGAGTAGTTTGATTATAAAAGAGGGGGAGTGAACAGCGAGGATAAGGATGGGCGGGAACAAGACACAGGTGTTATCAACAGGAGGAGGAAGTGTGGTATTCAGTTCCGGTTTGAAAAAGTATGGAGGCAGTCACCAGAGCACTTGAGGTATGGGCTTGTTTAATTGACTTTGAAGGGAGATTAATGAAGGTTTTTGGTGAGAGAGACAGGTCGAGGAGATTACGAGGATAATCGAGGGTTATAGGAAGAATGGGGCATTTAACAGGTGTAATTGACAGCATGAATTCTGCGGGCAATAATGTTGATTACGGGGTGAACTCAAGAACGTTTTATTTGATATGGTGTATATTAGGTGTACAGTTGATAATTACAAGGCAGTTGTCTAATGGTTATGTTTTAAATTTGTAGAGAAACCCCTGACGAAGTGCCAAGAAAGGCACGAAATGCATTGGGTAATGGAATCGATTGAATCAAAAAGTATCCATGTAGCGTTCCATGCTATAGGAAGAAGCACGTAATGGCACACTTACAGCATTAAGGATTTCAAAGTGAACATAGTGTCCGACATGCGACTGAATAAACCTTGAACAACGCAATGTATGAACATGGCTTGACTGAATAAACATTTTGAACTTGATTAAGTCTGCAATATTATTTATGCATCTCAACGCTGTGCGTCCGGAGTGGGACATGAATCAACCCCACATTTCCAGTGTTCATAACCTACGTGGTTGGACAGACCACGATACCGGGCCTGCACGCTAAACAGAATACAGCGAACAAACATGGCAAAATTGGTGTGCACTCAGTCAACTGTTTTTTGAATTATCTTGGTTCTGTCCACTCGACGAGTAGCACCCACGGAGTAAGAAGCCGCAACCTACAAAAGTAATTCATAAAGGGACGTGTCGCATGATGGACTATTTTTACATCCTTTTTTAAATGATCATTACAGACTACTTTTTTAGAGCTAACATTGGATGAACGTTGGCTGATATCATGGTTATATTCGGGATACGATATGTTTATCTTTTTGCACAGGATATCACTTACTTGAGGATAACTTGTAACTTGGCGCAATCGACATTGACAACAAGAGTTGTGGGAGGGCGGGGAATTTTCTGTTATAGTGTCCAGGATACTGTGTTAAAAATGGGGTGTCTTAAAATCGTTTCTGACCGAAGTTATATCATCATAGATTGAATAGGCATATTTAGCAAAGAAATCACACGATAATATAAGACCTCACACAACATTTCTGATTATTTCCCAACAACAGTAATGGTGCATTATGGGCCGAGTAGTTTGATTATAAAAGTGGGGGAGTGAACAGCGAGGATAAGGATGGGCGGGAACAAGACACAGGTGTTATCAACAGGAGGAGGAAGTGTGGTATTCAGTTCCGGTTTGAAAAAGTATGGAGGCAGTCACCAGAGCACTTGAGGTATGGGCTTGTTTAATTGACTTTGAAGGGAGATTAATGAAAGTTTTTGGTGAGAGAGACAGGTCGAGGAGATTACGAGGATAATCGAGGGTTATAGGAAGAATGGGGCATTTAACAGGTGTAATTGACAGCATGAATTCTGCGGGCAATAATGTTGATTACGGGGTGAACTCAAGAACGTTTTATTTGATATGGTGTATATTAGGTGTAAAGTTGATAATTACAAGGCAGTTGTCTAATGGTTATGTTTTAAATTTGTAGAGAAACCCCTGACGAAGTGCCAAGAAAGGCACGAAATGCATTGGGTAATGGAATCGATTGAATCAAAAAGTATC
The DNA here is from genome assembly GCF_964204655.1 of Triturus cristatus. Taxonomy (NCBI): domain Eukaryota; kingdom Metazoa; phylum Chordata; class Amphibia; order Caudata; family Salamandridae; genus Triturus; species Triturus cristatus. The sequence goes on along the minus strand of NC_140584.1, from coordinate 241,821,578 downwards.
TATGTAGCGTTCCATGCTATAGGAAGAAGCACGTAATGGCACACTTACAGCATTAAGGATTTCAAAGTGAACATAGTGTCCGACATGCGACTGAATAAACCTTGAACAACGCAATGTATGAACATGGCTTGACTGAATAAACATTTTGAACTTGATTAAGTCTGCAATATTATTTATGCATCTCAACGCTGTGCGTCCGGAGTGGGACATGAATCAACCCCACATTTCCAGTGTTCATAACCTACGTGGTTGGACAGACCACGATACCGGGCCTGCACGCTAACCAGAATACAGCGAACAAACATGGCAAAATTGGTGTGCACTCAGTCAACTGTTTTTTGAATTATCTTGGTTCTGTCCACTCGACGAGTAGCACCCACGGAGTAAGAAGCCGCAACCTACAAAAGTAATTCATAAAGGGACGTGTCGCATGATGGACTATTTTTACATCCTTTTTGAAATGATCATTACAGACTACTTTTTTAGAGGTAACATTGGATGAACATTGGCTGATATCATGGTTATATTCGGGATACGATATGTTTATCTTTTTGCACAGGATATCACTTACTTGAGGATAACTTGTAACTTGGCGCAATCGACATTGACAACAAGAGTTGTGGGAGGGCGGGGAATTTTCTGTTATAGTGTCCAGGATACTGTGTTAAAAATGGGGTGTCTTAAAATCGTTTCTGACCGAAGTTATATCATCATAGATTGAATAAGCATATTTAGCAAAGAAATCACACGATAATATAAGACCTCACACCACATTTCTGATTATTTCCCAACAACAGTAATGGTGCATTATGGGCCGAGTAGTTTGATTATAAAAGAGGGGGAGTGAACAGCGAGGATAAGGATGGGCGGGAACAAGACACAGGTGTTATCAACAGGAGGAGGAAGTGTGGTATTCAGTTCCGGTTTGAAAAAGTATGGAGGCAGTCACCAGAGCACTTGAGGTATGGGCTTGTTTAATTGACTTTGAAGGGAGATTAATGAAAGTTTTTGGTGAGAGAGACAGGTCGAGGAGATTACGAGGATAATCGAGGGTTATAGGAAGAATGGGGCATTTAACAGGTGTAATTGACAGCATGAATTCTGCGGGCAATAATGTTGATTACGGGGTGAACTCAAGAACGTTTTATTTGATATGGTGTATATTAGGTGTACAGTTGATAATTACAAGGCAGTTGTCTAATGGTTATGTTTTAAATTTGTAGAGAAACCCCTGACGAAGTGCCAAGAAAGGCACGAAATGCATTGGGTAATGGAATCGATTGAATCAAAAAGTATCTATGTAGCGTTCCATGCTATAGGAAGAAGCACGTAATGGCACACTTACAGCATTAAGGATTTCAAAGTGAACATAGTGTCCGACATGCGACTGAATAAACCTTGAACAACGCAATGTATGAACATGGCTTGACTGAATAAACATTTTGAACTTGATTAAGTCTGCAATATTATTTATGCATCTCAACGCTGTGCGTCCGGAGTGGGACATGAATCAACCCCACATTTCCAGTGTTCATAACCTACGTGGTTGGATAGACCACGATACCGTGCCTGCACGCTAAACAGAATACAGCGAACAAACATGGCAAAATTGGTGTGCACTCAGTCAACTGTTTTTTGAATTATCTTGGTTCTGTCCACTCGACGAGTAGCACCCACGGAGTAAGAAGCCGCAACCTACAAAAGTAATTCATAAAGGGACGTGTCGCATGATGGACTATTTTTACATCCTTTTTGAAATGATCATTACAGACTACTTTTTTAGAGCTAACATTGGATGAACGTTGGCTGATATCATGGTGATATTCGGGATACAATATGTTTATCTTTTTGCACAGGATATCACTTACTTGAGGATAACTTGTAACTTGGCGCAATCGACATTGACAACAAGAGTTGTGGGAGGGCGGGGAATTTTCTGTTATAGTGTCCAGGATACTGTGTTAAAAATGGGGTGTCTTAAAATCGTTTCTGACCGAAGTTATATCATCATAGATTGAATAAGCATATTTAGCAAAGAAATCACACGATAATATAAGACCTCACACCACATTTCTGATTATTTCCCAACAACAGTAATGGTGCATTATGGGCCGAGTAGTTTGATTATAAAAGTGGGGGAGTGAACAGCGAGGATAAGGATGGGCGGGAACAAGACACAGGTGTTATCAACAGGAGGAGGAAGTGTGGTATTCAGTTCCGGTTTGAAAAAGTATGGAGGCAGTCACCAGAGCACTTGAGGTATGGGCTTGTTTAATTGACTTTGAAGGGAGATTAATGAAAGTTTTTGGTGAGAGAGACAGGTCGAGGAGATTACGAGGATAATCGAGGGTTATAGGAAGAATGGGGCATTTAACAGGTGTAATTGACAGCATGAATTCTGCGGGCAATAATGTTGATTACGGGGTGAACTCAAGAACGTTTTATTTGATATGGTGTATATTAGGTGTAAAGTTGATAATTACAAGGCAGTTGTCTAATGGTTATGTTTTAAATTTGTAGAGAAACCCCTGACGAAGTGCCAAGAAAGGCACGAAATGCATTGGGTAATGGAATCGATTGAATCAAAAAGTATCTATGTAGCGTTCCATGCTATAGGAAGAAGCACGTAATGGCACACTTACAGCATTAAGGATTTCAAAGTGAACATAGTGTCCGACATGCGACTGAATAAACCTTGAACAACGCAATGTATGAACATGGCTTGACTGAATAAACATTTTGAACATGATTAAGTCTGCAATATTATTTATGCATCTCAACGCTGTGCGTCCGGAGTGGGACATGAATCAACCCCACATTTCCAGTGTTCATAACCTACGTGGTTGGACAGACCACGATACCGGGCCTGCACGCTAAACAGAATACAGCGAACAAACATGGCAAAATTGGTGTGCACTCAGTCAACTGTTTTTTGAATTATCTTGGTTCTGTCCACTCGACGAGTAGCACCCACGGAGTAAGAAGCCGCAACCTACAAAAGTAATTCATATAGGGACGTGTCGCATGATGGACTATTTTTACATCCTTTTTGAAATGATCATTACAGACTACTTTTTTAGAGCTAACATTGGATGAACGTTGGCTGATATCATGGTTATATTCGGGATACGATATGTTTATCTTTTTGCACAGGATATCACTTACTTGAGGATAACTTGTAACTTGGCGCAATCGACATTGACAACAAGAGTTGTGGGAGGGCGGGAAATTTTCTGTTATAGTGTCCAGGATACTGTGTTAAAAATGGGGTGTCTTAAAATCGTTTCTGACCGAAGTTATATCATCATAGATTGAATAAGCATATTTAGCAAAGAAATCACACGATAATATAAGACCTCACACCACATTTCTGATTATTTCCCAACAACAGTAATGGTGCATTATGGGCCGAGTAGTTTGATTATAAAAGAGGGGGAGTGAACAGCGAGGATAAGGATGGGCGGGAACAAGACACAGGTGTTATCAACAGGAGGAGGAAGTGTGGTATTCAGTTCCGGTTTGAAAAAGTATGGAGGCAGTCACCAGAGCACTTGAGGTATGGGCTTGTTTAATTGACTTTGAAGGGAGATTAATGAAAGTTTTTGGTGAGAGAGACAGGTCGAGGAGATTACGAGGATAATCAAGGGTTATAGGAAGAATGGGGCATTTAACAGGTGTAATTGACAGCATGAATTCTGCGGGCAATAATGTTGATTACGGGGTGAACTCAAGAACGTTTTATTTGATATGGTGTATATTAGGTGTAAAGTTGATAATTACAAGGCAGTTGTCTAATGGTTATGTTTTAAATTTGTAGAGAAACCTCTGACGAAGTGCCAAGAAAGGCACGAAATGCATTGGGTAATGGAACCGATTGAATCAAAAAGTATCTATGTAGCGTTCCATGCTATAGGAAGAAGCACGTAATGGCACACTTACAGCATTAAGGATTTCAAAGTGAACATAGTGTCCGACATGCGACTGAATAAACCTTGAACAACGCAATGTATGAACATGGCTTGACTGAATAAACATTTTGAACTTGATTAAGTCTGCAATATTATTTATGCATCTCAACGCTGTGCGTCCGGAGTGGGACATGAATCAACCCCACATTTCCAGTGTTCATAAACAACCATGAGTCTCATGGGAAATCCTCAGTCTCCTACTAGCGCAAGTTGGAATGGGAGCACCAGACTTGACATTATATGCTTACTGTGCCCAGGCCCAATATTTACATTTCTGACTACACCCAACGTCTTTCCAACCTCATGTGGCCATAGAGACATATCAAGCTACCCCATGCCCTCTGACAACAGCGCTATACTGCCCCTATAGAATTCCCAGGAGGGAGATTGACACCATCAAATGTGTCCGCTGGGCAGGGGGAGGCTTGAAAAAGAGAGCAAAACTGGATCAACTCCACGCACCTTCTATCCCACTGGTCAATAACCCCTTATTACCTCCACTTTTGGAGAAAGGTCCATTATGTGTGCACACAAGCTCGTGCTGTTCTCTGATCTGTACCAAGATGGGCAGCTCCTCTCATTACTACAGATTGCAATATCTCCACCTGCTACGCTCCTTGACACCTTACTATACTACCAATAATGAGCAATGTGTCGCACACCAAACAACACGTTTCCTGCTCCACCACCGGCCCTACCGGCGCAGGAACATATCCTCACTGCCCCTTCCCTACAGAAAATTGATTATGCGCCTCTACAACAATATGTAGAGCTCCTCACTGATCAATGTCCTGCAAGCCCAGGCACTGTGGAGGGCTGACATTGGCCTGGCCATCACAGACACACAGAGGTCCTTATGCTGTGGACAGTTAAAACTTTTCTACCAGAACTAAAAAATAAGATTAATTAATTTTAAATTCTTGAATCACGTGTATCTTATCCCCTTACAACTATTCCAGATAGAGTTAGTCTATGACACATGTTGTTTGCAATGTAGAGTCCCACAGGCCTCCTTTCTCCACCTGGCTTTGCAATGTCCGAACGTAGCATCCTTCTGGGGGGAGGTGTTTGCTCATATACATATGATAATTGGTCACAAAGTCCCGCATTCTCCTTTGGTGGGACTATTGGGCTACGTTAAAGATATTCCCAACACACGCCATTATCTTACTGCCATGCTACTTCTGCTGGCCAAGCATAGAGTGGCCATACACTGGGGTAGAAGACCTGCTTCCACCATTAAATCTTAGGTTCATGATATCACATAATGTGAAGAGCAACTGTCTAATTTCTGGGAGTTTATGCCAATCTGATTTCTTCCCAGGGACATCTGGGAGCCATTCACATCTTGGCTTCCACAGAGGGACTCTGACTCATCTGCATCTACCTTAATGCCATGAACACACTGTAATACAGTTGATTTGCTTATTCCTCTCTTGATCAACAGAAAGGTCACATAACCTACTAAGCTGCTTTTATTGCACTATTATTTAGGAGCAATTCAATGTGAGACATGGTTTTACTGTGGGCACTGCGTATTTTGTGCTTGGAACACTTTTATATGTTATACTGTACGCAATTGATAACGAATGGTGCTCTACTTTGAATCCTGTATACGTGGACTCTTTCCCCCAAAATACCCACCCTGGTACCATTTCCCCTCCCTCTTCTCCTTAGCCATCTCCATTTGTCTCCCTTCCCTTGTTAAGATGACACTGATGTCCTGCTGTGTAGTTTGTAATGATAAATGCAGCTGCTTCTACAAAAATTGATGCATCGTCACCACTGCGCCGATCGGAACAGACACAGTATCCTACAATGCTGACGCAGTGTCAATCCGAGGACATCCCTATGCGGTTCGATGAGGACACATCGACCTGACTGCGAGTTTCGACGACGACACAGAACTGACCTGAGGTCCAGAATGCGAGGCTCGCCCATGAGGCAGCACCACACCGAAGACACCGCTGCAAGGCTTGACTTCAATGCATTGACCGGACTGCATGAATCGGAACTGACACATCAAGTCTTCGACGTTTACTCCATGTAAAGGTAATTTTTCTGTGGCCCTTGTGTGGGTTCTGTAGCCGGCCTGCCCTCCATTGCAGTCAGCCTGAACTTTATATTTGCACCGGTCTCTCATGACCTCAAGTAACCTTTTGACCGCCAGTGACCTCTAAGCACTGTTTTTTCATTTAATCTTTAAAAATTCACATCTTGATTTCTATTTATTGGATTTTGTTCATTTTGGTCTTGGTTTACTTAGATAAATATTCTCTTTTTATAATCTGGTGGAGAGTCTTTTTGTGGTGTTTTCACTGTGTAACTGTAATTTAAGTGTGGGAGAAATACTTTACACATGTCCTCTAAATGTTAAGCCTGCCTGCTCGGTGCCATGCTACAAGAGGGTGAGCACAGGTAAATTTAGCTTATGTGTCTGACTTACCCTGACTAGGATTTTGGCTTCTGCTTGGACAGGGTGTGTTAGAAATGGGGGTCTCTAGTTGGCAGAGTTGGGTACCCTTGTCCAAATAGGGGCCCTTGCTTCTAGTCAGGGTAAGGGGGATACACTCCTTAAAATAAGCCCTACTCACCCCCTTGGTAGCTTGGCACAAGCAGACAGGCTTATCTCAGAGGCACTGTGTAAAGCATTTGTGAACACATACAGTAATACAGTGAAAACACTACAAATGGACACCACACCAGTTTAGAAAAATAAATAATCTTTATCTAAACCAAAACAAGACCAAACGACAAAAATCCACAGTACAGTTATCAAGTTATCTTCAAAAATAGGTTATTCACTCATACAATGCTTGTAGCAACAAATATGGAGTTATAACGACGTCCTGACCGGTGGAAATCCCAAAGTACGGCGCCGACCGCGAAGTGCGCGGCGTCGGGCCCAGAGTCAAGCAGACCCTCAAAGAACAGTACCTTGAAATTGATTAAAGCAAAGACAGTTCATGGCGTCGGGGAGGTACGGCTTCGTAGGCGCTGCGCGGCATCGACTCCTTACGACCCCTGGGGAGGTGCAGCCTCTGTTCCTTACTGCAGCGCAGGGGAGGTGAGACGATGGTTCCTTACTGAGTCGGGGAGATGACGTCACGATGGCACCGAAACCACTGTTCCTTACGATGGCGCGATGTCGATGGATTCGGGGATCACCCACATCGAGGATCAGCTCCGCGATGATGAAGTGAGCTTTGGAGTCGATGCGGCACGGCAGCAGATGTCGGGCCTACGTTGCAAGTCGGAGCAGCGCTCATGGCTTCTGTGCAGGTTGCGGCATCGCTCCCCGGCATTGGTTTTGCAATTTCCTTCTGTAGCAACTGAAACAGCAGTTCCAGATGCAGAGGGACAGAAGGGGTGAAGTCTTTGTGTTCCTGAGACTTCTGAACAGGAGGCAAGCTCAGTTTCAATCCCTTGGAGGTCTTTTCTTCAAGCAGGTGACAAAGCAAACAGCAAAGCCCTTTTTCTCCTTTCCTTGGCATCAAGCAGCCACTGCAGGACAACCCCAGACAGCAAACAGCACAGGGGTAGTATTCCTCCTCAGCTTCTCCTGCCCTTCTCTTTGGCAAAGGTTTCCTCTTGATTTCCCAGAAGTGATCTAAAAGTGTGGGGTCTGGGTCCCACTTTTTATGCACACAAATCCTTTGTTCTCTGAAGGCAGAGAGTGTCTGTACCCAGCCAAAACCAGTTATGTCCTCACTGGTGCAGCTTCCTGGCAGGAGGTGGATGCAGCATTGTTGAAGGCAGACCAGGCCCATTCAGGGGAAAAGGAAATCTCCTCACCCTACTCCAAATGCAAACCAGGTCTATTCGGACCAGCCCTGACTCGCCAGACTTCTGGAGCCACAGCCCTCTCCAGCCCCCTGTCAACAAAAGCCAGACATGCAATACACAAACCAAGCAGAGGCACACTGGATGGTTAGGCAAGAAAATACCTACTTTCTAAAAGTGGTATTTTCAAACACAGAATGTAAAAATCACCCTCACTAAAAGATGCATCTTATCATTCTGAGTTCAGGCCTACTAAGCTTGATTTTCCTATATTGTTCCTAGGGTCAGTTATGTTTATAAGATGTTATAAACAAACTGCCCATTCTGGCCTATGGGAACATATAGCCTTGCGATAGTGAAAAACGAAATTGGCAGTATTTTCACTATCAGGACATGCCACACACATCAGGGCATGTCCTACCTTTCACATACAATGCACCCTGCCCACAGGGGTACCTTGGGCCTACTTTAGGGGTGACTAACATGCAGAAAATGGAAGGTTTGGGGTCTGTCAAGTGTGTGCACTTGCCAAGTCGACATGGCAGTCCCAGACTGCACACGGGCTCTGCAATGGCAGGCCTGAGCCACATTTTACAAGCTGCTTCTGTGGGTGGCACAATCAGTGCTGCAAGCCCACCAACAGCATTTGATTTACAGGCCCTGGGCACACATGGTGCACTGTACAAGGGTCTGACAAGTAAATCAAATAAGCCAATGATGGAATCACTAATCCATAACCACAATTTACAAAGGAAGCTCTTGCACTTTGGCACTGAACAGCAGTGGCAAAGTGCCCAAAGCATCTAGACCACGCCAATGGTGCCAAGTCTAACAGGGTGTATACTCTGTCAACCAAAAACCTCAATCTCTAACACTCCTGTATTTGTAGAAGCATACACAGTCTCCAGATGAAATACCAGGGAAAATAGGGAATTACCATTGAATCAATAATTCTTCATTTCTCGAGGGCAGCCTCAGAGTCCGATGTGGAATCCCATTAACTATGCCCCCCCAAAGGCCCTGTAATTTCCAACACTGCTGGTATTGGCAACTCCAGTGGATGAAGTTAACACAGGAGATAACTGGGACCTCACAATGAGGCCCCTACTGATTCAATTATGAAAAACACTAGGGATATCTCGAAGTAAAACATTGAGCTGCGTTGTTATAGTATAACATGCTGTGCTATCATTCTAGTTGATTCTTTATTGCACCACTGTCATCTTATAACATTGATAGATATGTCACATTCTTACTCACCATATCAGTTTCATTTTTTGGGAAGTTGTTTGATACATACACATTTCTGGAATAGAATTGCTATCAAATAGAGGTGCTGATCTGTGTGAATGTAAAAGACTGGAAGGGCAGGGCTACATGGGTTTTGATAGAAAAGAGCAGTTGCGGGTCAGACAAGTTTATCAGGCGACAGCATTTTAACAAACAAGCAATGTTCCTATTCTGTTTTTTTTTTACAAATCATTCTTTTCAGGTGGATTCAGCAGCGGCCCCTATCATATGGGCTGAGGAACCAGACCCCCATCTCTTTCCCCAACAAAGAGTGTCTGTCAGGCTGACCTTTAGGCACTCTTCTTGGTCAGTCAGGCATCCAGGAGCTAGACATGCGCTAAATGTACACAGGCTCCTGGCTGCCTGAGCTGAACTTTGCCAGGCTAAGGATTTCACAGACCTTTGGGCGTAACCTCCTTTGCCTGAAAAAAGTGCCTCTATGCCATTCCCCTCATGATGAGAGGGAGCGTCACTGATTGACTCTGTTTTAAGCCCAAAAGTGCTGAGGGCTGAGTGTCAATCAGTGACACCACCTCACAGAGTGGGGTGGGGTCAGCAGTCTCACAGACCCATCCTACTGTGTAACAAGTGAGGGTCTGCTGCCTTTCCTCATTGACTGAAATAAGGCCAACCAATGAGGGAAGGCAGCAGTCCCAAAACTCCTGGGACTGCCACGGCTTCCCTTCCGGAGAGCTGCTGCAAATGTATTTTTATGTTTTTTTGATGTTTGGTGCATGAATGTATGTATGAATGTATATATATAAGGACCTTAGTGAATGAGTGTTGTGAATGGATGTGTATGTATGCATGTAGCTGAATGCATGTGTGTGCACGTGTGTGTGTGTGTGTGTGTGTGCGCACCCTCCCTGCTAAAATCACCACCGGGTGGATGAGTTCAACTGGACCACCAGCAGTGCACCAGCCTACACCTCCAATACTTCATTAGCTTCTTAAATTAAACCCAAAGAATGGAGAACTGGGTCCTTGGTGAGATAGAGTTATCTGGTAACCTTAGGGTCAGACAACTACATACGGCCTGATTTAGATCTTGATGGATAGGTACTCTGTCACAACGGTGAGAGATCCCACCTGCCGAAATATAAATCCCATAGCAAATAATTGGATTTATATTTTGGCAGATGTGATATCCGTCGCCATTGTGAAGGGGAAACCTGTCCGCCAAGATCTATATCAGGCCCATAGTGTCAAACAACTGGAAATACATGATAACCAGCCTCAGTTGCCTCAAACCACTGCCTCCAACAACTATAAAGACATGATAACATGATGGTAGCAACAGATGAGTTAAAGAAGCTTAGTCAATGGTAATAGAACTTCTGTACCAAGAGTAAGGATAAGAAACCTGTGACACCATTTAACACTTTGTTGAACTGAGGGACAGGAGAAATAATTGCACTCTGTTGGGTCCCATATGATGACAGTTGTACAAATACAAAATCATTCACATGATTTGTAAATACATTGCATGTTCTTCTAAGCTCCTGTTATGATGAATTGTATTATTTTCTCTTCTGTTACATATAAAGTGTTCTGGTTAGGCAACTCTTGAGAAATATTGTACTTTCTTGCAATGTACAGTAGCAATTAAATAGCACTCCATACGACGTTGTCTAGTGCTAGCCCACACTTCTTCGTGGGGAAGTGATTGGTTGGTAGTGTTGTATTTGTTGTTAATCTGTGTGAGAAGTGTTTTAGTACCATGCATGAATCACCAGAGAGGTGCTCCTATCTTGCCTAGCAGATCAGCATCTATCAATGTGCATGAGGAGGAAGTGTGAGAATTCCTACAGTACTGGATCACTACAGGTCGTATCAGCAACTGCTTTTCTTGCCCATTTAGTATAATTGTATGTATTTTACATTATCTGTGCTTTGTGCTCATTGCTTATGAATTACTGGACATATGTTGACTACCCCCCTTTTGGTGTATACACACACACACATGCACACACACACACACACACACACACACATAAACCAGCAGTCTCTCTTGCTAGGTTGTTGCTGCACGTTTAGCTACCTCTATGTTTTATTCCGCCTGACTCACTCCAATCAAGACAGACTAGCGAGGTAGATCTCTGTTTCTTTCCCCATGTAAATAAATGATCACTAAATGAAACCATGGGGAAGGAGGGCACAAAACTCCTTCTAATTGCCAAGAAAATATATTTGTGAGTTTGTAATGACATATGTTGTGCTTTGTAACTCAGTCAGTCACGGAAAAATTGACTAACAACTGTTTTTATTGATTGCATTTAGGGCCACTGGAATTATACATGATTGCCACATTTGCTACACAATCCATCATCTGCTGTATAATCTGCAATTTAAAAAAAATACTTCTAGCTCAAATGGATTAAAAGTTGCAAAAAACACAGTGACACGTGTTGCTGCGTAGTGGACGATCCTTTGCAAAGGTTGACTGGTCCCTTTTCTGTTGCTTTTTGCTGTATTTGGGTCGGAAACTAATACGTTTGATGTAAAACCGTTCCCCATACATTCTTAACGTGTGATACTATCACAAAGTGTGCCACATTACTCTGCATAATTTATTTGTTCTTGCCACATGATATAGTCAATGCTACTGCATAATTTGGCCCTCCATGCCATATAATTCCACTGTCCCTGAGTGTGGGTTCAGCTATGAGGACAAAATGCATTGTTGCCTGTCTTACAGCGTCCAGCCATTCTGTTATGTTATGTTATGTTATTCAGAATGTATTAAGCGCACGGGCACCCAGAGGTTTCTTGGCGCTGTGTCTATTTGTTGTGTGCCAACCACCTGTGCAAGATTCCTTGGAAGTAGTAACAACCAGTAGGCCAAAGCATTCACTTTATTTCATCTGCGGCAGCAATACCCGGTTATATGCTCTGACAGAAGTCTACCGTGCACATAAACTTTGGCTGGGCTGCAAAATAAATGAGGATTTCAGGGGGTGAAATGCACCGATTATCGCGGAGTGTTGGGCCTGAGCATGTGAATCTAGATTTGATCCTTCACAGTTTGTTTAATCTGCACGTGGCCTGATTAGAGCTTCCGTCATCCAGAGATTATGGGTCTGTTTATTGCGGGAAGGCCAAAGTCGATCAGCAGGTCAGATTTTCTGAGAACCGCTGTTTGCAGGTGAAGCAATCACCGCTGCGCACCGACTGGGCAAATCGCCTTTGCAGGGGATTTGACTCCAGCACATTAACTCCAGAAGCTCTCCCAGATGATCTGCGGCATCTGGTACCTAAAGGGATTTTGCTCTTTGAGTTTCAACGTCTGAACGTAAAATGTAGGGATTGGAAGTTTTTTTTGTGTGGAATCTGTCTTTGGATTTGTTTAATCAACTTCACACTTCAAGCCTAGCCTTTCTCAGGGAGTCATATTTATTTTGCAATCATGTTTTGCTGAAATCTCTAACATCCCCTCATACCTCTCATGGCTTTTTCTCAGAAAATGCTGTGTGCTAAATATAGTTTGTCATCTCTCCTGTAGGAAGTTCATAGATTGCTGGTGGCTGTCATTTCCGGACATTGCAGCTTTTTTGCCACCGGTCTGCCCTGTGTGTGCATGAAAAAAAATATTGCTTTAAGGGGAATAAGCTGAATGCGCTTACAAGCAAGGTGGGCAGTTTCATACGAGCAAACTCCGATTCCAGGCAAAATAAAGCAGAACACCAAAGAAATGCATGGTAGTGTGATTTTATATTGTGTTATGCTATCTTATGTTAGTGCGATGGCATAGCGCTTCAGTACCATTTATATGATCCTGTGGCACTTTGGAATCTGTTTTTGCAGTCAGACAGAACAGGGATTCAAAAATGGGACATATCCACCTAAAGACTTAGCTTTTTTATTATTATTTTTTTTTGCTTTTAGGAGCTCCAACATTGTGTCGGCAATTGTATTGTAAAAGCAAGGATGCCTTATTTCTCACGGGGGGGGGGGGGGCGCTAGGTGCCTGATGTAGAAGGTTTCCTTGCAAACTAGGTGCAGAAACCCCCCTTACAAGCAAAGGTAGGTGCCAACACGCAAAAGTAATCATCTTCCTCCGTATTGTTAATGGAGCAAAGCTCTGGAATCTTGGCGGATGCCGGAAACACGCAGCGAGCGTTAAGGCTAATTTTGAAAATCTAGCTTTCAGTCAATGTTACCGACGCCTGGGGACATGCAAGGTAGAAGCTGACAAGAGAACTAATTTTGTTTGGGTTATTTACTGCCATGCATCATCCACGGGCCCTCGCCTGACACACAGCTAGCTGTATGATGGGGAACATTATCACGCGCCAGAAATTTATGTTGACATTCGATATTTGTTCAATATGTCAGCAGTATTACTTTCGTAATCAAAAGAGTGCGAAAAGGGGGAAAGATGGGCCCTTTATGCTCATATAGATATATCTTTTTAATAACCGTCGATAAGGTTAATATAGCTTACCTTTGAGAGCATACAAAGGAAGGAAGCAAGGTTAGCAGCGAAAATGACAAAAAGCATCAACCCGCGCTGTTTGTTTGCCATTACCTAGGCGAGCCATGTCAGCTCTCTGGCCCGCGTCTGATAGCTGTTTGTTGTACAGAGAGCGCGGCATAAAAAAAAATATCAAACTCTTAATACTATTGTGTGCCCATAACCATCTGTCACTGCTAGCCTCGAGATGAGAGGAAGATTACGAGGTATAAACACTGAGCCGCCGAGCATTGGTAAAGCCTTCGGGCAAAAAACTCTTGTGGGGACATCAAAGACATTCTAATTCCGAGGCAGTCAAGGATTACAGTGTGTAACCTGTGCTGACAACAGATAAATGACTGGCAATATTGTGCCAGAGCGGTTGGGTCCTGCGCGTAGCGGTGATGGCGAAGGCCTTGATGATGTTATCGCGCAAAATGGACTCTGTTGGGAGAGTGTTTTTCATGCCACGGTGTTTTTACATATGGGCGCGCGCGCGCGCACACGCGCGTACGCAGACTTGCGCGCGTGAACGCACGTACGTAAACATGCGTGCGTGCGCGCTCGCTTACACTCACACGGAGATACTCACGCATGGGCACAAAAACACACATATATGCACACAACATGTGCCCCCTGCAAGGGGAGGCAATGGTTATCTTCAAAGTCGACTTTTCTGGGCCCATCTTTAATTCAGCCGCATCCGGGGAATCAGAGGATTCTACGTTTTTCTTACAAGATTGCATGCAAATGCAAGGAGCTGAACCCTGCCCTTTTAGTGGTAGGAAACTTTATCAAATGATTTATGTAAATGTGCTCATAAAAATACAGTTTAATTTTAATTGGTGAATATGAATTAGAAAATTAAACCTCTTATTCAGCATTCATCGAACATCCTCCGTCGAAGGCAAACGTGGATCTGTCACCAAGAATGTGTCAGCCACACCGGTGTAATGCATACACCTGTACAGCAAATTACACTTCGCCGTCTGCAAAAAATGTCAAGATTAGCAGCATTTCGCTTTTATGGATGAAAATCAAGTTTAGGTGCACTTTTTTCGAGCCATCTCTTTAAGTTATCGACTTTAGTATTGTAACGTGTGCACTGGGACATACTGCTGCCCTTTGCAGCAGTAGTGTTGTGTTCTTTGTCTTTTCTGCACTTTTATTCACTGCCTGCTACTTCTGTCCAACGTCAACAGAGAAAGACATGGAGTAACAATGACCATGAGCCGGACCTCACAATATCTAGGAATTGACTCTTGTCATAGGAAGAATTCCCAGTGCCTTAATGGAGCAAGCGACATTGGCCTCGAAGATTGGGCAGAAAGAGACAGGTACATCTTACGTTTGTTGTCAACTATCAGAGGCAGCTAGTTTAGTGAGGTCTCTCACATCTCTCAGCCCCAGTGTCAATGCAACTGCCGCACCAACGGCAGTACACACCTGAGCTGATTGCCTAAGTCTGTGATTGCCGGGCCTCAAACTCATTAAACCTTCATCTGCCTTCAATGTCCCAGACCTTACTTATGCAATGTGTGGCCTCACCCTTTACACCAGGACTGCGTAGCATGCCCTTTTCCTCCTCTCTGCACAATACGGATGTCTTTCTTTTCTTTTAATTCTGAGGCTCTTTTTTCCTTCACCACAACATCACCACAATAAGCACCACTACAAAAACTCAGCCATGATGAGTTCTGGCGAGGTTCCCCGGAGGACGCTCACAGAAGAGACGCTGTGAGTGGTAATGACGAATATCAGTAAGTAAACGGAATATCTTCTTCTTTTGTCAGTCAGGAGTGTTCAGGTCACTGAGCCACCCTGACTTCATTGTAGCTCTAAAGCGCTGCCGCGAACACTCTCAATATAGGTTATTTGGGGCCTTTAAGGCATCGTTTGCTAAGTCTACCAAAGGCCTTTTCTGCGAAATGCATCCGAATCAAAAGTGACACCTTGCACGAGATCCGCCCTGGCTCTAAATCTGTGTTAGGATGTCTTTGAATAGGAGCAGGCCGTCCAATGCAATCCGTGCCCTTCACTTCATTCTTCGGGAAACTGAGGCTGTCGGGGATTATGCTTTGCAACCTCTGCCGCCAGCAGATAAATAACCGAGTATTTCAGCAGAGGTGCTGGCGTCTCAGAAGAGTAATTTGTTTGCGCCTTTATTCTAAGGCTTTACAGATTTTTTTATGAGTACCTTTTTGCAAGACACTGACAATTGGAGATTGCTTTTTTTAGTGCATAAAGGGAAGTGCCAAAGACTTCTCTCCTCGTTTCCAGATATATTCTCTAAATCCCCTATTCTCCTGATTGCAGGCTTGGTCCTGAGAAGCCCCCCGGGGGAATGCATTCTAATGTGCAGATTTCTTTATAGCACAACACACCTTCAAACATTTGCAGCGTCGGAGCATCTCGATTTCTTTAAACACCTTTATTATATTTTTTAGTGAAATAAAACCTATTTCAAATAAGATGTTCTGTTCCTGACAGCGGGAAAGCTAACCAAGTAAAGGTGGCTGGCTAGCCGAGGCCCTTTCATTCGGTGGATTAATTAAATTCATTATGTATTTATGCTCAGCGTGAGGAAATGGAGGAATGTGAGCTGTCACCCACAATATATGTTATGAGCAGAGAGTATGGCTCTCCAGGCCATTGGTTTGTTTCGTCTTGGGCACGCCAAAGTAATAGGTGTTAGGATTAATAGCGCTGCTTCTTCTTTTTATGTGTGTGTGTGGGGGGGGGGGGGGTAGGCAGCATTTATGAAGAGTGAACCTGGCAACAAAGCAAAGATGCTCTGTATAGAGGAAAGGGGTGCAGAATTAGCTCATAAGGGACACACAAGAGGTGCTCTCTATTTCCTCTTCTCCTGCTCTTTCTCCTTTTTTTTCTCTACCCTGTCTCTGTCTCTCTCCGCCCCTCCCTTTCACTAAATCTCTGGTAAATTCTATTAATTTCCAGAAGGTTGAATTTGAATGACTCTGGCTGTCATTGGAGTGACCTGAATAATCCCCTTTACTTCCACGCCCTCTGAATTAGCAGCAACATTGATCTTGGTCATTTCAGTGGCGGCAAAATAACAGTTTTTACAGGATTTTGTGAATTAACCTATGGGAATCGGTATTGCCGTCTCGGTTTCCACGTTTCCCCCAATATGTCTCTTGGAGATCTCAACTGCTTTCAACAGCTAAAATTCACGTAAGTGAGTGTCAGATTCCGGGGAGTTAGAATTCAGTCAGTGGTGAGGCAGAAGCCGCACCCCATACGTCTTAGATGCTGCTGTTTGCCAGCCCTCAGATGAATGTCCGCCTAGACTGCAGTAGCGGCTCCTCTGCTAAGGCGGAGGAGCATTGCCCCACTGCTCACTGAGCAGTTCAAAAGGGAAAAATACAATGATAATAAAGCAACATTATTATCATTTTATTTTATTGTACTGGCTCAGCTGGTTGGAGGGCGGGGCAGGGTTGGGCTGTTCAGAGTCGGGGGGAAGTGGTAGGTTTGGCGACTGTCTTGGGCCAGCAAAACAATCATGCACACTTATTATGTTCTCCACCAGGCTGTATTGCACAGCTTGGGTAGAGAACATGCACAACCTCCCAGTCCTTCTCTGAGCACCGAACCACAACCACGGTGTTAAGACCAATCACAATTCTGCTGTAAGGCAATGTCGTGATTGGTTAGGGAAGTCTGGGAGCCTATGTGCTTCCTGCTGCTGGAACAGAGGACGGAGGAGAGGCGGCTGCCGGCGACACCCAGGTAAGTGCTTTTATTATTTTTTTATTTCCCCCACCGCTCACCCCACCCCACCATCCTTGTTCGGTAGCAGCTGCTACTGCTAGACTGTTTGGCTTTGAGAAGTGTCTTGAAACTAAGGTTTCTTAGTTTACTCATTGAACACATGTCCAATGCCTACCAGTGTTTAGGACCCTTTGCTCCCGGTGACCGCCCACTGTGTGTGACCCGTTTCAACAAACTTTGCTGAATGAAACGTGAAGCTGCTGATGAAAGATTCTAGCAGGAGTTTAGTGCAGCATCAAAGTTGTCAGGTACCAAATACCTTTATTGCAATTGGCATAGTGCACAATTTTCACACTTTTCAACAACCTTTGACTCAACATAGTGCTAGTGAAGGGCCCACAGGGCTTGTTTCTTTTGGCCCTGGGTTCGACAGGTTCGGGTGCATCTGAAATCCTGATTTTAAGTCTCTCTAGCCTACATGGAAGCGGTTGTGCACATTGCTTGTTAGTGTACTTTAATAACAACATCTTGCCTGTTGTGATCTCCAGTCAATATGCAGTTTTCAGGAGTATTAAAATTCTCTGAAGCGTAGTTTTTTGCATATTGCTGCCTGAAACCACCTTGTTGGGTTGAGGATAAATTGAGAGGTCTCTGTCGAGATATTTCTCGGTTCCTGACTTTTTTGGAATGAGTAGGTTTACTTTCTAGGATAGGGACCAAGTCAATGTACTTGTTGTGGCAGCTGTGCCTCCAGTACTCTAATACTCTATGTGGCCCTGTCTGAGAACAAGAAACGTTTTGCATCTGCAAATGGACTCGGTCTAGACAACTGCTGATCCTTGTCTGCCACCTTGGGTCTTTCTTCGGATGAATTTGTATTTGATTGCATCTTAACCTATTTGGAACTGAACTTTTTGCTGCTCTGAATTATGTGCTCATGGGAACATGTAGCAATTGATCAAAAACAGAGTGAGTGGGGCACTCATGTTGAACTCCACAAGGGACCCTGGGACTAGAAAATTACATAATTCCAATACATTCATTTAATGCACTCAGAATGGAAGGAGACAATCCAATGAAAAGCTGATCTGGATATTCTTTCCACTCTTTCTGCATGGACAGTAAGATTTTGAAAGATTTAGCCATCCACCATGTCTTAATTTACAGACTGTTTAATAAGAAAAAGGATGGCTTGTCGGTTTTTAGAAGTAACTCATCTCTGATGTGAGCAAAGACACATTTTGTTCCTACTATTTGCCTGAGACATGGTCGGTGGTCACAGAGGAGAATCGTGATCTCCATGTACTTTTGACCCCATTTTTCCAGTACTTTGTTGTAGAAAGGGAGAGTGAAGCTGAAATGAGGGCTGGTTGGTATTTGCTGATCTACCATGTTGTTTCTTCAGGACTGGCAGCATTATTGTGCATTTTAACTGAATCAGAAATGCACCCCCTAAGAGGAGTATGTATATCAGGCTTGGCAATTTAATGGGCAGCGTTGAAAAGAGTTTCCAAACGAAGAAAGTAGGCCAGGCTGCACTGGAAGATTTGCTCTTCAAGCCAAAAGCTTGAATGGGTTAAGTTAAAACAGAAGAGACAGATGAAGGTGACATAATATGGTGAAGTATGTTTTCGGTTGAGATGGCTGTTTAGAGTTTTGTAATTATTGAAATGAAGAACAACTGCATCTGCTTGTGGTGTTGCTGGATAGCATGGGATATGCATTTCAGTGTTTGTGGGTTGGCAGTAGTTTACAACATATTGCAAATTTTGTTTGTTGTACGGCTTTATGGGAGCCGCTTCTGGGTCTCCTACACATAGCCTTGTCAGACTCAGCTAATAAAATACACCAGCATCCTCTTGTCTCTGACAGTACCCCCTTGAAACATGTATTGCTGGCTTTGGGGCTGCTTAAGTTCCCTCATTTTCTGGAGGGGCAGCTTGTCCAATCAGATGGAAATGTTGCCATAGATGATAAGTCTGATGGTCAAGGCATGGTGATGGGGTTAAATCAGCTGCTTTATACTCTAAAGCAAGTTCTACCTTGTTGAAAAAAATGGAAATTGACTGTATCAACTCCTCTCGTTCCGCTATGTGACTCGCTTGAGATATCGCAAACCTGCTACCGAGCTCATGCCTGCCAGCAGACCCACCTCAGACAGGAAACAAGGAGTTGCAAGTCGCGAGTCAACATTTTGGAATGACAGTATTGATTTCTTTTTCTTTTCCTTTTTCTTTTTTGTGGAGCGCTTTGAAGACAGCGGATTGTTAGCCGGCCCCGGCAGGAGCAAACCTGGGTAGCAGGGTGAAAAGGGGTAGCGTCAAAGCATGCCACGAAACATGGACTACTCTGGGAAACACCCATGATGCCTGGGAGCAGTGACGGGTAAAATTTGTTTTGTTGGTTTGTCAACTTTCTTTACGCTTTTGATTTGGTAAACTGCAATTTATTGTGGGAAATTTTGATAAGCCTTGGAATTCATTAGGATTTACTCTCGATACTCTAGGAGCCACATAGCCAGAACTGGGCTCAGGTGATAATAGATATGGAAGGTATGTTAACAAGAATGGTATGAATTAAGAACGTTCAAAAAACAGGAGGGGAGTTACCCCAATGCACACCACACAAAGGGACGGGGTCTATGCAGGAGAAATTCACAAAGTGTCCCTATTGAAAAACTTATCGAAAATAGCTCAAGAGTATACACAGAGGACTGTTATTCTCCACAGGTTAACCTTTATGTTTTGAATGAACTGGACCATTCCCTTATATAACGGCTATAGAGTGTAACCCATTAGGGGAGGTATATAGATATATGGTTTTAATGTGTTTTGCTATGAATTTTTATGATTTGCAATAAATGATTATGTTTTAATTAATATGTTTCACAAAGAGCCTTTCTAAGTGCAGATATCATACAGTGTTCTCAGTAGATCTTGACAGTGTGGAGAACAATAGTCCTCTGTGTATATTCTTGAGCTATTTTCGATAAGTTTTTCAATAGGGACACTTTGTGTATTTCTCATGAATTAAGAACGGCCTGCGTCAGGGTTGTGTTTTGGCCCCCTTATTATTTTCCTTATTGTTAGCAGACTTGCCGAATACACTAAGAGAAGTAAAATGCTTATGTCCTAAGATGACTGGTTTGCATGTGCTGTGCTTTCATTTGCTGATGGCTTGGTGACAACGGATATGACTGAAGTAGGCTTAGAATGGCAATTGGGTGTCATCCATAAATATTGCTTAAGGAAGAAGCTTATAGTAAACTTGGATAAGACAAATATTTTGATGCTGGGGAAAAGTAATGCAAAGCACAGCTCTGCCCGGGGGGTTGTGGAACAAGCTGGAGGTAGTGGAAAAGTATAAATACTTAGATCATGTGGTTGGATGGAAAGTTAAACTGGAAAGAACATATAGAGTTGTTGTTAGAAAGGGGGTCTCTATTTGGCAGAGCTTTGCACCTGCTCCAAGTAGGGACAACCACTCTAGTCAGGGTAAGTCAAATATACACCCTTAATTACCCTGTTCTCACCCTCTGATGGCTTGGCGTGGAGCACTCAGGCTTAACTTAAGAGGCAATTTGTAAACTCTTTGTGCAAAACTTAAATTACAGTAATTCAATTAAAACACCACAAAAAGACTCCACACAGGTTTTAAAAGTAGAGAATATTTATTTGAGTAAAACAAGACAAAAATCCAATCAGTAGAAGTTCAGATATGAATTTGTAAAGAATAAATGCCAAAACAGTGCTTAGAAGTCAATAGCTCTAAAAGGTTACTTGAGGTCGTGCTAGACCAAGGTAAATCCAAAGTTCAGGCCAAATGCGATTGACGGCAGGCCAGCTATGGGACACAGAGAGGTCCTGTTGACAAAGTACCTTGGATGGAGCACAGAACTGGAGGCGAGGAGTCAAGGAGGCGCTGCGTCATCGTCGAAGGGAGATGATTCATTTCCAATCGATGCAAAGCCACTTCTGCGTCAACATCGATGTAGAAAAAGCTACAAAATACCACTTCTGAGGCCCTGGACTGGAGGGGGCACCTCAGACAATGGCAGGACGCACCAGCAGGATTGCAGGAAGTCTTTTGTGTGCCTGAGACTTCAGATAATAAGAGGCAAGCCAGCAAGTCCTTGGAGTCACTATGGGTTCAAAGAAGAGGGGTCTAGCCTTGTTCTCAGCAGGGCAGCAGTCACAGCAGTGTGGCAATCCTTTCAGCACAGCAGTCTTTCTACCAACAGAGTTCTTCCCAGGCCTAATAGTGTACTGATTTGGTCAGGGCAGAGCCCTGGTACCTATACCCAAAAGTGCCTTTGATGTAGGGGTGACTTCAAAGCAACTCTCTGAAGTACCCAATGATTCTTTTCAACCCAGCCCTGTCTGCCAGGCTACCTGTGTGGGGTAAATCAGTGTTTTGTGTGTGGACTGGACACTAGCTTTTGAAATGTGTCAGCCCCTCCCATTCCCCCTTCCCAGGAGGACCCATCAGAATGCAGATCAGTGCTCAGAATGCAGATGAGCCCCGCTTTACTGTGTTTGTGGCTGTCTAGAGGGAATGCACAAAGTAGCTGTCATCCAGCCCAGACGTGCATTGTAGACAGGGTACAGGCACACAGAGCAAAGTTAAGAGCAGATAAATGTTCACTTTTTAAAAGTAGCATTTCTAAATTAGTAATGTAAAATCCAATGTTACCATTAAGAAGAATTTATCAGCACCATTGCAAGGATATGAAGCATGATCAAGCAACTCCTTTTGGATCAGGAATTACAGCTTAAAAAGTGTTTTAAAATATTCCCAATGCTAGCCTATGAAATACTCACAGTAGTAAAAAATGAATTTAGCTGTTTGCCACTACCAGCACATATAAAACTTAAAAGTATGTGTCCTACCGTTTAGTTATGCAGCTCCCCGCCCATAGCACTGTTTAGGGCAAATATTACACCTAGGTGTAATACAAGGGGAGTTCTAAGGCTTGGCAAGTGGTTTTAAATGCCAAGGCGAAGTGGCAGTAAACTGCACACAATGGCCCTGCCATGGCAGGCCTGAGACAGGTTTTGAAGGCTTCTTGTGTGGGTAACACAACCAATGCTGCAGTCACACAAGTACCTTTTAGATTATGGGCCTTGGGCATATGGTATACCACTTTACATGGGACTTACAGTTAAAGTAAATATGCCAATCAGGTATACACAAATGTCACCATGTTTTTGAGGAGAGGCGCATGCAGTTTAATACTGTTTAGCAGTGGTAAAGTGGTCAGAGTCGGTTGTATGATGGAACACTGCAGGCATTTACCCTGCACGTCTTTACAACGGAGTCAGTACCCTGCGTGTGATGTTACCACATGTTACTTTAGCATCCAAGTCATTACAACAAGTTGCTTTAGCAGGTACTGGACTTTCGAATAGTATAAATTACTATTCCAACTCCAGTCTACGCAACAGTAGGGAAGGTGTTGGAGTTAAAAATCCAACATCAGTCCAACAATGCACCCCCTACAGCAAGTCGATGTAACAACTTGCATGCTAAAATAAAACGTGGTAACATCACATTCGGGGTACCCACCTCGTTGTAAAGTCTGTTTGTTGTAAAGACTGCAGGGTAAATAGTGTTTTCCCTCAGAGTCCTAAGGCCAATAAAAAGAATTCAGGAATAAGAGGAGGAGGAAGACAAAAAGTTTGGGGTAACCCGGCAAAAAGGGTCATTTCCAACAATCGCTAAAAGATATCACATTGTACTCAGATTGGGGCTTAAAACAATTTAATAGGAAATATGGTGATCCCTTCTTACAAATGATTTTGACAGCTTATGATGCCATGGTCCGCACTCAATTCCAGTATGGAGTAGAATTATTAAGTTTAAGTGGTAAACTGGACTGAAATTATAAGGAAGGTAAAAGTTGATTTACAGGGACTCACAAAAATGGTTGCCAGAGAATATCTAAGTGTGTAATCGTCCACACAGGTTTTGATAACGGCATGGATTGATGGCGACAGTTTCCCATATATTGAGGCATTGCCTAATCCCAAGTTAAGACAAGCAGTATTGAGAGTCAAACGAGGGATAAACCAGTGATTTGAATACAGGAGGGCAACAGTTTTTTTGCAGGTGTTTCTGCCATTGTGTAAGTGTTTTTATTGTATGTACTATGAGATGTTGTACCTACAGTGGTGTAAATTGACTGCGGTATAAATAAATACAACCTATTTGACTGAAGGACTACCTTGTTGATATCTCTGGCATTGGAATTGGGAGTAGCTCAGCTCTTCAGAGATGTAGGGGAGGTAAAGTATGATAGGGACGTGAAAGGTGAAGCGTGAAAGGTATGACTATATTTGGGGGTGAACAAACATATTGTAAGATGTGGCATTGTGTGACAGTAATGGGAGGCAGTTGTTGCCTAATATAAGCATTGAGCCACTCACTATTTGAACTATATCACATTCATTTTTTAAAATAGATGGGATGGAGGTTGTTGTAGAATTTGTCGACCCATGTTTTAAGGTCACTAATTATTAGGCCTTTGTGCATTGATTTGAGTAGGTAATTTTCTGCTTCCAGAATGGGATTTGGGATCATCTGCAGATAGTCAATAGTTAGGAAGTAGCCTTGAATTCAGGGAGCTTCTTAAAATCACTACAAATGCCATCAAAGCTTTGCACATTCAAATAGATGTGCTCAAATGTGGCTTTTTGAGGTTGGCTGTGAGTATTTTGAAGCTGTGATTGCATTGTAAGCTTGCAAACATTCTGTTATCATTTCGACTATCTTTTGATTCTTTCAAATCGCAATATACTTTTTGAACTTGAGTAGAATTTCTAAAGTATCATTCTTTGTTTTAATTATGTTAGGGGAGTGTACGTTGTACATTATCTCTTTGCATTTTGTCTGGAAATACATTAAATACGTTGAACCCAGTGTATACCGTTCATACTGCAACACCTCTTAAGGAATATTAGGAAAAACATTCCAGAAATATGAAGTCAAATGCTTTTTGGACGCTGACGAAACCTGCAAATAATTTCAGTTTCTCCACTCTGCTGCAATTTTTTTTTAAAAAGTATGCATGTTCAAACGTACGCAGCTATATTTATTATAAATATATGTATATAGTGGAATTTCTGTAGTGTAGAGCAAACCTAGATGAGATGGAGTCGAGGGCAGTACATAGTAAATCGGACAAAACCAAGCAGGGTGAGAGGACTTCTACTTATTGTCTGCCCAGAAGGCAAGAGGAGCTGGATGGCTATTTAACTAAAAAGAAAGAGATATGTTTTGAAGAGATGTAGTCAGCTTCTTTCTAAAATGGAGTAAACGTGATACTTGCTGGGATATTAGTTCTGATTCTCGGTGCCAAGCTTTTAAAAGGTTGGTTTTCAATTTTTGCACCAATAATAAATTTTGGCTTTGTGTGTTGCATGCTGTGAGATGGTGATTCTTTTACGCGTGTGTGATGGTATAGCAGAGGTTATTGCCTCATAGATAACATAGCAGATTTATGTAAATGATGCAGCACTGTAAAGGGAAACAACATGGTCCTGTCAAGGCATCCATGATGTGGTTGTACTTAGCTGCAGCATGAAGGATGCTACACATAAGAACCTCATGCGAGTTGTGGGTGCAGATGAGTATGCCACAAATGAGGGTGGGATAGGACTAAGACTTTCGTACTGGTCCTGGTACTGCTTCAGTAATTCATATTTTTTTCTGCAGAGAGGTGAATTCTGGTACCACTCCTTTTGAAAATGAGGATTCTGAGGGAATGTTCGGAGTCGATAATGAATGCAAGCTGCATTTGTAATTAGTTGTGGTTTGTAGCCATCTAACTTCATTCAAAGAGCCACCACTATATCTGGGTATATTTGGTTCTGATGGCAATGAGGCTGTAATCAGTCATAATGAGATTCAGTTTGAGGTTGTACTCGACAGAAAGGTTTGGCTGAGGGCAAGGCAGCTTTTGAGCCCATAGACAGTCTTTCTCATGAAAACTTTCATGAGGAGTTGTGGGTTGCATGTGCTTTGATATATTTTGGTTTCAAGACTGACACGGAGTCGGGGCGTGGCTTGGACGGCAAGGGGGATGCTTGCCTGAATCAGCCGCTCCGTCTTTCCGGGAGGAAAAACAACGATCCCACGAGTTTACACCGGGAGAACTTGGGGAAAATGAACAGTAATGGATATCGGAAGGTCGGCTCCAGGCGATGATAGCAAATTCACGAGGCTCTCCCTCGAAAAAAAGGAGAAACTGACCGTTATCACCTGAGACACAGTGGCAGCGAAGAAGAAAGAAAATGGCGCTGCAAAAAATGAAACCGCTACCAAGAGGGATTCTTACCAAGTGGAACTGCACACGGTGAGCGGGGAGCAGAGCAGAGCGTATACCACTTAGAGCCACAAAAGTCCCAGTCCCAGAACCACAACCTAATGCAAGGGCTCACATAGCGGAAACGCGGGTGGACGAGTAAGCGAGCGCCGGCATACGGAGACGTGCAATGGTGCGGTGTAAGAGCAGAGCCCAGAGCAGCGCGCTAGATCAAGTGAGGCGGTGAAGCTACACCGGAGCCCGTTGTAGGACAAAGGAACACTACAAACGGGGGAACGCTGCAAAACGGACACAGTATAAGGAGGAGTGGAATCATCACTGGAACGGAAGGTGGGGGGTGCGTTAAAAACAGGACAAAGACTCAGCGTAAACGCAACTGAGCAACAACCGTCATCTTAGGGATTGGAGAAGTAGCCGCGAGGCCATCCTCTTACACAGTCGAGATAACCGAGTGCAGGGGAGGAGACACTCAGATGAGGAGAGGAGCGCTAAGAGGAGACAAGCCCCTCCTGCCCGAGGCTCATACCCAAAACACACGCGACAGAACAGCGGGCAGCCACAACGCCAGTAAAATTGAAGGCAGACGCGGAGCCAAGCAGCCAAAGCTGACGAGCACCGCGGGTCAACCTTGCCTAGGCAAGACAGAGAGGGGCGGGAACGGAGAGCTGGAAGAGCCGCGCCAAGAGAGAGTAGCACGGTGAGGGGCAAGATTGAGGTCCCACAGAAAACGGCGGGCTGGGAGCAACGAGCGGGACAGACCACGGTAGGAGAGGAGCTCCCTCCCAAAACCCCCCACTTCCCCACCCCAAACTGCCAAGAAAGGGCCCTTCATAAGAGAAGAGGGGCACAACTCACAGACACAGAAACAAGCGCAAGAGAGCAGCGCTGTGCGAGAGCACCCGAGGCATAGTCGGGGTCAGAGCGGGGTGGCACAAAGAGCTGGATGAGCCGGACTCAGCGCTAAAGGAAGAGAGAGGGGCCATAGAGTGCAGGAACAAGACTACATGCAGAGTGCCTACAGAGAGGAGCACAACAGCTCACAGAGAGGAAAAGGAACGGCCGCTGAGAACAGGGGGAGGATCCCGACCACCATCTGCAGAGCAAAGCACAGCAGTCCCATAATAAGTAAGGCACCAGCATGAACAGTGTAAAGAGGGTCTAGACGAGCACCACAGTAGCACACCCACCCTCTAACCATACGACACAAGGCAGAAGAGAAGAGCCTGGAGAGTGTGGACGTAAGACACCAAAACCCAGCCAACGACTACACTCGTCAATAAAACTTGAAACAGGGGAACATCATAACAGCGCCAGCGACATCACAGTGAACAGCGGGGCAGTAGCGAGATACAGAAGGTGGCGCAGAGTACCAAGGGACCCGCAAGTAACCAGGCAACGCTCCAAACAACGAGCAAACCAGCCCCCCGACGAGCATAGCCAGCATACCGGGTACTCAGAGGATAAACTGCTGCCCCGCGAGGGAATACACCCAGCAGAGCTAAGTATGGAGACCAAACAGACCCAACAGTCACAATGAGAAACTACGCAAAAGCAAAAGCATAAAGTGCTGGCCGCTGCTCCAGGAAGAGGGAGAAGATTTGAGCTCCACCAGATGAAGTGTGGGCTAACAAGCATGGCGGGTAGGCCTGGGAGAAAATTTCGTTCCGTTCGCGGAAATTGCGATAATTTGACATTTTCGCATTCCGCGGAGAGCGCGAAAATGTAAAAATTTCCGCATTCCGCAGCTTGGCGATAATTTGTGTCTTGCTCGCGCTGTAAAATAATACATTCTCGTGCGCGCGCGATCGCCTTACCTGAATCCCTGCGTTCGCCGACAAGTTTTCTTGATCCGGTCGCGTTCTCCATGAGATGTTGTATTGTTTTTAGCCATTTGCGCTGTCTCGCGACAGTTCGCGCCCGCAGTGATGTCATGCGTCGCGCGATCACGTCTTTCTTCTCGCGATCATGCACCGTGAGACAACTGAAAACAAGATGGCCGCGCCCGCGAACAACCACATGGGTAAGTTGGCGAGCCGCAACCATGCAGAAAATCTCGCGAACATGCGGGAAAAAAACTTCTGCATCTTCGCGATATTTCTGCGTGTTTGCGATAATTTTTAACATTTCCGCGATAATTTGCGAAAGTGGATTTCGCAAATTCCGCCCACCCCTAATGGCGGGGAGCGAAGCAAGAATCCAACAGCAGCTAAAAAAGAACACGGGAGAACCCACGCTAACTGACTCACCTATCAAGCAGAAACCTGATATGAACAGCACACTGGAGATGATTCTAAAAAAGCTAGCAGATGTTCACGATCCGGCCAAGTCCACAAAACAGACTACTGATGCAATCCAGCTAGAGCTAGCAGCAGTAAGGGCGGACATGCACGCGGCGAACAACAGACTGTCAGCAGCTGAGCAGAGAATAAGTGACATTAAAGATCAAAGGCTTTAACCTTTGTTGTAACGCTTAACCAAGGCTACAGCAGCACTCCAGAAACAAACGGCGGAGCTGGAAGATCGAAAAAGAAGGGGGAACATAAGAATCTTAGGCGTGCCGGAGGATGAAGAAGATAAAGCAGGGTCCTGCCTGGCCTTCATCGAGGAAATGATACCAAAAATCACAAACCTCAAATTTGACCAACCCTTTCCGCTGGACAGAGCCTATAGAGTCCTGGCATTCAGGTCAGCGACAAAGTCAGGGGCTCGCACAATAATATGCAAGCCACTAAGGGCACAACACACAGAAGCCATTTCCAGTGTTGAAAGGAAAAACCAAAATATCGCGTGGAATGGACAGAGGAAAATCCTCACACAGGACTACTCCAAGCCCACAGTCGACATCAGGAAGGGCTCTCTGGCCCTACGCGACAAGATGAGGAAGAAGAAAATCCTGTTCTCATTCACCGGCCCTACATGATTCCGGATAAATGACAATGGGCGATCGCATATCTTCGAGGACCTGAGAGATCTAAGCAGATACCTCGATGGTCCATCACAACAAGAGATGGAGACCTCCCAAGCAGGTACCAGCAAGAGAAGAGCTTCACCGGAGCTGAGAGTGGAGTGAATGAGACGTAGACCCTCGTAGAGTTAGCTGGCAACGCACTGTAATAACAACCTTATCTACCTCATAAACTAGGTAAAACCGATCTTATTTAACTACTGTAAAGTGAAACCTAGTAATGAACTGAAAGAACAAATGAGCTACCTCAGAATCTAAGTAAGTTTGGGCTAACATACCTTCTACCTCAAGGCACTACAGGCCACAATATGCATAAGCTACAACATGACACTCCACAACTCCCGAATCCACGCTCCAAGCACAAGGGTCTGCCTCTTTCTAAGGACCAGTTGAAGTCTATCAACGCCAGCCAGCTGAAGGTGCCCCACGTCTGATGAGGATCAGAGAGAAGGCAGTGCGCCCGTGGGCTTGGACTTAGCCCTGCGCAGCTGCACCGGTCTCAACCAATGGATGCCCTGATGATCTCTCCACAAAACCTTGTAGTGAAGGCGTCTAGAACAACAGACAAGCGTAGTACCAAGTGGCAATAAATACAGACAAACTACATATCCTGTTTTTTGCTTAACAGGTCGGGAGAGACGTAGGAGGGCAGGAAAAGGAGGGGACTAACACAGACTTTTATCCTTGTATACAACGTTGCTGCAAAGAGACTATATATATATAATACTTAAAGACTGTAGAGGTGTACTCGTGAGAAGAACAAAGCATAGAACAGTAACTAATAACTCCCAGGGAGACGGAACGGTGATCCTGTTGTCGCACGTTCAGCATGCGAGGTTTTTATGTAGGGGGGAGGGGGGCTCGCCTGTTTTGTCTTTCTTCCTTTTATCTTTCCACTGTCTTCCATACTATCTTCACCCTCTTATCTATATATTTCTGCACACGAAGTTACACTATGTCCAGAACAAGAATGAGAAGCAGCAGACCCAACTCTGGGACATGCACGGGTCAGACACCTGAACCACACCAAGAAATAAACCCTCGCGGGAGGGGAATGTACGCAATAAACGAGAGTTGGGGACGCAGAATAGGAATACCAGTGCTTCTGTATCATAGCCAATGACACCAACCAACAAGCTTAACTTGGCGTCTGACCTAAAGATAGTCTCCCTCAATGTCAAGGGCCTCAACCACCCAGTCAAGAGGAAAAAGATACTCGCCTACCTGGCTAAAAGTAAGGGGGATGTGGTCTTGTTACAGGAGACCAAACTATTCCTGGAGGATATCAAACTAGTGAAAGTCAACTGGATATCCCAGGTGGTGTGCTCACCGGCAGAAGGCAAGAAGCACGGAGTAATTACACTGATAACTAGGAACTCCAACTTAACAATAGAAGCACACCAACACGATGAGGCAGGAAGAGTTCTGATAACACACTTGAGAATGGGGGAAAGAGATCATTCATGTGGCCAACATATATGGCCCTAACACAGACGATTCCAGGTTCTGGGAGGGGGTATCACGCAAGCTAGAGGGTATTCCCCGGAACGATCTTACTGTGGTGGCGGGGGATTTTAACATTGCCCTGGACCACATTCTTGACAGACAATCACACTGCCACTCCCAACCCTCAAGCGCCCACGGCACACTAAAGAACATCTGTGCCAGATTCAACCTCAAAGACCCATGGCGGCTCCAACACCCGGACACTAGAGATTACATCTTCTACTCCAACCCGCACAACTCATACAGCAGTATAGACTACATACTAATCACAGGCCCACACACACACCTAACACCTGACATAGCACCTAGGCTAGTCTCAGACCACTCGTGCATCAGCCTAAAGCTGAGCGGGTGCCACAACGAAGAAATCCCCCGAAGATGGCGTTTTAATAGCGATGTCTTGACTGACCCAGTAAACCAAACCATGATAGAGGAGGCCATAAATGACTACCTTAGGCACAATGACACACAAGAGACTGACCCCACTATCTTATGGGATGCACTCAAGGCGACAGTCAGGGGCACAATAATAGGAATCAAGGCCAAAATCAACAAAAACGCTAACCAACAACTGGCCCAACTCGAGCAGGACATCAAAAGACTGGAAAATGCCCACGCCAGGGCCATACATAACACTAGCACCCTAACAGACCTCACTAGGAAAAAGTACGAGTACAACAAAATACTGAGCGAGAGGGCCGGACTGTGGGTGAACAAATACAAGGCCATCAACCTTTGCGAAGCTAATAGAGTGGGGAAGCTCCTAGCTTCCCACCTAAAGCACAAACAAAGCCAATTTACCATCTCATCTATCACTGACTCACACAACAACACACACACAAGGCACAAAGAAATCCTATGAACCTTCCAAGAGTTTTATCAGGAACTTTATAAAAATGATCAGACCTTAGACCTGGGAGGGTGTACAAAATACCTTGACAGACTCGACCTCCCCAAACTAACGAATGAAGAAGCACAGAATCTAGGGCAAGAAATCAGTACGGCCGAGATTGAAATGGCGGTCAAGTCTTTAAAGGACAACAAAGCACCATGCCCAGATGGGTACACAGCCACTTTCTACAAATCCTTTCTTGTGCACCTGAAACCCACCTTGAAAAGGGTGTTCAACCACTGTGCGGAGAATAGATTAGTATCACAATCCATGTCTGAGGCAAACATAATCGTAATCCCAAAGGAAGGCAAGGACGCACTGTTACCCAAGAATTACAGGCCCATATCCTTAATTAATGTGGATTGCAAAATATACGTAAAAATCCTGCCTGCAAGACTAAACCCCGTACTGCACAGACTAATAAGCAACTCACAGGTAGGCTTCCTAAAGACCTGTATGTCAAACGACAACACCAGGCTCCTATGCCATATACTGGAACACACCACCAAACTAGCAGAGCCAGCGGTGGCTATCACCTTAGATGCCGAGAAGGCTTTCGATAGATTTTCATGGGCCTTCCTGGAATAATGCATGCGCTCATTCAGTCTTGGGGAAGCATACATACGGAAGGTACTGGCACTGTACGGGGACTACAGAGCACGCATTATCGTTAATGGATCACTGTCCGACCCCTTCACATTACAACGCGGAACGAGACAGGACTGTCCCCTGTCCCCCTCGCTATTTCTGCTGGCCTTGGAACCCTTGATCACAGATATCAAGGCTAATGTAGTGAAGGGGATCAGTATCAACGGTGTGGAAATTATATTAGCCGCTTATGCGGATGACATCCTCATTGTGAAAGATCAGCCTAGTTCCTCCATTGCAGCTCTGATAGAAACTATAGTAACATACTCAAACCATTCAGGATATAAGCTCAACAGGGACAAATCAGACTATAAACCCCTCAACATCCACACCACTAGGGACTCCTTAGGGGGGTCGGGCCTGACCTGGCAAACGGGGTCCGTCAAATACCTAGGGATCCACTTCGGCAACGACCTTAGGTCCACACTAGACCAAAATGAGAAGCTACTGTTAGGGAAAACAAAGACTCTCTTGGAGTCCTGGTCTCCCAAATGTATAACCTGGTGGGGCAGAATAGAGACGGTCAAGATGATGATCACCCCAATGATTAACTACCTGCTGAGCATGCTGCCACTTTTACTCACTGACGACTTCCACCGCAAAATAGATATGCTGAATAATAAGTTCCTATGGTGAGGTAAAAAAGCGCGTATAAGTATAAAAAAACTAAGGCTACACAAAAAACTAGGAGGACTAAACCTTCGCCACACTAAAAGAGAGACATAGGCTACCAGACATCGAGTTCTACAATTTCCTAAAAATCTGAACAGCACTAACAAAAGCCAAACTAGCACAACACAACCAGTCAATTATACAAGATATGGCGAAACTCAACAGAATAGGCCACCAGGTATCGCACCTGTACAAACTCCTACACCCAAGCACCACTAAAATTAACGATAAGCCATCGAATTACTGGACAAAACAACTTGGCACCACACTAAATGCACATGACTTGGCTCTTCTCTGGGCCTCCCCCTCACGGAACAAAATCTCCCCAGTAATATCCAAGACAAAATTCTGGCTACTACACAAGACCTACTGGCCTCAGGGAAAACGACCTGTGCTGGAACTGCGACAATGAAAAGGGGGACCTAGCACACCTCATCTTCTACTGCCCCAAAATTAAAGCGTTCTGGGGGAAAATCTTCGCTTTCATAAAAAAGGCACTGGGCTGCACACTAAAACCAGAGTTCTGTACCCTTACCACCGCATTTATGACCTCAGAACTAGATTCACAGCATGACAGGGATCTGCTGGACCTCCTACTGACCTCGGCAGTGAAAATGTTCCAGTCCAACTGGAAAGATACAGCTAAGACGTCATACAAAGGCTGGCTCAATTTGGTGACGTACCTCAGAGGCGCAGATAGCACCGCACTGCAAAACTCACCCTGGAGATCAGCTACTGGGGGGATGTGGACATCACTGGACGAATACCTGGACCCCTACGAACCCCCGTGAGCTCACTTGAGAGGGGCGGCCGCCCACAAAACAAAAACGCCACAAGCCCAGACTAGGCCCACAGCTAAAGTACTCTTCTTGTATACTATCTCCTCCCTCTCTTTTCTATTCTTTCTTTCTTTCTCTTTCAGCTGCTCTTAATCTCCTAGCAAGACACTGAAAAGGGGTGCAGCCAAACCTGTATACCGTCTACCTGTAACCATTGCAACAACAGCTAAGTTGGGCTGATACCATGTAACGGAAAAGCGTACTTACCTGTCTGTAAAATGTAATAAAATACTTTGAAATCAAAAAAAGACTGACACAGAGTCCTCTATGACACGAGCCATTCATGGACCTTTATGAAGACACTGTAGATCCATGGCTCCCTAGTCTGGTGCTGTCTTTGCCCCATTCACTCCTATCTATTTTTCAATATTAAATTTATTGATGATGTTATCCTTGTTAATTGAGTGCTGTAGCAATGGTGTCCGGGGTTGCATTAATGCTGCAATGACTTTGAAATGGAATGCCCTTTTTGGTTGAGTCTTTTGTAATGTTTTAGGGATAGAAATCAGGTTTTGCTATTCTAATGAGGCATCTGCATGAACATTTAGCGGTTTTGTGTGTTCCAAAATTTCCTTTCTTATTTGCAAATGATTAGTTGGATGTTGGTTCATTCTTTGATGAGACACCTTAGGTTTTTGTGTTCCCTTCCTTTGGGGGCCTTGTCTGGAAGTTGAGGACTGACTGTTCCCACTAGATATACAGTCAGTACTGATATTTAGCAGATGCTCTGTAGTGTCACAGTGCATGAAACACGATGAGTTGGAAGTCTTCAGTGAGCAATTAACCATGGTTTCATACTATTTGTAAACATTCCTCCTATTACCCCTTGTGTGTCCTAGGTTTTGCTACACATTGCCTCATTGAGGGGCTTTAGTAGTAAAGGGTATCAGTACTGATTTGCAGAGTGAGATTGAGCGAGTCCAGTAAGATATGGCATCAGAAGCAAAGTCAATTGTGGTTGCCAGATGGAAAGACCTTGTTTGAGACATGGTATGGGTATTTGGAGGAGTAATGCTGTTGTACAATATTTTTGTGCTTACTGGTGGGTGGTTGGATGGTGCATGGCAGATGAGGATTAGAAGAGAAATATAGTCCAAGCTATCAAATGGCATTGGGGAGCTACAGTTGGGATTTTTGCATGGAGTTAAAGAGAAGGTTACACATGTGTCCTTTTGTATTGGTATGTTCAGTCATGGGTTTTTGTTGTTTCACAGTCTTAAAGAGGGTGAGGAAGGCTTTCTTCACAGCCTAAGTCAAAGGGTGTTCTGGGAATCTTGAGATCACATTGGTTGATATTATTGAAGCAGTTAATAGACAGGTTATAATAAGGTCTATTATTCCCTTGATAAATATTTTGTTGACTCAGGGAGACCTACACATCAGGTGAAATGTGGCTGCCTGTCATAAAGACACAAGGTAATGGCTGGAGAAGAGTTAAATGGACAAGGGGGAAGGTTCCTCGAGCACGATAGAACCGAAGGATGTGTGTATGACTGCACTGCTTCATGTTGCATGCTGTATGTTCGTTTGATGTGTGGCATGATTAGGGCCATTGAATTATGTTATGTTATATTTATTTCTATGGCACACTAATCACCCGAGAGGGTATCAAGGCATATGGATAAGTGTGTAGGTTTGTGGTCCCCAAGGTGCTTATATGAAGAGGCAGGTCTTCAGCTTTTTTCAGAACTCAAGGAGTAAGCTCTGATATGTTGAAGGAGGTCGTTCCATGTCTTGGGTGCGATGTAGGAGAATGAGCAACCTCCAGTTTTGCTTTTGCAGATGCAGGAAAAGTGTGCAAGTAAGAGTGAGGCACAGAATAGGTGTCTGGTGGGTTAGTGAAAGTGTATTCGGCAGTTCTGGTATTCTGTTCCTGTGCTGTGTAGGGCTTTGTATGTGTGTATGAGAAATTTGAATTTGCTGCGCTTGTGAACGTGGAGGCAGTGAATCCTCCTGAGGTGTGGTGTGATGTGGGTTTGGTGTGGGAGGTTGAATATGAGTCATGTAACAGTGTTATGGATGGTCTGGAGTCGATTTAGGAGTTGTTTGGAGATTCTGGCAAAGTGTTTCCATAGTCCAGCCTGCTGGTGACGAGTGCTTGTGTGATAGTCCGTCTGATGTTCTGAGGCAACCATTTGAAGATTTTTCACAGCTCTTGTAAGATGTGGAAGCAGAAAGTGCACATTGTTTTGACCTGAGCCATCATGTTTTGCTTGTCATCTAGGATGATATCTAGATTTCTTGAGTGGTCTGTGAGTGTTGGTCCTAGCCCTGACAGCCACCAGGTGGAGTCCCATGGGGAGGTCTTGTTGCCGATGACCAATACTTCTGTCTTGTCAGAGTTGAACTGCAGGCAGTTGGTTTGCATCCACTCTGCTACTATGGCAATGCAATTAGTAAATTTGTTTCTGGCGGGGATTGTTTCGTCCATCATGGAGAGGATGATTTGGATTTCATCGGCCTAGGAGATGACAGTGATGACTTGTGATCGGATGACATTGGCGAATGGTATCATGTATATTTCAAAGAGGGTGGGGCTGAGGAATTATCCCTGTGGGATTCCGCTTATCAATTTCTTGGTCTCTGATGTAATGGTTAGCAACCTGACCCTTTGGGTTCTTCCCGTGCGGAAGGAACAAATCTGTCCGAAAGTAGATCCTTGTATGACGGTGACGAGGGCGAGGTGAAATCCTTAACGATCTAGAAGATCTCAATGTAGCTGTTGGAGCTTCCTTCAAGGTGGTCCACTAGTGCTTTTTTATTTGTATCTCTTATTTGCGGGTAATAGCGCTTGCGTTCAGTCTTGTAGGTAGTTTTGTCGGTGTAGTCATGTCTGGCTTCCATTTCATATCTAACTGTTTACAGTTTTGTTTTGTGTCTTGGAAGTATTCTGTATACCAACTGGCCTGTTTGTAGGATAGACTATGCTTGTTGGTCACATCACAGATCATGCAGTATTTTTGTGGCAGTCACATTCTGCCTACTGCAGCGATTTCACTCATTTTGAGGTTTCAGGCTGCTAATTTTCCCAACCAAAACTGGAAAATCTTGGGGGTGGATCCTCCTGTAGTACCGAAGAATGTCCATTTAGAAGCATGAGGTGCAATGTCTGCTCATGTTGTGAGTTATTGATGGCACTGAGTGGGATGTTAATGGGTTAAGTTGTGAATCAATGTGCACATATTTTGTGATTGCAATGCAACATATTGGCTTGGTAATGCTTGCAAGTAGAAATAGGCAATAGTCCTGCTTGCCCACACCATCACTTGTTAACTAGACAGCCACCATTATTTTATACATGAAAAGTCTCTCCTACTATGTTTTAGGAGTCTTCTGAAGCTAGGTATCAGATTTTATTGCTTTAAACATTGTTGTAATACAAAAGTACTGTATTTAAATGTTAAAAATTAGTTATTGTGCTCCTTCCTGGTGATTTGCCCTATTTTGCAGTATCCAGTGGGTTTTATAGATCTTCTATTGTAACTGGAGTCTGTAGGGAGTCTTCATTGCATTTTCTAACCAGTGTCCTCTATTGGCAGTGCCCAGCTGGTCGGCATTGAGTTGCTCCCCCTTCCTTACTTTGCAGAGGTGTAAAACATGTTTGTCTACATATTCCAATCTGCAAAGCCTAGCTCAATTGCCTGCATGTTTTCTGTGCACATTGATCCATTTACTCCAGAAATGCTTTGATAAAAAGGCTTCAACACTTTCATATTTTTATCATGTGCATTTGTGAGTTTTTACATTGTTAAAAAAAATTCTCTCTTATTGGCACCTTGGATCCTTTTTGCATTTGTTGCTACACGTTTGTTGCAGTCTAGTTGTATGGCTATTTATTTAGACAATTTCCATCATTCAATGTGGGGAGGTTTCCAAAAACATTCAAGCTAAGTGGTCTGTGGTGTCTTGAATTTTCTTCTTTATGGGGTGCTGAAGTTAACAATGAACTAACAGTCATGGATTGTTATGCATCCCTAGGCTATCCCTTGAGGTTTGTAATATTTCTTCTGAGAACTGTGTCCTCAGGACACCCCAGGTGTTGACTAGAGGCAGCAATTATTTCCCTTGACTGTGTTTTGAGGAAATGTGCTATTTGTTTGATATTTGTGATTAGATAAGGGGTATTAATTTTCTGGATATTTGTATTTCCTTCACTAAGGTTATAAACTAGTTTAGTTCATAGGAGGATCTGCCTGTAAAGTAATCTGCACATTTAGCCAGTATAATGTGTTATCCACATAGACAATGTCTGCATATTTAATTAAACCCTAGATTTCTTTATTCACACATGGATCAGGTCATTTAATGGCATTTTAAACAGTTCTATATAGGCCCGCTCAATCTAACTTCTTTTCCTTTATGAATTTCCAGTTGAGGAATTTGTCTTTCTTGGTATCAATTTCTGGTGTTAATGTTCCCTGAGAGATTTTGCTAAGAAAACTAATATTGTGGTTTCAGTCTCTACAGTAAAAACGCTTTGCTTCAGATCCAAAATTTGACAATTTCACTCCTTGCATGTTCCAAGTAATGATAGAAGTACTGAAAGTAAAGAATGGCACATATATATATATATATATTCACTTAAAAAACCATAGTTTTCAGGTATGTTATAGTTAGGAATTAGCATTTAAAAAACCTTAGAAATTCACTGAAAAAACCATAGGTTTCAGGGGCGTTATAGTTAGCTGGACATTTCCCTCG
Source organism: Triturus cristatus (assembly GCF_964204655.1). Classification (NCBI taxonomy): domain Eukaryota; kingdom Metazoa; phylum Chordata; class Amphibia; order Caudata; family Salamandridae; genus Triturus; species Triturus cristatus. The sequence continues at coordinate 241,783,803 of NC_140584.1, read as the reverse complement.
TACAAAACCATTGAAATTCCCCCGTTATAGTTAGTTCAGCTAACTATAACTCGCGCCCCGCAATGCACTGCTGATGACGTCACATATTACATCACTCATGACATGGTCAGTGACATCACTGATGACATCACTGATGACATCTCAAATGACATCACTGATGACATCACTGATGACATCATTCAGTGTCTGTCTGTTTCTGTAAAGTTTAATCTTGTTTCATATATATGCCAAGCTGTATTGGGGAATGAGTGGGTGTATAAGTGTCTGTATGGAGGATTTAGTAGGTGCGTGACTGACTGTATAAGTGAATGATTAAACATATCTTACTGAATGCATGGGTTAGTGACTAAACTGTGTGAATGTCTGTTTGCGTCTGTCTGTTGAGGTGTAAGCGGATGCATGGTTTTGTGAATAGGTACATGAGTGTCTATATAAGTTATTGATTGGTTGTCTGAGTATCTGTATGGATGCCTGAGTGTTTGTGTGGTTGGGATGTGTGTGACACTAGGTCAGTAATGGACTGTATGGGTGGGTGAATATGTGAATGGTTGTGTTAGTGAGTGAATATATATTTCATTAGTACATGTGTTATTTACTACATATGTGAACGGCAGTATATATGTATGTTGGAGTACAGAAATGACTATAACTGAGAGTGTGTGATAGTGTGAGTGGCTGTATGGATGAGTGTGTGCTTGTATCATTGATTGTATAAGACCATAAGAATGTGCTAGTATTTGTATGAGTAATTGAGCTTGTGTGTGTATAACTGTATAGGTGAGTAAATGGCAGTGTGATTAATTATTTGCATGACTGAGTACGTGTGTGAGTACCTCTATAGATGAGTAGCGATGTGTGAGTGTCTATATAAGTGTATGAGTGCATATGATAGTCCTGTACCGAGTGACCATAAGTATGAGGGACTGTACGGGTGAGTGAGTGGATGGGTGTTTAGACCTAAGACTCTGTGATGGGGTATGCACCTATTGTGTTGGAGTGTCTATGGTTTTGAGAGTAGCAGTATGTAATTTAGAGTGGGTGTATCAAAGGTTATATTAGATTGTGAGAAGATGCATCAAATGATCACATGAATGACGTCATCAGTGATGTCATTTGAGATGTCATCAGTGATGTCATCAGTGATGTCACTGACCAAGTCATGAGTGATTTAATATGTGACGTCATCAGCAGTGCATTGCGGGGGCGCAAGTTATAGTTAGCTAAACTAACTATAACGGGGGAATTTCAATTGTTTTGTACGAGGGAAATGTCCAGCTAACTATAACGCCCCTGAAACCTATGGTTTTTGCAGTGAATTTCTAAGGTTTTTTAAATGCATTCCTAACTATAACATACCTGAAACCTATGGTTTTTTAAGTGAATTTCAAAGGCTAATTCCTATCTACAACTTATCTCTAAACCTATGATGTTTAATGATTTTCATAGGATTTCTAAATCTTTATTTTCCAGTGTATCAATTCCTTTAATTATGTTTTTTTTATATTGTTTTTCACCAGTTTTTAAAGTTTTTTTTCCACTTATTTCTTTTAAAAATTAAAAAATAATATTTGTTTTTAATGAACTTTGTAAAAAAAATATTTGTAAATTTTTAAAAACTATTTTTTATTTTTTAAAAAAATATTTTTTAAACTATATTTTTAATACTTTGTTATTTATAAGTTTTTTTGGGATTCGCGCACCCTATGCGCAACTTTCTCGATCCCTGCGCAGAACATAGTCGCCATTTTACGATTGTAGTGTAGGATCCGCGTACGTTATGCGTTGGGTACGTATTTTCGTGCGCGATTGCTATGTGACCGGTACGCGACTCCAAGCCCATACGCGACACGTACAAAGTATGTTACATGACGCTCGCGCGCTTCCACGAAACGTCATGTGCGTGTTTGACGCGGTGGGTGCGCGAATCCCGTGAACTATTTTAAATGTAAAAAAACTTATATTTATGTATTTTATGTAAATATTAAAGGAAGACATAATCTAAGCTACTCAAAAAATTAATATATTTCTACTTCTAATCCTATATTGCTTTTAAATGCAATTTCGTGGAATCGTGCTCGGTGCGTGCTTACTTATAAGTACCAAAAACTCTCAATGAACACAACGGCTCTTTTTAGAGCCACTCCAGAACGAAACACATAAGCTTGATGTTTATCTCCCAAAAATTTCAGGTTTTTTTTGCTTGGAGCCGCGCACCCAATTCGTTAGGAACCGCACACCCTACGCAAGAGAAATCGTGCACCCAACGCGATAGGATGTGTGACTCCTAATTTTACCGTAAAAAAAAAAATAGGCCCTATCACTAATTTTTATTATCCCCGGGGACCCTATCCCCTGGGGCTTATAAAAAACTTTGAGGACTGTGGGGGGAGCCCCAACGCCCCCACGGTCCCAGCCAGCTCCTCGCGACCTTCGGGATCCGTCATTGCTTTTCCACATGGGGAGCTGCTGACATGCAGCTTCCTGTGTGGAAAAGCAATATGGTTTGGATTTTGAAAGAGAGAGCAGGTTTCCCTGCTCTCTCTTTCAAAATCCAAATGAAGTTTGCTATGGGAGGGCGGGAGACTCCCGCCCTCTCATAGCAAACAACAGTGTCCTAGGGGTGGGCACCCCAGGACACTGTAGGAGCCGGCCCTGGGGTGTGGCAGTCCCCAGGGCCCTCGAGGGCTCCAGGAGGGGGACCACGCAGCCCCCCTCCCTCAATAAATAAAGCCCCAGGGGGTGGCTTTGGAGGGTCGTTCAGCCCCCCCCACCCTATTTATTTTCTAGCCCCGGGGGGTAGCGGTCCCCAGGGCTGGAGGGCCCCCCTGGGCCCCCCATTAATTTTTTATGTATTTAGCTCCTGGGATTTGGCCCCCCGGGGGCTAATTGTTAAGGAAGCGCGGAAGCCAGAGCTTCGTTTTTTTGTTTTTTACGCCCGGATCCGCGCACCCTGCGCTCATTTTGCCGTTTAAAAAAAAAAAAAAAGGGGCCCGTGACAGTCCTTCTGGGACCCCCTAAGCAACTCTAGAGGGCCAGTGTATTTCTACCCTGCCCCCTTTATATCTTTCACACACTTATTTCCCTTACTTCTTCAGCCTCGCTTCTACCGAGGCACGAAATGGCTGCCAACGGTTCCTGGTTTCGAATGTTCACAGACACTTGACAGCCAATTAGCATTCAGCATGTGATCGGGAGGGTGCGCGCACGGTGCGCAGAGGGTGCGGTCAGGGTGCGCATAGGGTGCGCAGATCCTCTGAGGCCATAGATATATATGTACTTTTAACTCTAATTTTCTCAGGAACTACTGAACGGATTTACACCATTTAAGAAAAAGGCACGAGGCTGAACTGAGGACTACCTTTTTGCCAAATTTGGTGTAATTCCGTTCAGCAGTTCGGGCTGTAGCTGCGGCTAAATGTCCTATGGGAAAATGCATGGGGAAAACACATTTTGGGACCCCCTTTTTTCTCGGCCCCGCTTGACGAATCACCCTGAAAATTTCAGGATAGGAGCGGACCGGAGCTTGCCAAAAGTTTAGAAAATTTTGGGAAGATTCGTCAACCGGCGCCAGACTTATTGGGAATAGAATGTTGCGGATTTCCTTTGGAAAATAGGTCCTAACTATAGCTACCTACTGGCGACCGCCAGTAGGTAATAAATATATATATATATATATATATCTCCAAAGTACAATTCCAAAGTCATTGCGCTCTCAGAACGAAGAAATAAGGTCATCAAAGTTTCGGTTGAAAGCGTGTTTATTACATGACGCGTTTCGACTACTGCCGTAGTCTTGGTCACATGCAACATGGCATGGCACTTCTCATTCATTTCATCGTTGAACATTTTTATCAATCATGTTAATGCCCAAATTTCAATTATTGATTAATACTCATTAATTCATGTCTCATACATATTGATTACATATGCTGCTATAATAACTCAATTGTTCTGGGTGGATTATCTCATTCTCCATAATAACTATAGAACCTTAGTTAATTAAACATAGGTGAGGGTATTTATCAAAGTACATTTTGAAATTAATTTCAATGTTATTATGCCCTGGATGGGCCTTCTTTAACCTCTCATTTACAACTCCACTTTTTAAGAATGCAGTGCTGATTAGAATTTATTTCTCACAAATGGGTTATCAACTCTTCTCCAGAATTCAATCCCTCAGGTGATTTCGTCTGGAGTTCTATGATGTATCTGGATTCCAGACGCCGTAAGGCTTTCTCTCTATCTCCACCCCTGATATCTTTCAGGATGCAGTCTAAACTGAAGAATTTGAGAAGAGTCCTATTACTATTGTGGTGGGTGGCAAAATGACGTGCAATGGGATAATTTTCATCTCTATTCGCTATTGCTCTTTGGTGTTCCAAGATGCGCATTTTAACAGCTTTTACCATGCTACCAATGTAACGGTAGCCACATGGACATTCAAGGCAATATACTACAAAAGATGTGGTACATGTGATAAATTTAGAAATCTTATTGGGAATTTTTCTTCCTGGGACTGTATAAGTCAGTGTTTTCCTACTGGTATTACATGCCTTACATTTCCCACAGGGAAATGAACCTTGAAGGTTTTTAGATCCTAGAAAGGAAGGCGACTTCTTTAAATGGCTTTGTACCAATTGATCCTTCAGGGATCTTGATTTCCTGAATGTTATCTGTGGATAGTCGGTTATAGCATTACCTATAATGCTATCCGATTTCAGGATTTTCCAATGCCTACGTAGTATAGACCTTATTTTGCTAGCTGATACTGTATAGGTTGTGATAAGCCTTAGATTCCCTGTATCATCCTTTTTCTCGGGAGTATCTCTTAATAGATTTAGCCTATCCACTTTTTTAACCTTAGATTGTGCCACATCTAGTATTTTCGGTGAATATCCCCTTGCTTTGAAACGTCGTACACTGTTACTAGCTTCATGGTCAAAGTCTTCATCCATTGAGCAATTTCTTTTGATCCGTAGCAGTTCACCATACGGGATACTGCTTATCAAGTTTGCTGGATGGCTACTGCGACCATGCAGTATCGAGTTGCCCGCTGTAATCTTTCTATATAAGGATGTCTGAATCATCCCTGATTTCACAAAGACTCTAATGTCTAGAAAATGTATTTCTTTCTCACTCATTTCGTGTGTGAATCGTAAATTTAAATTATTAACATTTAGGGCACTAAGATACTCTTCTGCTGATTGCTTGGACCCCTTCCAAATTATGAAGAGGTCGTCAATGTAACGACGCCAACAAATTACTTGGCCCACCCATTTACTGTTGTCATCTGCCCATGCCACCTGCTTCTCCCACCAGCCTACGAATAAATTCGCATAGCTGGGGGCGAAGCAGGTGCCCATGGCAGTACCCATTATTTGTCGATATCTTTGATCCTGGAGTGTTTAATTAGGGGGGGCAAGACTCGCTCACCCTTTGCAAGCCTGAGGATTGCCGGCGATTGTTGCAGAGGGATGTGAAAGGGAGACGAGGGAGGCGCCCACCTCCGCTTGGCAGGATCACGACCCAGTGCAGATTTGAAATTGTTGGGGCACAGCAATGGCTACTCTTGTGCAAACTCTTTCCTGGACATTCCATACTTACCTGGAACAACTTTGCAGGGTTGTGGAGTTGAAAACGACAATGGGACACTACTTGTATTTCTCTGCAACCCAGAGAGGATTATGGTATTTGTAGTGTGGCAGTATCCAGACATGTGACATTATGGCAATACAAAACAGCTGAGAGACTGCACATGTGATTTAAGACCCTTTGATAAAGGCAATATGCTGAAACGCGTCAGGGTGAATCATGTTTGCTGTTACCCGCGCTAATTGAAAATAAATGCACGTTACCGGACCCGGGCTGTGGTGCTTTGCTTTCTTGGATATATATATATATATATATATATATATATATATATATATATATATATATATATATATATATATATATATATATATATATATATATATATATATATATCCCACAGCCTTCAGCTGCTATGAAGTATACCTGTTTCTGAGTTCTAGAAATGATTAGTTCTTGATTTAGAAGATGAATACAATCTATGTTGTGCTGGATTGCAATTTGTGTAGCTCATATTCCCTAATAAGTAAGTACTCTAGGTGGGATGTTCTCCCAGTATTTCCTTGATATACATTTTATTATTAGCATACATTCAGCTCTACAAATAAGTTGTTTAAATGTTACTAATATCTACGTAGTCGAGGTTTACGAACCATCCCTTCCTTTTCTCATACAGATTCATTGATGACTTCATGAATGTTCCTATGATCTGAAGAAGTACAATTGTTTTAAGATGGAACTAAAATGTACATCAACGTTTTTTATGCAATAGCTCCAGATGAATATAAGCAAGAAAACACAGTGACTGTTTCATTCTTTTGTAAACAGACAATATTATTGTCAGGCATTTTTAAAGGAAAGGTTGGATGTTTATGTTTCATCAAAAGTCTCCCTTTTCATATTTTATCCCCAATGTATTTTATGCTAACAGGGTAGAAAAGAACCTAGTGGGAAAATGGGTCCAAACTAATTTTGCAACTGCCTTACCAATTCTGCTAATAAGTAGATGATGGCATATTTGGTTTCTTGTAGTGGGCAATTGCTAACCAGCTAGACTTGGTTCTTAACTGATCGTCTTTAGTTCCGTTTGTAAGGTTACTATCTATAGGCTCGAATCTTACCTCTGCATTTCTAGCTCCTTGGCATTAGCTATGCACACATTTCTATATCAAATTATTCCATTTCTTAGATGTTGATCTGTGCTGTGGCTTCTTTGTATTGTGAAAAGTCAGTCTCAAGTGTCTTGAGGCAATCTTTTAGAATTGTATTTATGACGGGGGATGTTTTTGAAGAAGGTTTACCCTATTCTATATGACTAGTGCCATTATCTGTATTACCATTGAGTTCTCTGAATTAAGTCTTTAATATTCTTTAGTTTCTGCTAGCTCTTTGTGAATTTATAATCAATGTTTAGATCCCTGAATTAATACTGTCCCCATTCGAAGCATGCTAAATGTGAACACAGATTATTTTTGGTCTCTTCCACTTACTTTTGTTTGTAAATACTTCTCTGTCTACCAAAGTGTTCAGAGTAATTTTTGACATGTGCGAAGAGTGAGCAGATTAACTTGCGCTAATTTCTCAGTACACAGTGCAAAGTTTGTTTAGAACTGAAACCAGAGTGCGGGTTGCAGCAAAAATATTATTTTAATTTATTGTGCCTTTTTAATGTTCTCCACAAAGAAGGATTCTATGCATGTTGCTGTCCTCTAAGCAGGATGTGTTATTGGGGAATCCAGATATTAGTTTTTTTGTGTGTTATTTCTTTATATACTTTTCTCACAGGGATCAGCTGCTCCATAAGCCCATCAATGCATTAAACTATCACATCTGTCTGTTTTCCATTTGGTGCATGTGGGTCTCCTGTAGTTTCTTCAAGTTCTGCAGAACTACATTCTAGGGTTCTAGGATACTAGATCAAACATTTATCACAGGTTATGGGTTTCTACCAGGAATCATCCCTAGTTTCCACTCACTTGTGTTCAACTTATTGCGTTCATTACCACATATAGATCATATTTGTGAAATCTTTTTTTTTATGATAGCTCTGCTACTCTTTCTTGTCTTCTCACTAGCTATATACTGGAGGGATTATGGCTTCCTGTCAGAACCCCAAATCATGGAACGGACCTTTCTGGTTTACTTGTTCTCCTTTGGGGAGGATCATCCTGTCAATGGGATCCAGCAGCAGAAACGCCCATTTCTGGCAGTGTAAGTGCCCTTGGAATAAGCATGGTCTGATGTTGGCTCCGACGTATGCAATAAGGGTGCCTTTTCAGGTATGCAGCAGTTGTCAGTAGTGAGCCAACTGCAATTTATGCAGTCTTGTGCCAAGATGACTATTTAAAACTTCTGAAACCAGTTGAGAAGTCTTCTGTAAATGTTTCTTTCTCGTTCTTTCTCACATCCTCCTCCAATACAATGAACCTTCTCTTCCTCACTCCCCTATCGCCATCTTATTTCACCTCCTTGTCCATCACGCTCTCTATTTTTTGCTGCTTCCTATTTTTCACCTCTTTTTCCTTCATCTTACACTTTCATACCTCTCTCTTTCTCTCTCCCTATTCTCATCCTCATCCTCATGTATCTCTAACTTTTCCCTCTCCTGCTCCCATTGTGTCTTTCTCTGTTTACTCACTTCTCTTTCTCTTCCTCTCCCTATTTCTTTATATCTCAATTAATCTCACTCATTCCCCCTTTCTCACTCTCTGTCTCCTTTCTATCCCTCTCTGTGCTTCCTCCCTCACTCGTTTTCTCTCTATAGATATTGATATTCCATTCTTTGGTTCGCTTTCCATTTATCCCTTTCTGTTCCAACGATTTATCTGTTCTCTGTCTCCTTCATCTGTCTCTACCCATCGTCCTCTCCATCTCACTTGTCCTTCTCTCTCATCTCTATGACAGTACTAGGATTCTTCCCAACAGTAGGTAGAACGTGAGCTGCTCTTAAGAAAATGGTGATCAGGCTAGTGAAGTTTATAAAGTATTGTTTCTGTGTGTCCTTACATTTGGGGTAATGCATGAAAAACTGATTCTCAATCTCTTTTTTGTATACTTCTTCCCTCTCCCTTACTCTTGTCTCTCTAACCATCTCTTTCTTTTTTCCCTCGCTCTCTCCTGACTCTCTCATCACACGTTCTCTCTTCTTCTTTACCTCCTCTCCCTCTCCTTTCTCTTTCCCTCTCAATCTTTCTGCTCCTTCCAATTTTCTCTTCCTCCCTCTTTAACTCAGTATTTCCTGTTATATCCCTCTATCATCCTGTCCGTTTATGTTACAATATCACACTGCCTCTTAGCCTCTCTCTCTTTTGCTCTGACACTTAATCTCTCTCTCACCTCTCTGTGCAGGGTATGAAGCTACAAAGCTTGCTCTAACTAGTGCTTAGAAGAGGTACTGATAGAACTGTGGGGCTTATTTACAAGCCCCTTGTGCCGCTTGTGCGTCACTTTTAATATGGGAAAAAGTACTTTTAAATACCTTACTTAGATTCAATTCTCACAATATTATAGAACTAGGTATAGGATTAACAAATTATTTTCAACTTGAGCATTTTTGGGGTCCGTTGAGGGAGGCTTATGAGTCCATCTGTGAATATAAACGACAACGTGCTTTTCTCAAAAAGCTTTTCGTAATTCACTATGTTGTGTCTCCACAGCACCATTTTCCAGCCACATTCAGCAAGGTTTTATATGAATAACAGCAGAACATGATGTTAGCGATTCTTTTTGCATGTGTATTAAACAAAATAGTATCATAAACATATATAACTTCCATACATTTCCCAGCAACGATGACTAAGAGAAAACTGATTTACGACCAAACAAAAATGCTTTGCTTAACTATAATCATTTTAGTCAATATAAAAAGAGATGAAAACATACCCTGGTGCTTTGATATGATATATCCTTTAGGTACTTCTCCCAAAAGGAAAATTACATTTGGTCTATCAATGAGTAAATCTGCTTAATGTCTTGCTGCTTTAGTTTGATGTGACAGTCTCCTTAAAAAGAGCAAAAAAGAACACAAAATAATGCAGGGTTGCTGATGTTCCTGTTGCCTTGGCAACAGATTTATTTATTAGAGGTTAAAATGACATGAGTTAATATGCCACATACCTGCTCACTGGCAAACTTTCCTATTTCTGCTCCAGTTGACAATTAAGTCCTGGACAGCTACAGCCAGGGGTTAATGTTACTCATTAGGAGAACTAGGTCATTACAGGGAAATCAAGGCACTTAAGGCAGCATGGGTAAAATACAAAATTCAGCATCTCAACCAGTGAGCCTTTTTATATTAATTAACCTTACTTTCCATGTTAAAAAATTCACGTGTGCACAGGGCAGTGAATCAGATAATTAAAAAAAGCTTGGTTTACTTTTCTGTACTAGTTTTCTTCAATTCCTTTGAACTAGTTTCAGTGATGGGCATAACATTCTTATGTCTATATGATGAGGGGAAAGGGTATTAAAATTAAGAAGGGAATCATCACGCAAATCAGCTTTGCCGCGAGGGAACAAGTAAATAAAAGCCTTGCAAATGAAAATAAATAAGCTTGGCTAATACCTCACCTAAGGAGCAGGCTATAAACCCAACAGAGCCGAAGATATTTAGAGGTACTTCAATGCTTCTTTAATCGGCAGTTACACAGTCATTTGACCTTCAGGAAATTAAACTTTGGAGAGCAATATGCAAGTTTTGGTCGCTATTCTGTTAGACTAAAACCGCCAGAATGAAGGGTGGTCAACTTTTTTATATCGTTTGCAATTTTCTGGTTGAAAGCAGTGATTATTGGCTTAAGTTCCCCTCAAGTGCAAATGTAATGTGCAGTGTTTGACATTATTCATCTGTGAATTATGCTGTAACGTTTTTTGTTGAATCAATACAAAATATAGTATTGTTCGAAGGGGATAGGATGGGGCCGGACTGGACCTGTGCCCTCTGTCTATCTGGGAGCTCTGGTAGTTTCACCAAGTGTATTTCTGGATCTGGTAAAATAGGGCCTGGGATTTTCTCCGTCAGAAATTCGAGCGCGGAACACCAGGCCACTCAATCACCCAAGCAGTGTAACTCCAATGTGGATACCACGCTGGCTGACTCTAACTGAGGGCAATCGTAAAGTGTAAACATAAATACACAGAAACATGACAATATATATATAAATTAGTAAAATGAGGAGAAATTATCTTTAGGTTAATTAGCAGGGTTTCATGATGGTCCAATGCATACCTGAACAATGCATGCCTTTAGCACGTGTTCTCTACCACGACCATGTCTTTACCACGCATGCCTGTACCACGCATGCCTTTACCATGCAATTTTGTGGTAAAGACATGGTGGGTAAAGGGACATGCTTGCTAAAGATCATACCCCTGCTGTGTAAACTGTCCTTTTTCCCCTTGCCCTCAGTTCTAAAAGTTAAACCAATGCCCAAAAACTACCCCGACCCCAGGCCCCCCGCTCTGAGCCCTAAAACTGCTCCCTGCCCTACAAACAACCCAACACCCTCCTCAGCCCTAAAACTTTACCTCACCAAGTCCTCTCCTGTTCGTCCTTCCTCTTCCTTTCTTCCTCTTCTGCCCATCGACTCAACAAGTAGACCGGCATTTCCTTAACCATGCATATGCGTGGTTAAGGCAAGCGTGGTTACATTTGTGTTGGTCAGACATGTGTGGCTGAGCCCGCGTTGTTCCTACCATTTGCCAATTAGCAGACTTAGGGACAGATGTACTAACTTAACTGTTTGCAATTATCTAATAGCGAATGTTTGCGATTCGCTATTAGGTAATGGCAAACAGCGATGTACTACCGTGTGTTTTACACTGTTTGCGATTCCCAGTGGGTTGCAAATAGACCTATCTCATTAATATTCATGAGGTAGGTTGCAATCTGCGACCCATTGGGAATTGCAAAAATCACAGGGATGGTGGCTTGCTGGGGTCAGCAGACCACCATGTCTGTAATTGCTTTTGAATAAAGCAATGTTTTCTGGGGAAAATGCAGCCCATTTTCCTTAAAGGAAAACGGGATGTGTTTCAAAATAAAAATTAAAAGTTTTCTTTTAATTTTTTTAAGCATAGGCAGTGGTCCCTGAGACCAATGCCTACTCTTAAATAACGTTTTCACAACCATTCACAAAGGAGGAGGGGTCCCTTGGGGAATGGGTTTGCAAATGGGTTACCACCTACTTGAAGTAGGGAGTAAAATGCGAATATTTCCCACAGCATTTCAGGGGAAACATCGTTTACAACGCGGGGATTACATCGCGATGCCATTACATCGCGGTTTTTACAACGCAAGTCATTACAACGACTTGCGCTAGATGGCGCTCTAGGACAAGGAATAGTATAATTTACTATCCAACACCTTCCCTACTGTACGTAGACTGGAGTTGGAATAGTAAATTATACTACTCCTAAGTCCTATTCCTTGTCCTAGAGCGCCATCTAGCGCAAGTCGTTGTAACGACTTGCATTGTAAAAACCGCGATGTAGTGTACCGCGATGTAAATGTATGCGTTGTAACGTCATACATCCCATTTCGTTTGCAAAACATTCACACATACCACTGCGAGTCGCTATAAGGAAGGGAGGCCCTTAACATGCCCCTTCCTAATGCTGAATTGCTAACCCATTTTGTGATAGACAAAATAATGTTTGGTTCATAGGAAAATGCTTATTTCCGGTCACAAAGGGCCCAATTCTGTGAATCAGGCCATTTGCGACCTAAAAAAAGCATTGCACATCTGACCCTAAATGAACTTGGTGCCCAAAGGAGATAATAATGACAGGTGATATCTGCGTAGTGCACCACACTGATACCCAAATATTGCATGTCAATTGAACATATCCCATGCTATCATGACAAGGTATGAGATACTTCACAGTAATTAAAAAAGAGCACATTTTAATTGACACATAGTTGCAATGCACAATATTGGTGCAAAACTAACAGCAGTGCAGCGGCCTCTACAAAGTACTGCCCACGGCCTTAAATATGAGAAAAACCAACAGCAAATCTAAAAACTTAATCATGTGCCCTCTCCTTTTAGTCTCATGTACACTATCTCTCTCATGGAACCATATCATAATGTCTCTTCTCTTATCACCTATCTTTAATAGTATGAACATCATGTTTTGTTTCTAATTCCTCACTTCTATTTCTCTAGACCTAAGCCCAACAAATTGAATGGCAAATATATAATTTCACTTCTTTTCTTGATGCCAAGGTATCCTACAAGGGTACCTTGTGAGCCATGTGCTGGAGAAATGTTATCTGGGGTCAACCATCCTTTGACTAGCTTCATGTTCAGGATTAAGGGGATTGCCATAAAGCAGGCCTTCTTCCCATGTAATTTTAAAGAGACTGGTTACTTCACAATTGGATTGTGCTTTTGTGATCCTGGATATTCTGACCAAGAATCTGTTTACCTGGAGGATCTTAAAACATCGTTTTAACAAAACCATTCAGTTTTCTCGAATCGGTACTACTGTGAAAAGACCCAAATGTGATAGGCTGAATGCTTACTAAACTGTCAGACACTGGAGACCAAACAATGCCGCCTCCGGTTCTAGTTGTACAATGGTTCCAATAGTGCGGCTAAGCCCAGCACATAATTCCAGCCAAAACTGCCTCAATCTAGGGCATGTACAGGCAATATGTAGCCAACCGCCCTCACAGGCTTGCTGACATCGAAAACAGGTATTTTCCGGATAGATTTTAAGGAGGGCCTGTGGTGTATAATAAGCCAGCCACTGGGACAGGAAAGCCATCCTTTTAAAATTGGCAACCCTAAGTAGCTTATTGCCATTCTGCGAAATTGCTTGCCATTCTCTATACCAATTCCCTATGCCTCTCAATTTAATTCTAAACACGGACGCAAGAACTGAAGGGGTGCCTGTGTTACCTAAGGGTGCATATTTATTTATCCAGGATCTTACCTGAAGGAAACTAAAAAAACAGGAACCTACTCTGAGTGCCACATCTGGACTGCACCTCCTCCCAGGTCATACATCTGCCTCCTAACAAAAAGTGACTTAACTCTTTAAAACCTTATAACTCCCAAAGTTTAATATGACTACTGTGAAAAAAAGGCCCAAGCTTCTAGCCTCTGACAACCCCAAATATTCAAATCCTGTCGATTTTGCTTTTTGCATAAAAAGAACCCCAAAGTCTAGAAGAGAATTCTTGAAGCGTCTTATATCTTACTTTTTCAGGCAATTTTGATGTTTTTAGAAACACCGGAAGCTGAGTCCCTGCTGCATCAGCCATTTTCCTCATAAAAAAACCATCCAAAGAAACCCTATTATCAAGCAAACTAACTAGAATATCCATAAATGCTGCCTCATAATCAGTTTGAATATATATATAAACTTGTATCTAGCTGCAAAATTGACAGTTTTACTCTTGACGCTTTTTTGTTCCAAATAAACTGTCGAAAAAGTTTATCCAATTCTCTGAAATATGCTGCGCTAACCTTAATCGGGACATTGGAAAAAAGAAAAATTAATAAGGGTAATAATGACATCTTGATCAGGGCAACCCGTCCTATCAAAGAAAGAGGGCGGAAGCCCCATTTACCCAATAAATCTTTGATCTTGCTCAATGTAGCTTCATAGTTTAGGTTATAAAGATCCGCATATCGGTTTGATACATAGATTCCTAAATAGCGGATCAATTCAGGGGAGCATGCTTGTTGTTTCAAAATATCCGGAAGAAAGTTGCAACAAACATTAAGTACTGATACTTCTGTTTTTTTGTGATTAATTTTGTTTCCTCCAATTGCTTCAAACTGAGTGAACTCCTTCAAAATTTGATCAACATTATGCTTTTCCGGTTTAAGGTAGAGTATCACATCATCAGCAAATAATGTAATTTTAGACATCTCCTCTGTAGGAGTTTTTATATCTATGTTCTCCCTAATCTTTACTGCTAATGGCTCTATGAAGAATGTAAACAAAACGGGCGATAGGGGACACCCCTGTCGGGTCCCATGTTTTATATCTATTAAACCTAAAGATTTATAATTTATCCTGACCTGGGCCTGGGCTCCTTGATAGATATTCCGAAGCATGGTAATTATTTGATCTAGAAAACCACATTTTTCAAGGCCATAAAATAGTGCTCCCCTGTTCACAAGGTCAAATGCCTTTTCAGCGTCAACCATCATTATTATTGCAGGGATTTGATGAGTATTAAAATAGTCAATAGCTTGAATAAGAAAACTTGTATTTGATGACATTGATCAGCCTGCTATAAAGCCTGCTTGGTCCTTGTGAATTGATTTGCCCACATTTTCATAAAAATGTCATAATCTACATTTAGGAGACTAATTTGCCTATAAGAGCCAACTTCCCTAGGATTTTCTTTCCCTTTTTAACAAAGCTACCTATGGATGATTTCTTAAAGGCTGTTGGAATTTCCCCCCCCCCCCCCCCCCCTGCACTAACAAAATGAAAAAGGTCAAGCATAAAAGGAAGTAATTCTGCCGAGAAAACTTTATAAAATTCGGTCGGCAGGCTATCATTCCCACAAGCCTTACCTCCAGGCATCGAAGTTAGAGCCCTGAAGATTTCTTCTACCGAAAAGTCGGCCACTAATGCCTCTTTTTGACCTGTTGAAAGTTGAGGGAGGGCTAGATCTTCTAAATAAGACTGAATAGCATGATTAGCTACCTGGTAGTCAGTTGAGTAGAGGTCTTTATAATGACCTATAAAGATTTTAGAGATGTTATTTTGTCCCGAAACTAGATTCTGCGTTCCAGGAATTAACACTTCATTAATTACTGCCGCTTCTTGTTTAACCTTAGTTGACCATGCCATTAATTTCCCTACCATCTGGCTTTCTTTATAAGTTTTTTTCTGATATGCTTTTGTACTGCATATCTCTTCCATGATGAAAAAATTCTCTCAATTGCCCTGTTAAGTTCCTCTCCAGTTACCTGACCCCTGATAGAGCAGCCTCTCCTTTTATTTGTCAAAGCCATCTCCACTGCTTTCTGGGGTTCTCCAATTCGAGCTTTACACTCTCTAACTTGTGCAGCAATAAAAGCTATGATTTGTCCTCTAATTGCTGCTTTAAATGCCCCCCAAACTGAAAAAAGACTTGCTGTTCCTCTGTTAATCTCAAAAAATTCCCCTATCCATTCCTTCGTATCCCCTACCCACTGTTGGTTGGTTAAGAGAAGTCGATCCATCTGCCACCTGGATTTCTCTCTAACCCCCAATCCAAAATCAATTTCTATTTTTATTAAAGAATGGTCTGAGAAAGAATTAGCCATGATCTCCGTATTTGAACAGCTCAGAGAGCGTGATACTAGAAAGAAATCAATACGGGAAGCTGACCTAAATTGGCTGGAATAATAGGTAAACTGTTTTGCTACACCATGAGCCCTTCTCCAAGGATCCACCAATTGATGATCCTGTTTAATAAGATCTATCAAATTCTTAGTCCTAGGTTTCATCTGCTTTTTTGTCTTATTAGATGTATCTAATTGCAGCTCCTGAATAAAATTAAAATCTCCTCCTAAAATGATCGGGCCTAGCGCCGTTCTTGCTCTATCATTAATACTTTTGAGCACCACAGAGTCATCCACAACGGGTGCATAGTAATTCACCAGATTCACCAAATTCCCATCCATCTTTACCTGCATCCAGAGCCATCTACCATAAGGATCTCTATCAACTTGAACAATTTCACAATTTAAACCTTGTCTAAGATAGATATCCACCCCTCGAATTGCTTCCTGAGCTGAAGCAAAATAGGCCTTAGAAAAATATTTTGGAATAAACAATTTAGGTTGATTAGTTTTAAAATGGGTCTCTTGCAAAAATAAAAATTGGGGAGAAAAGGCTGCCAACCATCTTATCAAGCCACCATACTTTTGCTTATTCGAAATACCATTTACATTAATGGAAATAATACGAGCATTAGTACCCATTTTTCGTCTTATTGTTCAAAATTACATCAGTAAACATACCCTTTTTCAAATTATACTCTTTTACAAAATTCTGGTTATCGCTTCTCTGCTCTTTTACTTTTTTCAAACCACCACCCTCCCTCGGTGCCCTAACCTTAACCCACTCCAAACCCCTGTGAACCTTCCCTCTACTGGCAGATGGGGCATTGCCCGCCTTACTCCCTGCCACCCCAAAAAATGGGCCCTTGATATCGGGTGCAATGTTATTGCACCCTGGTGTGATGCCTCACCCGCCCCCTCTGGAAGAGAAAAAAAACACACAGGAGAGAAAAAGAAAATTCACAAAGAAACCCCAAAAACCACAAAACAAATGTCCCTAACATCAGAGCAAACCGCTTTACTTGTCCTTCGTAATTTGTTGCAAAAGTTCCTGGGCTTCATCTAAACTTGTAAACATATGATACTTGTCATGAACCACAACTCGTAGTTTTGACTGTTGGGCAATAGCTGCTTGGGCTCCCTGTGCTTTAAATAAATAGAGAAGCTGGACAATTTCTTTCCTGTGACGCGCTGATGCTGCGCTCATATCTGAGAATATATGGCAACTGGGAACCTCTCGAGATGAGAGTTGCTTCTTTTGTATTGCCCTAGTTAGAATCTGTACCTTCAGGCGGTAGTCTGAAAAATTCACTAGGATAGTTCTGGGCAATTTTGAATTTGGGAAGGGCTGTGCTGGTACCCTGTGGGTGTGAGTGATCATGAGATCTCCTGAGAATTCAGGGAGCACCATCTCTTTTATAAATGACTCGACCCACTGTACTGGCTGAGACCCTTCGCAAGCCCAACCAAGCGTAGATTAATCCTACGTGAATGATTTGCTAATTCATCGAGTTTCGCTTACAGTAGATTCTTTTGTTTCTTATCCGTTAGGACTTGCTTCTGCATAGAGGTCATCTGGTCCTCTAACTGGGAAATTCTAGTTTCAGCCTCTTGCAGTCTGGATGGTAAGACCCCTACTACTTCTTCTATTTTGGAAAGTCAGACATGCACTGCTGCAATTTCCGTTGCTTGTGTGGCCTTCATTTCCCTGATCTCGTCCAGGATAAGATTTAACATTCCTTTTATATCACAATGGAAAGATATGCCTGCCGTGTTTGCAGATTCCGAGTGAGCTGGTGCGATTACTTCAACCTCTTCCATTGAAACTGAAGTTAAATTTAAAGATTGTGAATTCAATAGAGGTTAAAAAAGCAGAGAAGGTGCCAGAGCGGTCGTCTCAGGACTTGGTAGTGACTGTGGTAATGGCTGCGGCTGAGGCTGCGGCTGAGACTGAGGCTGAGACTGGGAAATCAGTGCATAGTTAGTTCTATCGCTATCCTGCTTAGGGGGTAGCTTAGAGGCCTGCTGTGACATAGAGAGAGGGAGCTGGGACTGAGATTGAGATGTCTTGAGGTTTTGAAACATTGGGTATTCCTTGGTTTTGCCTGTAGGTGTATCGGAGAGATCTGGCTGACTGTTCTCTTGATTGTCCATAAGGAGATCACTGGCCTGGTTTCCTACCATCATAGTTGAGTCAGATATTTCGCTACCAGGTTCGAACACCTCTGAAATTATATTAGTTGTTATCTGGCATGAAGGATTAAGCTTTGCCTGGCTTGTGCCCCCTAGGCCCTCCTCTCCCTGACCCAGAAGCTCATCCTCAGAGCATGAGGGGCTTACTATAGGGGAAGAGCCACGCCGGACCTTCTGCATACACTCATGCTTGCGCTCCACCTTGGCCTTTGCGGTTAGCTTCATCTGTGTAGTACGGGCTTTAGATTTAAGGGACATATTTGTGTCCGTCTGAGTCGGTGAACTTAGATTCTTGGTATGTCTTCCTATTAGGTAGGGTACTACTTTTTAGAATGCTTACCCCCCCTTTCTCTGTGATAGTCAAAGAAAGTCAGGCAATACCAGATGAGGAAAATATCACAGTCTTGCCTCGGGATCACCACAAAAGGGTATCCCCTATTGATTAACTATTGCATGCCTTTTTCTCACCTTGTTAGTTTATTGTTCTTCCAGCCCGTTGCAGCCCGTTGCAGCCACCAGGGAGCTCGCCTTTCTTTTTTTTTAACCCAGCTAAACCTCCAGAGTCTAAATATCCTTCAAATATCGGGTTAAAAAAATCCAGATATAAGCCCCAGCTCGGCGCTGCTTGATCAGCTGTGACAGTCGAGGGGAGAAAGAAGGTAAAATATGGAGATGGGGCCAAATGGAAGGCAGGTCCAGAGTAATCCACAGCAATCCACACTACTGCTCCTGCCGCCTTCCGCCTTACACAAGCTTGTTTATGCTTGTACGGTACAAGGTACAAGTTACAAGTTAAGGGACAACCAGCAACAGCAAAAGCTCTCCGAGCCTGCAAGCTCAGACACTCCACACAGCTGCAGATGAACCAAGAAGCTTGGCCTTCTCACTCTCCTTTATCTTTATCTCTGAGTTGCCAAAAGCCACAGCAATCACCAAAAATCACCAAGGCACCCGGTTGCAAAGGGGAGAAGCGCCCCCTCTATTCTGCATCTCACCTTATTTAGTTTAATTCTGCCCATCGCTGCTACCAGAGGAAGGGGAACTCCCTCCTTTTTCTTGTTCTCCCAAGAAACCGAAGTCGTGAGGCAGCCTCTTTGACCGGCTTTGACCCCCTGTAGCACTACCAACAGCCTGGTTGGTGAGGAGGTGAGGAAGCGGGGGCCCAAGATCCAAGCAGGCAGATCCAGAGCAGGTTACACACCTCTCTCCCTTGCGTCACAATTATCCCAATAAACGTTCGTCCACCAGCTCCAGTTCAGCACCAAGCTTTCATTGCGCCTTGCGCCTTACACCATTCAAAGAAAGCCTAGTAGAACCGAAGCAGCACCTTATCCTGGTTTAACCGGTCTTTTCCTTTTACCGTCCGAGCGGTAAAACCAGCAGTAAAACGAGCAGCAGCCTGCCGGAAAAAAACACCTCTCCAAATCTCTCACACGCCGCTGAGCTGAGAGCCTTGCATCTCGGTCAACGGCTGAGCTTCCAGGTGCGGGGCGGGGCGAAGATCAGCCGAGGCTAAGTGCAGGCGGGATCTGCCATAGCCCCGTCTTTCGAATGTACAATTTTTCTACATGTTTCGAAGATGAAATTATATTTATTTTCAACTATTTACATTAATTTAAATTAATTTAACATTATTTTCCATGGGTTTTATTTTAAAACCCTTTTCTCATTTTTTGCTTTTGAGGGTGTTGCAGTACCATTGGTTGGCCACTTTAGCTCTGGGCTGGAATACTTTACTACCGTTTTGAATCACTTTTTGGCTGTAGTAACTTTAGAAGTTCAGGGTGAGAATAGGATTGGGCTTACTGTTTTGTGCATGGGTAGACGTCTCTCATTTTCCAGTCACTCACCACTGTCCCTCCTACATTTACAACTAAAACATATACTTATGTGTGAGGAGACTCCGCACTCAGTGCACAGATTTCTGCTCTAAAAAGCATTTCCAAAGTAGATGTTTCTCCCTTGGATCGAATTTAAAAGAGATGACTGGAGAACATTGAAAACCATAAAGTAAGACAGTACACATTTTATACTTGTAAATAAACATACGGCATTCACTTGTTTCCCCGTACTTCATAAAATCTACATAGCTTCCTGATCCACATGGCACTAGGCATTTGTTTCAATCTATATGGTTTCCAAGACTATTTTCTTTTTTTTACTAAAACACCAAAATACTGTCATTGCTGAACATGGGAACTATGATCACCTCTTCTTTAGTGCCTGTTGAAGAAGGTTGTACATTTTTTGTATAGGTTTTCAATTTATTTTCTTTTGATAAAAACGTTCAACTCCCAAGGATTAAGGTCCATAAGCATAATGTCCTCATCATGCCTAAATGATTAAAACTCTTTATTCCCTAGTATTGATGATGATGAGCTTGCAGATTTTAAACAAACTTGATGGTCGACCTTGTGTAAGGAGATTGGAATGGGACAGGTATATATGCTTCTTGAAGGCTATTCACAATATGCAGACCCTTTCTGTATTTATTTCTGATACATACACCTTAATGTAGCCTAATGAATAATAGTAGCAAATAAATATGAATGCACAATTCAAAAAGGTTGCTCCAAAACATTGATCTAGCCACTTTATCGAAACCATTCTCAATAAAGCTCAATAAAGGCTGCATAGATAAATCGGTGCCACCCTAATTTCACATATATTTCTCAGATCATTTTTAGGGCAAGTCATTGTCAAGATTTTAGGATGCTGATCTAAAAGCAATTTATTTCACTAGTATGATGTTATTGATTTGGGGCAATTCTTAAAAGCATTTGAGGATGTGTCTGGAAAATAGTGTGCCTGTGATATCCAGACACGTTATTCTTCAGTACCTGCTTGGTCTTGAAGGCAACAACGATGACTGCATTTCAATATTAGATTGCATTTCAATATCAGTGATAAAATATTTGAAACTTAGCAGCGATTTATTGTCTATTTAGATCGATGTTGTTGTGGCAGGATGATCAGAAGACCATTGCAAACTTGGGCCCATAATTATTTTACAGTTGTAATTGCTTTATGCATGAACAGCTTTGTTGGGTGTTGAATTGATAGGTAGGCAGTTCCAACATTTAATATGGCATTTTTCAAGTTTCAGGCCTGTTAATCAGTACAACCTTCAAATTAAGTTCTTGCTTCGTTTAATAATGCATATTCACACAATTTATGTTTCTTCAGATAAACGATTCAAACATCAGATTTTCCCTTTTCGTATTTATTTATTTAAGTACTCATTTACTTATTTTAATACTCGTCTTCTGCCCTATTTTTTAATGCTAGCTATTCCTAAGTATAGAAAACTGGGTTATATCATTCATCACTTGTATACATTTTACAAAGTCTACAATAATCGAAGACGTGTATTTATCAATCTATGTGTACGCAAATCATTCAATGCCTCCTTTTGAGCCCAAGTATTTCTGATCCTTCTTCGATTCCAAACATATATGGACCCTGATAAAGGTGTGGTCTTTTGACTCTGTAACATATTGAAGGACCTTGTCAACACTTTTGGGACAGGATTCAAAATAGTTTGATGTACGATAATATTGAGTAACCAACATTAATATATTCTGGAGGAACAGATTCCTTTTGTTTTTGTGGGATGAACTGGAATGTTGTTATTAATATGACCTTTAGTCAAGGTCAAATTCAAGTGAACAGTCCACTGCAGTAACGTCTGTCCTTTGCTGTCTGTCTGTTGTTTGGAGAGGGCCAGGATGATTAAATCCTGCTTCATTAGTCCAGTGTTAACAAAGTAAGTAAATTACAGACTACTGCAGAATCTGACTTTATGTGCAGATTTTTATATTATCCTTCTTAAATGCCATGCTATTTGCTCTTCTATTTTCTCACTGAAAATACCCAAACCATTGAACATGGTTCAGATGCTGGTGGTTGCTTCAGTTCAAACACAAGAAACTATGTCTATTACATACAGAAATGTCGGATTATGTTCTCTTCTTATTTCTTCACTTTTGTTTACGCTTTGTAGTGCGATGCATGAATCTTTTTCTAAATTGGCTCTGCAAACCAGCTCGTAAAGTTGACTGGCCTACAACAAATGTGGTTTTATGAGACAACTCCGCTTTTTCTCTATTAACAGTTGGAATTCCATTTTGAGACTCACTCCAACGTCATCTTTTAAAGGCATCCTTAGAATAAACCTTTCTAAAAGATTAGTTTCTATTCAAACCTCATCAAGGTTTGAGTCCCTGATATCTGTCCAATGGTCCTGACTATCAAATAGTTTCCTTAAAATCTTTATTATGGAAAGCACATTATGTATAGATGTCACCAATAAGTATAGGGTAATGTTGTGTGGTATCAGTGAGGATGAAGATTGTCTTGATTTGGTGGGAGCGCTCTTTGGAAAGTTGTTTGCGAGGGCTTTATCAGTGAAATCAATAGCTCCAAGTCATCTAAAGAGCAACGCAGCAGCGGTAGAAGAAAATGAGTAAAATGACCTTCTATTTTATTGCACTGCATTTATGAGTTATCCTTCTCAGCCCCTAGACACACATGGAATAGACAATATTGCTAGTAGATTTTTTCTTTTGAGGAGTGACTAGATTTTGGAAGATTTTATCAACAACACAGCTTTCGATACTCAATTAGAAGAATCCCTACTATCCTCCAAAAATGTTCCGACGTGTATAATATTTGTGACATTCAATTAAATCTTTTAGAAGTTTGTCCTAAAATATTAGCCGAGGTAGATTGCTTTATGTATCTTGAAATAACTCAGCTATTATTTTTGTGTTTCTATGGGCCAACATTTGAGATTGAATTTTCTTAGATCCTTCCACCTTTGACCATTTTTCAAAACAATTGTTCTGTGTCTTAGTTCACTAAACAGGCACCTGAAATGTATTTAATAAAATGCTTTAGTCCTTTGAACTTTTATAGAGACAGCAAATACATTTATCGAAATTTGCACACTTACATTTCACTGAAGAAACTTGTCACATCCTAGTACTAATGTACACAAAGAGAACAAGAGGTGAGGTGAAGGTGGCTTGCTTCTCGCTTATCTGTGCTAACAGTTTTAAAAAGAGTACATACGCTCCTCTTGGTCCAAGCACTTATGCACTGAAAGAGACAGGGTGTGGATAATCAGTAAAGAGGCAGTGAATGACCTATAAGATCTGCCACTGGAATGCCCCCGCACAAGCATTATACGTTCCTCTAGCAGGCATTTTCTGGTGAGTAAAATGAAAATGATAGTTTTTCCTTTGAGGTATTACCAAATTTATGAAAATGCCTTATAGGTTATGATCTTGTTGCTAGACCCGAAGCTATCAAATGTCTCTACAATCATTCATCAGAATCTCACAGGACATTCCTTGGTTTTCGCTCACATTAATTAAATGGTTAAATGGTTATACTGTGGTTATACATCATACAACTGTTTTTCACTCTGACATTGTCATCAAACTCTAGATCAACCTTATTTTACTGAGCTAAAACCGACTCCAAAAAGCTACTGCCTACATTTCTGCGTGCTGTGAGCTAATGTAAGCTCATCAAACTGTGGAAGTGTCCTGTGTTGGGAACAATGATTAGCACAAATGACTGTGTCTTCCATTTAGGTATCTGCTTGTCAAGACTGAAGCTCCCTCAATTGCTATTTTGCATAAGGGATTATTTTAGCCCTGTATAGCCTCATACGTTCCTTCACTGAAAGAGGTTCAAGCACTGACTCTTCAATCTATCTACTGTTTTCTATTTTTAACCGTTTTGGGGTTTTTATTGTAATATTCTGGACTTTCTTGATTGTGTAAAAAGACTGAAATCTCAACCTCACCACATGCTCACCAGTTTCAGGACTTTTCTCTGACTCCTGGCATTGACCAATATTAAGGGCACTGACATTTACCACTGATGTCAAATGGCCTCACATACTATTGACAACCAAGTGGTTAACTAAATTACTTCCTTTGTACATGTAATTCTATCAGGGAAGGTTGTCAAGGAGTCAAGGCATACTCTCAGAGGTGATAAATGCAGTATGCCTGAGTAATTGCAGACAGTAACCTCCATGTTCAGCTATAACTATGCATTTGAAAAAATGAACAGGTTTTAAATGACATATAAGAAAGTTATGGCTATTAAAAGAAAAACTGCAAAATAAATAAAAATACTAGAATCTTCTGTAACAAAAAATGATTTTCAACTTTATTATAACATCTTTATGGTCATAAACTATATAGGAATACATGGGTCCTGTGGTGGGTATTGTGAAAATGTTGTAGGAAATGTGGAAACATCCAGTCAGTGGTGCAAATGTGCACTAAGGAGATACTTTGCATCAAACATGCTAAGACAGATCTTTACTATAAGAATCCTATTGTCCTGTGATACAAGACTGACCACCTCAGTGGCTTTAGACCAGTAGCACCTACATACACATATAGTCAGCAGAATGGATTGAGAGACAGACTGGACTGTGAGATTTCTAGACTACTGTGTTGATATCAGAGGTACTGTAAAACCTAGTATGGCATTGCAAACCCTTCTGTAAATATAAAAATTGGGCGTAATGAACAGAACATTGCCCTAATCAATGGATTAAACAAGTGAAATTCTTCCTTTATAAAGGGGCAGAAAATAGATTGTTAAGGGTTGTTGTTGGTACAGCACACAGTAATAGAGTCTTTACATGTAAATATGTGACATTGCCTACTCTTAAAAAATGAAACTGAAAAGTTTCATTTTTGTTTTTGAAACACTTCCATTTTTCCTTTAAGGAAAATGGGCTGCTTTTAAAATAAAATGTTGCTTTATTTAAAAAGCAAAGAAAAAACATGTGTGTCGGCTGTCCCCAGCATGCCACCATCCGTTTGTTATTACCCATTCCCAAAAGGGTCGCAAATTTCAACCTGCCTCCAGAATATTGAATCACAAAATGTGTCTGATAACAAATTAGTACATTTCCTTTTGCGACTTGCAAATTGTGAATCGCTAAAATTTGCAAATTGCTAGTTGCAAAAGGAAATGGTTTTACAGTGGCCCTATGTTCCTTCAACCAACCAATTCAGAGTTTTTTAGTCAGTTGTTGTCCCCTCTTGTTCTGGTTCCAATGGTAAGATGTAAGAACCCATTTTGCTACTGCTAACCCTGCAAAAAAATTAATTGAAACTGTAAAATGGTGTTTGGTCAGATCATGAACCCCTTTTGTGAGTCTGAAAATCTTTTTTTCTGACTCACAAAATGGGTTTTGCGGTTCATTCTAAATTGCAAGTGGAAGGGGAAGTGAAAGGCGTGTCACCTCCTAATTGCATTTGGAATGGTATCTATCAATTGTTTTGGACCACAACTGTGTTTACAAATTATTTCAAACTTCTCAAAACCTCTAAGGAGGTGGCAAACCATTCACGAAGGGGAAGTTGTGTCCTTTCAACAGTTTCTCCTTTGGGAATTGTATTGGACAGTCTCAGAGAGAGTATGGAGTGACCCAGGAGTCTATTGCTGCATCCCCTCATTTCTTCCCAAATAGGAAATATTTTTTAAAGCAGCATTTGTTCCTTTGAGGATATTTTCCTAAAATATTTCCCATTAGAGAATGTGACTGCAGAGATGGACTTCAGCAGTACCTTGCAGTCTGCATTACTGAATTGACAGCCAATTGCAGGTTGTGCTAAATTAGAGACCTCACTAAAAACATTCAGTCATCACAACATTCCGCGATCCCCCACTAATGAACATTTTGCATAACGGACTATTAGCAGACAATTAGAGTTCCAAAAAACAGCCTGGCCGCAAAGATTAGTGTGCAATTTCCACCCACTAATTTGTGACCACTCTATTCCTAAAGCATAGCCAACCGTACCTTTGGTAAGCATGATCTGTATGCAGGATTCAAACCTATTGGCAAACATCTTTACTTTCCAAAGACAATTCTCGAAAGAGTCATTTATTAAAGAGACCATGTCAGCATCAAATGGGCGGTTTCCCTCATTGTGTGCTAAATGCATTTTTAGTACTTATTTTTTGTTATCGATTGTTGAGCATTTCCACCAGAAATGAACTAGGGCATGTTTACTTAAAATAATGGAGGCGGCATAAACCATTATTAGGTTGATGCTGGGAATTAAGAAATGTGGGGGGGTATATGTTATAAAAATGGGACACGACATTCGGCACATTTTAGCCTGTTGAAGTCAATATCCAACAACAAGCATTCAAGGCGCTACATTTTTTGTTAGCTACCGAATATGATGGCTGAATCTTGTTGATGTTTATTTAAATGTTTATATACACTCATATGCTTGCTCCCTCACATATGCGCTGAAAAACAAAATGCATCCGCCATGCTTTTGCTGAAAGCAGAGTTAGTGCAAGTCATACGGAAATGTCTGATGGATACAAATGCAGCACCCCAATGGTAGCTGGGTGTTCATGTATGAACTGTTCTGGATGCTTACTGATTCATTGAAAATGATATTTGCTCTCCGTTGCATCCTAGCGACGCTCTTTCTATAATAGTACCCTCAAATACATACATACATGATACATACATACATACCTACATACACACGCACGTTTGCACTTGCTTTTTCGCTGTAGTGTGTCTGAAACCAGCAAACTGCACGCTGTGCCCTACATTGCTCATACATGCCCTACAGTGTGGTAACATGATCAGTGTAGTTGTGAATGTAGAGCCCTGGTTTTATTTTTCTTATAATTTCATCTTCATGGTCTATTTACACATGAATGATGTTCAGCGATTGTATACGATGCGGTTTTATCATTTGTGTCTTTCCCTTTTAGATATGTTTTCTGTAACTAATGTTGCACTGTGCTTCTTTGAAATATTAATTAGATAGTGCATTTGTTTTAAATCTCTAAACTAAAAATATCGATTGGATGATTAAATTGCATATTTAAGGTTATGGATGTCATTAGGTTAAATTTGCTGATTGGTTTAGTTATTAATGTTTTACAAAAAGCAGTGTGATAAACCTGGTGATTAATTCTACGTAATTAGTTCCTACTGGAAACATTCCACTAACAGTAAACCAATTATTTTCCTGTACCACATGAAGGAAAACAGTTCTAATTTCTAAATGCTATAATGCATTAGAAAATGACATATGTTCTGCATCTATTGTGCATCTGCTTTAAATGGTTCCAGTTAAAACAATATTACCTCCTCCAATATAATATATATACCTTACTGGAAATAATATTTTTCATGTATAAATGGGTTTATGTATTGGTATTGATGAAGTTTGAGTACGCCTGGGGAACATGTGACTGCTCTTGGTAGTGAAATGATTCTGGTTTGCACATATTTCGAATTTATTGGGATCGGTAAGAAAGGATGGTTGTGTGTCTTTTCAGGTAAGTCCTCCAGAATGCAGGAGATCCACACCACTGATGGTGGTGTCCCAATTTTATTCAAATAATTTATTTTAACAGAATAGCTCATTTACGGTGAAGATGATGTGGGAAAATTTTGAATAGTGTCCTTTTATTAGGATCTCAACAGCCTGCACAATATGCTTCAGTGGGACCAGCATAAAGTCAGTGATCCTAGCAATTAGTGTGCTGTCCCACTCCAGGTAGGAGAGGACAAGATCTTAAATTGTTGATCTGAAGTCACTTTCTATTGTTTTGTTTTTTCTTTAATGAGTGGCATAGAGGGCATTCAGCGTATTGTAACTTTAAGAGTAACTTAGTTACTCTAGTCAGGGTCCAGTAATTTTGTTTTAAAGGTCATTAGAACATTGGAATGTTGAGCGCTCCATTGAAGGCAATGGAGTGCTCTGGGATTCTAATGGCTGATTGAAGCCCAGAGAAGAACATTCCAATGCATTTTTCATTTCACAGCTGTTGCTGTGAACAAAGGCCTTTCAGAGCCTGAAGGGATTTAAGCAACCTTGGGATCCGAGAGGGCTATGTTTTAACAAATTTGAACATTCTGCCCTCTAGGGGTGAAATGTTCTAATAGCCTTAGAGCCCTCTGTAGCAGGCTCTCCCGGCCAATAAAAGTCTGCTCCCTTGTTAAAGGCCCAAGCCGAAAGCGAGAGCCTTTAAAGCTAGACCAGGCCTTTAATGGCCGGTAGAGCCTGCTACGTCTTGCTTCATGGCTTTATTCTTGCCCAGTCATTGCACGGAGTAGAACACTGGGAAGACATTGCTTTTGATTTTTGGTGCGCCTTAAATGATGATGGAGGCCATGGAATAAATAGATACTGTAAACAGGAGTGCCGAGCAAGATAATGCAGCGCTCCTGTAGCTGCAGACAGAGAAGCTGGACCTACAACAGCTGTTGCTGGTGTTGCGCCAGTTCAATGGAGAGACCCCTACTGTTCCTGGGTGTACTACTACTTAACTTCATGCACAAGTGTTAACTGTTGCATGCCAGAAGACACACCTTACATGTGCACGGTGATGTGTTAAGGCATGGTAATGTTTAATACTGTAACATGCAATAATAATATTGGGACTGTATTCTGCAGTGTGCATCAGCATTTTCAAATTGTCAAGACGTGTACTCATTCATGAAAGTTGCTAGGTTGGTTTTGACTTGCCATACTGAGGTCGAAACCAACCGAATGAAGCTGAAAACCAAAAGGCAGTACTGCTAGACCTTACACTTCCATTTTGAGTTGACTGAATGCGACTCAGACCATCTTTGAGTATGATACCACGCATGCAACAAACTGAATTTTAGCGCATTGTTTGTGCCATTAAGGTAGGAAGCAGCCTCCTTACCCTCATGGTTTCTGGCAGTTATCTGCATTCTATATCTGATCAATTTATTTTGAATCCCTGTAGCCGTACCGGCTTATTCCCAGGAATATTCTCCCTCTGACTGCAACATTCCTGATTAATTTGGCGCTACAAGCAGGTACCGATTGTAATACGAGTTTTTGAACTGCCATGTGTAGCTCCTGAACAGGGTAGTTGAATTTACACTTTATTTTTGTTATCATTTTTTCAGATTCCAAGACCAAGTCCTAGTCCTGAGGAGAACCCCCCAGCAAGTTGGGGTTCGAAACACGTTGGCTGTAGAGAATGGGTTAATTACCATAGGGCATGTCTTGAGGGAATTAGTCAAAATAGGTGTTCCCCGCCCAGACAACACCCGATGACAGTGTGTAACCTCATTACTCATGACACAGGCAGGACAATAGGCAGAGGCATTGTTGTAGGAACATGATAGTGTCCGCCTAGTGCTTTTGTTTAAGTAAGGACTGGTCAATTGTAAGGGTTTATTATTGCTCATGTATGTTTACTTCATGTTTTGAATTTTTTGTACTGTGTTCTCTCACAAATGTGTTGTTTTGATGTGTCTAAGTTTGCTTTATGTGAAAAAGATCATTATTTGACAATGTGCATCTAAATGAAGTGTTTCCCATTTCATGACAAAACGGCATACTCTTGTCTTTATAAAAAGTTATTAGTTAAGTGAAATAAATCACATAGAGTTTAGAACTCTTGGTCTAAGGTCTTATTTACTCATTAATTTGGTGTTAACAGTCTGTCTGGACACTCTGTTTGTTTCCTACTATTGTAGTAGTCCAGTCCAGACAGTCAGAGGACCCAAGCCTTGCTTGTTTAAAAAGACTTTACACTTCTGCAGGGGTCCGCGTGGATTACATTGCACCTATGGTGGACCAGAGGACAGTCTTCTTGTTGCCAATGGGAAGTTGTGCGCAAGATTCAATACCATGGTGTGTGCGGTCTGTAACATCTCTCAAACTGCAATTAGCTGGGTGCTAAATATGATGATGAGTAAGAGAATACAATTTTCAACAATTGTTGCTTGTTTCCCATGAACAGGGACAGAGAGTGAAAAAGAACATGTCACATTCTCTCCTTGTTATGCAGATTAAATTGGATTCCAAAGCAAAAATAGATGATTTTATATATTTTGGTGTGCTATTTTTTGATTGTGCTTTAATATTTGCGAACATTACACAGTTTTAGTTAAAAATGTAACAATTTATGTTTATGTGAAAATGCATGTGTTGAGAGTAGTTTATTTTCACACCACACCCCAGGAGTGCGTTAAATATCCAGTGTTCATGAGCAATAACACAGTGCTTACGTTTAAAGTGCAAACTGAAACATCATACATGTGAATGATGTGTTGTGTGTCAGTGGAGATGTCATTGTGGGCTCTAGTTTGTGTTGTTTATTTATTGTGTCCAGTGTTCAAAGACATCAAAATAGTGCAAAATGGTATGTTGCAAGGTGAAACATCACATGTCCTACAGAAGCAAGTGATGTGTCCAGGAACATGTGATAGTCTACTGAGTTAGTTATAAATTGCACCCTCGCCAGGCACTGCTTATAACTTCAAATACTACATCATTCATGATGTGCTAAATAGCTTTTAGTATTATGGCTTTGAATTACGATACTAAAATTAAACATTTCTGGCATGAGTTATTAATCATTATTCAATGATATGATGAGTTAAGATCATTGTGTACAGATGTAGAGGATATCTATTTGAAAGACTGGTATCTTAGTATCATCATAGTCAGCAA
Source organism: Triturus cristatus (assembly GCF_964204655.1). Taxonomy (NCBI): domain Eukaryota; kingdom Metazoa; phylum Chordata; class Amphibia; order Caudata; family Salamandridae; genus Triturus; species Triturus cristatus. Next base: position 241,753,211 of record NC_140584.1, on the reverse strand, counting down.
TAGCCCATCCTCGGTGTTCTCTAGGGTTTGCCATTCATGAACAGGCAGCAGTATCAACACAAAAAAAAAGAAACACAAATAAAAGAACACAAAGAGTGCACAATATTCAGTCACATCTTTCCTGTTTTCTCCTCTTTTGCTTTGAATTAGTCATTTTTCCCTTTTGTAAATTCGGTAATGCTTTATTAAAGAAAATCCAGTAATGTATAGTATTTTAAGTAGAAATGGGTATGTAAAAGCACTTATAAACAACGAAAGGATAATGGCATTGAGCATGAAATATGTAACAAAGATACTAAATACATAGTTTAGTATATATATGGTATAGTGCTCTAATAATCTGATTCAAGCAAATAGCATTTTAAGACTTTTTAAGAATAAAAGATGAAAAAGGAGAGAAAAAGAGGGGAGAGAAGAAGGAAAAGAAGGGAAAACATCTTAGTAAAATCAAAGTAATATAAATATAAACAGTGTAATTATAATACATAAAGCAGCCTAATAATTCTGTAAAAATGTTATGGGAGTTTGAAAATAGTGCTGGTAACTGAAGAGATGACAGCTTGTCTGGATAACAAGGATGTGAGTGGCAACCATAACAAGTATCATTAAATCATCAGATGTGTAGTATTGGTGTTACCTCTATTCAGTCAATGGTTGACAAAGGGCATGATTTAGATCTCGACGGATGGGTTACTCGGTGGTGGATATCTCATCCGCCGAAATATAAATCCCGTTATATCCTATGGGATTTATATTTCGGCTGATGGGATATCCGTCACTTTTGTGACTGAGGAACCCACCCACCAAGATCTAAATCAGGCCGAAACTATGTTCCACCATAAGACAAGAAAAAATGTTGTGGTATCCTTCCAATTGGATGAGATGATTTCTAGATTTTCTAGGAGAGAGTTAGAGCAAGTGAGTAGGGGTGTAGCCAAGGAAACAGAGTGAGTGATATCGGTGAGAAAAAATGACTTCGGAGTTTGTAAAATGTAAACCATGCTTCGAATTGAAATAGGGGTGAATAGAGAATGTTCAATTAGGTACATAATAGTAGGTTAATAATGAGGGTCATGAGAGAAGGAAGGCCTTATCTTTTTAAGGGTAAAGGCAGAGTGATACTTTCTAAGGTTCAGAAAGTTAATCTCTCCATTTTCTTTGTGCTGTTGTGCTTGGGCTAAAGAAAGGCATACCTTTTGCTTATTCCATAAAACTGTATCAGTAAACTATTGAGAGATTTAAAGGATGCATGTGGGAGATTAACAGGAAGCACAGATAAATAAAAATGAATGATTGGCAGCATCATCATTTTGATAGTGGCTAGCCTTCCCCGTCATGACAAAAACAGGGGAGACCATCGGTCAGAGAGAGTTAGTATTTTTGATTTAACCATATTGAGATTAATCATAATTGTATCTTCGATAGAACTTGCATATGCCTAAGTATTTGATACTTTTAGAATTCCAAGGAAAACCTGTATCTTTAAACATTTCATGAAAACAATATTTATTTAGCAGCAGAACTTCTGATTGGTCTATGTTGAGTTTATATCCCGAAATTGCAGGGCAAATTTACTAAAAATTGTTTGTGAATGGGAGAGAGCTGAAAAGCACTATGTATACTAACATATGATGTTTTTCAGCTGTCACCCTGTGCTGGTGCACTTGTGTCTGCCTAGTCGCAATGCAGGCACCCTTGCACTGTAGTTTATTGTTAGAATGCCAACAGCATGAGAGCAGCATTTAGATTGGCCGCAGGGGAGTCTGGGAGCCTGTGCTGCAGTGGAGCCAGAGAGGAGCAGAACAGAGGCGATGCAGTCGGTGGCAGGTAAGTTTAGATATATATTACCTACTGGAGGTTGCCAGTAGGTAGTTATAGTTTGAACCTAGTTTCCATAGGAAAAGCATTTTTTGATTTGCTAATAACTTTGGCGTCGTTTGACGAATCTTTGCAAAATTCTCCCCAAAAAAAGTCTATCCAGGTCAGCTCCTATCCTGAAAGATTGCGGGTGATGCGTCAAGCAGGGGCTGAGAAAAAAGGGGGGTCCCAAAACGCGTTGTCTCCTTGTTAATTTCCATAGGAAATTCTGAGCCAGGCTACAGCCCGAACTGCTGAACAGAATTACCCCAAATTTGGCAAAAAGGTAGAGATTGGTTCAGAAAACGACCCTTTTTTTAAATGGTGTAAATCCGTTCATTAGTTTTTGAGAAATTCAAAAAATAAGAGTAACAAAATCAATTTCCCATAGGAAACTTTGGGCAAGGCTAGAGCCGAAACTGCTGAACGGAATTCCGCCAAATTTGGCACAAAGGTAGTGCTTGGTTCGGAAAGCGACCTGTTTTTTTAAATGGTGTAAATCCGTTTGGTAGTTGCTGAGAAATTCAAAAAATAAAAGTTTCAATATCTAGGGCAGTGGTGGAGTCGCGACCCCTCCCGACTACGAGCTTCATTCTAATTGGCTGCCATGACCACGAGCTTCATTCTAATTGGCTTTCAACACTCCAAACCAGGAAGTGTTGGCAGCCATCTTGTGACTCTGTAGAACCAAGTAACAAAAAAACAGAAAAACAAAGGTGAAAAAAAGAAAAGGGAGCTGGTTAGAAACACCCTGATCCCCTAGGCCAAAAAAAGCATTAAAAAAAAATCGGCCGAATTCGCGCTGGGTGCCTGAATCAGGACAAATAGAAAAAAAAAACAAGTGCTGGCTCCTGCGCTTTGTATTAAAAAAGTCCCCGGGTGGGCCAGGTCCTGGGGGCACTTATAAATAATGTTGCCCGGAGACCACCACCTCCCCGGTGATTATTAAAATAAATGCGGGTGGCACGCAGCCCCACCCGTAGCCCCGGGGACCGCCACCTCCCCGGGGATACCTAAAGAAATGCTTGGGGGGTCCCAACTCCCCCATGCTGCTCCAGGGACCGCCACCTCCCTGGAGCATTTATGCTAATTGGCGGGGGCCTCGGCGCCCCCCGATCCCCAGGGAACGCGACCTCCCGGGGGCTAAAATACATAATTAGTGGGGGGGGCTCAGGCCCCCCCCACACTGCCCCGGGGACCACCACCTCCGTGGGACAATTAATATTGGGATTTGGGGGTCCGTTACAGACCCCCGAGCCCCGGGGACCACCACCTCCCCGGGGCTTTAATCACATAGGGAGGGGGGCCGTGCGGCCCCCTTCTGGAGCTCAGAGGTATCAAATAAGAGGGATCAGAGGGGCGTTTTCCGCTCACAAAAAGTGAGTGGGAGGTCCAGACTGGTAAAGTGCCCCGACAATGAGACTCTCAAGAAGAAGGTTACCAGTAGTTCCTCAGAGAAAAGAGAGGAGTGGAGGTGAATCGATAAGAGAGCCTGTAAGGACTACATGTACATTATGTATAAAGTGGGTAATCCTTTTGTTGGATATTAATGCCCTCACACACCCTTTCAGGTGTCATGCTTCATCATCTGGGCTGCTCCTCGTCGTTCTGGAGCTCTTCATGGCCCTGGGTCCGCCACCCCTAGGGCCGGCTCCTGCAGTGTCCCAGGGTGTCCACTGCTGTTTGCGGCTCCCACCCTGTCATAGCAAACTTGCTTTGGATTTTGGAAGCGAGAACAGGGAAACCTGCTCCCACTTCCAAAATCCAAAGCTGATTGCTTTTTCACAAGGGGAGCTGCATGTCAGCAGCTCCCCGCGTGGAAAAGCAATGCCAGCTCCAGCAGGAGGCGGGGAGCCGTCGGGACCGTGGGGGCATTGGGTCTCCCCCCACAGTCCCCAACCAGTACCCGGGGGATGGGTCCCCGGGACCAGAAGTGGCCCGGGAGAGGGGCCACGTGGTCCCCCTCCCCTGTGAATATTATTACTTTTTTTAAATGGAGAGGCCAGGCCCCTGGGGATGGGGTCCCCGGGCCATAATTGGCCTGAAGAGGGGGGTCACGTGGCCCTCTACCAAAAATAAAATAAAAAAGGATGGCCAGGCCCAGGGAAATGGTGTCCCCGGGGCCAGAAGTGGCCCGGAAGGTGGGCCACGTGGCCCCCCTCCCCAAATAAAAAAAATTATAAATAAAGGCTGGCCCCGGGGGATAGGGTCCCCGGGGCCAATAGAGGCCTCAGTAGGGGGGCCACGCAGCCCCCTCCTTTAAAAAAATATATGTGGCCATGCCACAGGGGATTGGGTCGCCAGGGCCGGAATTGGCCACAGGAGAGGGGCCCACACGGCCCCCCTTCCAGTTTACATTTTGAAAAAAAGGGGGGGTCAGGCCCTCGGAGATGGGGTCCCCAGGGCCCAAAAAAAGGAAAGAGAAGGGGGGCCACACAACCCCCCTTCTTAAATATTTTTTTTTTAAAAAGCCGGCATCACGGTTAGGCCCCACCCTCTCCCTGCAGCTCTCAGCAAACACGCCCCCTGGCACGTTATAAGTTGGGGAATTAATGTCCCTTGAATACTGAGGGTCTCTGGGGGCCAACTAGCCCACCGGGTACCTCCTTTATGTGCCAGGGAGCTGCATTGCAGAGAGGTGTTCAGAGGCTACGCCCCTTTATACACTTCTCCGCAATGCATCTCTGTGGCACTTACTGGAGGTACCTGGTGGGCTAGTTGGCTCCCAAGGACCCTCAGAACTCAAGGGGACTTAATACCCCAATTTACAACGCACCAGGGGGTGCGTTTGCACAGTGCTGCGGGGAGGGGGCATGGCCTGATATGACAAGTGTGCAAGCGCGCCCTGTGGCGAGTTTTAATTTGGGGAATTAAGTCTCCTTGAATCCTGAGGGTCCCTGGGGGCCAACTAAGCACCACAGAGTTGCGTTGCATTGAGGTGTAAAAAGGGGTGTGGCCTTGGACCACCTCTCTGCAACGCAGCTCTGTGGCACTTACTGGAGGTATATTGTGGGCTAGTTGGCCCCCAGGGACCCTCAGGATTCAAGTAGAATTAATCCCCCAACTTAAAACCCGCCAGGGGGCACGTTTGTACAGTGGTGAAGGGAGGGGGCGGGCCTGATTTGACATGTGTGTCATCCAGTGATTGTGTGTTTCTATAAACTTTAAATATGTTTTATATATATGCCAAGGTGCATTGAAGAATGAGTGGGTGTGTAATTGTCTGGATGTAAGATTTAGTAGGTGCGTGACTGACTGTATAAGTGAGTGATTAAATGTGTCTTACTGGATGCATGGATTAGTGACTAAATTGTGTGTATGTCTATATCATTCTGTCTGTTGTTGTGTAAGCTGCTACATGGGTTGGTGAGTAGCTACATGAGTGTCTATATGGGTTGTTGATTGGTTACATGAGTATTTGTAAGGGTGCCTGAGTGTATGTGTGGGTGGGTGAGAGGTGTGTGACTCTGTGTATAGATGTGTGAGTGGTTGATTCACTGTGTGTATGGATTCAGATTCAAGAGTGCATGTGGAAACAGCTGTATGGGTGGGTGAGTGTGTGTATGTATGGGTGTGTTGGTGAGTGAATGGATGTCTCAGTGGTACGTGTCCAAGTAACTACATATCTAAAAGGCAGTGCATGTGAGAGTTGGAGTATATAAATGACTATACATGCGAGTCAGTGATTGTGAGAGTGGCTGTATTGATGAGTGTGTACGTGTAACATTGATTGTATAAGAGAGTAAGTATGCGTTAGTATCTGTGAATAAATGAGGTGGTGGGTGTATCAAAGGTTATATTAGGGTGTGAGTAGGTGCATCAGATTTTCACGTGGATGATGTCATCAGTGATGTCATTTGAGATGTCATCAGTGATGTCACTGACAATGTCATGAATGATGTAATATGTGATGTCATCAGCAGTGCATTGCGGGGGCGCGAGTTATAGTTAGCTTAACTAACCATAGCTGTGGAATTTCTCAGGTTTTGTACGAGTGAAATGTCCAACTAACTATAACTTCCCTGAAACCTATATTTTTTCTGCGAATTTCTAAGGTTTTTTAAATGCTAATTTTTAACTATAACGTGCCTGAAACCTATGGTTTTTTCAGTGAATTTCAAAGGTTTTTTAAATGCTAATTTGTAACTATAACATAGCAGTCGCGTTTGCAGAGTTGTGGTGAAAGGTGAGCGTGGCCTCCAAACACCTTTTAGCAATCCCACTGTGTCCCATGGTCCCGCCGCCTCCACGCCTCCTGCGTGAGCTGGCATTGCTTTAGACCCAAAGGTAGCTGCTAACATGCAGCTCCCCTTGCTCAAAAGCTGTCTGCTTTGCTTCATTGAAGCGAGGGCAGGTTTTCCGTGCTCCCGCCCTGCCATAGCAAATAGCAATGTCCCGGGGTGGGCACCCATGGACATTGCAGGAGCTGGCCCTGGGGGGTGGCAGTCCCCAGGGCCATCAAGGGCTCCTGGAGGGAGGCCCCCCTCCCAAGACTTTAAAGCCCGGGGGAGGAGGTGGTCCCCGGGCCCAGGAGGTCTGTTACGGACCCCCGTATTTTAAATCAGTATGTGCCCCGGGGAGGTGGCGGTCCCTGTTGCTGCGGGGGGCCCATATGCCACCCCGCAGTTAATTTTCAAAGCTCTGGAGAGGTGGCGGTCCCCGGGTCAGCGTGGGGGGATTGGGAACCCCATGCATTTGTTTTTTAAAGCCCCGGGAAGGTTGCTGTCCCCGAGGCTGTGGGGGGCCACAGAGCCCCCAGCATACAATTAAATTAGCCCCGGGGAGGTGGTGCCACCACAAATTAATTGGTGAGTGCCCCCGGGACCTGGCCCACCCGGGAGTTTAGATACAATGAAGCGCGGGAGGCCGCACTTTTTTCTTTTTTATTTTATCGGCCGTAATCGCGACCCCAGCTTGAATTCAGTGCATTTATTTTTAACAAAATGCTTTATTTGGCCCTGGGGGACCCCCTGAGCATGCCTAGGGGGTCAGGGTGTTTGTACCCTGCCCCCTTTTCATGTTGTTTATCTTTGTTTCACCCTTTTTCTTGTGACTCGTTTACTGAGTCACACGATGACTGCCAACAGTTCCCGGTTTGAAGTGTTGGCAACCAATCAGAGTGAAGCTCGTGGCCTCATGGCGATGGCCTGAAACGCGTAGGACTGGTGATCTTAATTGAATGGAAATACGAAATAATGCCTGTGTTTACTGCCTCCAATATGAGCTGATACTTACCTGAAGGCATGAATCCCACGAGGGGCAACCTTTTGTTTGGATGTTTAGTGGCCGGCCCTGGCCATGGGATGAACGCCACCGCATCAAGTGCGGATCTGAGTCTTCTCACAGTAGCGATTTTGTATGGAGCAGGAAGAGCTCTTTCACGGGTGAGCAATAATCAGAGACATTCAGTTTCCTGGAAATATATGTTTCATTGAAATTTACTACAGCGTCCCACATGGGATTGAATATTAACACTACTTGCCCCAGAATGCAATGGTCTTTGAATGACACGTGACCATTTGAAAATGTAAAGGGAAAATGCCAGTAAGTGTGTTTGTCGTGTCTTTCTTCTATGCAGTCCATGATGAAGGGCGGTGGCCTGAAATGCATAGGACTGGTGATCTTAATTAAATGGAAATACAAAATAATGCCTGTGTTTACTGCCTCCAATATGAGCTGATGCTTACCTGAAGGCATGAATCCCACGAGGGGCAACCTTTTGTTTGGATGTTTAGTGTCCGGCCCTGGCCACGGGATGAACGCCACCGCATCAAGTGCGGATCCGAGTCTGCTCACAGTGGCGGATTTTGTATGGAGCAGGAAGAGCTCTTTCACGGGTGTGCAATAATCAGAGACATTCAGTTTCCTGGAAATATATGTTTTATTGAAATTCACTAAAGGGTCCCACATGGGATTGAATATTAACACTACTTGCCCCAGAATGCAGTGGTCTTAGAATGACAGAAAGGGAAAACGCCAGTAAGTGCGCTTGTCGTGTCTTTCTTCTATGCAGTCCATGACGAAGGGCGGTGGCCTGAAACACGTAGGACTGGTGATCATAATTGAATGGAAATACGAAATAATGCCTGTGTTTACTGCCTCCAATATGAGCTGATACTTACCTGAAGGCATAAATCCCACGAGGGGCAACATTTTGTTTGGATATATATATATATATATATATATTAAGTCCAATCCCGCTTAACACATTACGAACAGGCACTGACACCGTGGGATGATTCCAAAGATATTTATTCCTTCAACAACGGTCCAAAACCAAGACGCGTTTCGGCGGACGGGTCCGCCTTGCTCACTTTCCCAATTTTTTTCACTCAGTTACAGTCCTATCTCAGTTTTCAACATTTATGTCAAAACGTAAGTCGTTGCCTTGGTGACATAAGATTAGTAAAGGACATAGAAGAGTTCTTAAAGTAAGTGACACACTAATGGTTAACTCACGTAAAAAACAACAATAAAGCATTAAATACACATTAACAACATGGGTTAAACACGGTCAACTGTGAATGATTGTTGCATTGTTTTCAAAAAGAGTAATTAAATTTGGTGTGTTGCCTTCAAAACATATTTAAACATTATTAAATGTTTTTAACCATTATTAAATGTTTTAACCATTGAGCCCAAGTGGGCAGTGATCAATGAAGATTGATTAAAACAAAGTAAAATAATGCAAATAATGGAATTAGAACAGTTGGCCTGATTACGTGAATCCGATATTCTAACAAATGAAAAAATTAAAGAAAACTGAAATTAGACTCAAAAGGCTATAGTCAGCGAAATAAAGGAAAAAAAGGGGGGGGGAAGGTTTGGAACAAATGAAACTCATTACATTTCCTGAGAATTCTCACAAGGGTTTCAAAGCGGACAGCAACTTTACATCATAAAGCGATTAATAAGACAAGTCTATATTTATGCAGCACTAGGGGATTACAAATGTGTACTCAATGCCTCATCTGCATTCATGCCATTTGGAATTTTACAATCCAATGAGATTATATATCTGGATTCTAATTTCCGCAGCAGCATCTGCCTGTTACCTCCCCTGACGTTCTTTTTTACACTGTCAATTACAAAGTATTTAAGATCCTCTGATCTTCCTCCGTGTATTGTATTTATATGTCGGGCCACTGGATATGCCGGGTCATCGTTGTTAATTGCCCTCAGGTGTTGAAGTATCCTTACATTCACGGGGTGGATTGTGCTACCCACGTACATTTTGTTGCATGTACAACGTAGCACATACACCGCAAATTCTGTCTTGCAAGTGTAGTGCTCATGAATTACAAACGGAGTTTTCCTAAGGGGGGTGGGGACTGTTGTAGTATTTTCCCCGTGTTTACAGGCTTTGCATTTTGTACACTTAAAGAATCCCTTCTGTGCTTTTAGCCAACTGCTACCTTTCTCACTTACAGGGGCATTGACAACCAATTCACTTTTCATAGACTTAGCCCGTCTGAATGTTAATTGCGGGAGCTTGGTACATGAGGAGCCTATGACGGGGTCACATTGAACTAACGGCCAGTGTCTGTACAAGATTCTTCTTAGATTGTTATGATACTGGTTGTACCCTGTGACTAATCTAGGGGTTTGAACTTCCTGAACCGTCTTTACTTCTGACTTTTTGAAGATCAAATTTTCTCTGGTGGTATTTGAACACTTCTGTTTAGCTTTGTTCAAGGTTTGTGCTTTGTAGCCTCTCTTACTAAGTCTTTTGAATAGATTCTGTGTAGAAACGTGTAGGCTCTCTGTGGTACTACAATTCCGTTTCATTCGTAGACATTCAGCATAGGGAATGCTTTCTATTAGTTTGGTTGGATGGAAACTCTGGGCGTGTAAAATCGCATTCCCCGATGTAGCTTTCCTAAATGTGCGAGACTGAACTTTGTTTGCACTGATGTAGAGCTCTAGATCAAGGAATACTATGGATGTCGTACTAGTATTACACGTAAATTTCAAATTCAAATCATTTACATTCAGTCTGGTAGCGAAATCAATAGCTTCCTGTTCAGCACCTCTCCATAAAATAAAAATGTCATCAATGTAGCGCTGGTATAGCACTACATTTTGTGACATTACTGTAGAAAATTCTTGCATGAGTACTTGCTCCTCCCACCAGCCCATATGCAAATTAGCATAGCTGGGGGCGAAGCAAGTACCCATCGCAGTGCCTTGTAGTTGTTTGTACAGAAGTCTGTCAAACAAAAAAATGTTATTTTCTAGACACCATTCAATCATATTCAACAACATGTAAGTGTGTTGGTGGAGACCGATGTTTCTCGTGCTAAGATAATATTTCACTGCATTCAAGCCGTCTCTGTGTCTAATGCTTGTATAAAGACTTTGAACGTCTAATGTCATAAACACAAAATCATTTTGCCAATTACAATCGAAAATCTTCCTCAAAAAGTCCCCAGTGTCCTTCAAGTATGCAGGTAATGTTTGCACAAACGGTTGAAGAAAATAATCTATGTATTTGCTGGTGTTTTCGAAATATATATACACACACATCAGTAAAAGATGTTATCATCTTCTTAGTCCTCTAAATTAAACAACGACATGCACAGGTCCACAGGCATCAGCCTAGTCTTAAATGCTCTTCCTGGATACCAGGGATCAATGTGCGGTCTGCCATCAAGCGGAACGCCAGTTCAGCACCATTTTGCAACTTGGGAGATGTGGTAAAAGTGGAAAAAATAGGTAAAAAAATATATTTCAATGCCATATAATTTAATTGCCACTGAACTCAAACTGCACCTCATGAATGTGGCCCAATAGGGCTGAATGGTGTCTGGGGTTGATTGTGTTGCCATTCCAAGGGAAATTACAATTGTGGTAGGACTGTTCTTCTGGAGCATGACCAAGGCTGACATATGATTGGTCCCTGTCTGTAGTGGCACAGTGGGGAAAACCAAATGCACAGTAATGAACAGTATCTGAATTAACTATAACAGTGTATATAACGAGTGGGACGGGTATGCTCAGACGTGAGTCCTGTGCTCTCCATGCCACTGGAATCAAGCTATCCTGGCTGAAGAGGGGTGAAACCCCGAAACCGGTCCTAGGATGCTTGGTTCCAGTCCAGGGAGGACCTAGCTTGGCAGTTCGGGCTGGACTGTTCCCATGAGGCACAGGGTCAAGACTGATTTGCATATGGATGGGTTCAAACTGGAATGGCATGGTGAGCACAAAAACAATGGATTTAGGCCCAGATCTCTGTACTGGGGTGAATGTATGACGTTGTTCTGCATTCTGTCCATCAACTGTTGTTTTTGCATTTGTCACCCCGAGTGGGACGGGTATGCCTAGACGTGAATCCCGTACTCTCCATGCCACTGGAATCAAGCTATCCTGGCTGAAGAGGGGTGAAACCCCGAAACCGGTCCTAGGATGCTTGGTTCCAGTCCAGGGAGGACCTGGCTTGGCAGTTCGGGCTGGACTGTTCCCATGAGGCACAGGGTCAAGACTGATTTGCATATGGATGGGTTCAAACTGGAATGACATGGTGAGCACAAAAACGATGGATTTGGGCCCAGATCTCTGTACTGGGGTGAATGTATGACATTGTTCTGCATTCTGTCCATCAACTGTTGTTTTTGCATCTGAATTAACTGTAACAGTGTATATAGCGCGTTTTTTGTTTTTCTAGATTGGATCCCAAATCACAATATATAGAGAGGCATTAGGAAATTAAGGCAGATGAAGGAAAAGCGTTTATGAGACTAAATTGGTGCACGCAAAAGAAAACATATAAAGTCTTGAAAACGAACGAGAAGAGAGGAGACGTGGGGAAACTAACTTTTTGTACAGCAAATGTTACTGTGATCTCAGTTGTGCTTTGCTTCCTACATTGCAAATGTTATTTGATATTATTGAAACATTTCTATACTACTGATCCAACCAAAATAGAGAATCCACTTCACAAATAAAAGTCAAAAACATACCATGAGAAAATTACTTGGATTGGCGCTAGGCAATATATATTCATGCTTTTGAATTAAGTTTACTGGATGTTGTTTACGTGGCTGCTGGCTGCTTTTGTCTGATGCAATGCAGCAACCAAGAAAAAACATGGAGCTATTTTGAAGGCAATGCATTTAATTGGGGTCATGTTCTTTTTTCTTAAATACTAAGTGTACAGGTGATTCTAATCAAGGTGACAAAATAGCAAAGTGGTTAATAATTAAAGGCTGAGCTTCACAATGTTGCAAATACTGTAACTATAAACATACACCGCAATGAAATTACATTATATTGGATCACATTAAATTGAGTACATTGTACTCAGCTGGATAACAATTCAATTATTCAATTGGTGCAAAACCTTTCAAATAAGAAAGGCTAATGGAGTTAGAGTTAAACTCCCACTTATGGGCTAATGACCATCCTTGTAAGATGCACATTACAGAAACAAAGTACCGAGAAGTGGATCGGTCATTTTGAATTCAAATGTGCCTATTTATTCCATAAAACCACGAAGTGGGTGAAAGGTCAAAAGTAATAGTTTATAGTGCAAACATATGCATACTTAAAAAAAGGGGGGTGATAGGGCAGAGCATTGTGTCAAGCTGCTAAACCCTGACAACATCTCAAACAAGGAAACTTTCTCTGGGGGATGCTCCATTTAAATATGTATATCCGCACACTGTCAGCTGTTCACTTTGCAATTTTCACTCCCTGCATGGATGCACAGCATAAACAGAACTGGATGCATTCAAAATGGCCCATGGACTGTTAAGTGCTTCCGTATTATACCCGGTGGTGTGATTGACTTTGTTTATTTGTTTAAAAATTAAATAGGATTTGTTGCATGCGAGCAATTGGCATGGTACGCTAAGTATTGTGCTATTTTGCAGGCTATTTTAAGGACCTTAGTAAGCGTTCAATTCATTTTTGTGCTTGAAAGGGTGTGTGTGTGTTTCTGTTCCAAAGAATACATTTAGATTCGTGGTTTCAGGATTTCTATATTTTGCATCAATTAATATTTTATGCAAAATCACGAAAAGGTCAGTTAACATGCGGCTGAGCTGACAATCATAGTATAGAAAATAGTGCATGAAAATTGGGTGGTAGTGGATTGAGGAGAGAGGTCACAATATTCATGTGAACTGCGAGGGAGCTCCGCTACAGCCCAATAATAGATCCTGCGGAGGCAAACAGGTTTCAACAAGCCCCTTTTAAGCAGCTAGGCCTCAGTTGCAGGCTGTCCCAAAAGCAAACGTGTGAGCTGTTTATTCCCTGCACTCGGCAGTTGCAGGGAATTAAATTAAGAGATTAAAGGTACACGTCAAATTTAAGAACAAAAGGAAACTCTAGCGAGAAAAAGAATAAGAAAAAGAAAAAGATTGGTCACTTGGGTTCTAAACTTAAAAACACAAATTTCCTTTAAAAATAATGAGTTGAAAATATCCCACTCTTAGTTAATGGGGAAAGTCAGAACACTTCCAAAAATAACAATGTTCCCGATTGGATATAGCAGTGCAGCAGGGGAATCAAGACAATTTGGAGGTCTGGAGTCAGATTGGATTTGGTGTCGCTAGAAAGCTAACTTTGAACAATTTATTGTTCCAGCAGTGTCAAGTCAAGCCTGGAATCAGAGTTCATCAAACCTATGAGAATGATTCACACAGGGATGGCTCAAAGACATGAAGAATCCATGTGCAGGTAGGTTCAGCATCAGCGTGGAAAATCAGTTGCTACTGGGCAAAAAGGTCCCCTGGGTGAATGTGCTTCCTCGTAAATTTCCTTAGGGGCAGGGTGATGCAGAATGGGCAGGTATTATTTCAAATTGGCCGCCACTTTGATGTGAAAGATGCAGCAGGTTTTAAGAATCAAAAAGGTCAATGGCTCGTTTTCAAAAGATATGTCAAATGCAGAGTTTCAGGCTGGCTCTATCAGACCCAGCACTCTTGATGCTGATCTTCTGCGGTCAGTAGTTTACTCTTGTTCCAGGAAAAATCAGCTCATTGGGGCCCATTTTCCTGGAGCAAATCAAGTCCAAGGTGCAGACATTAATGTCAGAGGGAGGAACAGGCCTTTTTATTTTAAATGGCAGCAAAAAAGTCTTCTTGTAGCAGAAAGAAATATTCATTCTTCTTTTTAGCTCGAAGATAATTCTGAGGTGACTGCATGCCAAAAATCATTTTTTTAAAAGGTAATTAGAACCCTGTTGATTGGTGATCCTAAACCATCAATCCCTTACAATGTCCAGTGATGTGTCTTTCCACAATCAGCAAAGTGTGATGGAGTTTATGTTGTGTGACATTTTCGAGTGCCAACACATTTTTTTTTAAAAATCTTTTTGTATAGTGTAGGCTAAGTTGGTATAGATGTCAGAGCACCAGAAAACAGTAAAGTAATAAGAAGAATAAGTTCAACAAGAAGCATTTTCTGTGAATCAAAATTACAAGTGTACATGCTGGACGTTGTGTTGGTAGATCATTATACGTTACAGAATTATACTCGGACCCATTTGCAATTTATAGACAGCTGGTTGCAGAGACAGTAAGAAATATCAACACAAACGTCTTTTGGAGTCAAGGTTGCATCTTTAGAACATCTGGAATTGTGTCAATAGACAGAGATTGGATGTATATGTTTGGCTGAAGTATTATTTTAACATCAGGTGGAGAGGAGATGTTATCTGGCATTCTCCCAAAGTGTTTTCTAGGCAAGAGTTCTTTCATTCCATGTTTGAGATGGTGGCAAGGCGGAGATCCCATGCTCCTGAGAAATACTGCATTGGGCTTTTATGTTGATTGAATTTAGGAATTATCTCAGATTCTCTAGCAAAGGAAGCTTCAACATTATTGGCACCACATGTTGGTTTAGGTAAATTCACTTTGCAGGTCTTTAAGCATTTTCTGCTGGCACTTTCCGAGAGTCTCCCTCAGACATGGCGGTGGCACAAAGTCTGGACTGAACCTCCTCTTCTTAACATATACTGGGTGACAGCAGCTCTATTCACTAATAAATGTCAAGCCATGACCTTATAGCTGTGTGTTCCATCTGTAGTACTGGGATGGCACATCTTTTGAGGATGGTCAAGAAAAGATGAGAGTGAAAATGGATTCTTCAACAAAATGGGTGAATTGAGTTTGCAGTCCTGCATAAAGTGGGTAAACTTTATTAATTTAAAAGCTTTGCAAAGCCCTTCATTTGTAAAAACACTCATATTGGATAATGGGCCCCATCTCTGTCACACTCAGTCGTCGATAGCTGCGAAATTCATATCTCCAAGCTGAAAAGCAGCAACAAAAAGTCAATGCTATGCCTAACAGAGCTTTAAACCAAACTAGGGAACTGTTTAAAATATTAAGAGAAGTAACAGAGACTGTTTTAGAATGTCCCTGTCCCTTCAGACAAGCATTTCAAGAACATAATGACTTAGGGGCATATTATCAAGTAACGGCGTTAACATTATCGCCGCTTTAGCTGCAGAAAACTGCCGCTAAAGCGGCGATAATGAGCTTCATAATATGCCACAGAGAATTCCAATAGAAGCCCATGCTGACACCAGAACATGGGCTTCTATGGGAATTCTCAAGGGCATATTATCAAGCCCATCATCGCCGCTTTAGCGGCAGTTTTCTGCCGCTAAATCGGCGATAATGTTAACGCCGTTTCTTGATAATATGCCCCTTTATTTGAAAACAGTCTGCTATATCAAAGAATGAAGAGATACCATTGTTATAGGGATTCTCATTACACGATCGTGCCTGATGCAAGGATTGCAGCTGTAAATGGCATGTAGTGCATCCCCACCAACAGTCCATTTCCCTTCTCCATCAGCCAATCACAATTTTGTTTATAGTTAATCTTTTCCTGGAACTCTTGTTCGGGGAATGGTGGCATCCTTTAATGGTTCTTCAGAAGCAGGCTGCAATCATGATCAACTTTTACGGCCAACTTCCAAGCTATCATGTGCTTCCTCCCTTTTCTGTTGTTATGGGGTGCTTCCCTGCCATGTCTCTGTTTTTTTTATTTTTTTTAATGAAGATGCTCCCAGACACCTGCATCCCTTCACCATATTTGTTTAATTTCCTCACTTGCACACTCCACTGTGTGTAGTACCACTATGTGATGTAGGTGGGGAAATATCTGACAGACAGAAAGAACACTGAGAACGAAAGTCTGCATACTAGATCTCATCTAGTGACCTGATGAAATCCTCTGAAATTCATTCCTCATTCACATCCTTTGCAGTGTTTAGCCTTGAGAAAGACATCAATGGAGCCAGTAAACTAAAAGCACTGGATGCCTTTGTTGGTTCCCCTTGTCAACTCAGCAACCAAGATATACCTGGCTGCTGTGCCCCAATAAGGGTGAAACCGGCCCTTGGTTGCTTGTGTTTCAATTCAAGGAGGACCTCGCATTGCACTCAGCCTGGACTATTCCCACTGGAGCAGGGTCAAGACTGATTTGCATATGGCAGAGTGGTCATGGTGTGCAAAAACGATGAACTGGGATGCGGCTTAAGTAATCACTAGTGACTGCGATGAATTCATGCACTCCATCCATCACTTTTTTGTATACTTCAGCATCAGTGGTGACATGCCTGACAGGTGTCAAATCTGTCCCTCAGGTCACTGGTTGTTCTCCCTCTGGAGACTGCTGAACCCCAGTACCCTCGCTCATCTGGGTCCCTGCACTCTAAATATTCAGATGCAGGCACCTCGCTGGACCTCTGTCCCTCACCCACAGCACTTGTGCTGGGGTCTATAGATGCCCCCACCCTTGTGTGGCGACTGAATCTTCCCTTCTGTGAGAAGTTATCTGTGTACAGATAACAGGCAGAGTTAGATGGTTGTGTCACATCTTATGCCCCAGATCCTCTCACCAAAGCTGCCTAGCAGCAGATCTTATTTTAAAATGTATGCACTGGCGGTTAGGTAGCTGAATTAATTTTCACTGAATTTTCAGTGACTGAGACTCAATTAATGAAAAGGTGGTGGTTTTCTTTTCAGTCACCCCCATGATTCCACTAGGCATGAGTATATCTTATTATTTGTAAAGCGCGAACAATTACCCCTAAGGGTGTCTAGGCACTGGGGTCATCTGTAAGATTAAGAGAGCTATTGCCCAGAGTCACACGGTGCTGGGCTAACCTGCCACCGGTGATCGAACCGTGAGCCCCTCTGTACCGGAGTCAGCCGCCCTGGCTGCTGCGCCACACCTCTTCCCTTATTATTGCAGGCATATGAAGTCAGTCACGGTTGGATGGTTGTCTAATTGTGTTTCTCAGACAGCATGTGTGCATGGTCCACTTGAGAGTGGCCCTTTCACTAGTAGAGAAGCCCACCAGGATCCCAAATTCTATCTGAGTCTTTCTGTTTGTTTTCCTAAAGATCATGAGCAGTTATAATCCGCTCGTCATCATTGGGCCTATTGGCTTGAGTGTTTTATAGCAGGTTGCACATACATAATGTGCTTCAGTTGATACTGAGGTCATATGTCACTTGGTTTCCTTAAATATTGTTTGTTTCTTAAAAGCTCCCTTCTCCCTGTGGAAGGGCACCTTTATGCCTGAAATGCTTTGGAGTGGTGTTTTGAGTTTTTTCAACAATCATGTTTTGGAAAATGGATGATATGATTAGATTTTTACATGAATTTACAATTTTGCAATTCCTTTAAAATATGCAAGTGCCTGGATAACCTCTTGGGTGATTGGTGTGCTATGCTAATCAACAAAACATAACAGGCATTGAAATCAACATTTCTGGATGTCAAGTGTTTGTATTATTGAACTAACAAATGCAAAAACAGTACAGAGCCATGCATAGAATTATTCATTAGTGAGTTATACTATTTTATATTCACCGAACTAAACTGACCTAGGAAGTGATCTCGATTGGACTCATACATCGTTAGTGAGAATTTTAGGTCTTACCAACAAACAGCTTTAGCTGCCTGTTTTCAAAAAACGAATTCCTTTGCGCGCGCTGCATCGCATTTCTTTTTATTTATTTAAATGTGTACTTACCTCCGTTCATCCATATTCCGGTGTTTACATTTCCCCACCCTGCCCCTCCCCCGCCCGCCTCACCGCCCCATGGAACTCCCTCCACGGACCACTACTACCTGTTATGTATGACATGTGTCCTGCTATGGATTGTGACCGATGAGCCAGGATTCATGTGGAAAATCAGTTTTGCAGTTGCTGACAGAATAAGGCACTGTCAAAAGATCAAATGTGATTTTTGATCCCCCAAGTACTATCCAATTTAGCAAATAATTCGATCCCGTGCCAAAATGTAAGCAAAACCTTGACTTTCTGTGTGTCACACAAAGTCAGTAGAAATAACAATAAATGTAATAAACTGCTTTTAGTGATAGTATTAAACATTAAAAAGCAAAAAGACTAATCTTAGCCAACTCTTTCTTGCTGCTGTCTCCAACAATCCACATTGTGCAAAGCCATCCAGTACCTATCGTATCGACAAGTTTCAATCACCTAATTTTTTTTGTATGTCATATTTCAAAAGTTTCCATGATTGTAGAGGCCTGCCATCCTCCTTTGGAAGAGTAATCCATTAAAGAGTGGGCGCACCAAGAAATATTGTATCTGTTTGCATTGACGAGGTCTTTTTCCCTTTCAATGATGCTTTACCACCCTATCCTAATGGACTACCAACCATCACATTTAGAGTTTCCTACTGGCTCAGCGGTCATCTTTACACATTGAAAGTAACCATCATCACAGCTGTTCTTTTCAATGCGCAATACGTTTTTGGGACAGCTTCTGTTGGTTTTGATTGTCGTTCGGCAAACGTTTCTGAAGTTTTTGTTTTTGTGAAACAAACTCCTAAAGCAAGAGTTTGATCCAGAACTACAAAAAATGAATCACCGCCTCACCTGGGAGTTTCTTCCTAGGGTGTGGGGTTAGTTATTGTTTTTTCTGTCCTATGATGCCATGATTTTCCTGGTGGTGATGGACAGGAAAAAAAAACATTACACCGTCTCCCCTAAATATGGTGGGTGGTGTAATGTCCTTACTCCATTGGGCCATTGGAGGTTTTCTGTCAAGGGAGCCAACGGGGGCTAGACTGAAGGAAAATGTAAGGTTTCCCTGTCTCTAAATGAGGTGGGCCTATCAGAGTACTCCATCGCTTTTGTGATGAGGTCTCTGCCAGCCAAACTCTAAATCAGGACTGCAAATGGGTAAGCCTATTTATGTGAGTAGCAGTTGGATTTTAGTGATATCTATGAAAACGTCCCTCACAATGGGTAAGGCCCTTCAATTTTATTGTGCATTGCATCCTTTAAGACAGATGTTTTCAGCAAGCATATTCTGCAGTCTGAACTAAGAGCAAATGTCAGATAAATAGCTATCCCAGATTGTGAATGTGTTTCATCAACCTTTTTGTATGCTAACTGCAGACCAAGGAACGGGTGTAGTGTTAAAAAGATTCTGCAGGGTATTCAAGTTGTTTTAAAGGCCTCACTAGAAATGAGGAGCTGTAAAAGGCACTGAAGGCCTGGTTGGCATCCAGGGAGGTTGTGGAGGTATCAAGACTACTCAGTGATTTTTTTGTAAATCAGGATCTGCCTATGGGGATGGCACCCTCCAGGGCAAGAAGCAGTGTTTCTTTAAAACATCTGTCCCCATAGGAGCTGGAGGACAGGTGGGAAGCCAGGAAGCTGAAGTTGGAGCTACAAAAGCTCAGCTCTGGATGGAGCATGTATGAGAAAAGGCTTTGGAGGAAAAAAGACTGTCCATTGAGGAGAAGAAGGATATTTTGGGTCATGAGATCAGTCAAAAGGAGCTGGATCTGAAAGCCAAGAGAGTTGATTCCAGCACAGATGGTGGCAGTGTAGCTTCATTGCAGTCTGCGGGGAAAGTGCACCTAAGGGCCTAGTGAAGGATATACCAAGGAGGATGACATAGATAGGTGGTTTCAGAGCTATGAAGCATCTTTACACATGGACAGGGTCCCTGATAGAGATTGTTTATGGAAGCACTTTGAAGTGGAGGGGAGGGATAACCTGTTGGCCCTAGGTACCGCAGAGCAACTCACCTACTCCAACATGAAGGCAGCCCTAATGAAGAGGTATGGTCTTACTCCAGAGAAGTACAGGGCCAAGTTTAGGAAGAGTAGAAAACTTGATTCACAAACATGGCTTGAATGTGTTGATTCCTTCTGCATAGCACTGGATGGTTGGGAGAAGGGCAGTGAGGTAAAAGATTATCAGGGGTTGTACAATTTGATTGTATGGAAGCAGTTGTCTAGTCTTTGTTTTCCAGAGCTGCGCTAGCATGTATGTAACAGTAAGCTTACTGACCCTGGGAAGCTTGTTCAGGAGGCGGACCACTGTATGTAGGAGACTCAGTCAAGGGTGGGCAGGGTTACCAACAGAAGATGGAGGTGGGACAAAAACAATAAGAGTAAGGAGTTCTTTAAAGGGCCCCAAACTAGTTCCCAGAGTATTCCCAACCCCCTGTTGAGAAGAAGAGTTTGTTCCCGGCAGGGAGGTCTGCAGGGAAGATACTCCTGAAGTGTTTTACATTTAATCAGGAAGGGCACTCCAAGGAGGATCCCAAGTGTACGAAGGACACAGTTCCCCACAGGTGGGCAGTAACTCATGATGGCGAATGTAGCTCTTGGGTCGGAGTTGGTCCCAGTTAGTGTTGGGAGCCAACTGAGATCACCCTAGTCTCCCTGGGTGAGACTGAGATGGTCAAGAGAACCCTCATGCCTGATAACACTAAGAAGTATTGGCAATGGGTGACCATCAATGGAAGGAGGGTGGAGGCTCTGATCGACACAGGAGCCAGTATGACAACTGTCATCTGTCATCTGAAGAGTAAGTAATCACTAATGTGGTCAACCAAGTTGTTACTCTAGACAACAGTGAGTGACAATGTTTGGTGGTTCAGGATCCCTTTGACTGGCAGGGGTCTCAGGTTCCTCAAGTGTAGCTGTGAGTCCATCAATGTCTGTTGATTGTCTGCTCGGCAGTGACCTGGAACATACCGCTTGAAAAGAGGTGGAGCTCATGTCACATTTAGAGATGTTGGGATTGCCAGAATTGGTGTGCCTGGCCACACAGTCCATGGCAGCCAGGGAGAGTGATCAGAAGGACCTGAAGCCTGAAAGAGTGGCCTAGGTGCCTGTCAGAAAGAGAAGGGGCATGGGAAACCAACTTCTGAAATTCTCATGGTCCGTGAGGAAGCTGAACCTGAGGGGGATGCTCCAGAACCTCCAGAACTGGGGGAACTGCCTTAGCTGACCCACGGCAAGCAGGAGGGAGGCCCCACCAGGGAGGAATTCTGTGCAGTGCAGACAGAGTGCCCCACTCTTGCGGGTCTTCAGAAGCAGGCCGAGGACCAGGCAGCTGGTAAAGTCTCAGGTGCTCACCTGATCTATTGAGGTTTTTGCTGCCTCCAAGGAACTTATGCTCTCTATTAGCTGAATACCTTGTCTTCTTTTAAATATTGCTTTTTCCCCTCTGAGCTTCTTCGAACCTCTGTTCACCCTAAGTTGGAAATATCCTCATGGCCACTCATTTAACTGCATTCTTCTTCTTAAGCCTCCCATAACTCCTCTCTCACCTATAAATAAATGTAATTCTCTTAACATCTCGCTCACACAATATAAGTATTAAGATTCCTACAATGATGAGATTCCACTACGATGTAATCCTTATCTGGTTTCCTCGGGTGAAGCATATGTCCCTCACGAGTCCTCCTTACATGCGCTTTTCACTGGCTTCTTCTCCATATGACTCCAACTCCACATGTTCCTGTGCCTTGCTTCTGTCCTAGTTATAGCCAGCATTAGTTATTCTCTATTTCTGTACTGGGCAATCTCTCACAGCTACTCGAGCAAGCCGTTGATCCTTCATTCCCTCCTGCCTACACCCTCATCCCTTCCTCTAGCCTTCTGGCAGCTTGTTTACAACATGGATCCACAAAGAATATGCGGCACCAACCAGGTGTCATCGGGCTGCTTTGCTCATAAAATTACATACCTCCCAAATCTATCAAAAAAAGCATCCAAGACTTTAAAACATAGACTCCTTAAATTTCACCCACAAACCATTGTTTCTGACCCCTACTTCAGTATAAATAAAGGAGTTATAATAAGTGACCTTATCTATTATACTATTAGACAAGCACGTGGAGGAAAGCCCTGTTCTCATTGCTCTTAATCTCTACATCCAGGAAAAGGCATCACGGTCTGAGATTTTTGGGAGCCCCCTCATCGGTTTTCAGAGCAGAAGCAACCATCACCATTTACAACAATGGGATTATCCCCATCTAATCATCAGATTGCAACCTAGCAATATTTGAAGAAATGTTCCCTATCATCAAGAACGCTGCAATGAGACTGCCTCAGGTCTCCTTATTTCTGCTTCCAACACTATTTCACCCCATCACACAATGGGTCAGAGACTCCCTCCATCAATCGTCACAGCAGTCTGCAGCTGCACTCACACCCAGAGCAGCTATTTCAGAGCATGATAGCTATGGTACTCACATCCTCACCCCTGAATATACTTCTTCCTCCCCTCATGCCTCAACCTATATCGCTCCCAAATGCTGATCTGTTGAAATCACCCAGTGACATATCCCTAGCAATCACACTCACCCATCTCTTGAGCTCTCCACCACCTAACCTCGGGCTTATCTCCACCTCCAGCCCATCTACCCCACTGCTGGTTCCCCCTGGTCATCAGCACTCCAACACCACAGATGTCAACACCCCACCTCCCTGCCCCCTGCTTCAAGACCAGATGGCATACTCCCACTCCTCACTAGAATCCAGACTGGATGAAATCCTACAAACCCTTCATGAACTCAAAGCAGACTTACAAAGTCTCTTTCACATCACCTTAGAGATGTCCAGCAATCAGTGGCCTAACAGCTATCCAAGGATGACTGCTCTTACTCATCACCTATCCTCCAACCACCTCACTATTCCTCAAACACACCTTCCAACCAACTTGACCTCACCTGCCCTGACACTCATGCACCTGAAATAAAGAACCCTACCCTATCCCACTGCGCCACTCGGCCGATTAGAGGAAAGGTCCCTCTATCCGACAAGGATATCCACTCCCTCCTCCAGTCATATGACTCCTCACACCCTGACAACACAGACATTCAGGGTCTTATCCAATCTATTCCGGCAAGCCACACTGAGCACCAAGAATCAACCATAGAGCGGTACACAAGCACAACTTTAAGCGTATTACCCTCACACAGACTACCATAGCGGCTTCCAAACCCCATCTGAAAAGTATGCTACTCAATTGCAGATCGACTACTAGAAAAACAGTGGATATTGCTGACCTTATCCTTGCACATGAACTTGACCTCCTAGTCTTGACTAAAACCTGGCTAAATGATTCTTCTGCAGCTATCCTTGACATACTTGCTCCTCCCAACCATGGCATCACTAGACTGGATAGACCCAGCAGACCAGGTGGAGACTTTGCCTGCATACACTGTAACAGCCTATAAGTGAAACATTCACAATCCCCTGTTTTATCCACATGCGAATACCCATGCCTCGATATTGCATGGAACAGCAGGCCACTATTGCAAACTGCACATGATCTGCCACCTACCAGGGTATAACTTTTCTTTCATAAAACAAATTATGGAAATCATCGCTTATAACATGGGACAACACCATACCCTAATCTTCCCTGGAAAGTTCAACCTCCATTAAAATTATCTGAATGCCCCTGTAGTTAACAGCTTGATAACTTTTCTTGCTGACCTCAAAGTGACCTACATCTGCAACAGCCCCACAGACAATAAGATAGCAACCTTAGATCTTATCATTGCAAAGGCCAACTCCATTCAATTTGAATCTCTCCTCCCCTGTGACTGGTCTGATCACCACCGCATCACTTTCCTCATCACTGAATCGGTGAGAAAAAACATATCTCTAATAACGAAACCCAAACTCTGGAAAAGGAGCGTGCGAAACATCATCCCTAATGAATTTGCATCTCTCTGTGATAACATCCTGCCTCCTCCTGGAGACATGTCAGATGTTCATGATCTTACAAACCACTGCACAGGCTCAATGGAGGATTCTCGACCAAATACTCCAAACCATGGTACAATGATCGCCTCAATACAGACAGACGTAACATGAGAAGAGCTGAATGACTGTGGAGATAGTCACCGACATTTGAACACCCTATTCGTTTGAGATCACTGAGGAACAGATACTTCAAAAGCATTAGAAGGTCAAAAGCAAATTTCTTCAGAAACCAACTGGATCAAGCTAGAAACCGACCTAAAAAACTATTTCAGCTAATTAAAATACAATCTATTGACTAACTAACCCTCCCCTAGATGGATCCAGTCCACTTCCAAACTGCGAAGACTTTACCTCCTTCTTTCTTGAGAAGACCGAAAACCTGAGAAACTAAATGCAGATGGCTGTGGTGCATCGTCCGCTTCTACCTCGCTCCTGCCTCTCCTCTTCCGAGACATGCTGTTCCCTCATGTTTACCTGGGCACATCCCCATAAACAATGCCTCATGGAATTCTTTCAAAACTCTTGATGAAAGCGTCTTTCTCAAATTCTAGCAATGCTGCAACCCTCAAACCACATCAACAACCCTCTACTACCCAACCGCTTCACTGAGATTAAAACGTTGATACTTCAACTCTGGTCCAAGATTGATAATGCCACCCTACTTCAAGGCATTATCCCTGACTGCCTAAAAGCCGGGCAGGTTTCCCAATCCTAAAACTCCAACAGCAGATCTCACTGACCTAAACAAGTTCCACTTCATCTCCAACATCACTACCCTGGCAAAGCTCCGTGAAAATGTGTACACATCCAACTCTGAAACCACATTGAACAATTCCGCCTCTTAGACCAATTCCAATCCGGCTTTTGTCCAGGACATAGCACTGAATTGGTTCTTACACACATAGTGAATGATGCACTAAAAATTATGGATCTGAACTAATCTTGCCTTCTAATCTTCCTGGGCCTATCTTCCATTCTTGCATTCGACACGGTTAAGCACGACTAATCTGAACGAATCTTGCGTTCTAATCTTCCTGGACCTATCTTTCCAAGGGTGTCTGGCATTCAACCAACTCTAACTAAATGCTCTAAGAAACAAATTCCTCCTAATATCCCCACCCATCCAGTCACTGTCATTCAGGAATGAATGAACAACTAATAGCGCTCAACTGCTTGCCACACGTTATAGATTCAGCAAGATCTCTAGGAATAACTCTTGACAAAAACCTTAATATGCAGAAGCACATCAGTTTAGCCACCAAAGGGCGAGCCTCCAAATGAACATTTTAGGAAAACTAAAATCCTTCCTCCCCTCAAATGACTTCAAATGTGCAGTGCAAGCCCTTGTGATTCTCAGGTTGGACTATGGTGGTGCAACACTCTGCGGCTTGCCCAGATCTAAAACGGCTCCTCTAAGGGCTTCTCTTAACTCTGCTGTAACGCTCATCTCAGGATCAAAAACAAATAACCACTTCACCCACGATTTGTAATCCCTCAACTGGCTTCCTTTCGAAGCAAGAGGTCAGCTAAAAATTGCTTGCATGACCCATGAAGCCCTGCAGTTCAATACCCCAAGACACCTTGTTCAGAAGCTCAAACTTTTCTGGTGGCTGCAGATTCCACAGAAGCTCTAGCACCTTGCTGTTGAAACCACAGTAATTCCTTAAAAAGAAAATCTACAACCAAGCTTTCTCTGAGATTGCTCTGACAATTTGGAATGCCTTGCCTTGAAATCAGACTGATTCCCTCGACTGCACCTTTCAAGAAAGAAGTCAAAGCTCTACTTATGAACACATTTATACTATAGATTCTAGGATTTCCTCTCTTCGTACCTTTTATGACACATCAATCACACCCATAACTACTGCTCTCCTGTTATATTTCTGTTTTTATTTTGACCTATTGGTCCTGACATTGTGTTTTACTCTCCTTTATCTAGGGTGCTACGATAGCCTGAATTTTTCCTGACTATGATATTATTGATTCTATTTGTCTCTGCTCTTTGAACATTGGTAAAGTGCTCTGATACCCACAATGGTCATGCTTGCGCTATATAAAACTTCCTAAATAAATAAACAAATATTGGGAGAATGATCTCCTGTATAGGGAGTCTAAGGTTGCTGAGCCTGGGGCAACCCGTCTGCTGGTGGTACCCTAGCGCTTCAGAGCCTTCCTACTGGGTTTGGCTCATGATATGCCTCTGGCAAGTTATTTAGGGTAGGGCAAGAACTTTGACAGGCTTGTCACTCACCTCCATTGGCCCCAAATGAGGAATGCCTCAGATGCATTCTGTATATCCTATTCTACCTGCCAGGCGAGTGGCAAATCTTGAGGAGATGCAAAGCTCCCCTGCAACCATTTCTTGTCGTGAGCACCCCTTTCGAGTGGGTGGTCATTGACAATGTGGGGTCTCTAGATCCCAAGACTGCCATGGGCAACAACTTCATCCTGGTCTTAGTGGACAATGCCACTCGGTACTCAGAAGCTATCCCTCTGAGGACAGTGACTGCGTCCACAATGGCACTGATAGGGATCTTTACCCCAGTGGGTTTCCTCAAGGAGGTGGTATCTGACCCGGGTACTAACTTTATGGCTTTGTACATGAAGGCCATGTGGAAGGCATTTGGTGTTACCTATAAGTTCACTACCCCTTACCACCCCCAAAGCAATAAGTTGGTTGAAAGGTTCAACCGTATCCTGAAGGGCATGATTATGGGTCTCTCAGAACCCATGAGGCATAAGTGAAATACAGGGAGGAACCGCAGAAGGGGGGTTACTTTAACCCTTTTAAACTTCTGTATGGGCACCCTGTGAGAGGACCTTTCAGTTTGCAAAAGGAAGGCTAGGAGCAAGGCCCTAGGAAGCCACCCCAGGATGTATTAAATTACATGCTGGCCTTTCGGAACCAGACAGCCTGCTTCTGCAAACTCGTCCAGGATAATATGGAAGCTAGGCAGGAGGATATGAAACATTGGTATGACCAGAATACCACTTTGGTCTAGGTTCAGCCTCTCCAGAATGTATAGGTGATGGCTACCGGTTGAGTCCTGTGATCTATAAGGCCACTGGTCTGGGCCATTTGAGGTGAAGGGGTGCAAGAGTGATGCCACCTACCTGGTGGACATGCAGACTTCTAGGAACCCTTTGTGGGTTCTACACATGAACCAACTCAACCCACATTTGAGAGGTCTGAGTTGACCATGCTCTTGATCACGATATTGACATTGGGTTCAGCCTGCCTTTCAAACACAAATATTACAGGTTGTCTGATAGAGTGAGGGACAGCATCAAGGAGGAGGTCTCTTAGATGCTGGAGTTAGTGGTGATTGAGCACTCCAACAGCCCTTGGTACAGCCCAGTGGTTTTGGTCTCCAAGGCTGCCCACACTCGGTGTCACAGCAAATCTCTGGTTTTGTGTTGACTACCGTGGGGGTCAATGCCATCACAAAGACTTATGCGCATCCCATTTTGTGAGCTGATGAGCTCATTGATTGGCTTGAAGCTGAGTTTCTCAGTACATTTGATCTAATGTCTGGGTACTGGCAGATTGCCTTGACTGAGAGGTCACAAGAGTGGTCAGAGTTCTCAATACCACATGGTTACTACCAGTTCAGGGTCATGGTCTTTGGGTTGAAGAATACCCATGCCACATTCCAGAGGTTGGTCAACCAGGCCCTGGCTGGGTTGGGGAATTTCAGTGCCTCCTACCTTGATGACATTGCAGTCTTCAGTTCCAGTTGGGAGGGCTTTTTGTATCCCCTTCAGAAGATGTTGAAGGCCCTGCAGAGCACAGGCCTCACTATCAAGGCCAGTAAGTGCCAGATAGGGCAGGGGTCTGTTGTGTACTTGGAACACCAGGTAGGAAGTTGCAAGGTGCAGCCCCTACAGCCAAACATTGATATAATTCTGACTTGGGCACCCCCCACAACCCAGACTGAGTTGAAAGCCTTTTTAGGTCTCACTCGGTACTACAGGAGATTTGTCAACGGGAATGGCAAAATTGTTGTCCCCTTGACAGAGCGGTATTCCAAGAATCAGCCCGGTCTGTTGATCTGGAC
Organism: Triturus cristatus; assembly: GCF_964204655.1. Lineage (NCBI taxonomy): Eukaryota > Metazoa > Chordata > Amphibia > Caudata > Salamandridae > Triturus > Triturus cristatus. Next base: position 241,725,280 of record NC_140584.1, on the reverse strand, counting down.
AGAAGCCTGCCAGGCCTCTTTTGACACCCTGAAGGAGGCCATGTGCATGGCACCCTTGCTTCTGGCTCCTGACGTCTCCAAGGAATTTGTGGTGCAGACTAATGCTGCACAGCATGGTGTGGGAGCCATGCTTTCAAAGCTAAAGGAAGAGACCTAGATTAGCCTGTAGTCTTCATTAGCAGGGGGTTAATTCCCAGGGACCAGAGGTGGAGCACAATAGAAAGGGAAGCTTTTACTGTAGTCGGGTGCTGAAAAAGCAAATAATCTACTTGCTTGTGATGCACTTCAAGGTTCAGACAGACCACAGGCCCCTCAGATGGTTATTGCAGGTGAGCGGTGAGAATCCTAAACTGTTAGGTGGTCCATCTACCTACAGGGAATGGACTTTATGATGCAACACTGGCATGGAACAGAACATGCCAACGCTCTTTCCAGATTCTTCCGCATTAGTGATGAGAACTCCCAAGAGGTTGGGTAGCTCTCCCCGGTTTCAGCTGGGGGGAAACATTTTAGACCTTACATGTTTTGGCATGGTTTCCTCTGTCTTTTTGTCTCTGACCTTCTGTTTTTGGCTGTGCTGGGTTCCATTTTTGCTGATTTTAGGACTTTAGGCACTTTACCACTGCAGACCAGAGTTAAAGTGCAAATGCTCCCTGTGTAAAATATAATAATATTTGGTTTCTCCATGATTGGCCTATTTGATTTACTAGTAAGTCCCTAGTACCATGCGCCAGGTGTGCCCAGGGCCTGTTAGTTAGATGCTTTTAGTGGGCCTGCAGCATGGATTGTGCCACCAACACGAGTAGCCCTGCAAACATATCTGAGGCCTGCCACTGCAGTGTCTCTGGGTGCTGTTTATAACTGCTGTGTTGACCTGGCAAGTATACCTACTTGCCAGGTCCAAACCTTCCCTTTTATTACATGTAAGACACCTCTAAGATAGGCCCTAGGTAGCCCCGTGGGCAGGGCGCAGTGAATTTAAAAAGGTGGGACATGTGTGTTTAAGTTTTATATGCCCTGGTAGTGAGAAACTGCTAAATTTGATTTTCACAATAGCAAGGCCTATCGCTCGCATAGTTTAGCATTGGAGCTGCCTTGTAACATTTTACAAGTGTATCTTTCAATTGGGAGCTAATAGAAAGTTGGAGTTTGGTGTCTCTGGGCTCACAATTTAAAAACACATCTTTTAGTGAAGTTGGTTTTCTATTTTGCTGGTCTGAAAATACTAGTTTTAGAAAGTGCGCATTTTCTTTCTTAACCATTCTCTGCCTCTGCCTGTCCCTGGAATACACGTCTTGATTGGATGACAGTTGGACTTTGTGAATTCACTCTTGACAGTGACTCACAAAGGGAGCTGAGGTGTGCCCTGCATATCCTGATGGCCCATCAGTGGGCTGATGGGTCTTCCTGAGCTAGAGTGGTGTGAGGAGTTGACACTTGCACCCGATTAGGGCTGGACCTGTCCCCCCTTAAAGCAGTCTCTAACTCCCTGTAGTGTGTCTGGAGCCAGGGCAACAAAGGGTAGGGTCTTGTGCACTACAAAGACCTGTCTTTGAAGTTTGGCTACTTCAAAGGCTAAATTGGGCATACGTACTGAACCTCTAACACCGAATACTCGAAACACTTCAGGACTGAGGACATTCTGCCAAGAAGAAGAGCTGTTGTGCTGCCAAAATAGACTGCCACTTTGCTGCTTGCTTTGCTGTGTTGGCTTGCTGCCTGCTGCTTCTGTCTTGGGAATAAAAGGACTGGACTTTTCTCTCTGCATTCTGTTTTCTATGGTTCTCCAAGGATTAGAGTTCAGCTTGCCTGATGTTGGAAATCTCAGGGCCATCAAAGACTTCACCTGCAGCGCCTGGGCTTTCCTGCTTAGAGCCCTACTCTACTAAGTGGTTCCCAATCCAGTTCCCAGGCCTTTGGAAGTGAGGGGGTTGTGTTCAACAAGAAGAAACCAGCATATCAACTTTTAGTGTGACTTTGGAGTCAGCGCAACTCTTTAATATTGAGCCGTTGTCTGCATCAGAGCCGTGGCTTACTTTACCGGCCCGGATGCTGCCGCAGCACCTCTGAAGAACCACAAGAGAGGGAGTCCCGAGTGCCCTGTCACTGAAGTTTGTGGCTACCAACTTCGACTCTGCCACTGCACCAGTGGCCCCGTGGTGAGACAACGACACTGCTAAATCAATGCCATGTGGCTTAAATCTCGACACTTCATCGATAACACATTGCCAGCGGAACAAAAGCTTCGCTGTCAATACCACATCACCTCCTCTATGCCTTGCAACGTCCCAGGCACAAAAGTGCCAACAACTGGCACCAACAGTAAGGAACGGACTCTGCACCACACTCCACGAAGCCTTACCTCCCCGGCAACGTGCAACGTTTTTGTGTTGCAATCATTTCCAAGGTACTATAACCGGGGTCTGTAAGACTCCACAACTGGTCTGCGCTCCATCACGGATGCCCCTGAACTTTTGGCAGTAGACTCCTCAAGCACTTCGTTATAGCCCCAGTTGGAGCTATTCTGTTTCCAAGAACTATAACTGCATTTAATCTTTGAGGATTCGCATTTTGAATTGTGTATGTTTAATTTTATTTCATTTTGGTCTTGATTTACACAGATAAATATTGGCTATTTTTCTAAACTGGTGTGGAGTGCTTCTGTTGTGTTTTCACTGTGTTATTGTGTGTGTGTATAAATACTTTACACATTTCCTCTTAGGATAAGCTTGACTACTCTTACCAAGTTACCAAGGGGGTGAGCACGGGTTATTCTGAAGGTGTAACTTATTTACCTTGACTAGAGTGAGGGTCCCGGCTTGGACAGTGTGCAAACCACTGCCAACCAACTACCACCCTTCTAAGAGTAGTAAAAAATCCTCAGTGTGGCAAGGCAGCAGGTTGTAGTCAAGAAGGGATCCATGAGGTTAGAAAGCCATCAGACATTGTTCCAGTGAAGCCGTTGACCTTTGGTGGGAAAGCTGCAAGCAGGATCAATTCAAAATTTGCGCCTAAGAAAGGTTCCTTACCCGATAAATACTGTTCCTGCCTTCAGATCTGAGTGGGAGCAAACTGCATCTTTGGGCCCAGTGGCAACACACCTTTGTCGGATTGACTTTGCAGGTTTGCCTTGGTTCTGCCGAGGTCTTAGGAGTCAAAAAGTTTCTAAATCTGTGGATTTCAGGATATAAGGAGGAGTACATTTTGGCACAGCCAATGGTTCCAGGACCTCAGGGACCTCCAATAGAAGCCACCAGCACGGTCCAGGGCTGGTCCAGTGGAACTGGTCGGCTGAGCTCTTCAGGAAAAAGGCTTCTGGCAGCTTGTTGAGTCTTTGTAGCTTAAAGCAGGTCAGCCAACTCACCTTTGGAGTACACATCTTTATCATGGGTACAAGTAGGATCAGGTCCAGCCTTTCAGAACTCATCACAAGTTTCAAAAGCAGGTGCATGTGTTCTTCTGTCTTCCACAGATCCAGTAGTGTTCTGAAGAAGGTGCTCAGAGATGCCACATTTTTGCTTGCCGCTAGCCTGCGGGTGGGGGTGACTCCTGGCCCCTTCCTAACCAATAGAGAAAACGTTCCCAGGGATAACCCTAGACGCTTTGCAGAAGTTCTTTTATGCCCTACTGCAAATAATCCCACAGTGCCCCTCTCTGCTCAAACCTAAGATGTTGAAACCATTCTCCCCTTGTGCAGATCCTGTGTGCTCATACCAGATGTGTGGCCATGGAAATAAGTAATTCTTCCTTTATGGTCACTTCAAACCAGTTCTGCGGGCTGCTCCCTTCCCACTGGGATTGGTTTCTCCCTGGCTGAGGAAACCAAAGAGGGGCCCTGAACAGGTACCAGACAACATTTGCCTGTGACAGGGTACGCTTCCTTGAAGTTAATCAAGTTGCTGGACACAGCTCAGATGGTCATCCTGCCAGAGAAACAGAAACACCTCTCCATACCCAAGGTTCTACTCTAGGAGCAGTTTTCACATCTCATTAAGGGGTACATTCAGCTTCCAGGTGATAGTTGGAGTTCATACAAATGGGTCTCCATAGGCTTCACACAGGAAAAAGGTAACTTTATCAACGTACATTTCCTTAATACTTGTTACAAATTCGATGTTACCATTAAATTGGAGTTGATATAACTATTAAAAAGAGTCCTTGAAAGAAATGTGTTGGTGTTTCCAAGCAAGAGATAACATTATTAAATTTGACAGTGTATCTCAATTCTTTCTTAAAGTACAGCCAACCCTGCAACAGTGAAAACAGCTTTTGGGCCTTTTCACTGTAAGGACATGTTTAACAGTAATCTTTTACATGTCCTATATTTAAATCACATGCAACCTACTGTATGGGCAGTGAGTCCTAGTTAGAGGTAGGGGTGGACAGCGGACTTCGCTCCGCCGGCGGAGTTTGCAGTGTTTTGCCCACTCTGTGCTCTTCGTAGAGCGTGGAGTTCTGAAAAACTCAGCGAAGCTGAGCGGAGTTTTTCCTCTCATGCAACTCGCTAATGTTAAGTTGACGGGCAAGGAAAATGATCCACTACACCACTTCCTGTAAAATGTTTCACCCCTGGCAGTTGAGGCAGGTTGCTACCTCTCATGATGCGAAAACTGCTGCTCCCATTGAGGAATCTGTCACTTGAAGTAGAACATCTACTTGAGCGGCAGAAAGAAGCAGCACCCTCTTGAGCTGTGCCTGGTGTCATTCGTGCTGATTTACAGCATCGGACAAACACCTGCTGCTAAAATTCAGCACAAGTAGCACAATTTATCACACTCCCAGCTTGCGGAACACCGCGGAGAGTGGTGGCGGTTTTTCGTCACTTCGCGGAGTTCCACGTAGAAGAACTCTGCGAACTCCACCCAGACCTATTTAGAGGTAGGCCTGGGCGGAATTTCAATTATGCTGGAGTAATCAGAGTAATTTTGGTAATTCCGCATTACTCTGTGAAGTAGAATTACTAATAATAACATGACTGTGCTCGCTTGTGTAGTTAAGAATAATTTTTGGGGAAAAATCCTTCAAGATCATATTTAGCAAGCTCAAGTGGCTGCTCGCGCTGCTGTTTATGTCCTGTTGCATTTAGCACTATTTCCTTTATGCAAAATGTATCCTCTCATCCGTTTTGGATGCAAGGGTGCATTTTGCACTAAGAAAATAGTGCTAAATGCTGGGAGTAAGTTGGGGGTAAATCCTATTCCAAGTTCACATATAACAAGCATGGGAGGCCGCTGGTACTCACTATTCATGTTCTGTTGCAGTTAGTGCTATTTCTAAGCGCAAAATGCATCCTCGCATCCATTTTGAATGTGAAGGGGATGTTTTGTGCTAAGAAAATAGTACTAAATGCTGAATTATTCATCTTGCATAACTCTGCATTATCTTGCAACATTTTAGGATATATCACATGATTACGCTACATGGAATTACGTGAGTTAGGCCTACCTCTAGTTAGGGGTGACCTATTAATATTTAAAAGGAAGGTTTAGGCTTGTCAAAAGGGATTATTTTGACAGGTTGAATTTGCAGCTTTAAAGCTGCACAGCTAGGCTACAATGGGAGGCCTGAAGTCATGCGTGCACTGTTACTGTAGAAGGTGGCACAATGGGTGCTGCTGTTCCTCTGCACAGAGTCAAAAACCCAACAGTATCAGCCCCCCAAAAAGTGAGTGATCATGCAAAATGTGGCCTATTTTTCTACATGAATCAATTTCACGCCAGGACTGTGTCTGGAATCGCGTATTGTACCCTCCAGTCTCCTTACATTAAACTGTTCTGAAGTCATTACAAGGGCTTGAATAGTAAAGGGGAAAGACACGACCCCAGTGGCATGACTTCCTCCTTTGCCAGTGCCGCTGCACTCTACAGTACAGCTTCTTCCCCGGTTTTCTGATCACAAATAAAGTATTCCAATCACCTGCTGGTGTTTCCATACACCACACCTCTACCTGTACCCTATTTACAAGGGTGTCATGTTGGGAAGTGCATAGGGCTACCAACATATCAATATTAGCAAGCATCAAGAATGCCTTGCAAGTGGCACAACCATGACAGGGGCTGAAGGAGAATTTGCATGATGGCACAAACCATTGTTCTAAGATGCTAAAATATCAATAGGGCTGCAACGCATGCTAATAGTACTCATCATGCAACAACAACAGTTGATCGTTATTGCTGTTGCCGCTGTGGTAATGAGTGTCAACTGATCTTCGGAATAAAATTCTGTTACCTCTACGTTATTGTGAGTTATTTCACAGAACAATGTCATACATTCACCCCAGTACAGAGTTCTGGGCCTAAATCCATCATTTTTTTGCTCATCATGCCGTTCCAGCTTGAACCCAGCCATATGCAAATCAGTCTTGACCCTGTGCCTCATGGGAACTACCAAGCTAGGTCATCCCTGGACTGGAAACAAGCATCCTAGGACTGGTTTTGGGGTTTCACCCCTCTTCAGCCAGGATAGCTTGATTCCAGTGGCATGGAGAGAACGGGACCCACGTCTGGGCAAACCCTTCCCACTCAGAGTGACAAATGCAAAAACAACAATTGACGGACAGAATGCAGAACAATGTCATACATTCACCCCATACACAGATCTGGGCCCAAATCCATCGTTTTTTTGCTCACCATGCCGTTCCAGTTTGAACCCTGCCATATGCAAATCAGTCTTGACCCTGTGCCTCATGGGAACAGTCCAGCCCGAACTGCCAAGCCAGGTCCTCCCTGGACTGGAAACAAGCATCCTAGGACTGGTTTCGGGGTTTCACCCCTCTTCAGCCAGGATAGCTTGATTCCAGTGGCATGGAGAGCACGGGACCCACGTCTGGGCAAACCCTTCCCACTTGGAGTGACAAATGCAAAAACAACAGTTGACGGACAGAATGCAGAACAATGTCATACATTCACCGCAAAAGGAGCAAAAGAATTATGGATTTAACCCAGATCTCTTGACTGGGGGAGAATGTTTTGATTTGTTCTGCATTCCGTCCATCAATTTTGTGTCTTTTAATAGTACTCATCATCTTCGAAGAAAAATGTAAAAAGCATGAATATAGAAAGACCTCCTGTACAGCGCCGAGCATCAGGTGCGTCACGTGGCACACGATACGAAACGATTCGTGACGTGTTACTTGGCAGCGTCATATCATATGCTGTTGTCCTAACTGTACAGACTTGCAGACATGACCGGCCGCGGGTGACGTAGACGGCTTGATGGTACAACGTCGTATGCCTGACGTCTTCTCCTCTATTCCTTGTTTCAGCGTGAGCCTGTCAAAATACATAATGTGTGTGGTATGTGTTTGTGTGTGTATATATTTATGTGCGTGTGTGTGCGTGCGTGCTCGTGTGTGTGTGTGTGGTTAATGAATTGGGGAACACGTTTGCTCAGCCATCTTTACTAGGTCTCAATGCGCAATATTATTGTTTTTTTCTTACATGTTCCAGAGCTTTTCCACACTGTAGACCTCCCATGGCATTGGCTAAACCTCCTGGTACTCTGCAGCACATATTTCTTTGTTATTTCAGAACACTTTGCTTTTCGCCCCCTCCTTCTAAGTGCCTGGAGTGAGCATCATGCATGGATCATTACTTTCCAAAGAAATTTAAGCACGGAATGCCATTTAATTTTTCCGAATGCAGTTCGTCATTAGGAATCTTAGCTGTCATTGCAATGCCATTTTTGGTGTGATGTGTTTGTTGCCTCATTTCTTTTAATTTTATCTCCATTAGCTTAATTCTTTTTTAATATTTTCATCTAACGAACTTTACAGTCCATTTTGTTTCACTGTCTGCTAAGCGAGTTTTATGAAGCAGACAGTTGGCTTTTCATTCAGAGGGAGGGTGGTGAGGCGGGCCTTTGCTTTTGTCAGCTTTTTTGGCACCTTCGCATTTGGTTCTGCTTCTGTGCCTTGATTATAAAAGCAAACAACTCCAAGAAGTTCGTTAAAAACGCAGCAGTTAATTAACCTGAACTTCAGATAAGACACTGCTGACATCTTAGATCATTTTGCACCAGATTAAAAAGAAGGATATTTCTTTCTTATTTATGTTAAGTTCTATTTTACAGAGGCCAGGAAGGCTCGGGACCTTCTGGGCCACACTGGGACTGCTTCTCACCAAATGTGACTATTTCCACGCTCTGTGCATGACCGGTGTCGTCATTTCCGCAGCTAACACGAATTCTTTGGCGTGACAATGTAAGTCCTCTGTGTATGATCTGGGTTAAGCGGTTTGTAATATTTTTCTATTCTCTCCAGGCTGATTCCAGTGCAGCTGATGCTGCCAGCGGCGTTATTCCAACAGGGAAGTGTTACGTCATTCACTGTGGAAATGCCTACGGGCCAGTGTAAGTGCGGTATAAATGAGTATGCGCCATTTTGGAAAGCGATGCCAAGTGTTCTGTACCGTTGTTCTCTTGTGGCACTTCTTTTACTCAGACTGAGGTTAAGGGTTCTGAGTGTTACTCGTGTTTTTGTGTTGTGAGGACGGGTGATGACGTAAGCTCGTCGCACTACTGGTGAAACTCCTGATTTAAGCGTATGCTGAGTGTGTGTGTGTGTGTGTGTGTGTTTGTGTGCACACGTTGACTTTTTGTTCAGTTTTTAATCGATGTGGATTTTTTACTTCAATTTGTCCACGTGGAATGCTGCTGTCAGCTGAAAGGAAACATATTGTTCGTGTTAGATGTGTTACGATCAATTCTCCTTCTTAAAGAGGGTGCATTATGCATATTAGCAGTGAATTAAAACCGTTGTAAGCGATTTATATGCCTCGGTTAAGTACATTTTAACATGAGACAGTGCCAGACTGTTGTCAGGGGGGACTTTATGGGTTCTCGAATATGTACGATATTGGACTATGATTAGGAGTGTAGAAATGTTGGGTTTAGTAATTTCATGACGTTTTTGATTTTCGCCCTAGGTAAAGTTTCCTGGTTTACCTTAAGCTTCCACATGCAAAGTTTTTCTTTATCTAGCTAGATAGTTTTCATAGCAAAAAAGGACCAGTTTCACTTTTTATCGAAAACAGCCAAACTGGAAAATGTATTCGGAGTTTTTATTTACAAGTTTACCTTTTGTGAAGCTGTTCTATGGAATAGGGTTAGATCACAGAGAAAAACACTGATTTCTTTGTAGTATTTCATGGACCACTGAAAAAACGAGAATGCGTTTTTTTGCATAAATATATATTTTCCCCACTTGTCACAACATCCATTGTCTGCTCAAAAATATGCCAATTTTAATTTTAAGAAGTTATTAGTTCAAACAAATCATTTTTTAAAAAACAATTCCGGCAAACTGAGTGCAATACCACATCACTTTATGAAAGTTGATCCCCAGCCTTTATGGAGGTGATCATTTTGTCAAGATATTGTAAACATCCACATTTGAATGACAGGGTTACTGTGTTTGTAGGTAGAGTGAAAATACATCTCAAATGCTTAAATGTAATTTAAACAAGGTGGGAGTATGAAAACTTTATCATGATTTTACGTCTGACACAAATTCCTATTTACAGGACGGGCTATTGTTGAAGCTTTAGTTATTTAAAACGTGCACACATTTTTTAGAAGAATTACCAAGATATTCTGTCTCTTTTTATGGTCATAAATATTGATCCTGAAGTACATCCTTGGACACCAATACATAATACATTTGAAATGTGCTATAGTAGCAAGCAGATATGTTTTTTTAATGAAAATAGATATTGCACAATTTACCTTTCCTTGATGTATAATTTACCTTTTCTTCCCACTTACTTTGCTCGAACCTGCCACATACTTTGGGTCAGCCCTGCCCCTAATACCAATGGCTCCGAGTATATTATATCACAAAACCATTTTGATATTTTTAATGTTAAACAAGGACATGTGTTACATAAGATGTCCCAATGGCCACAATTGTGGCAAAGTAAAACAAAGTGCAATGTTCATAAAAGTTGCAAAGTTTTTCACAGAGCATGCAAACAAGCAAAAAAATCATAACTTTTCAGCCTTAATATGACGCATTTCACCCCGAAATGCTGTTTTGCATTCGCAGACACCTACCCTCGACACTTCAACTCAGCCAAACCATGTTTGAATTGTGTGAGGCCACATCAGGATAGCCATTACGAAGTTCACATTGCAGGAATGGCTTTCCAACATGTTATTAAACTCTGATTTCTGCTGTGTTGTCATACATTGTTTAGAAACTTGGCAGCAGACGCCGAAAATTATACAATTCAATTGCCATCCATTGAACGTAGCTGAGAGAACATCTGAAGGGCAGATGAAAAGTGTTACCAGGCCCTGGTAAAAGGCAGATTCCAGTCATTAGGAGCCGTGATGGCAAATATTGAGCGTGCAGGCTCCGGGCTGCTTGCTTGGCACTTGGGTCCATTTCTGGCTGCCTGCGGTGTGTGCAGGGCTCGCGCTTGAACAAGAACCAGGTAGCAGGGTCCTAGCACCGGTACCGGGCAGATGGACCCGTACTTGTAAGTTTTATGACGCGTCATTTAGTCAGTGTTTTGCAAGCCTTAATGTGCACAGCTGGCAGCTGAAGGCACGTTTGAAACGAACACTGGAGACATCTTTAGATGTAGCAGATGGGGCATTTTACACAAACAAAGTAGGGGAAAGTGCACGATTAAGTTTTATCTGCAGTTACGGTGCAAGGACCGTACAATATTTTAGTATAGAACATTACCTTGTGGGTGGTCCCCACCTAGCCCCCACTTCCTTGTTTTCAGAGATGACACCACACATAACCATATCCAATAAGGAAGCTTCCTTTCTCCTCGCGCCGTGCACTGCCTGGCTGTAAGAAACTTTTCAAGGAACGGTACCAGGCATAGTGGGTGTGCCAGCTTGGGTTAAACATTTTAGCACTCTCAGCAGATTTATGATGACAAAAAAAGGTGTCTAGATAGGCTACAGTTTTAAAATAAATTAAATTCAGGGAGAAGTTTGAGCTTTTAAATCGTAAAAACGTATGGAGACTTTTCAAATTGAAGCAAATGTAGGAAGGAGTCTTGGTTTTTAAATTGTGCAAGCGAAGGAAGAAGTTCTAAAATGAAGAAAAATGTAGGTGACTTTTAGACTTTAACTGGTGCAAAAGTAGGACGTTGATTGAAAGTGAAGAAAATCTAAAAAATGTTTCAGCTTTTAAATAGAGCAAATGTAGGAAGGTGATTTAAAATGCAGAAAATGTGGGAAGGTGTTTTAAAATGCAGAACATGTAGGAAGGTGTTTTAAAATGAAGAAAATGTAGGAAGGAGTTTTGGATTTTAAATGGTGTAAATGTTAAGAGTTACACTACCAGCTTGTACACGCTGTTCAATGCGTCCTGGGCTAAGTCTACGCAATTTGCATTTACCGAGTGCTGTATGGAAAAAATCTACTACCCGTTACATCTTGTAGACCTGTTGTGTGGAAAGTGGAAACCATAACATACGATATTAGTTACAATAACCAATTTTAATCCCATCTGCTAAGTATGACAACATTAGCATTTCCACTTAATTAAAAACACCCTGAATGGAGCAATGTTTTAATCACTCCATTTTATTTACTCTCCTTCGGTGTCAGTTGTAATTGTAACTTTGTATTTTTTAATAAGGAGGGCTTTTTTTTCTTTGTGCCTCACAAGAAAAAAGTGCTGTCGATAATTAGCAGTCTTCTGTTATTGCGAGACTCAGGTGTCACAACTATGTCTCATCCTCATTACAGTAAAGAAATTTCACCTATCCAGTTCGTTATTGCTTGATAATGCGACAGAGCAGGCCCTCCAGAAAAGTAAATCAGGCAAGCAAAATTATCTGCTAATTATATGTAGAATAAAAAGCCCAATAACTATTTGCAGCTACATTTTATGAATTGAAGTAGATGGATCTGAAAATTAAGATTCATGGAGTCAGCAAAAGATTTGTTAATTGGAATAAAAAGGTCATGCATTTGCAATTCGAGGATTGGATCCTTAGCAATGGCCATCGGTAGTAAGCATCCAGGTTTTGTTCTTGTCGCGTGACAGCGTCTGAATGACCTTCAATATAATCAGGGAGTATTTCAGCATTATAAGTTCCACTATTATTTTAAATCTACGTATACGATACTACGGTGATTACATACCTCCTCTGGGCATGACTGTTTCAACCACTTAAGGGGGAGGCACTTGGGGCTTGAGACATCATCCTGCTAGACTTCTTTTCCTTAGGAGAAAAATGCTCTAACATATTTGTGGACCCTCATCTCAATTAAAATACTTGTCTGGGGTGTGCATAACCTAAAGCTTGCTATCCGCCCAAGCCCAATCAACACCATTTGATGATTTACGTGAAGGAACCTGCTCTCTCCATCTTTTTGAGGAAAGTTGAATGAAGGCCGGTGAGCGGGAGGATCACGTGTGCACCTCGAATGACTGTAAAACATTGGATTCAACATTTATTTTACTTTACATACAGTATTGACTGCCACATTCTGAAAGCTGATTTGACTCAGGGTAGCTTCTACAGCCTCTTGTGGGGGGCTGGGACGGCTAACCCCAGATTCTAGCAACCATCACCATCTGTACCTATAAGAATACATGCATCGGTCCTTAAGCACTGTGCTTGCACCCTGTAAACTAACCATTCTCCTACTGGCTACTCTGAAACTCAGAGGCAAAGTAAACTGAGTTTTGACCAAAGTACACCACAATCCTGCCTCAGAACTGCTAGAACAGTTCCAAAATATTTGCAGAAAAACTTTGTTAATGGTTGACGTGGTTTTCCATGGTCAAGAAAAGGAGTTTGTTTGTTCACCTCCCACCAACCAATTGATATCATCGTAAGACTAATCAACACTAACCCAAATACAACACAACCAGAACATCAGTCTCTGAATAATTCAGCTCTCTCAAGTTCCTAGCCAGACACCACCAATCTTACTCCTCTGGCCAGGCAGCAAACAGGAACCTACTGCAAAAGGCGGCACATCTTCAGCAGTACTTGAACCCTAGTATGTGGCTCCAGTTTTGCCACTTTTAGTTCAACCTCTGTACTTATTTCAGATTAATTCGGGTCACATTTACTTACACACACCGCCTCTGCTCAATTGCTGTCATCAGTTTTGTTTTGCTGGTATCATGGAACTTGTCCTTATCCTGGCAATAATGCTGAAATCTGCTTTAGCTTACTCTATAGAGCACAGTAGGACTCCATTAGGACCTGCTGCCACATACTAAGAGGAGATGCTTCCCTCCTGGGTGCCAGAACACTAACCCGTATGTATTGTTTACCCTGCAGGATAACAAGAATCTTGGTTAACCTGTGTCAGTGCAAAGCAAAAACTATACTGCAAGATGAATGTTATTCACATAAAATCACTCATAAAGTCTGACTGACCCACCCATCATTTTGGTGGAACTCTGCTGTGTCAATGCACATACAAGGTCATCCTCATATCGGTCTTCATGTTTCCAGTTGTTAGGTCTTAGTTCTTTCTGGAGCTAATTCTGCACCAATCACCACTTTGAAGTTACTACACCCAGAAAAAAATCACCAGCCCTTTATTGGAGCTGTGCCAGCACTACTGTCATATTCTGTGCCCAATATAATGTTTATATGGGCAGGATAGCCTGTTTCCACGACCTCTGGCTCTGTCAACCATCCTACCAGACTGGATCATGTGCCTACCAAATTTACTTCAGGCTCTTCATCAGTGTCTCCTTGTTGTGGGACAATGACTAGGCCTAGGGACCAAGGGGAAAACAAAGAGAACTGGAGCTCCAACCAGACCTCTGCAGCACTTGGAACACTCCAGGTGCTAGGATAACTCTGCACCATCTTTATTTAACTGAGGTGATACAGTCAAGGACAATGACATCAACATATTAAAATATGAAATAACGTGCTTAATTACAGAAATAATATTAAAAAACTCCTTAAAATAGGCTATAAGCGCCTCACATGTTTGTAGTTGGAAAGCTTGTAAAACAATTGTTCACCATGTACATATATAGAAGTGATCTGGTACCCTCTATCCTTAGTGGATTCTACACAGCCAGGGTAATACAATCATTATCAGTGAGGGATGACTAGGATTCGCTGAGCCACGGCAATGGTTCTGTCACTTCAATTCGTCTTAATCTCTGAGCCGTATTCTACACACATCGACTATACGACCTTACGCAGAGTTTGATACACAGGATTCACATTTCTCGTTTAATTTCTTTGGGCTGGTAGTACACAAGCAGACATATACCCACCTTTCGGGTACATTGTTTATCCCGTTGCGAAATGTTTATCCAAGCATCTTTTTAACCTGATACTTGGCCTCTAATTTTGGCCTTTTGTATCTTTGGCTTCAATGCTAATCCTACTTGGATTATACACTGATTCTTCTTTCCTTAGAAAAGGAGATCAGTTTAACTCTTACTCAGTATCTGGGTTTTTTGGTGACCATGTGTGATTGAATTAGCTTTTACCTGATCTAACCTGTATCAAGCAAGGCTGTGGTACTAGTGAAAATTGAAAAGAAGTGAAGACATTTTGAAAGTTGTGTCCTTGTAAATCCTTGTACGCCCTTCTTCAATATCCACTGAGGCCAACTGGAGTCTGATCTTTCCTTCAGCTCTCATGTTAAGCTCCTGCACTAGATTTCCTTTAAATGGCCGGCGGCAGCCAGATCCAAGTAATGATAGTTCATTTTTCTCACAGTAATGATCAATGTTTATCTTTTCATCCAGTATTTATAACTGATCTGGAATGCAGCAGCCATGAAATTGCAAGTATAGAGGTGGAACCATCACATTTCCTCTGCACTACAGGAAGATCACAGGCTTCTATTTGAAAAAACATACTGTTCCTTAGGTTAGAGCCAGGACCACCGTTTACCACGGCACAATATCCCTTCATGCCCCGCAGGCATCCTTGATATCTGACACTTCATGTCAATTTTTTGTCCCGTCTTTTAAATGGATGAAAAAAGGCCATTTTTTCTGTTTCTGCTAAACCTGTGTGGAATTGTCTCTTTATCCTGCATTTTATATGAGAATCATCTTGTACAGGATGTCTCATCCTCCAAGGGCAGGGATTTCTGCACCAGGAAATTGTTGCTTTCTGAAATTACTATTCACTTAAAGGTATTCTGTAACCTTATTATGTACAGATCCAGATGGTCAAATATCAGATAATCTTCCCTCAGAGAACAAAACAACCTTTCATATTTTATCTTTTATTTTAGAACAAAACAAAAACCTAAGGTTGTTTTGTTCTCCGAGAGAACATTACCTGCTTTTTTCCCATCTGGATCTGTAGACAATAGCGTTGTAGCATAGCTTGAAGAGCATTGGGGCAGATTTACGAGTTCTGGCGCATCTCTGCAAATCAGCAGGGATGCGCCAGAATAGATGCGACATGCAATTCCCTCCATGCGCCACCACGAATGCGTTGCATTTACAATGCAGCGCACCGTGGTGCAAGGATAGGGCAATGCATGTCGCATCCTGTGGCGTAAGGGCGGCGCATTGCTGGAGTCGTGTCGCAAGCGCGACGCGGCTCCAGCAATGCTCAGGGGCGCCCTATGTCTAATATGCTGCGTCACTCCTACCGCCTGCTTCAAGCAGGCGCAGGGTTTTGACGTAGCATGGACGTAAAAGTGACAAAGTGAAATCTTGTAGATTTCACTGCGTCACTTTTATGAGGCGTTCCTGCGATGGAACGCCCACCCTGCGCCGGAACGCCCACATGAAACCTAACGCAGGTTTCATGTGGCGCAGAGCTATGCAACGTGACTCATCTCCCTAGATGTGTCATGTTGTAAATAAGGAGCAACGTGGCGCATGGATTACGCCGCCGCTGCGTCACAGAAGTGATGCAACGGCGGTGTAAATGTGGCGCATGGGGCTTGTAAATCTGCCCCTCTGTATTTAGTTAGGGAGACAGTATCCTATAGTCCTCAATTTTCTCTCTCCCCTTCCCGACCAACAACCATTGTGGTTACAACCGGGTTTTGTAAGAGAGGTTTTCTGAAACGAGACATCTGCTTTAGGTAAATAGTCCACGCACGGGTTCTTGGGTCTGCCAAAGGGATGGCTACCAGGCAGTGTCAATCAACAAACTGAAATTCGTGACCCCTGGCATGAATGGGAATGGTTTTCACTAAAGTGACCCACTTCTTCAACTTAATAAGCACTACACTTTGCAAAGCTTCTGGAGTTTGACAATTAAAATATGTTAAGCTTCTAAAGAACCTTTTCTGTAATTTTGCACACCTGTGCTTGCTTGAGATGGACTTGCAAAAAGTGTTCACTTCCATCGGATATATAAAGGTGAAAGTTGTGCATCCTGTTCACAGTGTTTCACAGATTATTCAAATGACTTTCTTTTATTTTCGTATTATATGTAAGTATTTTACCAACACCTACTAATACAGAAATCCGAACTGGACACTGAATAATGGGTAGAGAGATGCAGGGTCTCTGTGGAGAGACTCCATTTGATAATTGGAACCTAATAAAATATTTTTTGAATGAGGGATCCCACTTTTTCCTAAAATTATATAAAATAAAAATAAAACGTATTAGGAAAGGATTTATGAGTAAAGGAAAAAAACATATACATTGCAATTGCATGTCTGTGCTAAGCAGTGAACAGAACGGGTGTGTGAAGTTTTGAATTTTATGATGGTCTATGAAAATCTTCACATCTTTGTGTACTTTGTAAAGTTTTTCGCTTTAAGACATCCCTCTAAAAATCATGACTATACTGACCTGTGTTTTATTTATATATCTTTGTTTAACTCTAAACAAATCTCTGCATAATATACACTTTGTCGGAAACAGTTTAACAGTCATTTATAGTTCTTCAGATGGTAAGCAGAAATACTATAATCTGATAATCTAATTAACACGATTGGTATATGACTGCAAAATTGGCATTAAATGGGGAATAACATTTTCAAACCATGTGGGATATGTACAAGGAAGTGGTGGAGCGCGGCGTTAGCCTCCTTGGCTTAACGCTGCGCTCCGCCACTTGTGAAACGCAAGGATGCACCATATTTACAAGAATGTGGTGCAGCATTGCGTTCCCCCCTGCGATGGGGCTAATTTGTGATGGCACTAAGTATAACAACTTAGCGCAAACGCAGGCACCCTTGCACCATGGTGCAAGGGTGACTGTGTGCAGAAGAGGATTGTTTATGTACAGGAAGGTGTCCCTTCCTGCACATAAACAATCCTAAAATGACATTTTGTCTGTTCATGTGTGCAGCACACATGAAATTGACAAAATGGAATTTTTTTTAAAGGTTTGTTTATGTACAGGAAGGGACACCTTCTTGTATATAAACAAACCAGGCATTTTGTTTTTTCCACGTGTGCTGCACAAGGCAGCACACAAGGAAAAAGCAAAAACGAGGAGAAATAATGCATTTCTCCTCATTTTGCAAACTTAAGACCAGGATTTACCTGGTCTTAATTTTGGTGCTGGCTCCTATGTATGCCACACTTAGGGGTCAGCGTCAAAATTAGTGGGTGTTGTGGTGGAACGCCTACCGCAAAACCCACTACCCGCCCCTTTCACACTAACCATAGCATGAAAGGGGGCCTTATGTACAAGGCAGCGTTAAGCCACGTTAAGGCGCAGCACCATCGCCACCACAACGGCGGTAAAAGTGACGCTGTGGTGGCAATAGGGGCTTGTACATATGCCCCCATGTTTCTCAGTGATTTCTTTCCTTGGTGATTCATTACAAGAGTCCTGGTTAAAATATTGCAGTAATACCACAAATAGTATTGCAACTAGTATTCCTATTACCAGTTGGTATTACTGGACAGTTACAAGTTTCGCATCCACGATGGGGAATAAGACACACAACAGGGCAATACTGCACCACATTAAATGTTCCGAAATCCACCTTGCATATATTTAATACAATTTTTACACTACTTAACATTCTCAAAACTAAGGCTTGAATATTCTTTTTTAAAATGCAAGCTTGCAGTGAAAACATCTGCATACATTTTCCAGCACTGAGTTATGGAGCAAATATGCAAGTTCTATAAATCGCATCCAACAGGTTGTCTGTGGCCAGGTTGTGTGGGGCAGCAGGCAGAACCAGCAGTGCCAAGGCAGTAATTCCATTTTGTCAACAGTTTTCTTCCAAACATCTCAGGTGGAGATCTAAATAATTCACCACTAGCTTTGTCAGCATAGGAACAAATTTGAAGACCAGAATGGATTAATTTCTTTCATGTATACAAAGATCTAAATAAAGGCTGCTCTTTCAACCAGTTTCCATTGAATAGGCCTATTGAGATCAGCTCATGCTGTTCCTCTTGGATTAAGGTTTTTCTTGATGGTCGACCTAGAGAACAAGATCTTAGGGTTAGTGGGCTAGATGCTACAGGAAAGAGAATTGTACCTGCAAGATCCATGTGACAATGGATGTTGCTGGTATAGATAGCAAATTTTGAAGAAAGTAGGATGTTATTGAGTTCTCGTGATGGGAAGGAGCCCCCTGGGAGCTTCAAGACCCTAACCATCACCAGATGCTGCAAATGGGAGGAGAGTTAATTTTAAGAGGAAAGGGACTGTTGTTTATCTTTGAAGAATTTCTTGCCAATCTTCATTTGTTGAGGCAAGTTACTGGGTGCCATGCTTCTGAGGTGCTCTAGGTGAATGCACTCCTTCAAGTGGCATCACCAAAGTCAGTGTGGTCTGTGTGGTTCTATGTTGTGGGTTGTGCAATACTGCGAGTATCCTCAATAGCTTGACGAATGGGCATTACCATTTGGAGATTTGTAGGGGATAGTAGAGTCTTTTCACCTTCCTGCTCAATGATTTGTAGATACCGAAGATGTGTCTTGCAGGGGTATGCACATTTTTGAAGACCTAAGACTCACAGCACAGCAATTTTGCAGGGTCTTGCAAAGTTCAAAGCTCATGTGCTTTTATTAAACAATGAGGAACAGTCCAAGCAGCTCTTTGCAGCAAGCTAGGTCTGCCTTCTTGTGGCCTGAACATGCGACTATCAAGTATGACACAGATCTCTGCAAAACACACTCAACCCACAAATCATTCTTAACATATATGGAGAGGAGTATCTTTTTAGAATTCGTACTCTTTGTGGCGTTACCGGAAATATAATGATATGAAGGATTATATTGAATATCAGTTTTCAACTATCATAAAATATTCTATCTCATTTAGATTTCCAATAAATCTATAGTCTACAGGACATAAACAATCCTCTATGTGTTTGAGGTTTTATATTCATAAAGGATGTCATTCTTCATGAACTGCATGGAACTGCATTTTACGGACCTTAATAGGGAAACTCCAGCAAATATCCCAAGGACAGTGTCACATATGAGTTTAGCACCTAACCTCCAATGAAACCTTTTCACTATACCCCAATTCTAGGTGAAGGCATGGCTCGCTGCTCAATGCTGTTGCTCTGGATCCACCATACAATAATGGTGGTGCTGCCCTATGACAGCCTCAGCAGGGGCGGCCTGTCTCTAATCTGTTGGCCGCAACCATGTAAAGCAACCTCAGATCCATATATAGTTTCTATATAGCTTGTGCAGAGACTTAGCTGCTCATTAAACATGGGCCTAATTTGGAACAGTGTCAGTTAAAAAGGAAAGCTATATGTCTGAATGTCTATAGCTTGCGGGTGAACATTGGAAAATGGCAATGAAACCCTCTAGGTGTAATTTAGCTGTGTGGTAGAACTTCTAACTATATCTTCTGTTAACCATAGCATACCTTTACAGAACATTCAGCGAGCAGAGCATCACAGTTTTCCACATATACACCAACAGAAGAAGAAGGAATCATTATGAAATGCAGCAGGAAAATAAGAAGGCCCATGGAAAATGGATACTTCTACTACAGTTGATAAGGAAACCAAGAAACATTGCTTAAACCATAATTCACTGCCTGAGAATTGTAGTCTGTAAATAAGGCAGTGGTAGCTATAGACGTAAATCAATAACTTACGATAAGTTCTGGGTCTTACTTAATTTCAATATTACTCATAATGCATATTGGTTATGAAACCTTTGATCATTCCTCTATTATTGGCAATTATGCCATGTCATGGTATGTGACTTATGTCCAACATGCAAGGTCAGCATGCTTATTACCCTCTTAGTTCCATATATCTCACTTGACTATCATTGTAAGTCAGAAGACTCACATACCTAAAATAAGAATGTTTTGAATACATTTCTGAAGAAGACCAAGGTCGAAGGGCAAACAATTTGCAAAAGGTGATTATAATATTGTACAGCTTTGTACAGCTTGTGCACACATTTTACAGTATTGTAGTTATATAGCGCTTCATACTCACTGTTGAGTGCTCAAGCACATTTTCTGACGGGTAGAATGCTTGCATGTACAAGTTGTGATCCTATGTGGGAAGGGATTTGGTGTCAATCAATCAATTGGTGTCATGTGTGAGAGACGAGAGAGATACCCATATCTTATTTTAGGATGCAGCTGCTAGCTGTGTGATGGTGGAAGAAGCATGCAAGATAGGCGCACATGTGATGGAGTAGAAGTAAAGGTAGGTGTGCAAAATACAATTGTAATTAGCTGGCAATTTAAATATACTCTGTATGTCCTGTGCTAGGTTTCAATTTTTTCTATTATGTTATAAGCAGGGGAAAGAGGCAGGGATTTACCTGGATAGTCTGTGTTATAGGTACTCCAGTTGGGGACTGCAAGGGCAATAAAACATACTGTCGACTAAGAGCACTATCCTAGCTGGATGGCAAGAGAGGTATTGTGTACGTCACTTCAAAAAAGGTAATAATCTGTCAAGTAATCCAAGTCAACATGCACAATATTGAGATACTGTTTAATGAAAGAATAAGAACAAATGGATGAGAATGGAAGTTGGTGATATGATTAGTAGCCATGCACCTTTTTAGGTCTCGCCTAGCGACGCAGCGCAAAAGCGCTGCTCGCGTAGGCAAGATCTATTGTTGCCGACTTGCTTTGCGATGCGGGACAGGATAGGTGCATGCGCCCAGATGACAGGACATGTGGACGCGTACGGCTGAAGACGTTAGCATAAAACAGCATGCGTGCGAGGACAGGAGATGTTCACGTGCGTAGGGCTCGGCTCGCTCCCTCCCTCTCTCCCTCCCTGTCTGTGCGCACGCAGGACAGGAGATATGCACGCACGCTCGCACAACACCGACAGCTTATTTAACATGCGCCTCGGCGTGCTCCTGTTGCCACCTCCCTCGGGCCAAGCCTTGTTATTCAGTGTGCGCGCTCGCACAATGCCGACAGCGTTTTCTTTTTTGGATCCATTTCACAGGGAAGCAAATAAACAGAAGGAGGATTTGTGCACATCTCCTCGTGTACGGCTAACGGCTTCACAGCAGATCATAACCGGCAGCGAACACACCCAGACAGGAGATGTCTTACGTCAGTTGCTTCCATCACTCGCACGCATACAGCGGCGGCAGTACTTAAACTATTGAGCACTGCAATAGTTCCTCTTGGGAACAGCCATACACTTCCCAGCAGAGCAGCAGTACTTTTCATGATAGAGTGCTGGCAGTCTCAGTAAAGGAGGCCAATGACTGGATGTGCACAGAGTATTCTACTGAGTAGGCAGGATGAATGACTGAACGGCGGTGCACATGGAATACTCTTCACAGCTTCCCTCTGGGAGGTCCAACAAGCGATGCCACTGCCTGAGCCGCAGAGGTCTCTGAAATATCCTCAACAGGGTGGTTAGCATCATTTGCGCCTATACTCAAACGAGGAGTGGTGCCTGCATCCCTCGCTATGATGCCCAACATTCCTAGGCTGGGTTTTGGTGTAGAGTGATTGTGCCGACATCCAGGGCCGGTATATGGCCTCTCCTTCAGCACTCCACACCTGCCTGGAAACTGCTGAGAAAAAGGCTCAAATTCCTTCCTAACGAGGCTGAGCAATTAAATCAATGCATCCTCTAATTCTGCTGCCTCACCAGATTAACGGCCATGCAAACCAATGCTTTTCAATGGGTACACAAGGTTTTACTTTGGGCCAGCTCAGTAGCAGGTTGGTTTCTGCAAGAGGCCTTCCTTACACCTCCTGGCTACGCAAACTCGCTCTCAGCTCAGGTCTCCTTCACTGCAAGTCTCACGCCGGAATGGGAAGCTAGCTTTGTGCACTAAAGTGAGAACTTGGTACACAAATACCATTGTTTGTGAGTGTAAATGTATGTCCGTGATTTACAAACATGAACTTGCATTCGTGAATTGACACACAGATTTGTGGGAGACCCAGACAACATGGGAATGCTCCTGGGAAGCTTTGACACTACTAGCTGCCCAGGAACACTCCTGGAATTCTCTGAGAATTCCCAAAAGGACCCAACTTCAAGCAAATCATGAGTGTGCACACTCAAATGTAAATTGCTGTCTCTGCAGCCCCGACTTCTATCCATCAGGCCTGATGATTATTTTTCTATCAATTATTTTCTGTGCATTATTTTTCCAAATAATTAGTTTGACTCTAAAGCGAAGTGGGGGAGGGTGGGTGTTTTCACTTTATGGAGAAAAGCAAATGGGCGAGAGAAAGAGAGCAGCTTGGAGTCCGGTGGGGTGGGAAGGACAAATAGGCAAATAAGCAACATGGAGCTTGGAGTGAGGGAAGCAACCTGTGGTGGGGGGTGAGAGGCATACGGAGGCAAGCACATAACAGATAGTGGGTGAAGCTCATGGGGAATAGAGCAACACAGAGTGGGAAGGAGAAGCACACTAGGGAGACAGCTAAAAAACAAATGCGCTCTCAAGGAGTGCTTAAGACAAAGGAAAATAAGCATTTGCAATGCAATAGGTCTCGCATTTACGCTGGTATAAGCAATTGGCATTGTTAAATGACAATGACTTTTATTTATACTTTGAAAACCAAAACATTAATAAAGGGCATTGTCATTTACAATGTCAATAGCTCAAACTGCATAAATGCGAGACCTATTGCATTGCAAATGCTTGTTTTAAAGGTAGAGGATCCCACCTGCTGCTGGGCAAATACACTCTATGTGTGAGGGAATGATTGGAAGAGAAATCATGATTAGCAACCTTGTCACTTATCACATATTGAACGCTCTGCGAGTTTCACCACCCACTAGCTCCAACATAGGGTATCTACCTCTGTCTTTAAACATCTGAAGAGCTCCTGCCTCTCAGAGCGGGAGTTGTAGCCAACACAGTGATTAGCTGTCATGGAGTGAGGAGACTCCCAATGATGAAGCATGCCAACTCTGGAGGGTGACGGAATTTGTCCTAAAGAAGGAACATTCCTGCACAGCTAGGTTATTTTCTTTCCATTTTCCTTGCTTTTTCTGTCACTCCTAAAAGACCACGAGTGTTTTTGTGTGTGAAATTTATATGATTTGAGAGTGAACACCTGCATGTCTATAAATCTCCCTTGGCCCTCCTTTTAGTGATAATATGACTATTTTAATTGCAGTCATAGTTGTGTAGGTTTAAAGTGTTATTAATTACATAAAAACGGACAGAATAAGAATAAATGTTACACAAGTATCTGGACAAAGACTCCAATTATGTTTTACAGATCACTACCCTAGCAGCATTTTGCTTACCTTCTCTCAAAGCATATCCATGTCAGGGAGACTGGGAACCTTTTGCTATCTATCAAGTAGTGGTTGTATTGAATACATTAACGTATCAACTTCCCTTTGTCTGCCTAGGTCTTTGCTGGACTCATTCCCTGCCACAGTACCTTGACCTGTGAAGAAATTTTTTTTTCTGGAGACTAACCTGTGCCATTTGAGCCAAGTTAAGTAGTAGTCAGTGAGGGTTCAATGGTTTATTGCAAACTCTTACTGGCTTGTTAAAAACAGCTAGACATTTAACTGTGGATACTCTCAAAATATACCCTAGTCTGACCACAAAATTCCAATATCGGAATCACTACTTGGCAAAAGTCTTGAAGAAAATAACTGACTAACCTCCCTCTACTTTGCTGAAGAAAGTATAGTCTCCTGACCTTTACCTGAGTCTTCGTTACACCACTACTTATCACCAGGGCTGGTGACGTTAGGACCAGAATTAAGTCCAGGGCCAAGTTTTACTCTGTGGTCTGCTGTAGTGCCTTCAGCTTTCACCAGAAGAATGCCATATATAAGAAAGTGTTATTTAATCCCTTTACTGTTTCTAAAGAGTAAGGAGCCAATGCCTCACCTTAACCCAAAAGCTTGGGGGAAATGATTGTTTATGTGCAGGAAGAGGTCCCTTCCTGCACATAAAGAATCTTAAATGGCGATTTGTAACTTCTATGTGTCCTGTTTTGCGCAGCACACATAGAAGTTGCAACTCGTAACTTTTTTAAATGATTTTTTATGTGCAGGAAGGGACACCTTCCTGCAAATAAACAATCATGCATGGCGTTTAGATGTTTTTATGTGTGCTGCAGTAATCATAGAAACAGCAAAAACGAAGAGAAATAAATAATTTCACCTTGTTGCACCACGTTAAGAAGAGTTTTTTTTGTCTTAATTTTGGCACTGCCCCATATTTATGCCACCCTTGTAAATATGGAGCAGCATCAAAATCAATGGGTGTTGTGGTGGACTGCCCACTGCAACACCCATTGCCCACCCCTTTCACGCTTAGTATGGCATGAAAGGGTGCCTTATTTACAATGCATAAAGAACAAACTGGTTGCCAATACTGATTAACAATTTTAATAATAACGAAGAAAACGCGGGAGAACTCAAACAAACCACAACAGTACTAATTAATAGTTTTTATTAGAAGAACATCTTTTTTGTTCGTTTGAATTTTTATCCATGATTATTTTGAACACAAATGTACCAAAAAACACCACGATGAATTTTACAAAAATACAATAGTAAAGAGTTGAAGACAATGACTAGCCACCAATTTAGCATATCTCACCATTAACATACAAACTAAATCATTCATACATCACTCCTCATTCATAAAAATGCACACACTCACATATCCACTCCTCGGTTCCCTGTATTTGCAATTTAAATGGACCAAGGACCTAACCCAAACAAGGAAAAGATTGACCAACTTATTTTGATGTGCATAAATCCTACTGATGGTAATCCAAAGATTCATCAAAAAAAATATTTTTACAATGCACAACAGAAGACAAATTGAACCAGTGTTTGGTATAGCAGAAACAAAAGGTCTACGCGTTTCGAACCCACCAGTTTTTTAAGGAAGGGGGTTCTCTTCAGGACCAAGACACGAATGACGGCTCACCAATGAGTACAGTTTCGAAATTCTCTAATAGAGACCATATGTTAATGACAGGGAAAATCGTAGTGTAAAGCGAGGCATCAGCCTCGGTTGACTTGTCTCCTCTCGTTTTATATAGGCCATTTTGATGCAAGCCCGAAGCTGCTGTATGCTTTAAATGAATTAGAAAGTATCTGTGGATCACCCAGCGGTCTGAAAAGATCCTTCAGGATGACACCAAGTCTATTCTGTGGTAGAAGCGATATTCTTTAAGCATCTCGACCGGACCGCTTGGTGATCCACAGAGACTTTCTAATTCATTTTAAGCATATGGCAGCTTCGGGCTTGCATCAAAATGGCCTAAATAAAATGAGAGGAGACAAGTCAACCGAGGCTGATGCCTCGCTTTACACTACGATTTTCCCTGTCATTAACATATGGTCTCTAATAGAGAATTTCGAAACTGTACTCATTGGTGAGCCGTCATTTGTGTCTTGGTCCTGAAGAGAACCCCCTCCCTTAAAAAATTGTGTGTTCGAAACACGTTGACCTTTTGTTTCTGCTATACCAAACAATGGTTCAATTTGTCTTCTGTTGTGCATTGTAAAAATATTTTGTTTTGATGAATCTTTGAATTACCATCAGTAGGATTTATGCACATCAAAATAAGTTGGTCAATCTTTTCCTTGTTTGGGTTAGGTCCTTGGCCCATTTAAATAGCAAATACAGGGAACCAAGGAGTGGATATGTGAGTGTGTGTGTTTTTATGAATGAGGAGCGGTGTATGAATGATTTAGTTTGTATGTTAATAGTGAGATATGCCAAATTGGTGGCTAGTCATTGTCTTCAACTCTTTAGTATTGTATTTTTGTAAAATTCATTGTGGTGTTTTTTTGGTACATTTGTGTTCAATATAATCATGGATAAAAATTCAAACGAACAAAAAAGATGTTCTTCTAATAAATAGTATTTATTAGTACTGTTGTGGTTTGTTTGAGTTCTCCTGCACTTTCTTCATTATTATTAAAATTGTTTATCTGTATTGGCAACCAGTTTGTTCTTTATGCTAATGGGCTCAGCCTTACTGATTAGAGCCACACCCATTTTTGTTCTTAGTTATTTACAATGCAGCGTTAACCCATGTTAAGTGGCTTAACACTGCCTTCCCGGACACCCATGTAGACGGCATATCCGTACTGGCAACACAATCATGGACACTATATAAGACGGTTTGCGGGGATAGAGCTGGGGACTGAACACCAACCCACTTCTCGGGGAAACCCACATATGCAGGCACCAGGCAACCTACCATTGCATGTAATAGTCCACCTGAAGGGTAAATCCCATTTCATTTTGCTGTTCCTTACATGTGATGAAAAATATATGATGGGATGGTTGTTCCGTGATGCAATGATACTATTCAATTGCCTGCACTCTCCTGTCAACATGTGTTAATAATGATGTGTAACTATGTACCATAAAATGTCAAACTCCCAATAAAGAAATTAAAAAAAAAAAAAATGGCTTAACACTGCCTTGTAAATAAGGTGAAGCCCGTATCACCACAGGAATGTCGAAAAAGTGACATTCCTGTGGCGAAAGGGGCTTCTAAATATGCCACTAAGTCTGAAGACAAATTCTCTGACTACCCTTACTCCATGGTTCTTTTACTTGACTTGAAGTCCCCTTAAGCCCAGCAGGATGATTCTGTCACTCAGTGGAGAATTGTACTTCTCCTCTCAGTTCTAATACAATGGTTGTTAAAATTGTTTCTTAGGAGAACATTCAAACATCTTTTTCTTTTTGTCTGTATCCCACATATTTCTATTTTATTAGGTTTCTAATTAATATACTTAGTATTTATATTAAAACTTTGGAGCTGTGCATTCCTCATATTTTAACTATCTTGTTTTTAAAAATGTTATGACTTTACACACTTATCACATATCATTGACTGCTGTCTGTGCTCAGCCAAGCCACAAAAGTGCCACCAGTGGACAATGAAACAGAAACAATTGAATTAGCCCATGGGGTCCCTTGAGCTCTATGGGAGCTCAGTGATAGGCCTCACCTAGACCATGGCACATTTATATAGACAGATACCTGCTGCTAGAAGTCACCACTGAGCTGGGAATGAAAGAGACTGAGCGGGGAGGGGCTTTTACAGATGGACATGAAGGATGGCAAGCCCTGACATATTGGAATCTTACACTGTGGAAAATAAAAAGGGGAAGTATAGTAACGCCACAGTAATGAGATGTGGATTGATAAGACAGGATAAAGGGAGTTTGATAGTCTGATATAGGAATGATGTCAGAGCAGAGGGAGGCAACAGAGAGGAAGAAGAAAGAATAACAGGAGTGAGAAACAAGCAAAAGGGTGGCCTGCTAGAATGAAATATTATTAGGCTTGGAGGGGTTAAAGTAAAAGAATAAAGTAGCTGAGAATATAAAGCTAGTTCACGATAAACTTATGTAGTAATTAAAAGAGGTCAAAGATATGTATTCTTATCATAGACATATACTCATATATTCATATCCAGATTATCCAAAGTGATAAATCATGGTATCTTAAACCAATAAATAATGGCAACTGAAGGATGACCAATGACTGGGCCTAGGACATTTTATAAAAAGGGAGAGGGGTATGGAATGTCCTGATCTGAAAATAAAGGTCACCAAGAGTTAGCTACAAGACAGACAAGACTAGAAACAGGTAAGAATGTCCGCCACCTGACATACTGTTCCATCAGAATACATTTTTTTGTTAGTTATATGTGCACCCAGAGTCCAGCTGAAAGTACTTGTCACATTTCCAGTTTCAGTCACAAGAAAAGGGAGAATAACACTAATTGCAACCAATCCTTTTGCAACACTGTGGCTTCATTTTTTCAGGCTGAAGTGGAGGATGTCTATAGCATCTTTGCTGCAAATAGTCATTCGTCATCTCGATCTCTTGATGACATCTCTTTTCCAGTACAGAAATAATGTTTTTGTCCTCTCAAGATGAGACTTCGTTTTCCACATGCACAGAAACACTGTCTTCTTTCTCATTATCACCGCCACCAGGTTCTGGGCCTACTTAACTCTATTAAATCGGGCTCTCCATTGGACCCATGTCCTCCAAAAATAAAACAACTGGCACCTAAGATAATAGGTATGCATCTGGTCAAAAATGTCAATGGAATATTTAGCTCTGGCTACATTCCTAAGGCGTGAAACAAAGCTTTGGTCTTTTAAAGCTTTGGGCTTTGGTCTTTTATTAAAAAAGCCAACCTCAGTCCCTTGGAACATTACAATTACTGACCTATTTCACGCCTCCCTGTCCCTGCTGAAATAGTTGAAAAGGCTAGAAATTGAGAGTTGTTCTCTTTTATAAGTACCAGTCGCCTTCTTGACCCTACTCAGTTTGTGTATGAGCACAGCACTAAATCAGCCTTGATTGTCGCATCCGAAATCATAAGATCCACCTTAGATAAAGGAGGAAATGTAGCCCTGATTCTTTCAGATCTCTTGGTGGCATTCGACATGGTCAATCATGATTTGTTGAATGACTATCTCTATTATATTGGAATCAGGGGAGCAGCGCCTTCTCTCCTTAAATCAATTCTGTCGAAACGGGAACAATTTATTGCTTTGAATGGCTTTGTCTCCAACGCTTTTTCCCTACTGTGTCGTAAGGATCTTCCCTGAGTCCCACCCTTTCTAATTTATATGCCACTCTTCTGGCTAGGTTCATAAAAACCTTTGGTTTTTCTGTAGTATTGTATGCTGAGCATATCAACATTTTGGTCTCAATGTCTAGTAAGGCTGAGGATGCTGCAGTCAGATTCCACATTTGTATGTTAAATATTGGCAAATGGATGAACAACAACTGCCTTAAATTGAACTTGGGAAAAAGCAAGATCCTTCTGTTCGGTAACAACCTCTCTCTTTGGTCCTCTAGTTGGTGGCCACAGGAATTGGGCACTTTCCCAATTTCTGTTAGAAAGGAGAGGAACACATTGTCTTTTCAAAATCAAATCAATGCTGTGACTTCATCAACCTTTTTCACTTTGAAAACTCTCAGGAAAGTGCTCCCTTTTATTCCTTAGAAGTTGCAGAAGACTGTAGTCACTGCCTTTGTGAGATCCAAATTGGATTATTGCAACACCCTTTATACAAACATGCAGCAATGACTTTTAAACAAACTGCAGACCCTGCAGAACGCTGCAACTCATTTGCTGCTAGGGATCCGTAGGCACCAGTCAGCATCATAAGCTCTAACTCAGCTACACTGATTGCCTATATGGAAGCGCATTGAGTTCAAAGCTTCATGCATTGCTTTTAAAGCACTCCATGACTCTGGTCCTGACTATCTTAAACACAATGTTTCATGATATACTCCATCAAGGTCATTGTGTTCTTGTTCGGCCAATAATGCTGTTGTTCCCAAGTTTAAAAGGTCTCATTGGAGGGGCAAAAGCTTTGTAATCTGTACTGGCAAACTCTGGAACACTCTTCATCTGAGTCTGAAAAAAATTTACAGATCTTCCTTTAAGGAAAGCATTAAAAATATGGCTTTTTAATCAATAGGTTTTTGTCCTTGCTACTTCTCCTGCTTTTCTTCATAACATGTTTTTCTTTATAACCTTCCATAGTGGCAGCGCGAAGACGCCTCCGGGCATTAAAGTGCTTTGTAAAAAATAAATTTCATTTCATTGCGCAGGAAGAGAATATTGAAAACAATACTCAGAAAAAAGTGTGCTGATAAATAAGTGTGACCAAAGGGTAATGATTAGCATTAAAGCTTTCTCAAAGTCACAAGAAGTTGTTGTTGAAAGAGTAGCCTAATTTCAGAGGAATTGACCTTTTGGAAGTAGGATTGAAGAGGGGAGATATAAGAAAATACATCTAGAAATAAATATAGCTGGTTACAGGAAAGATTCTCCAGGTTGTTACAGGAAGCAGAGAAGGGGCTTGAGTTATAATTGCCAGAGAGGTAGCAGGTCAGTTTTTAATCAAGGAAAATTAAAGAGCTTGCTTCTAAAGTTAGTGTATGAGAAGAGCAAGAGGGCACTGTTGACAGACCTAGTTAATTAAGGGAGAAGGAATGTATCAATCAATAAGATGAGGCTGTGGAAAGGATATCAGAAAAAAACAGTTGTATGTTAGTGCTGGTAATAGGGAATCAATATAGGCAAGAAACTAGTTTAGAGAGGGGAACACACAGCTTGGTTGAGACATGATGTGATTTTGGAAGTATATATTTTTATAATGCTGGAGCGATGGAATAATGGATGTGTAGGTACTGGACTGCCTAGAAGTATTCTGTAAAGTGAGAATGTTTCCATCTCTCAAGTGTGAAA
Source organism: Triturus cristatus (assembly GCF_964204655.1). Classification (NCBI taxonomy): domain Eukaryota; kingdom Metazoa; phylum Chordata; class Amphibia; order Caudata; family Salamandridae; genus Triturus; species Triturus cristatus. Next base: position 241,694,720 of record NC_140584.1, on the reverse strand, counting down.
TCTTTCAACTCTGCTCAGGTTTGTGAAGGAACAAGGGGTGGGGGTTACTGCAGGAGGGTTTGAACTAATGAAGGAGATTCAGGAATCCAGAAATGTTTTTACTGTAAGGGTAGGTCAAAATTAATAGAAGTGTCAGTGTACTGCACAGAGGGAGAGGTTCTGCAACAAGGGAATTGGTATCAGGAAAGTGTGTGACATAAACTATAGTTTGATGAATGAGGAAGTGACGTGGGACTGTACGTGCAGATAAATAAAAGGTAAGAGAAGATATGATGAACTGAGCAGTGTGAGAAGATAGGAAAGAGGATATAGTGAAATGTTTGGTGGAGCAAAACCTAAAATCTAGCCCTGATTCAAAGGAACGGGAAGCATGAACATTTTTATAGATTCATCTTTTGTGGCTTTATCAAAATGCCTCACACTGCACTAAAAACAGCTCAGTACTCAAATGTGAAATCATTGACTGTTTTTTTGCATTCATATTTTATTATGGGTTACAATACAGTTTTGTGAATTACAATACATTTATGTTTTTGTTTCTTAAGTGTGGCATAACGGCTAGAGCGGCTGCGTTTGAATCTGTGAAACCAGGTTTGAGTCTGGCAGAAATTTCAATCATCCTGTGATTCTGAGCAAATCACATGATCTCCCAGTGCCTACAAATGAATGTGTCTGTCTGTAATGCAATTGGTGCTCATGTAAAATGCTCTGATACCTTCGGGTAGAGTTCACACTATATAAAACTGCAAAAAAAAATTATTGTTCAGCTGAAATATAATAAACCACACACACGTCATATGTCTCCATGATTCTTTCCAATTTTTAAGATGTCTGTAAATTAAATTTCTCTTGTAATTTTCATTTACACAATTCTTAATATGCGTAGTGAACTTTACCACTTTCCACCATTATATATATTTTTATTGTCATACTTGATTTAGAGAAGAGAGGATGTTTCTTATGAAAATGGAAAACATCTGTTAATTTTGATAGTTTTGTTAAGTTTTGCAACATTAGCAAAACAGTCCTAAAACTGAAATTTTGTGAATTACGGTACCTTTGGCTCCGTCTCTGAAAACGCATAATATGCCCTTGAAGGAGTGAGCTTCACCGCAGCGTAAGGATAGAACCATAAAGTCTATTTTTTTTCAAAGTTTGCTGAGCCCTGAGACAAACTTCCAAAAGCAGTTCCATGTAAATACTATTAAATAGCACAAACAAAACTCTCATTGAAAAAGCCAATGTATATGTATTTGGCCACAGTAAATAAACATGGGGAAAACTAACATGACCTCCAACTATTTCAGACGAGAAAGAAATCCAAAGTTTAAAGTACGAATAATTCCTCTTTTAGTCAAACGTGTTGGAAGCATTTCGAAACCTTTGTTAAAATAAATATATTTTCTAAAGTATTTTCAATTTCAATATGCCCCCTATGCCAGGAAAAATATTAGCTTCATTTTTTAATGTTTCCTGTTGGGAGGAGGTTCACCAGCGGAGGCGCTGAAAGAATGGCATATGAAATACCTACAACACTTACTAGCCCTATAATTTTTCTGATTAGAAAATTGTAACTACCTTATGATGTATTTCGGTCCATGTGTTCAAAATCTACTTGACATATTTAGAATTATAGAGTTTTTTTAAATTTCGGAAATGGTGTACATGCTAAAAAGCATGCCTGCTTTGGGGGAATGTGTACTGCTCTCAAGTGAGAGGAGTTGGCCTAACTGCTAGGGCGGTCGACCTCGAATGTGGGGAATTGGGTTCGAGTCTCGGCAATGACGCTGAACATCCTGTGATTCTGGGCAAATTCCCTGTGCCTAAAGCCCTCTGATACCCAATACCTTTAGGGCAAGTTCGTGCTATATAAAACTCCGTTAAAAAAAAAGTGCGAACCCTGCCCACTGTTCAAATGCATTGATTGCATTAGGACATACACAAAGAGCTCTCTGGGAATTATAATCAGGACTCGCTGAGAAACACTGTTGTGTCCAGACTTTGAGGGCCATATTTACAAAATATTGACGCAGAACTGGCTGCAAGTCTTTTTGCTGTGCTGCCCTATGCCAATTTGAAAGGGCGGGAATGCACAGTATTTACGAGATATGGTGCATTCCTGTTCTTTTAGCCCGCGCCGGAGCACAATTTGCTGCATTGCGCCAATGCAGTCATCCTTGCACCATAGTTCAAGGATTGATTTTGTGCAGGAAGGGGCACCTTCCCGCAAAAAAAAAATTCACGGAGGCGTTTTCCTCGTTCTATGGGTGCTCCAGCAGCACACATGGAGAGTGGAAAAAACAAGGAGAAATGTAAATATTTCTATTTATTAAGCCTGCTCTGGGGAGGTGTAAGGTTTTAGTGCTGCCACAGGTTTACATAATTTTCTAAATCTGGGGGAGAGTCGAAATCCATGGGTGTTCCATTGGAAAACCCACTGCAATACCCATGTAGCGCCTCCTTGAAGCAGAGGAACACAACACAGCGCTTTGTACTGCCTTGCCTTACTCCATGTCTATGAGGCCATGCAAAGCCACGCAGGGTTGCTTTGCGTCACCACACAGATATGATTGAGAGGCCGGTGCCACCGTAACATAAACAAAAGTGACGCTACGACGGCGCAAGCCTCTTGTAAATAAGGCCCTGAATATCCTTGTATTGCTGCAGTCAGACCAGAAATATCTGCCCACTGTGGACATTATGTTGTCATTTCATCGGTTTATTAACAGTTTATGGGTTGAACAGCATTTGCAGAATAGCAAAACAATGGCAGGGCGTGCTGTCAATTTCTCCATGACATATGCTGCCTTTTCTTACTATATGTGCAAGGCACTCATGAGCCCTAAAACTTGACTTGCATTAGCAACAATGCCATTTGGAAGGATTGCTTCATTACACTTTTTATTCCGTTTTCTTTTTCTTTTTTTTGCCTAGTGCAGCAAGATTTAGCACTTTGGAAAGGGAAAGCTTTGTGAAGAGAGGACATTGTTCAATTCTGCCCTGACACTGCAGATTGCAAGCTGTACCCTGGACGTGTTACCAACCATGCTCCAAGGCATTGGTGTGTCCAGAAATGTTTCCAGGTAACCGACTGCATGTTTTTATTCTTTAAAGATTTTATAGATGATTCGTGGTGACTTATAAAGTTCAAAAGTAAACTTATGCGAGAGCAATTGTTTATTTGGCAAGCACAGATGTTAGTGTTACAGAACATTGTGTGTTATAATACATTAGACTGCGTTTATATTTACCATCTGCTCTTTCACAATGACTAAATAGCAAGTTTGGAAATAGCATTCTCCCCATACATGCTCGTAATTAAATATTTTTTTTATAAATCACGAAGGCTTGGCTTTTTGAGCAATTGATTGGCGAATATGTGATATAGGAAAATCATACCATGTATAAGCAAGATTGTGTATCATTCTATCCTGCAAGGGTGTTGCAGAATTTGCATGCACATATATAGATGCTTAGAAAAATGTCACCTCCAGCTGTGGCACATATTCATTGTGTTGCATTAGAATAATGCATTTCCATCACCCCAAGGAAATGTCTGAAAAGAACAACTACACAGCCTTATTTAGCATTGAACATCCTTGTGTATCGCGTAACCTTATAAATTCATGCTTAAATAATGTAAAACACGAGGCAGCACAGAGCAATATGCATTTTTAATTAGTAAAGTGACTAATATTGAGTGTGTGCTTTGAGGTTTTTGTTTCATTAAAAATGTATCTGTTTTTCCTGCCACAGCTGAATTTCTGCATTCTACACCTGAACAGCCTTTTAAAAAATCTTCTTAATATCTGTCGGAGACCAGATAGCCTAAAGAAACATTTATATAAAGCTCTAGAAAAGATGCGCACTAAATGTTGACTTTTCATACAAATGTACCAGAGAAAGGCTATTAAAATATTTAATTAACATACTAATGTTGAAAAAAAAAACATGCAGGGGAGGGATATTAGTTGTTGCACAACAAGGATTAATTAAACTAGATGCCAGTTGCATTAACCTAGGTCCCATGAAATACGCGCACTTAATGCATGGTGCATCCTTTTTTTTAAAATTTATTGTGTTCTAAAATGACTGTCCTTTACATTCGGACCCAAGAGGCTTATAAAAATGAATCAGGATTAATACAGCTCATTAGTCTAAAAGGAAAGTAAAAGAATGAGCCCACAATTATACTAATGAGGATAAACCTACCTTCCTTCCAGGTTTTGATCTCTACTCCTCTGGAAATCCAGGTGAAGGCCCTCAGGTCTCAGGTAATCAGGCGCATCGTCTCCCTCACATTCCATTGCGCGACGATACGAAATTATATATATATATATATATATATATATATATATATATATATATATATATATATATATATATATATACATATATATATATATGTGTTTGTGTGTATATATATATATATACACACGCACACACACAATCGCCAGATAACTTTCACAAACGTATCTCATGTTGTAGCAAAGCATAAAAAGGCCATTGAGATAAAGACTCTCAAGATTTTGATATTTAAAAAGTAAAAGGTGCACCAAAAATTAGTTTCCCATTTTTCCCCCACACTGAAGCCAAGCTGTTTTAGGTGCATCTTTTTTTCAGTCATGAAAGATTGCAGAATCAGACTCCAATGCAAAGTCCTTTGAAAATATTATTAATTACGTGATCGTGCTACCGCGCAGTCACATCTCATTAAATATCAATTTGTTTGACATCTCCTGTAGAATGAAATATTTTTTTTGTAGATGTTGGTATAAAAAGACTGTTTCTGAAGGAAACAGTTAAAGTTCCAGAAAAAAAGGAGAACCAAAAATGCAATTTAACACCCAATTTCAAGCTCATTATCTTTCATTGTCTATTAACTTGGCAATGGTTCAGAAGGTAGCTCATAATAGTTTAAAGTGCTGACTGAACATTTTCAGTGTTCAGCATTTTCTTCTCTAGTCAATACTATTGTGCAATTCATGACTGCTGCGAAGGCAAACTCTTTCTGTGTTTGCCTCCATTTTTCCTTTTTATGTTAGGGTTTCTAAAGTAGTAGGCTGGTCCTGTATGTTCGCAAATGCAGAATGGTGTCTTCATTAAAGAGAAGAGGAATTACAATGAACTTTAGCCCAACTAGATGGTGTATTGCTATCCAAGTGGATATGTTCTCTTGGAATGATGATAGAATACAACTCCATAAGCACAAAGGTTCATATGCTGTACACACTGCATTTTAAGTCCCTCCTTCTCTGTTGAATTATTCATTGAACTGCTAACAGGACATGGATGGCTGCAATGATCACACTGAATGCTCACACGGAAGGCTAAAGGGCTCGTTCTGAGAGCCACTGGACTTGTGGCTGGTAATTTTACTCCATGTTTTAGTGATACTGCAGGATTTGGCGTTAACTCAGTCCGAAATTCCCCCACTTCTGAGCATCATATATTGAAATGGGGGATAACCTGCGGGTGTGGTTTTCCTGTATAGGAGAACCACCGAGCAGAGTTTCTTGGTTGTCATGCAGTGCAGCACAGCGACCAAAACTGCTGCGTTGCTCTGTGTGAAAGGGAGAGAGCAGGACAGCACCATACCTACGGAACAGCTCTGCCTACCCTAGAGCTGATGCACAATCAGGCTGCCTAGTGCCACACAACACACCTTTCCAACGTAGTGCCAGTGGCGTAACAGAAGTCCCCGTGGTGCAGGGGGGCCCTAACTCTGGGGTCCTCTCCGGCAGGTCCCTGGCCTGAGAGCTCTGAACTGGATTCAAAGAGTCAAGGGCCCCCTGCATTTATGTTGCAGGGGGGCCCTTTAAATTTCATTACGCCTCTGCGTAGTGCAAAGGTCTCTGCGTGATGTCTAGCACACGTTTTGTACAAAATACTATGCTTATACAAACTTTAAAAGTTTGCTTACTTTGGATGTGTGCTATACAGTGCAGTATGCATGCAGTCAGAAAAGCTTGCAGAAAGTAAAACATTTCTCTTTTTTAACTCCAGCCTGAAAGGTGGGTTTTTTTTTTGGCACAACAACTTCTTTACACATGTTAGTAGAGAGGGCTTTCTATCAAAATCCATTGGTGGCTGCATGGGGACACCCATGGTATGCCTACTTGATGAAAAGCAGTGTAAAGCAGCACTTGCATTACCTTGTGTTAATTTAGTGATATTTTCAATCGCAAATAAAGTTTTGCACTTAAAAATAAATCCCAAAGGAATATTTTGCACTGGTTTGCATTTAATTCGTGAAGGAAATTTAGAGAAAAATGTTAGTAAATCTATCCCCACATGTTTTTACCCATTGCAAGATACAAAACTCAAAATAGGCAGGAGTTATCCTGCGCATTTTTTTCAAAGTGATACTTATATGCAAGGACATTTTGGCAGAGAAGGTAAGGTTAGGAAATGTCTTCTGTAGGACATGCGACTCTGAACACAGAAATATACTTTGGTTTCGCTTAAAAATGTCAGTTACTTTGGGGCATATTATCAAGCCAGGCGATAAAATTATCGCCGCTTTAGCGGCGGAAAATTGCCGCTAAAACGGCGATAATGGCCTTGTTATTATGCTCTATGGAATTCCAATTGAAGCCCATGTTAAATGTGAAGGGCGTCTAGCTTCAATTGGAATTCCATAGAGCATATTATCAAGCCTATTATCGCCGTTTTAGCGGCAGTTTTTTGCCGCTAAAGCGGCGATAATTTTATCGCCTGGCTTGTTAATATGCCCCCTAGTACTTTGTGCTGAGCTCCCATAGATAACTAGCTAGTCCAATATGACCTTTAAATTGGCTCTGTATATTCCTGAACAAATCAAGAAGGGTATCTGGTCAACTGCCATAACATAGAGGACTTTTATCCGTTTTATATATCGAAGGCGCCATTTTGCCCTCTTTAGACTCGATTTTCTGTACCAACATAGATATTAATTAAACTCAGCTCTCAACCCGAGTCAACATCGGAAGATGGAATTAGCTGTTGTTTTAATAACATCCCAGGAACACTGACTCATGACATCTTCCACTGCCTTGTGCACTCATGTGTAGGACTAGCCATGTTTAACAAACTACCAGCTCTGCATGGGTGTTAGAACAGTGAGAACAAAAATAATATCCTGTCACACGCGTTCTATAGTGTCGATTCTTGTGGGAGAGTTACAAAAACAGAAACATTATGGTCGCATGTACTAACAATTCATAGCAAAATTGTTCTATAACAGAACATGTTGTTAATACTGCGCATATGAAAATTAGACTTGCAATGAACATCATATAGTTTATGTTGCATTTATGCTTTTTCTATTTTATATAGAGAAAAACATGTCCCTTTATAAGCAGTGTGACGATTTTTATATATTTATAATATTTGAAATCTTTACTTTTTACATGTACCTCGAGGCTCCCTGGCGCTATAGAAAACTGAGCTCTGCCTGCTGGAGCTGAAACATCTGATCATAGAGAATGCAATTATGCTTTGATAAGCCTACACAATTGTGCAGTGAAGAAAACCTATAATTTGAAGTGGTAAGAAACTCCACAAAGACATTTGCCTGCCAGAAACGGCTCTTCTATCTTACATGACTCTGGTGTAGGGAGGACCTGTCAGATCCTACTTCTTATCTTCCACAAGATCATTCGATGGTACTAGTAGAGGCGGCTCCTCCGTGAGAGTGGAGGAGTTCGCCCCATTTAAATGCCACCAAACCTAATTTGTTAATTTCTTACCATTTTATTTTTCATCGTTCTGTCCTAAATCGAGTGTGCGGACGGGGCGGGGCCTCTTGAGTGGCAGCAGGGAGGAGTGGTGGGCAGAGGGCTGCCAGTGCACTGTTTAAGTGTGTATGTCTCTTTGGCTGGACATGTGCACTCTAAACCTCTCAACCCAGCTGTCTTAAACAACTGGGTTGAGAGCAAGTGCAGGCCTCCAGTGCGCTGGGGAGCGCAGAGAGAGGTCGCTCCCTCCAATTAGGGTGCTGCTTTCATATTGGTTAACCGCATGTGAGCGCGCCAGGATTGGTCAAGGGAGTTTGCTGGTTACCGCTCTGCCGTCGACGGAAGAAGAGGTCCGAGTTCCCAGCGAGGAGGACGTGTAAGGTAAGTGTTTATTTTTTATTTTTATTTTTTCTATCTGTCCCCCCATCGCAGATGCCACCCGCCACTGGCTAATGGGAACTTTCTAGGTGATTCATGCATAGCCTAATGTTGCATGGAGTGGCTAGGCTCGTGGCCAGACACAATTCAAGTTCCAATGTTATTGATCTTTAGCAAGGCTCCGGTGGAGCTATAGGAAGAGCCATAATCTTGGCACCATCAAGGAAGAGGCCCATTACACATGGAAGGTGTTGTCTCGAGCAAAAAAAAATTCATTTGCTAGGGGAACTGTAAAATTGTACCTCTTCTTGTATGGTGTCACCCGTACGTATTTCAAATTTAAACAGGTGTAGAAAAACTAAAATCCTTCTAAAGTTTCCAAAATACTTTCTTTTTCCCTAACTTAGCTGACCATAACAGCCAAGTAAATTATCCAGATTTCACTGCAACAAGAGATGGTTAGTGCATGTTGTTGGTTGACTAGAGTGTGAGCCCAGGTCAAACAGCAACCACAATCCTTATCAGGGTAAGGCACAAGCCAACCCTAAATTAACCTGTGTGCACTCCCTCTTGTAGCTTGGCGCAGAGCAGTCAGGCTTAACTCAGATGTCATTTGTTAAGTATTTGTGCAACCATTCAAACAGTAATAAACTGAAAAACACTACACAAAAAGGATTCCACACCACAACAGCAAAATAGAGTTATCTTTAATGTACAAAACAAGACCAAAACTACAAAAATTAAATCAGTAGAACCGGAAATATGCAATTTCAAAAGTTTCAGTGAAAACAGTGCCCAAAAGCACATAGCGCCAACTGTGGATATCTGGTCCTGCTGGGCCGGGACAAAGTCACAACTCAGGCCAACCGCAATGGAGCTTGGACTGGCTTGAGTAAGCCAGTTAGGCCCGGTGAACATGATACCTTCAATCCTGGTTTGCAAAGCATTGCAAGGATCCGAATCGAAGATGTGTTGTGCAGCTGAGGCAATGTGTTGGTTCCAAGGTGCAACAAGGCAGTGAGGTGAGGCCCTCCATCAGTGTTGAGCATCCCGTTGACAATGGCTTACGATGTGTCGTCCATATCCGAAAAGCTGTGAGGCTACGGTGTGGAGTCTGGCAAGGCTGCTGTTGACGAGAGATGCATGGAGATGGCACCGAGGATGCATTGTGCAGCGGCGGCTCAAAACAGTCTGCAGAGGCAATGCAGGTCTTTGCGATGGTTCCAATGCACACAGCAGTGGCGATGCATCGTTTATGCTAGAGGTTACGCAGCACAGAAGATATGTTGACTCCACTGAATCCACAACTGGGAGAGCACCTTAGGACTACATCCAATGGTCCAACTTTGGGGTGGCAACAGTTGGCAGTGTAGACTCACAGATGGCAGAGTACAGGTGCTGGGATCAAGGATGCTGGAGCCTTATGTCCCTGAGGATCCATTCAGGAGGCTAGCTAACTAGCCCTTGGAGTCACTTTGAGGTCCTGGGTTCAAAAGATGCAGCTCCAGTCCTCACCCAGTACAGCAGTGCAGCAGCTCCTTCAGAGCAGCACTTCAGAGTGGCAGTCCTTTCAGTAGCACAGCAGTCCTTCTTCCTTGCACAGTATCCAAAGGTCCAGAAGTTTACTTAAGAGTTGGAGTCTGATGTTCAATATTTATACCCAGTTCCTACTTTGAAGTTTTAAATGTTTCTAGAGGTTTCCACCTCCCTCAGGTGTCAGGCATTCCCTTCCTCCCTGTCATGGCCCTAGCTTGCCTGGAGTCACAATAGCCTAGTGACAAGCCCTTTGTGAGAGTGCTCAGGCAGGACCTTTGTGATGTGCAAGTGCAGTAGGTTACAGCCCCACCCCCTCATTAACGCAGAGTGGTCCATTCTGCAAACACCTATCTTCCCTATGTCTCACTGTCTAGGACCAATACACAAAGACCAACTTCCAGCTACACCTAGTCATGTATCCCAGGAACAGGCTGCGGGCACCAAATGGGTAGGACAAGAAAATGCAAACTTTCTATAAGTGACATTTTTAGAATTGTGATTAAAAATCCAAATTTACCATTAAAGAGGGCTTATAATTAAGGCTCCCGATTTTCCGTTTAAACGGATTTTTACATATAAATACAGACGGAAAAATATTTTTCCTTTGTCTGCATTTATATGTAAAAACAGAAAAATGCCAATAAATACCTTTAACTTTGTTGTAGTCTTCGAGGAGAAGACCAGTCTGTCCATGCGCAGGTGGAGAGAGGGCTTATCGGATTTCAGCCGAGTCAAAACAAAGGTCAATGTTAAGGGGCCATTAGGTTTCCTTTTGTTTAAGTATCCTGGCTTGGAGCAGAGGTGGCGGGATGCACTCTGTGTGGCCTCCTCTATAACTTATAGAGGAGGCCACACAGAGTTACCCTGAAGTGCTAAAAATGGGGCACCTGTTGCGCTTTCGGTCCGTTGATTACATGGCCCCAGGAGATAAAGGATGAAAGGGGCAGGGAAGATTACCTACTAAGTCTCATCTTTCAGTAAGAAGGGCTTGGTGTAGGATACGACTATCGCAAGTGCACATAGGAGTAAAATAGGGAGAAGTGATTCTCAGCAACACGCCTGTTAGTTTGCTACCTGCAAAAATATGACAACACAATACTCATGTTCTGTTATCCTCGAGTTTTAGAACTATTGGAGACCTGAATTATTAGTTCAGCACGAATGACAAAAAGAACTTCAGTAGCACTGGAGAGCTACTTTAACCCCTTCCCCGCTCATGACGGAACCGCTCCGTCATGAGCCATGGTTGCCGTGTGCTCATGACGGAACGGTTCCGTCATGCCACGACCGTTGGCGGCCGCTCCGCCCACGCGGCGCTGTTTCCCCGCCTGTGCGGGGGGACAACGCAACTGGGCGGAGTCATGACGGAACCGTTCCGTCATGAGCACAGCTCAACCGTGGCTCATGACGGAGCGGCTCCGTCATGAGCACAGCGCCACCGCGCTGCCCCCCCGCACTCCCCAGCGCCGCGGCGGAATTCCCGCCGTGGCGAAGGGGTTAAACGTACATGTATGTAAACAGTAAAACGGTTTCAACAGAATAAAATGTTTTTCAAACGGTGTAATGTCTGGAAAATCATTTTCAGTACTCTTTTTTTTACTTGTTACAGCCTGATTTAATAATATTATTTGCTATTGCGATAGAAAAGATTGTCAGCTCTCTGGGTCACAAGTTAGTGTGGCACACCAAGTGTGGTGTGCACCGTTTAACTAATGTCTGTTTTACTCGAGTTCCTCCTTCCTTTGTTCGATATGTAGTGCTCCACCGATCTCTGTTTGTTAACAAGTGTTTCTCTAATTCAGTTTTATTCTGCAGTGTCGCCGTCTCTCGCTCCGGTTTCTCTATGGGGGTCTCAGACCAACATATCCTTCAGTGACACTGAAACAGAGGCTCAACTAGAGTGAAATTTCGTGGGGGGGGGGGGCTAATTCTTCCAGCAATCGAATCGGCAGAGTGAAGATGCAGGAGCTCTAAGGGGTGAAGTAACAACAAAGCCTCCTGAGCAAGTAAATAGTCTTTTAAAGACCTGTGAAGTACTCAGGTGCTGCTGTGCGTGTGCCAGGGAAACTGTTTCGGCCCGGACTGACAAACACGATGGGGAGGGAGGGGAGGGAGGAGGGGGTGTAAATCAATGCACAGGATGTGTTACATAAGACAGCGAGGCTTACTAGGCCCTTCCCAGCTCACTGTCTTATATTAGGAGGTTTGCAATTTATTAAACAACAAGTAACAAAATTATCTTTTTGTTAAAAGCAGTTACCCACCTGCATAAATCTATCTAAACCTATAACAACCAAGCAGGCATTGCATTTTTAAATGTGAATAAATACTAGCTACAGCGTCTTTTTTTTGCTCGCGACAAAATAAATATGGATAAATACAGAAAAAATGACCAAAAAATAAATATGGATAAATACAGACGGAAATGTAAAAAAAAAAAATACCATAAAACCGGGAGCCCTACTTATAATTACAATTCTTAAGACACCAAACTCGACCTGTCCACCAATTGGTAGTTACAGCTTATTAAATGTAAGAAGATAACTCCTGTATTATTCTATGGGAGAGATGGGCCTTGCAGTAGTGAAAAACAAATTTAAGAGTTTATCACTACCAGGACATGTAAAACGTAAACGTACATGTTAAAGCTTTTAAATACACTTCAACCTGCCCTCTGGGCTGTCCATGGCCTACTCTAAGGGCGACTTATATGTATTCAAAAAGAAGGTTTGGACCAGAGAAAAGGTTTATTTTGCTAGGTCGAAGTGGCAGTTTACAACTTCATACACAGGCTGTAATGGCAGGAATGAGACATGCATAAAGTGCTTCTCAGGTGGATGGCACAATCTGTGCTGCAGGGCCACCATTAGCATTTAATTGACATGCCATGGGTACAGTAGGTGCCACCATACTAGGGACTGACTGGTAAATCAAATATGCCAATTGGGTATAAGCCAATTTTACCAAGTTTTAGGGAGAGAGAACAAGCTATTTAGCACTGGTTAGCAGTGGTAAAGTGTGCAGAGTCCTAAAAGCCAACAAAATTGGTGCAGAAAATGTGGAGGGAGAAGGAATAAAGTTTGGGTATGGCCCTGCAAAAAGGGGCCAAGTTCAACAGTTAAAGTCCTGGATTCATTTATCAACTTATTACTCTTTGACTAGCTATATGTAATTACTGGCCTATCTAAAAATTATAAATCAGACTAGTGCATGGAAGTCTAAAACTGGATGCAGGACTGGAACATGATTCACAATGCTAGTCCTGCGTGAAGAACTGTTACTTGTGCAGAAATCTTTCAGTGTGAATAATTTATTGGAAGGTAACAACCAACGCTTCACAAAACTCTTCAACAAATATATATCAGACAGTTTGTTTTGCTTCTATAAATGGCAGCCAGGACTCTACTTGTGAATGTTATCAGGTTTCTGTCAGATAAGCTGTAAATATATAGCACGGAAAATGAGATAAGCACACACCTAACCCTAAATGTGGGAAATTCCCAAACTTTGAATAGTCTTTCTGTGAGAAATTGGGTTGTTGGTTGAGAGAGGTGGGAGCCATTCTCAAGCAAAAGCCACAATCTCTGTCAGAGTGAACCAGAAAAATCACTAAATTAGTCTAAATTGGAGGCAATATGTAAAGTATTTATTCATCAGGTAATCTGTCCAGCAGAAGCCAGAAGGTCTCAGGTAAGTCTAATTACAGGTCCAGTGCAGCAAGTTAGCTTGGCAGGTGCGGAGACGCCTCTGGAGCTTGTTGTGTCCCTGTAGCTCATGAACAGGATGCAAGTTATCTAGCGCCTGGAGTCACTCAGGGAGCAGGGGGAGCAGGTCCAGGCTTCTTTCTTAGACAGAAAGGCAGGCTTTAGGCAGTCCTTTGGAAGCAGGGCAGTGTACGGTAGTATCCACAGGTCCAGGAGTGTACTGAAGAATGGATCTGAGGGTCCATTTTTATACCCTATGCCTGCATTGAAGTAGGAGAAGCTTATGGAGCTTTCCTCCCCGCAGAGGTGTCTGGAATTTCCTGCCTCCCTGGTCCCAATCCATCTGCAGTCACTAACAGCTAATGTGAAATTCTTCATGTATGCCATGAGACAATGCTTTTGCAGTGCAAGTAGGCCTGTGTAATGCCCCTCCCATTCTGCCCTGGATGGCTCACCCTGCCAACACCTAGTCCCTCTATTGTGTGGCTGGCCGGGAGGAAGTGGTATTTTCAGAACTGTATCTTAAAACCTGACTTTACCATTAAAGAGGGTTTTAAATTACATTTCCTCAGACACCAAACATGGTATTCCTACCGTCTCCTAAACAAAAGGTAGCACTTATTACATGTAATAAGGTAACCCAATGTTATCCTATGGGACAGGTAGGCCTTGCAATAGGGAAAAACGAATTTGAGTGTTTTACCTTGATATGATAAACTTAAAAACACATGTCCAACTTTTCAAATACAATGCACCCTGCCCTATGGGCTGTTTAGGGGCCTACCTTAGGTGTGACATACGTATTTAAAAGGAAGGTTTAGGCCTCACAAACAGTTTATTCTTCCAGGTCGATATGGAAGTTTAAAACTGCGCACATAGGGGCTTATTTGTGAGAGACCAGCATCACATTTGCACCACATAAAGTGGTACATGCTTGACGCAGGGCTCCCAATACAATTTATGATGCACACAAAACCACCCTGCATGTCTTTGAGTGGCCTGAAAAATCTTGAGTATGGTAACACAGTGCAAATCGATGCGTTGCCTTACTCTGCTCCTGGGAGGCATTCCATGGGCGTCACAGTGGATTTTCCCATGAAACACCCATGGATTTCGATGCTGCCCTAGATTTACAAAATCATGTAATCCTAGGGAAATGCCAAATCTGTACCCCTCCTGAGGTGAGGCGTAAGGAGTAGAAAAGCTCTATTTCTGCAATCCTGAATCAACAAGAGCACCCTTGCACGATGGTGCAAGGGTGCCTATAGTGGTGCTAGGCTGCGAAACTGTGCCAGCAGAGGGAGACAGGACAGGAATGCATCTTATTGCATAAATATGTTGCATTCCTGCCCTTTGCCAAAATCCCATAAATGAGGGCCATAATCTCAATGGCAGATCTGAGACATCTTTAAAAGGGCTACTTAAGTGGGAGGCACAATAAGGGCTACAGGTCCACAACTGGCATTACATTTACAGGCCGTGGATACTTGTAGTACCACTTTTTTATGGACTTACAAGTAAATGTGTCAATTGGGTGTGAGCCAATTTGACCATGTTTGAAGGAGAGAACAAAGACACTTTAACACTGGTTAGCTGTTTTAAAGTGCACAAAGTCTTAAAGCCAAAAAAAACCAAATTCAGCAAAATAGGAGGGCAGAAGGGAATAGGTTTGAGGGTGATCCTACAGAGAGGACCAGGTCCAACACTTTCTAGCACTAATCTACTCTTCTAAACCTAGAGCTAATGATCCACAATTGAGTGGTGACTATGGAGCAAATAAACCAAGCATTCTTCATTTCACAAATGGTGTCAGCGTAGAAGAAACAATTTATAAAAAATAATTTTTCATACAAAGGAAAATTCAAATATTTCTCTAATTTCGTAAATGTACCCACACAATGCAGAAACTCCACTGCTATAGTGTTAGAAAAAACACATATGCCAGAAACAACCTCAGCTAACAATTGTTTCCAAGCAACAGTTCTGAAACCAAAGGGAACTCATGGATACTGGGGGAACTCATGGATACTGGGATATTTGTGAACCAGTTGTGCAGCCAGAATTTTCTGACACACCTACACAGGTGCCTCACATTCAAAGTTGTGCAGTTTTTTCTAATTAGGACTGTGGAGGCCATATTTTCATGCAATGCATTGCAGCAACCAAATTTACCTTGCTGTGTTGTGCAAGGGGGAAAGCACATTGCAGAGCAATATCTACTATCAATAGCCTGCTGCTGGTCTCATCCCCTGCTCTGGTGCACAAAAAGACTGCCATACATGACTCATAAGACACACAATTGATGGACAGAATGCAGAACAAATCAAAACATTCACCCCTAGTCAAGAGATCTGGGTTAAATCCATCATTCTTTTGCTCACCATGCCACCCTAGTTTAGACCTGGCCATATGCAAATCAGTCTTGACCCTGTGCCTCATGGGAACAGTCCAGCCCGAACTGCCAAGCCAGGTCCTCCCTGGACCGGAAACAAGTATCCTAGGAACGGTTTCAGGGCTTCACCCCTCTTCAGCCAGGATAGCTTGATTCCAGTGGCACAGTGAGCCCAGGACCCACGTCTGGGCATACCTAGGATGCTTGTTTCCAGTCCAGGGAGGACCTGGCTTGGCAGTTCGGGCTGGACTGCTCCCATGAGGCACAGGGTCAAGACTGATTTGCATATGGCTGGGTTCAAACTGGAACAGCATGGTGAGCAAAAAAACGATGGATTTAGGCCCAGATCTCTGTACTGGGGTGAATGTATGACATTGTTCTGCATTCTGTCCATCAACTGTTG
This sequence comes from Triturus cristatus, assembly GCF_964204655.1. Taxonomy (NCBI): domain Eukaryota; kingdom Metazoa; phylum Chordata; class Amphibia; order Caudata; family Salamandridae; genus Triturus; species Triturus cristatus. The sequence goes on along the minus strand of NC_140584.1, from coordinate 241,678,589 downwards.
TTTTTGCATTTGTCACCCCGAGTGGGAAGGGTATGCCCAGACGTGGGTCCCGTGCTCTCCATGCCACTAGAATCAAGCTATCCTGGCTGAAGAGGGGTGAAACCCCGAAACCGGTCCTAGGATGCTTATTTCCAGTCCAGGGAGGACCTGGCTTGCCGGTCCGGGCTGGACTGTTCCCATGAGGCACAGGGTCAAGACTGATTTGCATATGGCTGGGTTCAAACTGGAACGGCATGGTGAGCAAAAAAACGATGGATTTAGGCCCAGTTCTCTGTACTGTGGTGAATGTATGACATTCTTCTGCATTCTGTCCAACAACTGTTGTTTTTGCATACATGACTCATAGCCTTGCTCATCCATGCAGAGATGAGTGTGCACTGTCTACCATAGAATTTGTACTGAAAGCATACCTTTCTAGTACAAATTCATATGTATACACAAACTAATAAAAATCTCATGCATTTGATATTTGTTGTGCATTGCGACACACAGGTAATGATTGAGTATTTTTAAGGAATAAACACAATGCCCCTTGATAACACCTGCTTCAAGGAGGCGTCAGTTATTTAAGCAAAGCCTGGTTTGGCTACTTCAGTAGATTGGGGATTGCATCATATCCTAAGGACATTTGTGCCGATCTCCCCTTGTAACACTCAAGTAACGTACCCTTAACGCAGAGTGCCAGAAAGCAACAACAAGTTGTTTTTGCACTCAGAAAAGGGCACCTTGCAGCCCAAAACACCTTTGAGCGCTGGTTAGTAAGTATCCTTGCAAAACTTTGCATCACTTTAAGCTAGCACAAAGCCTTAGGAAATCTGGTCTTAGTTCACAAGGTCATCAATACAGGCGAATGTAATTTACAGATTAACCCATGTGAATCTGTGTTTGTTTTTTAGGTCTTGCCTACTGTTGCAGCGCATGTGCTGTTCGCTCGGCGAGATGAGGGGTTTTCAGAAGGGGACTCGAAGCCCCGCCCCTCATTTTCATTGTCTTGCATCACCGTTTATGCTAAATGATGGCCTGCCATTGGAAATGGGGTATTTTTGTTGCCGCCCTTTCGCCTTTTCATCCGGCCTATCCGGACTGGCTTGTCTGCTTTGCGGCTGTCGCAAAGCAATTTCTCATCTTTAGTAGGGGGCCATCTGTTTTCACTCAGCCTCGTGTTTATTTTTGCATGGCACTTTCATTTAAAGTGAAAGTGAAAGCGCGATGCAAATATAAACACGCACCTGTGTGAAAACAGATGGTCCCTTGCCTTCCTGCAATGCTTGTTATTCTTTCTTCTCCTCCTCTGACTGTCCTCTCTTTGAGCAACGAGAGGAGGAAAGGAGAGGCTGCTCGTCTAATACCGCATATTAGCAGCGCCGATGCCGCCTCTTGTGCTCTCCGATGTGCTCTCCCGATACCTGTTCTCTCCAGATACACGCAGCGCTAATACCTCTGTGTACGGTCAGCCGATAGACATAGCGCTAATCTGTGCTCTGCAGATGCACGTAGTGTGGATGCCTCTCTGTGTTGTCAAGAAACCATGCATCGCTAATACTCCTCTGTGTGCTCGCTATATACACACAGTACAATACCGCCCTGTGCTCTTCAAATACACTCATCACTAACACTACTGTGTGCTCTTCAGACGTGCTTTGCGATGGGGGAAAGGGGCTGCTTTCAGAGTGCGGTTTCAGGCCTCCGGGCTCGCCTTGGGGGCCGGCGCCTTGATGTTTTGATTAATTGTAACAATGGGGCTCGCATGGCTGGTCGCAGTGCACCGGATGGCTGATGCAGGCTTACAGTTGCGCAGCGGGGGCTGTCTTCGCACGAGTTGAGTCAACCAGCAAGGTTCAGGCCGCCTGTTACGATGGAAAAGGTGCAAGGTAACGGCATAGGCAGGCCCGCACCAGCCGCCACAGCGGTGATCGAAGTGGCAATTGTTATAATTGGCAGCATTTTCAATCGTTCAGTGAAGAATGTAATATGGTAATTGAGATTTGAACCCATTTAGAATGTTTTGTTTCTTTACTAGTTTGGGCCTGTTAGCTCAGCAGATAATAACAAGAAGGTTGCAGGTTCGATCCCCATACGGGTCAGCATTTACCAAGACTTGTTTACATACTCTGTATCGTCATGGCAGCACTTTCATGCCCTGGATTGAAGAGCACACCAAATCCCCCACACATCCCCCCTCCACCCATCTGGGCCGTTTGAGGGCTGCACGGCTTGAAACAACCAGCTTGTGCATCAGGACGCGTAAGGTAAGCGAGGGGGAGCAAGGGTATGCTTGCGGATGCTTGACTGCTTTCGAGTGTGAGTGGAAAGAGCTTCAACTGAGAAATGGACAAGAGAAATAAAAGTGCAAACACTGCAGATTTGAAGGAAACAGTTACCTCAAAAGACTGGGTTAATCTATTTACATGTTTTGTAGAATTTTAAATGGTCTCTTCTTCATGTGAGTTTGAGAGGGCTGGAGCTGAGACTGTTTAGTTTTCTTTGAGGACTCATGGCACAGAGACAATGGTTACATTGCAGGATGTAAGTAACGGACACACGATATGCACTGCAATAGGTGTTGCTTTTGGTATTGTAAATAACAACGGCTTTTCATTTTTAAAAAGGCATTTGCATTTACAATGCCAATAGCTCTAAAATTTGCAGTTGCGAGACCTATTGCATTGTAAATGCTTGTTCTATTTACATAGGAAAGTAACACGTTGGTCGAAAAAACGATAAAAACAGGAAAAATATTCCTTTTGAAAATCTTTCTCATAAGAACCTCAAATAAAATATCAGGCACTTCTGGATATCATATTCCTCCGAAAGATTACACATGTCCTGTAATCACAATGACATGTAATAGGCAAAGCATACATTAAAAAGAATTGATAAAGCCAAAAGGTCTTGCTATGAGAGCTTTTAGCTTTGGCAAAGTTTTTTAGCCATGCTGTACAGAAGCAAGGATGCTTTGCAGTGTGGCTAAAACTAATTTAAAAAGCACTGCAACATAGCCAGGGCTAATGTGTCTTTTTTTAAAAAAAAAGCATTAATGTGGGATGAATCATAGTCCTTTTTCAATTATTATTTTCAACTTTTCTGCACTACACTGCAACCACACTGCTATAAACCAAGGCTACAAATCAATGCCAAATTCAGCAATGCCCATGCTCTACAGCATGGACAAAAAGCCATGACTGAACCAATAATCTCAAAGGTGAGACCTATTGGCTTTCTCAATGCTTGTTAGGTCTTGGCACAACACACCTGTGATTCTGAGAAAATCAGTTAATCTCCCCATGTGTGAAAAAACAATAGGTATGATGTTCAGCAAAAAATGCTGTCACATAAAGAAAGCAATTGCACCCATGTCTATGTCTTAGTGAAAATACATTTGGAAGCAGATAACATCTGGTGTCACTGTAATAGAAGATGACATTTGTTGTCACAATTTCGAAGGGTATAAGGGCTCCTTTTGAAGTGTGTGTGGCACAGCAATATGTAGCTGCAAATTGCAGGAGGTTCAACAAGGATGACAGGGAAGAAAAATAAAAGTAGAACCTCAATCACAGCACGATCAGAGTTAGGACGGCAATCAAGCTGAAGCAATCGGTCCATGCTCCATCTGAAAAAAAGAGGAAGTGAAGCCAGCATGCATGCACCAGTTAGGAGGCAGCAAATAAGAGTGACACTGAATGTTAAGCAATGGGCGGGCTGCAAGCCCTTTGTTGTATGCAATATCTCTTGCAAGTGAGAACATATGCAGTGCATGCGCTGTCGCAAGCAAGACCTAAAAATGCATATTATATCTACCTGCAAATTCCAGAAAAAGTTAAATGACAGCTGCACATGTCATAAGGGCCAGGTAGAGGTCACCACATTGCCCACATTGTTAATCTTCTGCTTTGAATCATAGTGGACCACAGAGATGCATTAGGAGAGAGCCCCCTTCTTTACTAACATCCAGAGTACAGCGGCATTGATTTACATATTTTTGGGGATGAACATGACATCGTAGCTGCACACAGCTGTAATCATCTATAATTATCCTTAATTTACACAGACATGTATTTCTATAAAACATGCAAAATTCCAGTCCAGATGTCCCATTGTGCTCTCCCAATTGAAAACATTATCTTGGAGATGGAGGTTCTCCATATCATTAAAGGGAATGATATGGTAACTCCAGTAATATGGTTTCCGATATTTCAATAATCAATAGTTTACTACTTAAACTATTTTAGGGGAGGAGGCACATGGGTAAAATGTAAATTGATATGGTTGCCAAGTTAATTTTCTTAAAACCTTTGGCGCATTCACAAATGTCGATGGTGTTCTTTGTAGAAACTGGAAAGTGTATTTAACACTCAATTCCATAGAATTATTTTTTTTAATGAATATATGGAGCTGGGAAAAAATGTAGTTGCCGAAACACTCACCCCCCCCCCCCCTTCTAAATTACTGACATACCATCTTTCTAATCTCCCAGTCCACCTCTTTCATATCTACGCAGAAGTGTGAGGAAGAATGCTATTCCCGGAACTCCTCTGAGTATCCTGATTGATGAAATTGACTAGCCCTCATGAAGGTTTGAACAATAAGGGCCTGACTGAGAGTTTTGCAGGGGATTTACTGCATCACACATATAGTGGATATCCCTTCCACTTATTACAAGTACCAGAGGGTATATACTACACCTACAATGAGGAGAACAGGATATCTACCACATTTGTGACAGAGTGACCCTTGTGCTAAACTCTCAATTAGTTCCTAATAAGTTTCTAATCGGACCTTGAGATGGCTGGATTGAGGATGATGTGCCAGCACTGCATATTACTGCTTTCTTCCATTTTTATTAAATAGAGTTGTGTGATTGTTTGGAGATTAACATAAAAATAGAATAAGAATCTAGGTACTTGTGAATTTCTTGGAAGTGTATAGTCCACTTTTCCTGGACTTTCTATATGTAAAGAATATCATTTTCAAAGTAGTTTAATTCATAAAAATAAAAAGCTGAAAAAGATCCAAAATATCCAATGATCCCTTCGCATACAATATTCCACTCGGTTCATGCTTGCAACTATCTATAAAATTTTAAATGCAGGATTTATTAGTTTTTGGGGATTTCTTGTAATAGCTGGAGAATAATATTGCCTTGGAAAATAAAAAGCCGGATTCTGAAACACGTTTCTTCATGTAGGTGAGACACAGAAAAGGTCATAACTCTCATGCAATATATAAACATGATTTACAAAGTTATAAAACACTAGGAGCTGATTTATCAGAGCCCTGTATCACTTTTGCACCACATAAAGTGGTTCATGTGTGATGCAGGGCTCTCATAAAGATTTACTCAAAGTCACCCTGTATGGATTTCAGTGGGCTTATAAATCACGAATGAGGCGACGCAGTGCAAATCGCAGCGTCACATTACTCAGTGCAAGGGAGGCGTTCCATGGGCTTTGAGGTGGGATTTTCCACACAACACCCATGGAATTTGACGCAGTGCCAAATTTACAAAGTGAGCAAACCCGGGGAAGCACCATATTTGTAAGCTTCCCGAGGTGAGGCGTAGCAAGGAGAAATATATTAATTTCTCCTCTTTCTCTCCTCTTTCTATTTGTGCTGCATTCTGCAGCACACATATAAAGTGATTTCAGGATACGACTACCTGTAGCAATACATACACCCGTATTGTAGACTTAATGGCCTACCACACCACCCCCATACTATTCACATACTCAAGGTTAAACTTGAAGTACTCAGCAATATGTGTTTACAGTTCTTCAGTCAATACCTTGCCTAGGAGTAACTCTGGATTGAGTTTTTAAGTTCACCAAGAGCTGATGATCCTGGAGGCTGGATACACAAAAATACTGGGGAGTAGTTCAATAGTATGCAAGCTGTGTCGAAAGTCTGACATCAAGAATCACACATCCTAAGTGGCCAGCCAATAATCAACACTGGACCATGTATTATGGAGTGCAGAATAAAAAGTGCTCTCTTTAAGAAGGGGGTGTCGCTGCCTACAAACATCTAACAACTTGTGGTTGTTTATTATTGCATATAGGTGCCTTGAGGTGCAAAAGGATGTATTTGATTCAATCCTGTATCAGTCAATGCAGTCATTAAGTGTGAAATTGAAATTTTCATTCCACAACAATACATTTGGACTTGAAAAAAGCACCCTTCCCAACAAGGTATCTAAAAATCCTGAGTCGTCGATGTAGGGGCCAAAGCAATGAACTATTGTAATCTGTCCTCTCCCAATCTACCCCACAACATAATATATCAGCCCTGAGTGTCAGGGCATGAACCTGAAAGAGTAAAGGGGGATACCCTTTGTTACTAGAATTGCAACCTCTCGAGCATGTGTGGAGAATGCGAAAGTGAAACAAAGTGAGGCCCAACTTTTAGTAAAGGAGGTTGAAGAAGGCAGTGGGGTAAAAATGTGTCTCTTGTAATTGTGAGATACTCTCATTGTGCCTATTTAAGAAGGAAGAACTATATTTTTTAAGTCACTAAATTGAGACAACACAAAAAGAAAATTATAACACAATCAGTAATCAATTGTATTTAAACAATTATGAAGTAAATGACCATGGCCACAGCCAGGCAGAAAGCGCCTTGTCCCGACTGAGTTCCGTTGGATCTTTATAAAGCTGATACTGTTAGGTGGGGCAAGATCCTGACCTGGGTTTTTAATGCAGCAGCCATGAGTGGCCTGCCGCCCTCATGGTCTACTGCAGTAATTTTACCAATCTTCAAAAGGGGAGCGAGGGACGATCCAGTCTGCTATCGCCCAATCTCCCTACTTGGTTCGGCTGCAAAAATTATAGGTAAGGTGATTTTGGACCACCTAACACTATGGCTTGAAGTTTCCTCTATTATCTCAGAACTGCAATATGGATTTAGGAAAGGGAGAGGAACTTTGGACTAATGCATGGTGATTGGGAAATATACAATTGCCAAAAGGAGAAATCTGCATATGACTTTCATGGTCCTTACCTTACCTTACCTTTGACCGTGTTAATAGGTCCAAACTATGGCCTTTGATACTTGAGATGGTATGGATGCTGATTTGGTGGCTTTCCTGCATTGTTTACACTTACATCTGAGAACTTCTGTTAGATATAATGAAAATGTCTCACTCCCAGCATCCTGGGAGGTTAAGTGGAGGGTAAGACAGGGATGTATTTTAGCCCCAGTTTTGTTTACTCTATACATCAATAAACTTGGGGATGTACTGTCAGCTGGGTGTGAAGATACCCCCAGAGCAGGCTCCAAACTTGTTGCAGCACTGCTGTATGCAGATGATGCAGCATTACCTGCCAGAACTGCTGTGTGGTTGCAAAGTCTTGTAAACACTTTTATAGATTTTATGGTTGCACTTGACCTTTCTATTAACTTTTCTAAGTTACACTTAATGACGACAGGAAGAACAAAGCTCTCCAAATCTAGGCTTTTGTGTAGGGGAGGTGAACTGACTAAAGTTTCCACACTCCCTTACTTGGGCATCCTGCTTGATGAAAGGGGTCTTGGGTGACTCAGAGGGCACTAAAAAAGACACTTTGGCCAGAGCAGCAGGAGCCACCATGCACTTTGGTAGGAGACTGGGGCTAAACGATTACCCGCCCTATTGAAGTTTTATAATGATAAATGTATACCCATGACCATTAGTGGCAGTGATGTCTGGGGCTATAAAGATGTTAATGAACTGCAGGACACTGAGAATAAACACCTCCGCAGACTCCTAGCTGTACCCATCCTTTATTGTGCGTGAGGAACTTAGTCAGGGTTTTATTTCTGATCTTATTGCTATGGCCCCAGTAATGCGTTGGTTGAAAATCTGGTTCAACACTACTCCTATGCTGAACCACCTTATCCTAGACGACTGTAGGAAGGTTGATGGGGCACTTGATATCCCATGGCTCAGTTACGTCTTAGAGAAGTTGAGGATCTTAGGACGTCCAGAGCTGTTCATGAATCATAGGCTGATGCACCCCTATGAGCTGAGAGATATTAAATCACTGTTCTTGGCAAGAAGGATGGCAGAAAGGGAAAACATGGAACTCTCCAAACCCACAGTAAGGCAATATTTAATATTGAGCCCAGGGATTTCAGGACAACCGTATTGGACGTACATTAAGAGCCAGTATCATCGCTCTCTTTTAACCAGGTTTAGGTTTCATCTTATTCATTGGGGCTTATCTGTCCCTAGGGGCTGTTTCAAGACGTGTGCTTTAATGCCTTGTTCTTGTGATCATTTTTCGAAACACGATCGATTACACTAAATTTTTTTCTGTGATTTTTATTTTAACCTACAGGAAAATATATATTCTTCCACTGTTAAGTCATTGTAACTTTGCTCAAGAGAAGGCAGCCTTGATATATTTGCAAATGCTGTCTTCTCCTTTGATTTATTTTGGAGTTGCCAGTTTTTTATCAGGTGCTTTCAGACAGAGAGTAAAACTGCTCATAGCTTAAGTGTGCTAGTTTTTGTTTCTGTTCCATAACGTCATTTATTGGCTTTTTAGCACTGAGTTGTTTTAGTAGTTTTACTGAACTATACTAGTGATTTTTAAATATATATGTGCCTCAATATTTTGCACTTTACAGGTTGTCTTAAAATTCGTAGTCTCTATGCTGTTCTCCCCGATTTTCTGATACAGCTGTATGAATTATTAGTCTGTGCTTTTTAATATTTTGTATCGATCAGTTTTGGTATTTTTTCTTATCTGTGCGTTTTATCTGCTTTTATTTCCTATGCTGCCAGAATAAAGATTCTTTGACTTGACTTGATTTAGAGCATCAACATTTGTAAATCTTCAGTGTGCTAATAGTGCAAAAAATGAACAGAAGGGGCCACATGTAAGAAGCATTTTTTGTGGTCGGAAATGGCCAATCAAGTCATTTCTGACTTAGAAAATGCTTTTTCATATGTACAAAACAAAATTGCGATTCAGTAACACTTTAATGAATTTGAATTTGTGTTTGTGATTCAGTACATGGGAGGGGAGTGATTAGGGTGTCCCTTCTATATACCAAATATGAATGCGATGTATGAATGTTTCGCGACCGAATTACAGTCACAAAACATTGATATTTTACTGGCTCCTTGAAGGAGGTGGTGACCCATTCGTAAATGGGAAGTAGTCCCCAGGGGACCCCTTCCCCTCTGAGAATGTAAAACAAATATTTTTTAAGAGCAGGCAGTGGTACATGAGACCACTTCCCACTCTTAAAAAATAAAACTGCAAAGTTGAATTTATTTCTACTTAAATGTATCCTATTTTCCTTTAACGAAAATGGGCTGCATTAAAAAAAACAGGCTGCTTTAATAAAAAGCAATCACAAACATGGTTGTATGCTGACCTCAGCAAGCAGCGATACCTGTGATGGCTGCAATTCCTTCTGGGTTGCTAATAGCTACCTACCTCGTTAATATGAATGAGATAGGTCTATTTGCAACCCACTTGGAAACGCTAATGAAACTAACAAGAGTTTCATACATTCGGAATACCGATTTCCTAATTACGACTAGGGGAGAATCGCAATTAGAAAATCGGTATTCCTAATGTTATACATCTGGCCCATAGTGCTTGTGAAAGATAAGTTAACGGTGCAAAGTGAAAACACATATAAAAACAATGAACGGCCAACAGGGCCACAATAACAAATATTGTGCATGAATTAAGTCAGTCCATAACACGATAACACAATCTGTTTATCTGCCAGTGTATATCAATGGCATTTTGACCTTCCTTAGTTCGGGGTCATCATCAGGACAAAAGAAGCTCACCATATATGATTGCTGCCTGTAATATATCCACAAAATGGTCAAATGTCTGTAGTCAGGAGAAAATTAATCAGGTGAACCAGCATCATACTGGAAGCGTAGGAAAATGAGAAACTTTTCAAACATAAATGAAGTAGCGGATGAATCAGCCACCCAAATTAGTAATATACCTGGTCAACAAAGCACCAAGGTAAAGGTATCCAATCTGGATGTTGAGGACTAAATACCTAATACTGAATGAGAGCTAAATGTGTAGAATTAAAGGGGTAGCAGGTAGAACCCATGCATGTAGGGATAAAAGTTCCACTTAATGTAAAGGACACCGTCACAAAAACACTCCTGTCCTTGTCGGGGAATTTTACTTCACACAAACATAGAGACAATGAATCATACATGTGTAAATCAGTGTATAGAAAATGTTACATAAGTCAAAAGTGACTACAAGGTATAGGATTCACACATCATACATATTGTAGGCATTTTTTAAGAGTGCTTTGTCTGGGGGAACACAAACTTAAGATTCAGAATGCAACACAGTGGTGAGGGTTGAATTTACTAATAAGAATGTATTTCTACCGAAACAACCCGTTTTTAGCAAAATTAGGTTAATGAAAGACTAAGGAAAAAACATAACTTTCGAACCTAGATTACGATTGTAATTTATGAACTGAACAGTAACAAAAGGATCTCTGTGACAAAAGCAGTAACCCACTGAGCTATGCATGTAAAATACTGTTCTGTGATCAGCATAAAACACGCTCTTTGCGGCAGACATATTAACCGTCTGGGACACTTTAGATGAGTCAAAGCTGCCACTAGACAAAGCTCTGATCAGCAGGTACTTTAATCAGTAGAGTTATCTTGGAACTTTTATTGTTGCCTGAAAACTGTTCGATATACACGGATATGTAAACACAAACAAAGAGGTAGAGCAAACAATAGTCGTCCTATATATGTTTGCAAATGTAGTGGATTAAGAGAGCACACTTGCTTTGTAAAAACTGCCCTCACCCACAACAAGCTGTGGCATGCTTCATCATTGGGCTGCTACTGACGCCTCTGGGCAAGCCAACGCTAGAGGCGGAGCAATAGGGAGGGGTAAACAATACAACAGTGATAAAGACAAAAGGAAAAGACAGGTTCCTGTAGTGCAGATAAATTGTGAGTTTAAAACTGTCTATGGGATATCTCTATAATAATTTTATTCCTAGATTCCCTAGTCAGAGTTAAAAAGGTATATAAAATATACTTTTCGGATAATGGTGGTGTGAGTAAGTTAGGTGCTCACCACCCCTCCGTTCTGCATAGTGGTCAACATGTTTCTGACGGTTCAGAACTTATTATCCGGCATTCATCAGGACAAGTTAGATCCCTATGCTACTTTTCAAAAAAACCCTCACTGCCAACTATGATGGGCTATACTCCACCCGTGAGTCTGGAATGATTTGTAACTTTACTCTTCCAATTGGAACTGAAAGATAAAAAACAAAACAGTAACAACAAACTGTTTCCAAAACATCAATGAAATACAAAGAAATATTATTATTGTTGTGTGTTCTCAATAAATCTAGTACATTCGCAAACACCCCAATTGGTGCGACCAGGGTGTATCATAAATGGTGCATATTACACCCTTATAACTTTTTGGGCATTCAGTAGCCCTTCCAATGGTATATATCTCACACACTCTGTGAACAATATCCATGTATACTAATGGCATGCTTTTCCTATAAGATACAACGTGCTGAAAAAAGAAAGAAAACCTCCACAACATCAAACATAATGTAAAAGATATAGAGGCACCTTGCCCCATATCGTACTCATAGGTCTAAATTATAAGTGCAATAGATCTTGGTCTCACAATGTACAGCACTCCACACATCTTACCGAGTTTATTAAGTAGAAGGCTAAAAATGGCACTGGAGTAGAGGGTGACCCTCTGTAGTCACACACTGTGGGGAAATCAGTTCAATATGCTCAGAATATTCACTCTTTTGTTAGATTTCTGGTGAAAATAATATCCAATTTCACACACATCTCCAACCACTCATCCCTTTCTGGTAAAGATATTTATCGGGGTGTTTCTCCCCTCAACATGTGTCCCCTGATAAGGGCATAGAGGGACGGTATGCTGCACACATCTGCACCATAAATCTAAATATTGAGAGATATATGGAGTATGTCCGTAAGCAGCGCCAGGTAACATACTCACACCCAAGTAGAAGTCATTTCCTCGGTCAATGTACCATCCTTCCATTCAAACGTCTAACATATCGCCTCCAGATAAGGTGTGTTATAGGTATATTATCCCCAAAACATATAACCAACTAAGTTCTAATGTCCCCCTCCTCCTTACTTCATCAAGAGTGGTGCGCCACAACCGGAATCCTTCTCTCGCTGTGCCGTGTAGGTACCTCGGATGTCCGTCTTCCATTCAATTTTACTTCCGCTTCCCATCACGTGGTGCGTGCATTGGACGAAGCGCGCACCACGTCAAAGTCTAGACCGCTGACCCACAAAATTCAGAGGCTAAGCGTACCTTCAACCGGAAATCGAATAAAGGCCAAGGCACATATTGCGTGCAAATTATAGACCGATAATCCGCATACATACTCCAAAACAAAGCCAACAAGCATTGGCATAGCCAATAGGCCTCGCCTTTGGGACCTTATAAGTGTTTAGCCATGCAACTGTTGATGTTGTTGCACCAAGGATATTGTGCTGCATAACTAAATACTTATAAGGTCCCAAAAGCGACACCTATTGTCTATCCCGTGAAGGCATGGCTAAGGCGGAGTTAGGCGCCATCCGTGTTGCTGTGATATAGTAATTGTATCTGTATGCTATTATGCCACAGATTGCTTTGTACATAAATGACACCAGACTCGTGTGGAGCTTGGACGGGCGAGTATGTTTCCACGTACAGCGTACAACATGTGATTGGCACAACCTAGTGCAAATCTGCATTCTGCTGCTGTAAAAGGTGCCGGGTTTGTAGAACAAGAGCCCGAAGGACCTACAGGATTCTGATGGATGGACTACCGAGCTGCCCAGCCTGGGAGCTCAGAGGCCATGCATGAGCACCCATTACTTGGCCTCCCTGCTGAAGTGCAGAGCTTGTTGTGATGGTGGTTTGGGAGATAGAATGAGAGGCAGATGATGCTCCGGGTTCTGTAATGAATCTGATAACATTTACAGTCACACCCTAAAGGGAAAGGGGGATAAAAAAAATGCCCTGTTCACGCCAGTGAGTGAAAGACTGATAGAGCTGGACAAGAGGTAGACAGTCAGATGTCAGGCAGGAGTTAGTCTGACTAGCAGAACTCTAGAGTGATAGTCATAGTTCAGTCAGTTTGGTGAATTCAGATCTAAGTAAGGTCTCTGAAAGGCCTCTGGAGTGAGGTATCACATTGACCCTTGGTGGAAGGCAGGCTCTCTTAATTTGCTTGCTCCAACCAAACTTAGGGCAGTATCCATGCCATGAGTGATATAGCGCCAGTGCTGAAGTGGGTGGTGGCCTCCTAAAAAACGTTTGGGTACCTGCACTTATTTATATTTTATTATTACGCACTGAGGTCCATGAATTTCATGGGGAATGTGAAAGAGGACGAGGTGAGTGGTCCGGTGGAGTGGGCAGGAGAGGGTCAGGTGGAATGGGCAGGAGAGGGGCAGGTGGAATGGGCAGGAGAGGGTCAGGTGGAGTGGGCAGGAGAGGGCCATGTGGAGTGGGCAGGAGATTATGGGGTAGAGTGGGCAGGAGAGGGTCAGGTGGAGTGGGCAGGAGAGTGTGAGGTAGAGTGACCAGGAGAGGGTCAGGTGGAGTGGCCAGGAGAGGGCCAGGTGGAGTGGCCAGGAGAGGGCCAGGTGCAGTGGGCAGGAGAGGGCCAGGGGGAGTGGGCAGGAAAGGGTCAGGTAGAGTGAGCAGGAGAGGGTGAGGTAGCGTGTGTAGGAGAGGGTCAGGTGGAGTGGACAGGAGAGGGTCAGGTGGAGTGGGCAGGAGAGGGTCAGGTGGAGTGGGCAGAAGAGGGTCAGGTGGAGTGGGCCGAAGAGGGTCAGATGGAGTGGGCAGGAGAGGGCCAGGTGGAGTGGGCAGGAGAGAGTCGGTGGAGTGGGCAGGAGAGGGCAAGGTGGAGTGGGCAGGAGAAGGCAAGGTGGAGTGGGCAGGAGAGGGTGAGGTAGAGTGGGCAGGATAGGGCCAGGTGTAGTGGGCAGGAGAGGGCAAGGTGGAGTGGGCAGGAGAGGGCCAGGTGGAGTGGCCAGGAGAGGGCCAGGTAGAGTGGGCAGGAGAGTTCCAGGTAGAGTGGGCATGAGAGGGCCCGGTGGAGTGGGCAGGAGAGGGTGAGGTAGCGTGCGCAGGAGAGGGTGAGGTAGTGTGGGCAGGAGAGGGTGAGGTAGCGTGGACAGGAGAGGGTCAGCAGGAGAGGGTCAGGTGGAGTGGGCAGGAGAGGGACAGGTGCAGTGGGCAGAAGAGGGCCAGGTGTAGTGGGCAGGAGAAGGTGAGGTAGAGTGGGCAGGAGAGGGTGAGGTAGAGTGGACAGGAGAGGGCGAGGTGGAGTGGACAGGAGAGGGTCAGATGCAGTGGGCAGGAGAGGGCCAGGTTGAGTGGGCAGGAGAGGGTCAGGTGGAGTGGGCAGGAGAGGGCCAGGTGGAGTGGGCAGGAGAGGGCCAGTTGGCGTACGCTCTTCCATACTGCCTACACGTAGAAACCACTCACAGTTTCCCGCCACGAGAAATACCCGCTTAAACCGAAGCTTTTTAGGTTAAAAAAAAGTTCACCAAGTTGCAATTTTATGCACTTGTCGATTTCACACGATCCCAGCAGTGGTCTGTCTTCTAATGGACTTATTCCCGTGGTGTATAAAACGTACACTGTCCATGCAGTTTATGCAATAGCAGTGAAGCCACATCTCTACGTTAGGCCAGATTTGGGAATCACACAGAGGGCTAGTAATGAAGTCGCTTCCAGCGGACTCCACAGTTGGCATGCACTTAGTTGAAAGTACGGTGCTTATTTCCGTATTAAAAATGAGTTAACACCCGCGGATTCTTGGGCCACCTTTCCAAACTGAGCACAGAACTTTCAAGAAAAGCATCTTTAAAGTTGTACATGTATTGTAAGAGAGTTTCGAAGGACAAAATATATGTGCCTTTTGTACAAAAATATTACATTGCATTAGGGCTCCCAATATTTGATGTATTTGCTGCAGTACACTCCGTCATTGCTTAGAATTTGAGTTTTTGGTAGCTAGAACTCAGAATATTCTCCTGAATATTCTTGGAGGAGAGCAATTGCCGCAAAAGTGAAAGGAATGGCCAGCGAGGAGGAAGAGATAAGAAAGGCAGATGGTGGCTGCGCCCATGCGCGCGCACATGCACGCAAGCTTCAGGCCAAGAAAAGCTTGTGGGTAGCATGCCATTAGTATACATGGATATTGTTCACAGAGTGTGTGAGATATATACCATTGGAAGGGCTACTGATTGCCCGAAAAGTTATAAGGGTGTATATGCACCATTTATGAGACACCCTGGTCGCACCAATTGGGTTGTTTGCGAATGTACTAGATTATTGAGAGCACACAACAATAATATTTCTTTGTATTTCATTGATGTTTTGGAAACAGTTTGTTGTTACTGTTTTGTTTTTTATCTTTCAGTTCCAATTGGAAGAGTAAAGTTACAAATCACTCCAGGCTAGTAATGAAGTCGCTTCCAGCGGACTCCACAGTTGGCATGCACTTAGTTGAAAGTACGGTGCTTATTTCCGTATTAAAAATGAGTTAACACCCGCGGATTCTTGGGCCACCTTTCCAAACTGAGCACAGAACTTTCAAGAAAAGCATCTTTAAAGTTGTACATGTATTGTAAGAGAGTTTCGAAGGACAAAATATATGTGCCTTTTGTACAAAAATATTACATTGCATTAGGGCTCCCAATATTTGATGTATTTGCTGCAGTACACTCCGTCATTGCTTAGAATTTGAGTTTTTGGTAGCTAGAACTCAGAATATTCTCCTGAATATTCTTGGAGGAGAGCAATTGCCGCAAAAGTGAAAGGAATGGCCAGCGAGGAGGAAGAGATAAGAAAGGCAGATGGTGGCTGCGCCCATGCGCGCGCACATGCACGCAAGCTTCAGGCCAAGAAAAGCTTGTGGGTAGCATGCCATTAGTATACATGGATATTGTTCACAGAGTGTGTGAGATATATACCATTGGAAGGGCTACTGATTGCCCGAAAAGTTATAAGGGTGTATATGCACCATTTATGAGACACCCTGGTCGCACCAATTGGGTTGTTTGCGAATGTACTAGATTTATTGAGAGCACACAACAATAATATTTCTTTGTATTTCATTGATGTTTTGGAAACAGTTTGTTGTTACTGTTTTGTTTTTTATCTTTCAGTTCCAATTGGAAGAGTAAAGTTACAAATCACTCCAGACTCACAGGTGGAGTATAGCCCATCATAGTGGGCAGTGAGGGTTTTTTGGAAAAGTAGCATAGGGATCCAACTTGTCCTGATGAATGCCGGATAATAAGTTCTGAACCCGCAGAAACATGCTGACCACTATGCAGAACGGAGGGGTGGTGAGCACCTAATTTACTCACACCACCATTATCCGATAGGTATATTTTATATACCTTTTTAACTCTGACTAGGGAATCTAGGAATAAAATTATTAGAGAGATATCCCATAGCCAGTTTTAAACTCACAATTTATCTGCACTATAGGAACCTGTCTTTTCCTTTTGTCTTTATCACTTTTGTATTGTTTACCCCTCCCTATTGTTCCGCCTCTAGCTTTGGCTTGCGCAGAGGCGTCAGTAGCAGCCCTATGATGAAGCATGCCACAACTTGTTGTGGGTGAGGGCAGTTTTTACAAAGCAAGTGTGCTCTCTTAACCCCTTCGACGCGCATGACGGAACGGTTCCGTCATGGCCCCGCCCGCGCACGGAACCTTCAGCGTGGCGCGGAATTCCTATGTATGAGAGGAAAGTAGTGTACAGACAGGTGCCCCGCCTGTGCGAAGTATGCCTGTGTTCAATAGGAACTCACTGCAAATCGGAATAAACCAACAAGTGGTGAGTTCCTTAAGTGAGGCAGCACAACAACTATATTCTGAAGCTCTTTTCCTCACTAACCTTCCTGGAATTGACTGAGGATTGCTGAAGAATATGATATCATTTGAGGGCTCAGAAGCTCAAAGGCAAGTCACTTTTTGTTTTCCGTATCTGTTAGGGAGATGGGGAAGTCTAATCTCCACTATTATTACCTCAGGTGAGGCTATTCATGTAGTGATGCTCTCAAAATAGCACATGATGGACATCAAATGATTTTGTTAGTAATAACGACAGCAGGCTACCAACATTTGCCAGCAATCGTTCACTCACATGTCCATCATTTCTCCCTCGTGACCTTCAGCACTCTCAGAATGCCCATGTGCACTGATCATCACCACCGCCAACAATCAGTCCTGACGAAGGACAGTAGAAACTACATTATAGTCCGGGGACCTCAACTCAAGTGGCACACCCAAGAGGCCCAGAGTGTCCTGCCACACTTGCAGATTAATCGTAGAACCTGGGGAAGCACAAGCAGATCCAGGCCCCCACACTTACTGCCTTGCCGCAGAAGAGTAAGCCACCACCATGCAGCCCTACTCCAATGACAGTAACATCTTGGCCACCCAAGTTCTCTGACGTTGAATCTCAGCATGGGCTGCACTCCATCCTTCATCTGTGTATGTCTTTACAATCTGCTGTGCGATCATCATCAGCCATGCGATTAGGGCAGTACCCCGTGAGCTTCGGTCCTACTGATCTGCAGTATGTCCCACCCTAGGGATTGACCAGTGGTACCAGTTTCACGATGCCACTAAGCAGATCATGATTCTGACTGACATCATAGCAGGACTGGTACCAGGACCCTAGAAAACGGTAACCACAGCTGCCATCTTGTACTTAGCTTAGTCCGGCACACTTCATTTGTAAATATCACCTCTACACCAATTTACACTGCATTTTCACATTATCTCCATTATCCAGTTTCCTACAACACACTATGTTTGTGTGAAAGCACTTTTTTGGGGATTACTGTGGTGCTAATGCACAGATAAGAACAGATGATTTCCCTGACTGCAGGAGCATTGCTCGCCATCTTGCATCCTTGCTCTGTCACACCCCCCAATACACACTAGGGCCCGATTCACAGAACTAACTTAAGACAAAATCCTAAACTTACTACCATTTTGGTATTCACAGAAGGCACTTACACATTTTGGTATTCACAGAAGGCACTTACTCATTTCGGTATTCACAGAAGTTAGGAGTCCTAACTTTAGGACTCCTAAATGCCTTCTGTGAATACCGAAAGTCTTAAAATTAGGATTTTTCTCAGTTTAGTAGTAGTATAGTTAGGACTCCTGACTTTAGGACTCCTAAATGCCCTCTGTGAATACCGAAAGTCTTAAAATTAGGATTTTTCTCAATTTAGTAGTCCTAAATTTAGGACTCCTAACTTTAGGACTCCTAAATGCCTTCTGTGAATACCGAAAGCCTTAAAATTAGGATTTTTCTCAGTTTAGTAGTAGTATAGTTAGGACTCCTAACTTTAGGACTCCTAAATGCCTTCTGTGAATACCGAAAGTCTTAAAATTAGGATTTTTCTCAATTTAGTAGTCCTAAGTTTAGACTTAGGACTACTAAATTGAGAAAAATCCTAATTTTAAGACTTTCGGTATTCACAGAAGGCATTTAGGAGTCCTAAAGTCAGGAGTCCTAACTATACTACTACTAAACTGAGAAAAATCCTAATTTTAAGACTTTCGGTATTCACAGAAGGCATTTAGGAGTCCTAAAGTTAGGACTCCTAACTTCTGTGAATACCGAAATGAGTAAGTGCCTTCTGTGAATACCAAAATGAGTAAGTGCCTTCTGTGAATACCTAAATGGTAGTAAGTTTAGGATTTTGTCTTAAGTTAGTTCTGTGAATCGGGCCCTAGGTCTGATGGTCAAACTTTTCACCTGCTCCTGCTATGCTGAAGGAGGACACATTTTGAGAAGTGTTTCATGCCCTGTAGCACTGGATTCTGACCCTTGAGTACTCCCGGACTTTTGCTTTTCTAATCACCTGTTTTTTGGCCTTTTTACTGTGAGTGAGTCTCACTACCAGAGTCTCATCCACGGTAATCACGTGGCAAACAGACTGCACGTATTTCCTGCTTGTGTCTGCCTTTTAAGATAAGGCTGCTGCAATGCAGCAAGGGTAATGGGCACTTGGCTGGATACAAGTGAACATGTGTGCACATGCATGTGCACACTTGTACAGGCTGCACGTGGGAGGCTTCTGTCATGCACAACCCTGTAACAGTGCACAGGTAGCCTGGAGCACTGGGAACTCTGCAAGATTAGGTAGTCACCTGGGATAGGCCTTATGAAGATAGTGTACACTTGCAGGGAAAGTCAGTGTGCTCTTTTGTTTTACCTGTAGTGGCACCCCATTATGCACATAAGGAGAGAACTGCCTTAGAGTGTATTTTCACTCCCCCTTGGCCTGCAGAGACCATTACTATCTTGCAATGGATTGTATCCTGTGCGGGAAAACCAAATATGTGATTTTCAACATGATATCTGTACATCTTATGGGTCATCCAAAGTTGCCATATTTCCCTTGCTCAGCTCAGGATCAGATCCCAGGCCTTGTGTCATTCTGCGGTGCCCAGTTAATTACATTTTCTCCAGCAGCAGTAACAAAGGCCGCCCACACAAAAAGCTCAATTAGCAGTGCTTCTCCCAGCTCCTGAGGAGGAAAGGGGTGGGGCAGATTGATCTCCATCAATCACTCAGCTGTCACACTGTACCGGGGATGGTCCTGCCCAAGCCCACCGAACAAAGGAGAGTGCCTGGACAGCTAGAGCCAACCCAGAGGGGGGCCCTCTTTAATAGTGTGCGAGTCCCTGACAGTGATGCCAACGAGGGGTGGAGCGGAAACCCCAGGAGCTGATCTGACCAGTGGCTCCTGGATGTTGCTATCTTGGACTATCTCAGCATGCTGTGCAAGAGGGTTGGGACAGTGATGGAGAGGTGATATGGCACCATAGGATTGGCCAGGGGTGCCTGTTGTTTGGAACCTTCCTTTAAAAACTCTTGCACAAGGGAAATATTCTTTCTTGGGGATTTGTTTCTTATTTCTGCTGCTGGATCCTGGGATTGCTATGGAGAACTGGAAGGAGGAACCCCCTGACCCCCCCCCCCATTCAGGACCAAGGACTCTGACCAGTTGACCACAGGACCATTGGGTCTTCCCAAGAGCTAGTGGGGTCAGCCCCTAATACTCCCTGAGGACCAGTTGGGGGAAACCCTGAACTTTTCTGCACCCAGAACCAAAGATCAAGAGGATAGCCAGTGTAGGGAGCCAGGAAGGCCAGCTTTTTGAGGACTGGACCAGTTTGGAGGTGTGAAGGTTGTGGCAACTGCCCCTGGTGGATAGATCTTCCCTCCAGGAGCACAATGAGCCCAGGATCATCCAAATCAGCCCAACGGGTCTGAGTTATAACATTCTAAAGTCTGGAAACCACTGACCTTTTCTTTTCCTCGGTGCGTGTGGAGCTCTGCTACGCAGCCAGTGAAACTCGCCCTAGCTGGATGAGGGCCCAGGGGATAGTGCAAAGAAGCTGCATGGTTTACTGCGGGGGAGAGGGCATCCATGGGGCCCCCTTCCCATTCCTGCATCTCGCCTGGGGACCCATCCCCAGGTAGAGTTTTGATTAGGGGACCATCCCCATACCCTTGAGTACTGCCTGGTGTGAGGAAGTGTTCTCGCAGTACCCTGATGTTGTGGAGGGCCACTGGAGCACCATCACGCTCCCCCACGAAGGTGGAAAGGGCCTAGGACACCACCCTAGGCCCAGGTGATGAGTGAGAGGAAGAGGCACCGCCGCACTCCCCTAATGTGGCTGGCCCACTCCTCTCTTTGTGCCCATGACCTGGGGGATGCGAGGCCAGCCACAGTCCACATGCCTACCCACAGGAGCAGGCAGGCCAGAATAAGTGCTGCCGGCTCTCACAGCTACACAATGGAGTGCTGTTGGCCCGAGGAGCCGATGAGAACAGCGGGGCTGGGCTCCCTGAGCTGTCTCCCCCCAAGGGATTCTGAGCGCGGGGTAACCAGTTGGGACCAGGCACCCAGAGAGAGAGAGAGAAAAGAAACACGGTGAGAGGCTGCTTCAACATAGAGGAAAACCTTTGCAGCTCTCCCCGGCTCAGGGGGGAAGATGCGGCCACAATGTTCTCCGCTTTGGAACAGCTCACCCCATAATGCCTCGTGGGGCCTTTTAATTTCAACACACTTTTGACCATATCTCTGTTTGTGATGGTCACAAGACGACTGGACTTCCACCAATCAACTCAGCACAACATAGCCTTTCTTTTAAATGATTCTTTCTGATTCCTCACCCTAAGTTGGGTGGGACTCCAAAATTATCACATCCTCTGGATTTTCAATGGCTTTTCAAGCTCTCCCATAGCTGGAGCGTTTGCTTTTCAGCTGGGTGTGTGATGCTTTCTGGGAACCATGCATTGGTGGTATTAAAGTAATGTTGATGTTGGTAGATACTCCAGGAGCTGTTTTTAAATTTGCAATTTGGAATCAGCAATACACAAGCACAGGGTTTATTCAAGACAAATGCTGTGTGGGTTCATCAGAAGAACGCCAATGCAGTAGATACGTTTTTCAAGTGAAACACCCTTAACCCTGCAGTCACAACAACAATCTGACCTTGCTTTACATCGCTGTCACTACCTTAACCCCTAACTTCAGCGTTACCATGTGTTACTTTACCACGCAAGTCATTGCAACGACTTGCTTAAGGGGGCGCATTGTTGGATTGGTGTTGGATTCCTACATCCAACACCTTCCCTACTGTTGCTTACACTGGAGTTGGAATATTGATTTGTACTATTCCAAAGCCCAGCACCCCTAAACAAGTTGTTATAATGACTTGCATGGTAAAGTAAAGCGCAGTAATGTCGCAGTTGGGGTAGTGACTGTGTTGGAAAGGCATGTGGGGTAAATGCATGCGGGGTTCATTTATACAACCGTTTTATTATCCTTAATGAGTGCATTTATGCTAGAGTATTGTTTTGCTACTTGCATCTAGGTACCCAATGATGTGGGTTGTTGCTCATGAACCATGACAAAGTTACTAGACTCACTTTGTATGTTGATTTGGCACCCTTTAGGGGGCCAAAGGTTATTACACAATGTCACATATGGTATTTTCCATCTGCCAATGTATATATTTGTAAATTACTGCGCTGTGTTTAGGTGTGTGTGTGTAATAAATGTACTTCTCCTTTTTCTAAAGAAAAAGTACTTACTGGACAGTCATTATTGGGTGTTATTATTGTGTGCTAGTGATTGGAGATTACTAGCCCACACCACCTACCTTGAGTAGGCCTTAGACTTCTCCGCCTTGCTACTTTGTGAGAGTCAAGCGCTAAAATGGGGTGTTTGGTTCCCAGGGAAGACAATTGTGGACCAATTACTTGTGATGGCCACACAACTAATGACCCGATTTCCAACATACCTCAAGCAATTGTCTTGCTTCTGAAGGCTCCCACAGATAGGTGACCCTGAGTAGGGCAAGTATATGTCATGTTATGGTTCAATTCATTATCAAACTGAAATCCTACACAAGTGAGGGTAATTCACATGTGCTCGGATTGTTGCTGCTCCAATAGATCAAGAGTGAATAAGCTTGCCTTGTGTTACCTTTCTCATCTCACCCCTCTGTGTTAGCTCATTACATACTTTTTGATCTCAGAGACACTTGTTCTTTCCAATATACATAAGGAGGCATCTAAGTCTCTTTCTACAGTTTCCTCCTGTGAGTTTTAACAATCATTACTACTAGGCAAAAACAATTCAGAGTAAAAAGACAGAACTAGGTGATAACAATTCAGAGTAAAAAGACAGAAGCAACGTAGTAGAACAGCTAGGACACAAGCGTAATATAGATTTGGTAGGGCTCGTGTTTTCAGTATTAAACCAAATCTTTTATGGGTTGTGAGCAAGAAAATACTTTTGTATATGCCTTCACATATTAACTTTCAATCTTGTCTCCTCTGCCTTCCCTGTTCCCACTCTCCCTCCCTTTATGTACTCTGCTCTCTCCTTTAGCAAGGGGCCTTTGATCCAATAACAGTATTTAAATTGGCATCATTTCCAGTTCTAGACAAATCTGGAATCAGACTTTGTGAATGGAATTTCTGCTGGACACAGCACTCCCACCCTTAAAATGATTTCCGCACCATGCTTCTTAAACCATAGACTGCAGAATTGTATCAGTTATCACTCAAGCCAAAAAAATATTGATTCCTAATAAATGTTTCCCAGTAGCCCTGCCCTGGCCCCACGCCTAAACCCGCCTCCTCTCCCCGCCCCCTGGGTTATGGCTCAATTTGTGGAGTGCCTGCACTTTTCTTTTCCCATTTAAAGCACTGGGATACAGATAAATATAGTTTTTTTAAATATATCATTAGATATGACAGTAAGGGTCCCCGGTGGGGCAAGTCTGCCTTAGACAAATGAACTGCCCCTTCCAAGTGTTTTGTTCTCTTTTTCAAAGCCCTCCACTGCTACCAACTCTTAATACGTAAGGTGAAGCTCATCAAAGTCGTGAAATATGAGCACCACCAATTTCAGTTGTGGTTGCATCTTATGAATATGAGACAGGTAAGGTGATATCCAGGCACTCCAATAAGGAAAACTACCTGCCAAAATAATTCAAAAAGGCCCTGTAAAGGGTCCGGGGATGGGTGACCACACACCGTAGGCAGACCAGGACAAATTTCAAATAAACAGCAATGTCTTTGAATCACACTCAACTTTATGGATTTTTTAGTGTGATCAAGATTATTTAATTGAATAACATTTCAAAATTCACGAGAATATAATAACTCAGTCCCACACATCTCATTCACAAACCACAATCATACTAACACACATTCCATATTAACATCATCATTTTAACCACAACATATAATATACAAATTTAGTTCACATAAATAAAAACACATAAGGACCGTAAGGCTGCCATATGGTGATTAAATAGCAGTTTGGTAGTAGATATCCACACGATGTGGGTAGTGACGATTCAGATACCCAGTGATCTAAAAAACGCCAACGCGCGTTTTGGTGTCAAGCCCCAGCCGGGGCTACACCCTCATCAGGGCGACGATAAGCAGGTTGTGTGGGACAAACACACCTAAAAGTCATGTTCTTTTCAGGAGATCGAACTACAGCAGTTCCACAGTATATGTAGTATACTTCAAGGAAGGTCAAAAGAGCCTAAAATATATCAATATAAACCAAAGGAGGGGATAATCAGTTTCCAGAATAAGGAATGAGTTTATTACATCGGCAGATATAGTAAATGATGAAAACAATTTTTTTTCCCCGCCAATCCACCGCAGTAGTCAGGATTGGTTCCTAAGAAAACCACTGGCAAGAAGCGATCAGGAGCGTGATCCATACTCCTTAAACATATACCAAATCTGTGCTTTAGATGACCCTCGGCTCATGAAGGCTCGCCCCTTTAAATATTACTTTACTTTCTTCACTGAGCGATATAAGAAAGTAGAATTCCAAAATTACTAGATCACCACATTTCTCCTTAGACATCCCCCTGCAATCTCCTGCATCCAAGTGTGTTTTTATTCCAAGGGAAGCACTGTTTTCTTTCATCATGGAATAATAACAGCATATCACCACTGAGGTAACAGTCCAAGTACCAACATTAGTGAACCTTGTTTCGCCTCCTAAGCAGCTACCCATTGACGATGAAGTCTGAACAACTTCTTATGCAGCAGCAGGCATCATTTGAGGTGAAAGATTCCTCCCACACATTTAACAGGCACATTTGTGCAGCAGCAATGCATGCTGACCTATTTCTAACATTTTTGCAGCAGATTATGTGACATCGAAGGTCAGAGACACACATTTCCCCTCAGATATTGCTCGACTACGCTACCTTGCCGCCTGTACTGGATCCCATTCCTCTTGCTTGCAATAGGGCCCATGACACCCACTAATTGACTCCTTTGTCCTCCACCTTCATAACAACCCATGGACAAATCAAGCACATCACAATTACACCAAAGACTTTACAGCATATGAATATGTATGAAACAACTCTTCATGTATCAGTTAAAAATGATGTCCAAAGGGATGAAGGGAGTATAGATCCTTTGATTTGGGCGGGTGCTATTTAAATAAAATAAAATACTAACAACAACAAAAAACGTAACTAGGAAACAAACAAAAAATTAACCAGGAAACTTAACTAGAGAACTAAACTAGATTAAAGTCTATGACATCCTGTTATATTACTGAAGGAAAAAAAAGTAGATACAAGTCCTCCTGGGTCTTCTTTGCTGGTTTTGCCACCACCCAATTCAGAAGTGTTGTCCAGCGAGATTTCATTGTTTGAAGGGAGTGTCCATTGCCCTGACAACTCTAAAGGGGACACAGAAAACAGAACGACAAAAATAGGGAGGGCAGCATACCTAGACAATGTTGTGAGTACTAAGTGGGTCTTGAGTACAATGGGATGATCAAGCTACAATGTCTTGTGGATCGAAGGTGTGCTAAACAATCTGAGAATGGATGGTGGAGAGCAGACTCATTATCATGCTTAACTTGTGCTGTAACCTCAGCACCACACCCATAACAGTGGTATGCCCAATAGATCAAGGGGCATATCTTAAAGGAGTTCACGCAACAGCATTGCAATTGAAGTTGCTGCACTGCGTAATCAGGATAGCAGAAATGTGCCATATCGTCAATGAAATTGCCCAGTACTGCTCTGTCTATGTGCTGGCGCACTTGCGACCGCCTAGCACCAACACAAGCCCTTTTGTGCCATAATGCAAGGGTGTCTGTGTTAAGGTCAGGATAGTTTTTGTGCAGGAAAGGATACCTTCCTGCACAAAAACTATCCTGGGAGACTATTTCCTCTTTGTATGTGTGCTACAGAATGCAGCACACATACAAAGAGGTGCCAAGCGCACACATATCCAGAGGAGCCAAGAGTGAAAGTAATGAGCTGGGCTCCACCTGAATGGAGAGTGGCTTCTTGCTGGGAAAACAGGGGAACTGGAATGGTTTGGCCTCTCTATATGGAGTTCCTAACTTTGGCAAAAACAGCAAAATAGTCAGGGGCAGGTGAATCGGCATCTTCCTCTTAAGTAGTTTATTTGTTTATCTCAATAACAGATCTTTACTGTATATACCATTCGTTGGAGGCTCCATAGCTGTAGCCCCACCCTTCTTCTACAGTGGCACTTTACATCCATCACATATATATGTAAAATGCTACAATGTATTGCGGGAAAAAGTCCCTTCATCAGGGGCATCACATAAATAGTTGGATATACCTTATGACTTACATGAACCCCATAAAGAAGGGATACCTGACATTGCTGTAATTAAGCTGGTGATTTGATGATAAGAGATGCTTGGCAGCTATAAGATCCATGTTGCTGAACTGAAGGAGGCACAGAACATTAAGGATCTTGAGCTAAAATTAAGATGTATTGTCCCTGGCTGAAGAGACTATGGGCTAGATGTAAAAAGGCCTTTTGCATTTCTTAATGGGCTGAATCGCAGTTTTGGCCCGTTAAGAAATGCAAAACAGCCTTTTCCTATATACAAAGACCTTTAAGGAATCCCCAAATGTGATTTCTACCCAGTTGAAATCGCATTTTGCAAATCCCTAAATAGGAGATTGATAATAGGAATTTCCTATATTCAATTTCTTAGCCCATGTACAAAGCGTTTCCCAAAAGCAAAATGAACATTTATGAAATGCAATTACCATCATCTCAAAATCGATGGTAACCATGTGCAGTATAAAACAGCACCTCAAAAGGCTTTTTTTAAGTGCAATATAGCGCACACATGCCCCTAGGGCATATGTGTGCTCTACATTTGCACCACTATTTTTGAGGTTTATTATGGGGGGCCCGATGCCCATAACCATCCTTGGTTTAGCATTTGAAAATGCAAAACCAGCTCATTGGTACAAATGGCATGGGATTTCCTAATTGCATTTTCCTAATAGAAATTCCTACTTTGTAGGAATCGCTAACAGGAAATCGGTAATTTCATACACATAATTTTGCATTTCCTAAAAAGCTATTCCTATTGTGTCGCTATTTAGGAAATGCAAAAGTGCATTTTCATACATCTGCCCCTTTGTCTTACAGGCACGTAAATCGTTGACTCCTCATAGAAATGTATAAGATATAAAATACATAACAGCCAAAGATCTTGGGCCCGATTCACAGAACTAACTTAAGACAAAATCCTAAACTTACTACCATTTTGGTATTCACAGAAGGCACTTACTCATTTTGGTATTCATAGAAGGCACTTACTCATTTCGGTATTCACAGAAGTTAGGAGTCCTAACTTTAGGACTCCTAAATGCCTTCTGTGAATACCGAAAGTCTTAAAATTAGGACTTTTCTCAGTTTAGGAGTAGCAAAGTTAGGACTCCTAACTTTAGGACTCCTAAATGCCTTCTGTGAATACCGAAAGTCTTAAAATTTGGATTTTTCTCAGTTTAGTAGTAGTAAAGTTAGGACTCCTAACTTTAGGACTCCTAAATGCCTTCTGTGAATACCTAAAGTCGTAAAGTTAGGATTTTTCTCAGTTTAGGAGTAGTAAAGTTAGAAGTCCTAACTTTACTACTCTTAAACTGAGAAAAATCCTAATTTTAAGACTTTCGGTATTCACAGAAGGTATTTAGGAGTCCTAAAGTTAGGACTCCTAACTTCTGTGAATACCGAAATGAGTAAGTGCCTTCTGTGAATACCAAAATGAGTAAGTGCCTTCTGTGAATACTAAAATGGTAGTAAGTTTAGGATTTTGTCTTAAGTTAGTTCTGTGAATCGGGCCCATAAAGTACATAACAGCCAGGGTCAAGGGTGAAGCACAGACTAGACTTTTCCTATTTTCCTCTTTCTGCTGCTCTTTGGCTTGCATCTGTTTTGCTGAGTCTGGGAAGCCCACCTTCAAGATATCCCTCATCACGAGGACCATCTGGCCCACACCTTTTTTACTGGGCTTACTTAACGAGTAGATATAGGCACATGAGGTATGGAAAGCGTGGACCTTTTGGGAAAAAAAACATAACACATAAAACGCAAACTCAAGGTTAAGTTCTACAAAGCCTTGGGTTTTTATTGCTTTACAAGCATGTCTCAGGTGTCTTTGTCTAGGGTTTCCATACCTGGGATCACCTTGCATTTCTCTCTCGGATACTCAAATATTGTCTTTTCATGTTGTTCCTTTTCCACTGATTGATGAGGTTTTCTGGTACACTTACTCCTGCGAAGATGTTCACCCTCACTGCCTCAATTCAGGAAGAACCTCAAGACCTTGATCTTCCGCTCAAACGGCAGACCCCCCCCCCCCCCTCTATCCTCCTCCAGCACCTTGAGATCCTAACGGGTGATTAGCCGTGCTCTATAAGAACGTTTTTTGTACAGCAACAATGTCAGCAAGTGAAAAATATCTGTACTCTAACGGTACCTCTAGACCTTTATTGCTTGTGCTCAGTCTTAACGAGATGCATTTTTCTTCAACAATCTGCACATTCGCCCACATTATAGCTTCCACACAATGTACTAAATCTTTGTTCTTATTAGGTTTTTGTGATTGAATGACTTCTCCAATCGATGATGATTCTATTGAGTGTTTTTCCACTAAAATCTGGGACTATTGACACTGAAACATTCTTTACCTGAAACGTGAGTTAGCCCCAAAACAGAATATCCTGATTGGAACACTAACCATATCTTTTTGGTCTTTTTAGGTGATGTTTACGAAATGATTACTCTACTTACTGGAGATTTGAGCTGTCCAGGGAGATAGAGACTTGAAGACACAATGTAAAGAAGGAGAGCATGAATGAAGAAAATTATTTTTGGAATCCTCAGGTCAAAGCAGGGCATGACCATTGATACCCCCTTAAATAGGACATTGCACCCGAAATGGCTGCTGAGATAAGGGAATCATGTGAAATCTTGTATACATTGAGATCCTCTAAATCACCTTTAAATTAGACCTAGATGAGACCAACACTATCAGCAGAGCATACTAGGGACACAGATCACAAGCTCCTCCTCACTAGCACTGGCATCCACTATAGGGAATATTTGGGGCTCCATACAGAAACATAGAGTGCAACATGACACATCACTGAGGGGTCAAAGGAAACCAGGGAGGAAGCAGCTGGAGGAATGGTCACAATTGGCAGTGATGGTGCGAATTTCTGACACCTGCCCTCAGCCATTGTTGGTGTCGGACAATTTCAGAAAGTAGCAGCTGACAAGACGTTCCCTTCCTGCTTCGGTTTGGGTTCCGGACTTACCTTCTATCACTAACTTCAACATATGTGGTGAGATAGAAACATCAGCCTCTCAATCAAAGTCTGCAGCCAATAACCAAATTCCTACAATGGCAATTGGAGGGACTAATTTTGGGCTGATCAAACATTCTATTATTGTACTGCAAAGAAAGGAACTGCAGTCTTGTGAGAATTTGTAGGTCAAGCACTGCAAATGGTAGCCATCATCCACCGTCAATGGCTTGATTTCATGTTAGTCATTATAAGAATGTCCGAATGGTGTCCGTCAGGATGACACTATGTCAGCCATGCCATATCTCTGCTGTCAACTACAATACATGTTGACCTATCAGTTCTTATAAGAATAGCTGCATGTAATGGGCAGGCTAACAGCATGTCCAAGGTGCATGAAGGAATCATCCACTGTTCAGCGCACATAGGCACCATGTCAGTCGTTGTAAGGATAGTTGATGGACAGGATTAGTTAAACAAGCACAGCAGCTATCTGCTATGGCCAGCTACTATTCATGCCTACCTTGTTGAACAGTAGCTAATGATGTTTACGTCACATTTATCAGAAAAGGAATAAGAGTTGTGATATGTGTGACCTATTCTGAAATTCATCTAATGTTATATTGTTTACATAAACAAATGAGTGCAGTATTTTACAATGGTAGTACTAATTTCACATTTGTTTTAGGTTGATGCAACAGGTGTGGGTTGTCTGGGTAACTGAAACGTGGCATACGTGGTAAAAGACGTTGATGTATAAAAACATGGCTATTTATTTATCATCTCAACACTTGAAAACTCCCTGCCTAGCAGCAGGAATGTTGATACTCTGTCAAACACTACCTGAAAAGCATCAATAATGACTGTGAAATGTCACATGCATGTCAGGTCTGCATGATGACTTAATATGCCAGTTCATAAACAGTGCTATGCTTGTCAAGCCACGATGACATGATGTGCATTGAATATGCATTTGATGCCAACATGTCATATAACTCAGGTATCAGTCAATGCATATCAGAAGCCTTCAATCAATGTCATTATGCTATCAACATATCATGTAGGGCATGTCAAATAATGGTCACAATGTGAAAGGACTGAAGACAATGCATACCCATCAACTGACCAATTCATATTCTGTCAAAGCAGGCAATACAGAACCTCACGCACCAGAGATGTCTACATCACCAAAGTTGGATGCAACATGTTTACAAGTCATGCATGAACCTCTTTGCCATACAAGAAAAACACATCATCGGTTTGTACCAATTGGAACAGAGATCTGTTTTGTCACTGACATACATGTTAAAGGAAAGCTTGAACAGGACGACTCTGCCACAATCATATAAGGACAACTAGATTGTTCTAGGATGCTGTGGCGTAAGGTATGGGATGTTCTAAACTGTTTTGTTGCTGTGCTTTCCCAAGACCTCCATGCCACGATGACCTATTATGTGATATACCACATTTTGTGAGTGCCATTGACTCACACATATTTAACAAATTTCAGCAAAGGTGCATGAACAGGTGTGCAGCAACCGCAAACACTTCCACTCCATCAATGTACTGGTGGTATGTGGTGTCAGTCTTTTCCTCGCCAATGTCTGTACAACGTTCTTTGGTTCTATTCATAATTCAAGGGTGCTTCAAGGCAGCATAACAGCAGACCTTTCACCAAAGTGGGGATGGCTTGTTCAGGGGCATTTTACGCTGTATTGTCAGGCATAGATGATGACATTGTTTTACTTCTATGTACATCTTAGGGGTCACTTGCTACACAGTGATTTTTCACATCACTGAGGAAACAAACAATGCAGGTGCAAGTGTGATAAAATGAAGCACACATCCACATGAGAGGTCCTGTGGACTATGGCTTTGGCCTCCTGAAAACCCGCTTCAGGTGCCTGGATAAGAACCGTGGTACCTCCCAGTGGTTAATTTGTAAAGAAATAAGTGCCTAGCGTCTCGTCAGGAGCCATCTTGCACCAGCCTTTGTCTCCTGTCAGCGCCGTCTAAAACTGAACCAACTGCCGGTGTTGATGATTAGGTGCACATGCTGAGTACCGTAAACAACTGGTTCAAATTAAGCACTGCACCCTTCCCAGAAAGTTTGAAAGATTGAGGTGCTGTACTTAAAGCTGTTCCCCACAGTGACTTGGGGAAGAAGAATCCCTTTCACTCTGTATGAGGATAATGATGAGATGGGGCAAGAGAGTAATGGTTGTAGGAGACAACATCAGGATGACAGTCATAAAGAAGAAGGTGGACTGGCGGTTCAGTATCAACTCATTGCAAACTAGTTTGATTAAACATACAATACACTTGCATGGCTTGTTGTATGTCTCCAGCCTCGTGAAACACTCCTGCATGACAACGGGCGTATACAGTATTGCAAATAGCATGTCGACAATAGGAATGGACACAAATACTCATGAAAGTGATGCATGCGAATAGCAACGGGAAGATGCAACGTTTCTGGTCCCAAAGATATTGCCAGTTGTGGTGTGTATAGGGACGGTTCTCTGTGCAGAGTTGTCACTACTGAAAATGTTTTACAGCAATGAATGTCATATATGATGGCGTGTATACAATTGCCTATTCCTCATACTGTTGAGGCCACGTTTCTTGTGTGCACTCTCTATGGCTGAATGGTGAAAACCACCCTCATCTTGCTGGGAATTTACCATAATGTGTGTGTTCTTTCTAAAACATTTTCCATCATGGCACCCTGCACCTGAAAGAGGATTGTAGAGAAAGTAGGCCAAATGGTTACCTTCACACTGAACACAGTCTGCATCAAAGATCCAGTTGCCCACAAGGGAACTGAGAGTGCCCTCACTAATGGTGGTAGTCTTACCCTGACAGGTATTAAACATGAAAGGGTTTACTTGCATTTGTGAGTTAGTGCCAATTTGATTGCACACTCCAGTTTCTGCATTATGTTACATGTGTTCACGTGAACTTTGTTGCCAAAATGGCAACACTCTGACAGTTGTGGGTGAAATAAATCACACTTGTTCTATGGGAGCATTAATTGGTTGTATCAATCCTATGTTTCAGTGACCATATGATTGTCAGGATTGAGCAGAAAAAGACTAGGGTTAAGGAGCAACTCATAGGGAAAAGAAGTCAGTTCAGATACAGAGAGGCATTTGGAAGGGCTGGAAAGTTTGGAATACCAGTCTATGGAGGTTGTTACTGATTAAGAGGAGGGCTCTACAGGGAAGGAAAGAGGCAGACCAACCAGAACAGAAGGAATACAAAACACAGCACTTTCGGGCCAGCATGAGAAGTACCACTACTGGCACCATGTGACCTCAAAACTTTCTAGGGTGTACGGTTCCGGTGTCGTTAGTTTGTTCGCCATATTGTTTCCTGACTTTTATTATTTTTTCCCTTCTCTCTACATATTCTCCATTCACTACTCGCAGTTGCAGCTCGCACAGGTAAGCTTGGTGGGGCGGTGAGGTGGGCGAGGCGGGGTGGGGGATGGTGGAATTCGATATATGACGAGATAGTCAAAAGTAAATAAATAAATAAAACCACTGAACTTGCGCTTGCCGCATCGCTGAGTCGGCGTTGCAGCGAGCGCAAGGTAAGTGGTTTTATTTATTTATTTACTTTTGACTATCCTGTCGTATGTCGAATTCCACTACCCCCCACCACGCCCTGCCCCCATCCCGCCTCACTACCCCCCTTAGCTTACCTGTGCCAGCAACAACTGACTACTCCACATTTTCGGTCCCTCAGGAGAGCTTGATTCTCCAGCGGCTTTGAACAATATCATGAGACTCTAGTTCAGCCTTTACCACGTGGTCCTCATGCTTTCCATTCTGCCAACCTTACGCTCTAAATCTTGGTGTGGTCTTCCCAGTACATCCTAGGGTCAATAACTGCTATGACCACTGGAGCATTTGGTAAGCCACAACCACTTGGAAAAGGAAGCTCTGATTATTGTCAAACTACACATATACATTTACTTTTCTGGATAGCCCCATTTTCCATTGGGGAGATTGTGTTGATTGTGGTATGTACTCGTAATGCCCAGTGTCTCATCCACTTAGGGAGGAGAATTGGACGATTATTATCGAATCTCCTGGCTGGCTACACGTTTTATGCTGCAATATAGACACCATTCATCAATTTCAGAAAAATCTTTTATTCTGAGGCCATCTTTACATCCTCATATGCGCCAGGCATTACTATCCTTAATACAAAGTAAAATAATGCCGTTTTATTTTGAGAGTACATTTTTCACGGATTTGGTCTTATGAAATAAAATCTTCCATGGACCATACGATATGCGAGAAGAATTTGTGACTGCTTTTAGAGCTCTTGCCCTCTTTCATATAGCAGATGGGTCTACAGACACCTAACTAAGGGGCATATTAGCAACTGACAGCGATAAATATCGCTAGGTGCGCTTAGCGCGATTAAAGTTATCGGCGGCTATCACTGGATTTTATCGCTGAGATAGCGCGTTATCATCAACGGCTATCTCCAAAGCGATAAAATATCCAGCGATAGCGGCAAAATGCTGCAATATCGCTGGTAATCCAGCGATAAAATGTCAGCGATAGGGAATCCCTTGCTAATATGCTGTGGTGGATTTAGCATGACAATCCACCTCCCATAGGGCAATATGACTAAGTCAGGAATTAACCCGGCGTTAGACACCAGCGTTAATTGGGTCTTTGCATGACTTTCATAGTCGCAACGCGGGTATGGGGCATCCTTGTTGATAGCGCGAAGCTGCGTTATCAATGTTTTACCATATAGTGAATGTGAGGAACGCCTACCTTGCATCGCATTAGCGATGAGGTGCAAGGCGTTAGTGAAATGGGTGATGACACAAGGTAACACACGCTAACGCCTGTTAGCGTGTCCTTGTTAATACCGCGTTAGAATTATTGCCGCTTTCCGGCCAAAAACGGCCGCTAAAGCGGCGATAATTGTCTTGATGATATGCCCCTAAATGAGTTGGTTTCACAGCATTGGATAATAATCTACCCTTTGCTTCAATTCATATTGTCTGGCCATAATGTTTTATGTTTCTCTTCGACATGCAAATGCTTAATCAAAAGCACCATGAATTAGATTGAAGATGTATGCTCCAGGACCTAGAAGCGGTTATGCTCATGCTCTGGAAAATATATAATTGTGCACAAGCACTGTACAAGCAAACTCACAATCGCATTCACAAGTGTACTGACACTCGTATAAAAACAATATACTACACAACAAGTCCTCATACCAACTATCATCAGAATTCCATGTTTGCCCGAGTTCCCATAACCCCCCCCCCCCTCCCCTGAAAATGTTTACAGGGCACGTGCTGGTGGTTCTCACAAACACATGGTGGATGTCAAGTAAGAAGAAAGGATGCTGTTGATTAAGGAAGTAATCTATTTCTGAAATCAGGTTTTACTTGGAAATTGTGGGGCAGCATGGTGACAGCCATGCAAATAGACAGTGGTTTGACTTGGAAGTAGGAATTCCATGTGCATGCCCTACATTCTCTCCCCAATTTTTTTTCACCAAAAGAGTCTGTGTCACAGATTACAAAGGGCATTCCTCAGTTCAGCCGCATCCGTGCATACTGCCCTCAAAAACTTTCACTCAACGCAGAGAAGGGCGGATAAATAACAGCGAGATTGCAACAGATGGATTAAAAATTGTTCTGTTACCAGGGTGGATGAGCATTATGTAATTTAGCTTGGGGCTCCAAAAATGCAGGGATGAGACATGGCTCAGTATAGAAACGGTGGTGGTTGAACATTTGGCAACGGTAGTGCTGTTCAAATTTGGGGAAAGAGTGTTGAACACAACCCCTATTGGCTTGGTAAAGGCTAGTATGAGTGCCCTCAGCCCTCAACTGCCTATCCGCAACATAAAAGTAATTGTCCAGTGAGGCGAGTGTTTGAAACCCCACGCCCTGACGAATTTGCCACAACATATGTAAATGGCAATGAAACATGTTGGCCTTCTTGGAAAAGGTTAGCAACATGCAGTGCTTTTATCTTGAGTAAGCTCACAATTGTGAATAAAGAGGTCATCCTAACAGTGAGTCTTAACTCAATTTTAAAATTGCTTGGAACACATGGTTCTTTGCAAGACACTGGGTTTTTGTTTGGGGCCAGCTAATTCTCCACCCTTTTTCTGGTCTTTCTCTTTTTCACTGGACACTAATTTCTTTGTTTCTGTGATTGGGCAACCGATGATGATATACGTGGGCATACTGGCGAGAACCTGCTGGTAGCCTCCCTGGTGTTGCATACGTTAGGTGCCCTCTTACTCTTTCACTTATTTTCTAAATGTTCTTTACTCACCTGTTGTGAGGAGGACTTACATGATTGCCGATTGACAGTTTGCAGTTTCCTGTCTACAAATTTTAGATTTGAGAGCCCTAGGACTACAAAATATTGGACAAGGTGCCAGAGAACGTGTGGAGATAGGTATCCCCACGTGAGAAGTAGGTCCTAAGAGAAAAATTGGTGGCTCTTTATTAGCCAGGCCTTTATTGTTTTGATTAATTGTGAGAGGAGGGCGGCCTGATGAAAACCCTCTATAGCTCCCTGTTGTGAAGAGTCCAGGTGTGTTTCACCAGTGTAAACTAACGCGTGCATTTTTTTTACCCTCCTCCTTTTTTAGGTCTCGCCTCGGCAGCGCGCATGCGCTGCTCTTGGAGGGCTTTTAGCCATCGGTCTTCACTTGTCAAGCACTGCGCTCATGCTTGTGGTGGCATCCCCCTTGCGGGAGCGAGCAGAGGTGCGCCACAAGCACGAGTGCAGTGCTTGAAAAGTGAAGACTGTGCGCGCTCACACACACCACTCCCGGGCTTGTTAGGTCCCGCTTAGGCTGCTTGTTTGTTGCTCTTACAGGTTGTGCCTTAGACGGAGCTTCTAACGGCATTCAAGAGGCGTCAGAAACGCCTCGCCTGTCTAACCGGCGTTTCACTGGAAGCTTCCTTTTCCTTTCACTGTAGGCTACTGGCAGGAGAAAGGGGCGCTCAGTATCTGCATCCATCCGCCACACGCACAGCAGCCAGTACCATGCCCGAATACGCCACCCACGGGTGCTTATCGCCGGCACTGGAGCCAGGATCAAGGGCACTTACCAGGACCGAGACAAGCCGGCGCAGATCCGATTCAGCAACATTTTATGCCGTAAAAAGTATGAACATTGGCGCACAGTGGCAGGCCCTGCAGTGTTATCTTACAGGACCTTTCTGTGCTATTGGTGACCAGGCCATAAAACCTGGGAGCTCACACACTTTGTGTGCGATTCATCTAACACAAAGTTGTACTAACCCCACCAGGCAAAGTTGTCACACAAACCTACATTAGCAATAGGAAGAGGACTTGCTGTAGGTCGTGCAATCACGACGGAGCGCTAGATCAAAGAAGGGTTTAACAAGTATGTTTATTCCACCAAGTAAACGGAGCCCACCCCCATCCCACAGAGTGAATCTGCAAGATGCAAGTCGGCTTTTGGGAAAAACTATAGCACTCAAAGGCTAACATTCCAAAACATATTACAAAGTAAAATGAGTGGAGAATTCAGTAAACCGAGTGCATAGTACGTTCAACATATGTTAATCCCCCATACCAAAATGAATGAAAATGTACTACCTACATATGAAACCAACTAATCAATACATTAGATAATAATGCTTTTTTGTTAGTCTGCTAAGTATTTTTACACCCTCTTTCCTAGAAGTTTCCTCTGTACTATACTCTTCAGCATATTCACCAGTTTCATACAGTTGGAGAGACACCCAGCGGATTCGTTTTATTATCTTCATCAGTGATGTTATCCTCGTTACTCGCGTCTTAACCTGTTTCCATTACCAGAACCATAGTCATCATTATCCCGTACAGCCTCACAATGTGTGCGCATACTCTCAACATCACTAGCCCAAGATGATAAATCTGTACACATTTCTGAAGACGAATCATAGCAAGAAGACATATTTCTGGATCATGTGATAGTCACTTGTTCCTACAGTAAAATAACACTTTCTTTACACCGTTATCCTTTAGCTTATTCTATGGTATTGCTACAAAAAGTGACATTCTGTCTAGTATGTCTACTTTATACTGTAGTGAAGATGCCAAAGAAAGTGATCCAAGTAACTGCTTTATGTTCCTGAATAGTCACAATGAAAGGTACTTCACCTTCCCACCGACTTACAACCACTGCTACTCAAAAAAGAAAAACATTCCAAAGAACACTTTACACCACACGGAACTATAAATATTGAATGTTCTATAAACAAAACAGAAAATAGACTACTTATAGTAGTAACTTCTCTATCCCGGTCTATAAACAAAACGTATCTGTAGTAAGTATTTAGAAAATAGTAAGCAAGGTATATTGATACTTTTAAATTAAATATGTTAAGGACAATCGCATAGCTTCCTAGGAAACTTTATGCATTTACCAAAAGTGCTCACTCTTTTATTCTCAATGGGCAACCCATTCTGCACTGCAGCTCTTCAACACGTTGTGTACACTACCAGAATCACTTCCTCAATTATTTTCTACAACCATGTCATTCAAATAACTGCATCAGAAGCAGCCAAAGACTGTTTCACAACAACACAACTTCAATCTCTTCAACATCTTCCCCGTCAGAATTATCTTTGCTGGAATTACTCTCATCAGCCAACCACCAATAGTTGTCAGTCTTAGTTTGAACGGTATCACAAGCATCGCCCCCACCTGTCGCAAAAATAAATTCTTGCCCTGTGCCTCACACCCAGCAGCCAAAATGGTAAGTAGTCCTTCAGACTTTTCACCAAATCCATTCAAATGGTAAAAAAAAATGGATGGAGGGGAATGAAAGAAAAATTGGATTGTCTGCTTTGAAATCGATAGTAGCCAAGATACCCATACTAGAGATTTTAGGTAAAGTGGGCATAAAACGCAGTGGAACATCCACAAACTAGAACAAGCATTGGCATAGCCAATAGGCCTCGCCTTTGGAACCTTACATGTATTTAGTACAATATCCTTGGTGCAAAACATCAACTGTTGCATGGCTAAACACTTATAAGGTCCCAAAGGCGAGACCTATGGGCTATGCCAATGCTTGTTTTTATAAGATTACGCCGAAGCAGTGATTTGAGGAAAGGCATTATGTAAATGTGGGCCGATTTTGTTTTTTTGTGTGTGCCAGGGCCAATTTTCAATCCCAATCCAACCCTGGAGAGAGGTACATGGAGTTGAGCGGAAAGCAAACAGACAAGAGAGAGCGCAACTTGGAGCTCAGGGAGAAGCACACACGTGAAAAAGAAACATGGTGGTGAGCAGCAAATGAGAGCCGGTGCATCATGGAGGCGTGTCAGGAGAAGCACATGGGCAGAGAAGGAGCAACACAAGCATGGTGGGCGAAAGTACACCAGGGAGACAATTGAAAACACATGCACTCTTGTTGAATACTTAAAAAGGAAAAAAATAGTGCCTGAAAAGACAGCAGTGGAAGGACACAAGTAATGCCATTATTATGTTCCAGGGGAGGGTCAAGGGCACGGAGAGGAAGCAAAGCCCTCACAAGCTAGCCAGTAAGAAGAAAGCAATCGGAAGTGACAATGGATCCAATCATTGATAAGCAATGGTAAGACATGGGTGGGCTTTAAGCCCGCCAATCTGGCAATGGTCTTTCAACAGACAGGGCATGTGCATCTAGTAGGTAAGACCTAATAAAATACACATTTACAGCTTAGATGAGCATGGATCCAGAAACCCATACAGACCTTTATTTTTGTCTATTTTCTGTTTCCTACAAAGCGCCTTAAGGCCTCTGTAAACACCCAAGTAGACATTACCAAAATGCATACATAAATAACTTAGCAGGATGCTATGACGGTGCTGAAAGGTTGCAGCTCTTTTCATCCACTTCATTCACTCAAAATCAACTTGCTTTGAACCAGCGTACACTTGTTTTTCTGTTCGCATTTCGAAAAGAGTATTTACTAGAAACGGTGACCTTGAACAGGGAGGAAGTGTAAAGTGATAAGTTATAGCAGAAATGAAGTCAGCCGTTTTCTCGGTGTCTTTATTTCTTTAATGTTCGAAGGATGAAACAGCTCGCTTTCTCTTGGGCAGCTGCACTGCGTGGTAAAATCAGGTCTCGGCTCCCTTCGTAACCCTGGAAAGATTTGTGACAGATGGGGGCGAAGTCACAAACTTGCAGCCGGAGGCAGATTGTGTAGAACTTTCCAGTGCGCGCCCATATTTACCTGATCAGAGAGAAACAGAAAATGTGCGGAGGAAGCGGAGCCTGGCTGCTTGTCATAGCTGACACAGAGCCATCTGCCACAAACCTGTGGCGGCTTCAGATCTCCGATCCCTGCCACCACCCCGGCTCAAATTAAACGCAGATTCCTGCAGACGCTCCGATGGCTACGCGTCCTCGGCATCACAGGCGGGAGACTGTTCGGGAAAAAAAAGATGTGGCCTGTTGTATAACCGCACTCATGTATCCCATATGTGGTGCCACATTGAATTTCCGGTTGGATCTGTTTTTATCCTTTGTACTGGATGACATGGTGCCTGAATTCTTTCTTTTTGCCGACAAGATGGCAGCCAAAACTGCAGCTTCAAACGCTCACACTTGGCTGCTTTTCTACCTAGGTTGCCAGGTTATCATTGGAGCCGTATTGTGTCCTCAAAGGGCCACAGGGCCTGAGAGGAGCATCCGAGTGCTACTGAACTAATTGGGCAGTCATCCGCGAATTGTTTGCAGGCAAATGGCTGCTCTGGCACTTTTTTTTTTGCAAATTAACGACTCTCTGGCACAGGGGTTTTTAAGTGAAGGTATTAATAAGGGCCCTGGCAGGTATTCCCGTGATTCTCCGAGCTGCATTTGCATTTAATTAATCTTAAGGAAAGCTGCAAAACAAACAGCTGTAATTCAAGCTAACATGGGAAATGTGCTACATGAGGCCGTCCGTCCAATAAGAGGAAACGCAACGCATTTCTTTTATTCCACGAAGGCGGCAAATCTGTAGCAGAGGCCAATATTTCCAGTTAACCACTCACAACCCGGTCTTCGCACATAGTGGTGTCTAGAAACATTGCAAGCCAACGTGAGCTATTACTCTGCTATGAAGAAATGCAGCCGGCATTTCCAAACTACCCAGAGCTACATACAAAGAAGTGAGGTAGCAAGGCCATCACCAGGGGTGCTTTCAGGCAGTATTGTTTTTACATCGTGCAGCACCAAGGATGCTGGGACTTGTACGGCCATATTTCTTATTTTATTTTTAAATATTTGTATTAAACTTTTTCCCCTTTTTCTTACATAATTACTATAGAGACACATAGGACGACATGCATATACAGTAATGATTTTAAAAAAAGATTTCTAATGGTAATATTGAAAGTATCGATCCCTTCGCCATTTGAACTGTTGGGTGAAAAATCGAGTCTGGCTGAATAGGCCCTGCATAGTGCGAACAGTTAACCACTTTGAGTAACGGACGGATATGGAAACCAGCAGCAGCGTTGGCAAACATATTGAAATCAGCCCTGGATCATTCTTCTCCTCGATCTACCTTTCTCTTTCCATCAATCCATTCTCCTTTTCCCATTCTGCCCTCTCGCCATTCTCTCTTTCTCTCTCTTTCTCGCAGTGGCAGTCGGTAATTTGAGAAGGCAGGAGCCACACATGCATGCACATACATACTCACACATACCCATTTACATGCACACTTACTCACAACCATACATTCATAAGCGCTCACACATACACCTACCATTCACAAGAACATACAAATGCACTCAGCCATTCACAGCATGCATGCACTAATACACATATATTCATACACGCGCACACACACACACATGCACCAAACATTTTTTAAAAACTCACCAGGCCTCATCAGTGATCGCGGGTGGCAAGCCTCTGTGGTTTCTGCAGGTTTGAGACTGCTTTCTCCTCCTCTGATTGGCTGCCCTTGTTATAGTTCAGTCAATGAGAGAGGGCAGCGGTCCCTCACTTGCCACAGAATGGTATGGGTTGAGTGAGACTGTTGACCGAACCCCCCCACTCTGTGATGAGCATCACTGATGGACACTTAGACCTGTTCTTAAAACTGAAGCATCCAGGTTCGAGTCTATCTGTGACGTGTCCCCTCATCATTAGTGGGAGGACCTCCAAGCTCTTTGCTGGGCTGATGGGGGTCACACACATAGGACTGAGAAATCTTTAGCCAGGCAAAGTTTAGCTAAGTCAGCTAGATAGCTTTGCATTTAGCGCATGTACAGCACCTGTTTGACTGACCTGAAATGAAGTGTCTGTCAGTCTGACCTTTGCTCAGCCTGACAGACACTCCTCATGTTTGCAAAAAGGTGGGAGAGTAGGACCAAACATGGGGGTGGGCCCACACCATCCTTAATAATACAGGCCGTGCCTGCTTTCTCGCTCTCTCCTCTCCTCGTCACCCCCGTTTCTGTTGCAGTGAACCTTGAGGAGCAGGGGTAAAAGGCAGAGGCACTACCACAGCCCTGGTCTTACAAAATTGGCCTCTGACGGCTCCAGCACAGCTGGGAAATTCCCGGTGGAATAAAAGGCTAATTCAGGCCTGTTGAGTAAGGAGAGTGACAGACATTTCTTTTCCTTATCAGTGGAAAATATTTAAGGGCTGACTTTCCATTCACTCTTTCAGTCTGGCAGTTACCTTGTACCTAAATGCTATCAGTCCTGGCAGGATCTGAGCACATCACTCGCTTTCTGTGCCCTCTTTCTCTCAGATATCTTTTTCTTCCTTGTTTTGTTTCATGGTAGCACTTTGAAGCAGGCCAAGGCTTGGGTAAGGGCGACAGTAACACCCGACGGGCCATATCATGTTGTGCACAGCCTGATAAGGCTTCCCTGAGTCAGTGCATACTTGAAAGAAGCATTTAGGTTATTCTTGTAGTAGAGCGCTCTGATGAAATGCAGAGAACAGCCCATTTTGTTGAAGGTTGGGTGAGATATTATTTATGCTGGCGTAATCTTGCATAATTTCCAGCATTTCCTGTTACTATTGTTATGTCACATACATGAGATTATAATGCCACGTCTGATAATTAAGACAGCAGGTAAAAGTCCCATCATGGCAGCACCGGAAGAACGCAACCGAACCGAGGGGTATATTTACAAGCCCCTATCACCACAGGAATGTCATTTTTACTGCAGTTCCTGTGGTGATAGGGGCTTCGCCTTATTTACAAGGATGCCTTAAGCCACTTGACGTGAACCAAAGAAAGAGAACTGGAGGATAGGGAGATGGAGAAGACAGTGAGGGAGCAGGGAAGGTAGAACACCGGCCAAATAGAGCTAAGAGTCACTAAATTATTCAAATTTTAGTGGTGTGTAGGATTTTTTACTACTGTGTGTTAACATACTTTCTTGCAAAGATAAGCACTGTGTGGACATTTGCATATTGAATTGTTGCGTGGGGTCTGACACTAACGAACAAAAACCACACCAGAAAAAGAAGACAACAAAACAGGTAAGAAGAAAAAGGTGTAAGATTAATTTAAAAGGGAACTAATATTGAGTTATACATAAGAGATAAGTAGTATGGCTTAGGTGGGAGTTGAGAATACATGGTATAGGTAGGGGAAAGAACTATAGGGTATACATAGGGAGTGGGGTACTTAGGTATAGGTAGAGGTTGTGTTAAGGTATATGGAGGGGTAGGGGTATTCATGTACAGGAACTGGTTAGAGTAGTGTGGTTTAGGTAAGAGTAGAGATACTAAGGTATATGTAGTGGTAGCCTAGGTTATAGAAAGTGGTAATGGTCCTAGCATATAGGAAGGTATGCTAATAGGGCATAGGTAGGTATAAGAGTGTAACAGCATAGGCAGAGATTATGGTCCTTTGCCCAGTTAGAGTTACTAGTTATAAGTAGGACTAAAGGTGTGAGGGGTCTATTGACAAGACCCTTGCTCCGCTGTTACATCACTTTTTCCCATATTAAAAGTGATGTACCTGCGGCAGAAGGGGCTTTGTAAATCAGCCACTGAGAGTGCAAGTAAGGGCTGAGTTGCAAGGGTAGAAGTAGAGGAATCATAAAGGCAGCTGCGGTCCATGCAGGTAACAGCAGTGGTC
This sequence comes from Triturus cristatus, assembly GCF_964204655.1. NCBI lineage: Eukaryota > Metazoa > Chordata > Amphibia > Caudata > Salamandridae > Triturus > Triturus cristatus. The sequence goes on along the minus strand of NC_140584.1, from coordinate 241,635,275 downwards.
CCATGTAAAGGGGGAATCCGAGGGACAATGCCGAGGAAAAATAGAATAAATAAATAATTTTTCCTCTGCATCGTCCCTCAGAATCCCCCCTTACACGGCCCCACCGCTGTTACCTGCACGGACAGCTGCCACATAAATGCATCTGCAGATAAACTAGGATGTGGGTAGAACTACTACTGTATAGGTTAGTGTAGACATACTTGTGTATGCTAGGGTATAGGTAGGGGTATATGGCGGCCGCTGCCTACCTAAAGTGGTAAGGCGGTCGCGGGAGGAGATGGCTGCAGGTTGGGGAGATGCCTGCCTCGCGGCTTCTCTCGTCAGCCAGAAACAGATGGGCCCTCGGGGCACAGGCTCCACACCCAATCCAGATGCTGCTCTTGCATGAGAATGGCGCTAGGATTGGTCTGAGCAGCCTCATTTGTTGCTCAGACGGTGCCCTTGAGCCTGTGGCTTTTCTCCAACCCAGCTGTGTAACACAGCCGGGTTGGAGAAACATAAATGCGCATATGTGTTTGGCCAGCATAGGACGACAGGCCAAACACACAAGAGCACTTATGAGTGCACACTACTCCTCCTGCTTTCCTGCTCCACCCTATACTTATTTTATTGAGGGACTCAGTCAGTATAAATATATATATGATAATATCTTTGTGTTATTATTATGTCATTTATCGTTTGCTGGCACACGCTGTGGGGCGACGCTCCTCTGACATTACGAGGATCAGCCCCTGGTAGACATATTAGTCTACCGTCCTGAGTAGGGGTAAAAGAAAAAAAGAACACTGCACTTTTTCCTTCTGGGCAGCGAATGTGTGTGCCATTTCTTCTCACAAAGGTCATGGAACTTTGATGTAGGCCTGCAGTTTCCACACACTACTCCACTGGTGTGCTTTGTATCCTGGCCATTGTGATCCCACCTAAAGCCTGTAGTCCAATCATATGCCACTTACTTCTTTTATGGTAGTGTGTGCTTTCCTTAGTGGTTACAGTTTGAACACTTAAGATATGTCGTCCCAGCTTGACTATTTTTCCTCAGAGAACCTGTAACTATTTTTCCCCTTCAACTTCACACAGTTGTTGATTTATTTCTCTAACTTTATGTTTCATATTTTGATTTGTAATTTCAATACTAGTGTTATGCCCTGCTGCCTGATCCTTTTTTCTCTACACTTCTTTGGTATTTGTCAGTTCAAGGGGCAAGCCAGCACTAATTTCCCACCACTGATGCATGCAAGTTTGTGATGATTTGGTTTCCATTTCATGATTCATTTACTTAGAACTGTCTCCACTGTTACTACTACATAATCTCTGTTTTCAATGAATGTCAACCAGATGCAGTCCTGGCATTGGGAAACCTTTTCTTTCACCAATATCATGAAGGATATTCAGCAATTTGTCGAAGCTAGTGAGCCTTGGATTCCTAACTTGAGTGAGTGGATACATAGCTATGTCCAAGCTCCTTTGCAAGATTGGGTAAAAGGGAATATTGTCCAGGATGTTGCTGTCTCAGATTCAGTGACCACAAATGTGGAAGAGCCATTAGCCGAGAGAATTAGCGTGTAGCTAGTAAACAGCCAGAAGGTATCTGCATGACTTCTTGGAGTCAGTTCCTCTCTACATGTCATTTAATATGGCATTTTACAATTAACCTTGAGGTGGTGGATTGGTGCGCATCAGTAAGACAAGGCTGCATGCTATACCACAGCAAGGAAACAGTTATATGCGAAGCAAACTAAGGCTACATTTAGCCATTCCCTCCTCAATATCTGACCATGTGGCCTGAGACACACAGGCAAAAATCTAGCACCTGCAGGTGTAAAGATTTTCAGGTTCAGAGACTACAATGCCAGTTTAAGGTTATCATAAACTGTCACTGTAAAAAATGGGTGAAGATCTCTCTGCCTTTGGCACAAACATCTATTAGGTAGTGCCACAATCAGTGCTTGAATAGTGAACATAAATAATATGGGTCGCTTTGAGCTTGGGTATTCAGTATATTGCTAGCCATGCTATCCTGTCCTAGATTATCAGAGATACAATAAACAAGGCATGTTATCATATAAGAGAATAAATTAGATTTCACTGGTGTCCTTCAGACTGGTTAAGAATATCTTCAAAGACCTAATATAGCGAAAATAAAACTCAACAACCGAATAAATAGAAGCACAGACAAGTAAGAGGTCCCCTTGGAAATCTATAAATATTTTAAAGTTTTGTACTTGTTTTATTCCATTTATATTTTTTAGCTGAGATGATTTTTCTATGCTACTCCATCACTATCTTTGGGAATGCTTTGTCCAGAGTTTAATTTGTACTTGTGGTTGCAGGTGGTGGGCACTGGCACTCACTTTTGCAGAATGGAAATTATTTTTCATCATCAGGTTTTGATACAAAACAAAATAGATAAACACAGAAAGGAAAGAAAGAAAAATATAGATAGGAAAACAATGACAAAAGGAAAAAACAGCAATGAATTTGACCTCAAGAGTTTGTCAAAGAGAAAGGAAGCGTAGCGTGGTGGAAGGAGGAGGAATGAGGTGAATTCAAGACTAGTCATAGTTATACTTCAACCCACCATTCTGTGGTGCCGGCAGCAGGCTCCGAAAAAACACTTTAGGCCCCTGCACTTACAAATTAAGCACTGAACTTTTTTCAAATTGATTGTTGACAGAGAATAGGTTCTAGGAATCACTTGCTGGCCAAATGGCTATGTTGGAAGTGCCCTAGAGTAATCTAGTTAGCATACACATTAGCCATTTAGACATTGACTGAGAGGCAACCTAGCCACTGTTGTGGACATCCAACTGGAATCTGCCGGGTGCATCAGTTTTCTCTGTGCGGGATTTTTGAGAAGATGTAACAAGTGACAAAGGTGCCAGGACTACAACAGCAGGAATCACACACTCTCTGGCAGGGACTGCCACCAACAGCCTCCATGCAGCGAGACTTGGCTGGCACCTCAAGCCGCGTCAGGACTTCACCATGTGCAGCCTGACTGCTGTACAAAGCCGCAACAGAAATCATGGGATGTTGAAAGTACCTCATTGTCATGAAATATGTAAGATATAATGGTCCAAGCCTTATTGCTGTTAAAATGTAATCCTGAGTGAACTTGTATATATATTAATCTCTAACCACTAGTATATGTAGTAGACATTTGTACTTACTACCATTCTTGTGTGATTTTAGAGTTTATCTGTTTGTATCTCTTCCTTGAGTGACTTTACAACTTGTACATTTGCAACTTTTCCTCCTTTTAACTCCCCTTGTACATTTGCAATTTTTTCCTGTTTATATCTCTTATGTAACTCATGTAATCCAAATTCCTTATGTAACACAACTGGCTCTTTTGTAAAGCACTTCGACACCTCCGGGCAATGTTTGTGCTATATAAAATCGCATTAAATAAATAAAATAAATAAATGAAGCAGAGGCACGGACTGCCACTGAAATCCTCCACCCACAGCAGGAAACAGCAAGCATGGCTAGCAGTTTTAGGGCTCCACTTCACACCGCCTGACTTTACTATCATGAGCACAGCATCTGTCTCACCTCATGAGAGAGAGTGAATGGAAACGCTGCAGCAGAAGCCCATGGCCACAGAGGCACAGGCAGCAGATCATCTGGGTGCCCTCCCCAGACAGCATGCCTTCCCCAGTGACTTTCATGAAGGTCTGTCATCAAATAGGCAGCATCTCTCCTCTCCCTGGCGGCTATGGGTTCAGAGAGGGCAGAACTAACTCAAGAGGGAAAGGCCAGTGAGGGAATATGTAGAGAAGAAGCAAAGATTTTTGTGCACGAAGGCAGGAGTTTTGGGGTCTATCGCTGAGGCACAATGCCTCATATTGTATTGCAGCATTAATTTAGTGCTTATTACTCCTATGTGGGGAATTGAAGCACTTGTGTACATGGGCAGTAAGATATGCAATGTCCATGTGTGTTTGGAAAGGTGTTGTTTTTCTTTTGATACTTTGTGGGGAGTGTTTCCATGTCATGTGTGATGCCCACAGAGGTGTGGTTATCGTTTTACAGTATTCAGCGTGTAGCAGTGAAGTGGATGAAGAGATGTGAGCAAAAAAGGCACAGTTTATGATTTTCAATAACTGTTAGCTGTCAGTGGCTCTGCAGGTCCCTTCAAGGTATTTCCTATGATCATAGTCTACTTTAGCTGGGTACTGCACTGTGTTGTCTAACTTGATATTTTGTTGGAAGCAGCCGCGGTCCATGGAGGTAACAGCGGTGGGGCCAGGTGGAGGTTGATTACGACGGTCGATGACGAGGGATAATGTATTATTTATTTAATTTTCTCTCTGCATCATCGCTCGAAATCCCCCCCCCCCCACCCGGCCCCACCGCTGTTTCCTGCACGGACCGTGGCTGGTTAGAAGTTTGTGGTCCTTGTAAAGTTGTTGGGCACTAGGCCCACATACGTGTGGATGAACCAGTAGAGAGCGGTATTTTACTGTCAGCTGTGATCGTTATCCACTACTAAAGTCAAAGAACAAATATTGTGCCCCGCTCCGCAGCTTCCTAAAATCAACTTCCTGAAACCAGAAGAGCATCCCCTCATCTCTGCTCTGTCCCAATTCTGATGATCTTAAAATCACGGATATGGTGAAGATGCCAGACCATGATCTCTGCGGCCAGGGTATATCGCTTCAAGATTCAGAGGCGATCACAGCATTATAGAAATGAAATAACTTGAGTGATGCATGCTTTCCTCACATTACATGCACGTGTTTATAATGTATTGTGCGCTCGCTAAGGAGGAATGTAATCAATGATACATTTAGTCCCATACTGTATTTAATTACATCTCTAAAATTGACTAGCAAGGAGGTCTAGCCTATTAAAGATGCCGGGCTTCAGGCCAGCAGTTTTATATTCCAGTCCCCACCCACCAATGGCAGCCTGCGTGAACTTGTGCATGACGCATCACCTTCCGGTGCTCCATTTAAACAGAGAAGTAGAACCAAGCACAACACTGATATCATTCGATAGTTTGGTTGATGATTTGACCACCAATCTCAACACAGCTAGCCTAGGTCCCACCGCCTAGCTATATTGCTTGCTCAGTACAGGCGAGTTTTACAAAAAAAAATAGCATTGACAGTGTTCCAGCTGTTCTGTTCTTCAGTTTGTTGCATATGTTTTATGAAGAACTAGTTTGCCTGCGATATTGGTGAAGTAAACATTTTACCAATAGGAAGTTTTTTTTGTTTTGGGTATAACTATGAATGATTTTTTATGAATCTCACAAAACCCAGGAAATTGTATACGTTTGTTGCGGTGCAGTCTTCCATTGCCCAGGTCTCTGTAAATAGGTGCTTTTGTTTAATCGTGTGCTTGTTTAGCTATAGTTATAGATGTGTTTGTAAAAATTGGACTCAACATATATGAATTGTGCATTAACTCCAATTATTGTGTGAATGATCAGAAAAAAATGTATGACCACATCCACATCGGCCTGCTCGCCATCTGCACTCCAGCATCCTCTCCCTGTACACTGTCCCCAGGTTCAAACGGGCTCACCTGGGAGGTCGATCCTTTGCACTCCTCGGCCTGAGGCTCTGGAATGCTTTACGGGAACACCTGAGATTCTGTACTTCGCTGACCACCTTAAGCAGACAACTGAAGACTTGGCTGTTCTACCTGAGATTCTGTACTTGGCTGACCACCTTCCTCAGACAACTGAAGACTTGGCTGTTCTACCTGAGATTCTGTACTTCGCTGACCACCTTCCACAGACAACTGAAGACTTGGCTGTTCTACCTGAGGTTCTGTACTTCGCTGACCACCTTCCGCAGAAAACTGAAGACTTGGCTGTTATACCTGAGATTCTGTACTTCGCTGACCACCTTCCGCAGACAACTGAAGACTTGGCTGCTCTACCTGAGATTCTGTACTTCGCTGACCACCTTCCGCAGACAACTGAAGACTTGGCTGTTCTACCTGAGATTCTGTACTTCGCTGACCACCTTCCACAGACAACGGAAGACTTGGCTGTTCTAACTGAGATTCTGTACTTCGCTGACCACCTTCCGCAGACAACTGAAGACTTGGCTGTTCTACCTGAGATTCTGTACTTCGCTAACCACCTTCCGCAGACAACTGAAGACTTGGCGTTCTGAATTATCCGAGCCTGGAGAAACCTTACCTTTTGCTAAAAAGAGGCAGGAGACCCCAAGTGAGTAGCTGTTGGCTCTATATAAGCATCATAACATAACATAACATAACATAACATAACATAACATAACATATGACTGAAGTAAAAGAAATACATATTTTTGATGCTACGCTGCATATTTAAATATTTGCCTGTAAAATTCCTTTCAGTAGGAAACTGGTAGGTTTACTGCAAAAAATAGGAAATGCAATTGCATTGCTTCAAGGTTCGGGAGTTTAGCTTTTCCTTTATTGGGTCTGAATGGAAACATAATAACATAACACAACATAACATAACATAATGTAACATTAATTTAATCATCTATGGCCTTGATTGCTGTATGACAAATGGTAGGCCTACATTCTTTTCTTGCCGTTAACGACTTCCAAATTTTCCAGCAGACTTGATCTCCTGTCAGAGAAAAGAAGGCAGTTGTTTGCCACAATGTGTGAGATCATCAGGCTGATGTTTAAAAAAAGCATACAACTACTGAGAATAGGCAGCCCAGCTCAAAAGGAGATGTATGGTGGTAAATTGCTGACCTTGATCTCTTCCGGCTTCTGAACTTGACCAAAAATTGTGTTATTCTGGATCAATTGCCTCTTCTGCCTGTGACTTCCATTGTACACATGTGTACTTTATGTGTAGTGCACTCACCTCTGTTCTGTGTATTCTTTATTTTACCAATGACCTCATGTATACCTGCCTGTGGCTATGTGCAGTATTTCTCGTTGAAATGCCTCATTGAGAAATAAATACAGAAGCAAGGCATGGAAACTATTAATTCTGTCTAAGTCACAATCATTACCTCGAGTTCGGTCAATTATTTTTAACTCATCAGTGCCATTTCAGACAGGGACCTACCAATAAGCAATGTTTTCACTTATCCAAAACAGACTCTCCAGACCTGCTAGATACATGCTCCATGAATAGGAGAACAAACAAACCCAACCTCTTTGGCGAGGTGCAGCTTGAGTCCAAGTGGCAGTGGAAGCTCAACAGCCAGAACACCTTCCACCGGGACATGGTTTAGTGTCATGTGCAAAATAATTAGTTTTTGGGCCTAAATTTACTAATAGATGTGTCAGCTCTCCTGTAGTGCTGCACAATATTGCACTGCACCTGTCAGCTTTTATAATGGTAAGAAAACGAAGACAATGCTTTGTGTTGTTTTGTGCCACGCGAGTGTCCCCGCAAAACCTTAGTGAATATCCCCTTCGGTGTTGTCTAATCAAATTTATACCTCTCAATTCATTTTGGCCAGCTGCATAAGACAAATTAAGCTTATTGTTCAGAAAAAAGAAAATGCAATGCAAGTAACCTTGTTCGAAGTTTATTTGGTGTAGAGATGGAGGAAGGTGAGTGTGTGAGCAAGTGAGTGATTGAATGGGCAGTATTCAGAAATTCTTCTCTTCTTTAGGAGGGTAACTAGGGAAAAACAGGTCCAGGCATGCGGTAAAACTAGAATGTCCAGCACCACTGGGCAAGCCTGAATGTGTCTGGCCAACCTGGAAGGTCCACCCAGCAAATGAAGGTAGCTTTACGGCCAACCCCATTGCAGCAACATGGCTTAGTGGTTACTTTCCCGCACCATCCGAACAAGCTGAAGGAACAGGAAAGTCACGCTTATTTGCAGGTTAAATAGCTGAGACCCTCTCAATGTTTTCACCCCAGTCAATAAACTGTGCTACAACTCTATGGCCCTACGTGCCACATACATATGCAAATTTAATCATACATCATTTACATACAGGGAAACACATTTCCCTGCCTCTGATCCTGGTAGGTCTCCCATACCATCTATTTTACCCCTCCTCCACCCTCTACATCAGCACATTCTTTTGACAACATCAAAGCTCCAGCAACCGCCATTTGCAACTTTATCTTTGCTCAGAGCCTTGCTGCCTCAGAAGACATTGGCAGACACCTTGATGGTTTGTATACACTGCAGCAAGCCATAATCAGTGCTACAGCCAATCTCACCACCAACTTGATTGGTTGTTTTGAATGGCAAGTGACATAGCATGATCCTCTCCACACAGAGAGGTATAGTGTGCAAAATAATGGTGGACTAGGATGCTGCCCGAGTAATAACCATTGGCAGAGATTAATGCAAGCATTCCATCCATCACTTTTTTGTATACTTTAGTGTGACACCTTTAGTGGGACGGGTATACCCAGACATGGGTCCCGTGCACTCTGTGTCACTAGAACCAAGCTATACCTGTCAGATGAACCCTAACTAGGGTGAAACCAGTATTGGGCTGCTAGTGTTCTGGTTCAGGGAGTACCTGGCCTGCAGTTTGTGCTGAACTGTTCCCATTGGAGCAGGGTTAAGACTGATTTGCATATGCCTGGGTCCAAACTAAGGAGGCATAATTTGTAAAATAATGATGGGCTGGGATGTGGCCCGAGTAATTACCAGTGGCAGACATTAATGCAAGCATTCCATCCATCAATTTTTTGTATGCTTTAGTGCACCACAGAGAGATGGAATACCTCACCATGTCCTGGGTTTAAGACACAGTACAACTCCTTCACAGCTCACCCTCTCTTTCTATGATCAGCCCTACATGATCCATCACCAATCACTCATCCCTGTGGTGAAAATGCCTGGGCCAATTACTGCCTCTTCTGCTTGGTACTGAGGAATTGAATGCGGAGATGGTGGCAGTGGATTACATGAAGGAGAAGAAGAGAATGGGAGAACCATGCCTGACTGATTGGTGGGGGGCCCTTCATATGGCAGAATGTGGTTTTTTTTCTTCTCTTCTCCACTTCAATTTAGGTTTGCATTTCATTACGTGGCGCTGCTCTTTACCTGCACTTTCCTTGTTCATGTCCACTATTAAGATACACAACATGAACAATGTCTGCCTTTTTTCTCTGGGGAGTTTATTTTTTAACTCATGTGTTGCGGCCCTTGGTTTTGCCATAATGGTGACTGCAGCCCATTACAATGCAGGGGGAAAGGAAGTAATCCACGAGTGCACCACACAGCACATCTGTTACTGCTGGTTTTGAGTGCTTTGGTTATTTCCATAACATACAATCAGAGATAATCCTGTGCATTCATACATGTATGCACACGTATAGGCATACGACTGGGCATGAGAAAATGTATATTATTATTATTATTTTTTTAAACTAGGACAATTATGGCAAATCAAATAATGTTCTAACTTTCTGCCAAGCTTAGTTTCATTCTGTTTAGCAGTATTTTTATGGATCGCGTCACAATATTTCCTATGGGAATTAACATATGAAAACAATGTCCCCCCATTTTGTTACTCTGACCCACCTTGACAGATCACCATGCCAATCATCCAGGAAGGAGCTGATGTGGATGAACTTTTTTGGACGGTTTGTTAAATTATGCTAAATTTATTCACAAAACAAAAAAACCCTCATCCTATTGGTAGTCTGGCTTAACGAACTACACAGAGGAGACTGCCACTGTGTAATATAGCATACACACGCACACACACATACACACACGCACACATACACAAACAGTGGCAGTCAAACCTGTGTCCAAAAATCATTGATACACCTCGGGCCATGCTAGAAAGTTTCACTGCAATCCATCAAGAAGGGGGTCCATGATCAAAATATTGATTGCCCAAGTTGACTCCGATAGAAAACCTAGTTCTCTGGTGCAACAAAAAAAACCACTGAATGTTATTACAGCAATGCTGGCAAAAATTTGAACTTTACATAGAAAATAGCTTGTTGTGATTTTGTGTAAATCTGTTCAGCTGTTCCCAAGAAATTCTTATTTAAAGAGATGTCCAGGATGGTTATGAAGGAGTTAAAAAGTGAAGTGAACCCAGAAAGTTGGTATCACAGGACTCCCACAGGAGCTCATTGGTACTGATAAATAACATAAAAACTATATTAACTCACCAAATGGGGCCGTTGAGTCTCCCTTTCAAAACAGGGCTCCACAAGAGGCGGCTCAAACATGTGAATCCTTACCATATTACTAGCTGGGAAAAGACGTAGTTGAACATTCATATCCTAGAGTCAGCCCGATTACCAGTTTGGCAGTGTGGAAGCAGGACTGCCATGCCACATCCCCGCTCCCATACCACCAAACCCATGTGCGCACTGCCCACCGGATAATGACTTTTACAGTCACTGTTGGGTGATTCTGTGGTGATCCCACGGTGCTGCCTATGAAATAGGCACCGCAATGGGAACATCAAAGGCAGTACCTGCACTGCATGGACTGGTGCAGTCCATGCTGTGCAGGTACTGGTGTGCATGCACACAGGGGAGCACAACATGTGCCCCTCTGCATGCCCCCCATATCCCTGAGGCAACAGAAGGCACTGCAGGGCCCCCTTTGTTTCCTCTACGCCGTGGTTTTCATGGAGTAGGAACTGCCATGAAAACCATGGTGGAGAGGAAACTCATAATATGCTTGGGGGACTGCGGTGGTCCAGCAAAGCATATTACAGCCTCAAGACCGCCACACCACCACCAGGGATCTCTGATCACTGGTGGTTGCTGCAGTGCAACGGCAGTCTGACCACCTAAGTTGCCCGCACCACCATCTACGACACGGCGGTCCATACAAACGCCGTAGTTGTAATCGGGTCCTATGTCTCCCCAGGATCTGTGCAGGGAGCCAGAGGTGAGAAAATGGATGACCCCTTCCTTTGAGACACTGATCTTTTGCGGAACCAACCCAACTTTGACACCCTCACTTATAACAAGCAAGCGGTGGCCCTAAAAGCAAATGAACTGAGCAACAGGATGCAGAGCAGTCGTGTGCATCATAGGCTAGTGCAAACTGTAACAGACCTATCTGTAGACTCTTTGAAAATTGATTCAACTATTCAAACAAGTAAACAGGAAAGAATTGTTCTGCAAGTTCTAATATATGGTAACTTAGAATTTCCTAAATCATTTTTCTCCTTGTCTCTGCTGAAGGATTTTCCTCCTTCTCAGTTTTGAGTAAAGTGCTCAAAAGTAGGAGATTTAGGGCCAGATGTAGGTATGTTCGAAATTCGCGATTTCCTACAAATCGGTAAAAAAATTACCGATTCCATATTACCGAATCGGTAAAACCGATTTGGTAATACCGATTCGGTAATTAACGAATCGGTAATCCAAAAAATCCGTAATTGTCGAATCAGCCAATCCTGTGCATCCACATGATCTCACAACCAGGAAGTGGCCACACCCATGCAGGTGCACTGAATCTGTAGCTGTTGGAGAGACAGGGAGCAGGAGCAAGAGCAGAGGAGCTGCACAGACACCACCCAGCTAACACAGAGGAACTGCACCGTGGCCTCACAGGAGAAGGGGAAAGATGCTGCCGGAAGGAAAAGGAAGCACAAGTTCAATGAGGGGGAGTTGGAGGTCTTCATAGAGGAAGTAGTCAAAGACAACGACCAGCTCTTTGGCAAGAGATCACTGAACGTCCCTGAGTCCCAGAAAAGGAGCACTTGGCTGGCAATCCAGGAGAAGATCAACGCTATTGGCGTCACACATCGCACAATTGAGGACTTGAAAAAGCGATGGTACGACCTGAGGGCACGTGCGAAGGAGAGGGAGGCTGACTGACAGAAACAAGCAGGGAAGACAGGCGGGGAAGCTCCACAGCACCTGCACCAATTGCCCTAGACCAACTGGTAGAGTCCACCCTCCTGCCAGAGAGCGTCAGTGGCGTCGGGGACGTGGATAGCTCAGCAACAGCATCCAAGAGACAAGGTAAGATGCATGCACAGCATGCTGTCTCCCCTCCCTAACCCCAATCCCCCTGCAAAAATCCCACTCCAGAACATGTTTTGTGTAAGATCAGCAATGCATCATGGGAAATGTAGTCCCTAACAACTGGTAGCAAATCAGCCAGCCCCCAATAAGCATAGGCATGTCACACACAGCAATAGAAGAGATAGCGGAGGACAGACAGCTAGAATGTCAGTTGTGAAATTTATTTGCAGACAGATGCTGGCAGAAAAGTGAGTAATAGTACATTCTATATCCACAGGCATAACAGCGCCCCGGGCTGCAGAAGGGGAGACAGGCAAGGCCTCCAGGGAGGAACACACAATTGAGGAGGAAGTCATGTCACCTGCAGACAGTGCACCAACATTCCCACCACCACCGCAACGATCAAAGAGGTACACAGTGGCCACACTCCAGGAGATAGATGCCACAGAGGAGGACAGGCAGGAAGCACAGCAGACCACACCGGGCGATGACACACAGACATCTGGGGCAAAGTCCCCCATGGAGGCAACCACCACAGGTGCCCGTAGACCAGTGGTCGAAGTGGGCAGGATCGGCAGGGCACGGCGCGCCCCTACTTCTTTAATTTGATTGATTCCGTTCCCCTACTTTATTATTTTATACACACGTCCAGGGACGGGCGGGGTGGGCAGAGAAGGAATGGCAACGTCGTTTCCTTCCTCCTCGGAGAAGACAAGGTCAGTGTCAACCTATGCTCTGCCGCTGACACCTGCCCCCCACTCTTTCTCACTCATCCTCCGTCTCTTTCTGTCTTGCTTCTTCTCACTTACTGGAAACCGTGACTTCAAGAAACGGTTTGTTACCCTCTCTTTCCTCTTTTCGTTTATTTGTTCCTCCATGAAATGGATCCAAAAAAGAAAAACACTTCTGCTGGAAATGTCTTTTTCTGACATTTTTCTATTTCAAAGAGCAGCCTTGGGACGTAGAGAAATAAATTGTTTAAAATGTGAAAAAATAACTAAATAAATATTGCTTTATTTTGTAGACGCTTCAAAGAGATCTAAAAGACTAAGATCCCCAAAATGTAAAACGAAGCACTGGCCAGAAAGCTAGACTTGGAGCCTGGTCGGTGCACCACTGCTGCAGGGAGAACTCTGGGTGACTAGTGGCAACGGTTAAGACTCAGTTCACCTCTTGATGGAGTTGGGAGTTACACAGGCCAGCTCCTTTCCACTTTCTCCTTGCGCTACAGTTGCTATTCTCTGTTAAAGAGGTTCTCAGCGAGACCCCTAACATACAAAGGTGAATCACTGGCTTAGTCAGAGATAAAAGTAAAAATAATAACAATAGCAGAAATAATTACAATAATGATTATGAATATAACAAAAAAGTCCAAATGTGACCCTAAAGTGTGCTGAGGAAATACATATGCTTATTGTTGTGATGCTGCCCTGCGTATGACGCTCTCACCTCTGTTCGCCGTGCTACACCTGATCTCCCAAACATTCATGCTTTCAGGATCGGAAGAAGATGGGGGGTGCTCAGTGTGTGGGCACCACTTGAATATATTTTGTTTCTAAAAGCACTTGCTGCCTCCATCCTGGCCTCCAGCAATTTTCAGCAACAATAAAAATGCCATGATAATTCTGGTGATTAATGTTCTTCCTAGAGAGAGATGGAATTTTGTCAAGTGGAAGTTTTGACTTGTGGAAAAGTAGCGTAGAGGGTTAATGTGCCTGCTGCAGAGAACATGTACCATGCAGATCACAAACTGCACATAATGTAAATAGGTCAGTGGGTTACTGCTTTTGTCAGAGAGATCCTTTTGTTACTTGCAGTTTATAAGTTGAAATCCTAACATAGAGCTATTAACTGTATTAACTGTCATCTAAGAGCTGAATGGAAACTGTAAGGTATAAACTAGAGCATTGTTTCCCCCCCCAGTCTTTGATTATCCTAATGTTGCAAAAAGAGTTCATTTGGATAGAAATCAATTCTGGTTATTAATGAGAAGCCCCAACCATGGTATTCCGTTCTAAATTCAGAGTTTGTGTTTCTCCAAACCAAACACTATTGAACTATACTGCCTACTAGTATGGTTGTTATGTGACTCCTACACCTTGTAGTCTTTTATCTTATGTAAAAGTTCCTATAAAGTGATTTACACACGTATGATTCATTGTCTCTGTGTAATGTATGTGATGTAAAGTGCTCTGACAACCTACACTTGTATCAGTGGTGCTGTACATCAAAGTAAATGCATCTGAGTGAGAGAGTGTGGTTATGGAGACTTGAGGAGCACTGATAAAGGGTGGTATTGAGGGAATCCGTGGCAAAGGGAGTCATTGCGGGGCACCAACAAATATTGTCGCACAGGGCTAAAGTCAGCCCTGCCCTTGGGGCCAGTCCGCCTCATCCATTGGTACCTCTATTGGCTTTGTTTCAGCAGTAGTAGCTGCAACTCACCAGGGATCGGCAATGTAGGATTTGCACGCACACAAAACTAAGTTCACAAACTTCATGGTCTCTCTGCTTCATGCACAAGCATTTTTAACATGTGCTGCCTGCTTTGGGGCACTGGAATTATGTAGCAATGGGGGACAAAATTATGCCAGTCTTGACTAAATTATGCAGCAAAAGAAAGGCTGCAGCGTAATGCAGCATATTTTCTGATACTTTATTATTTTGACATTTTTACACATGCTAACAGTCTCTGCAAAGAGTTTGCCTTATTAGTACCAGTGTAACATACAAATGCAACCGTAAGAAAGGCGACCTGTCAACCTTTGCAAAGGGCCCTCAACTTCTCATAAAGCCAAGTCACATTTTTTAGTAACTTTTGATCCATTTGAGCTACAAACAAATTATTGGTTAAACTCGTAAAATTATGCAGCAGATGATGCATTATGTGGCAAATATTGCATAGTCATAATTACACAGTAAACATTTGCAAACTAGGATATTTTGCCATTCATGTTTGAACTGCTCTTGTAGTAACAGCGAGAAGTGTTGATGACAGAAACTTCATGCTCTGAGAGAAATTGCTTTTGTTTCCACTTCTAAGCGTATTTGGGGCATTTTGTGATTGGAAACATATCCCACTTTCTGAATGTCAACAACTCATATTATAGCCTTATAGCCCGCCGCAGTGGGCTATACCGGCTGTTAAAGGCCCGCTCCAGCACTAACGGCCCGAGCCGAAAGCGAGGGACTTTAACAAGGGAGCGGGACTTTAATAGCCGGTATGGCCCAGCTTCGAAGGGCTATGGGGCTATTAGAACATTCTGCCACTAGAGGGCAGAATGTTCTAACAAATTAAACAAAGGCTTTAGGGAGCGCGAGGGGATTGATATCCCCTCAGACTCCCTGAAGCCTTTATTCACAGCCAAAGCTGTAAACAAAGAAGCATTGCAATGTTGGAGCTCCGGGGTTATACCAGCCATTATAAGCCCAGCGCTACTCCATTGTTTTCAATGGAGCTTCCAACATTCCAATGTTCTAATATACCTTAAATAGACGTGTATCCATTGGTTGAATTAAAAAGCGTAATACACTGTAACTGGGTAGTGAAATACCAAACAAATACTAAAAATTATAATGATTTACTCTTTCTGGCCACACCTCTGACTACGCCCACTGACCCAATCCTTGGGTTATTTCCGCCCTCTAATTCTCCGCAAACAGTTCACCTACTTTTTTTCCCCCACTTCGACCACTGCCGTAGATGGCGACAGAGGGAACAGAGTCCTGACGCTGATGGATCCAGTGTCTTCTCTGGACGGGAGGGGCAGATGCTCAATGTACAGCGCCTGCAGGGGAAGAGAATGAGGGCCATACAACAACAGATGGTGGCTAACAACAGGAAGGTCGACGACATGAAGGAGGCCATCTATTGCCTCAACAATACTGTGGCAGAGGGATTGAAGGAGGTGTCTGAGGCAGTGAGGCAGTAATGTGACAGGATGGATGGTGAGCGTGCTGCAAGGCGGAGAGACAGGCAGGTACTTGCAGGCTTAACCAAGTCTGTGAACAGGCTGTGCAATGCAACGCATGTGCTCAGTCGCAGATCTGTGGCCATGCAACTTAAAATGGCAAAGTGCAACCGTGAGGTTAATCAGGGCCTGGTCACAGTCACCAGTGCCGTAGAGGTGATGCAGACTCACCAAATGGCTACCACTGCTACAGGGGATGTGGACAACAGTGAGGCGGCAAGCAGTCGCAGCACTGTAACTCCACCCTTGCCAGAGGGAGCAGGAGGCGCAGTGTGAGGCATGGGTCTGCTGCAGGACACAGCGCTGCTGAGTACGGTGAGCATGCCGAACGCAGCACTGTTGTGCGGGGGCACAGGAGATAGGCAGGGCCCTCTGCTTTCATTCAGTTGTGGGTGACATAACCCATTGGACACATAGCTGGTGTTACGGTGTGCTGGACAATTTCCTGCTGTAAAGTCTATTAAAAACCTTGACACAAATGCATTAACAGGCTTTGTCTCATTACTTACTCAGAAATAATTTTGTGTGATCTCTGACCGTCTCTGTCTCCCATCTGCTGCAGCTGCGCCGCCTGCTGCGCTGTGCTGTGGCTGTTTACCTTCCTCATCCTCATCCTCCTCTTCAGAATCACAGATTTCCACAGGTGTTCCCCTGTTAGTGGCAAGGTTATGCAGCATGGCACACACAGCTATGATTTTGCAGCAGACCAGGGGCTGGTACTGCCGTGCACCTCCACTTTTGTGCAGGCAGCGGAACCGGCTTTTGAGGAGTCCAAATGTTCGCTCAACCACAGTGCGTGTCGATCTATGTGCAACATTGTATCGCCTTTCACTTGGGGTGGATGGGTGCAGGTACAGAGTCAGGATGAAAGAGCGCACCGCATAGGCACTGTCACCTGTGTGTGA
The DNA here is from genome assembly GCF_964204655.1 of Triturus cristatus. Classification (NCBI taxonomy): domain Eukaryota; kingdom Metazoa; phylum Chordata; class Amphibia; order Caudata; family Salamandridae; genus Triturus; species Triturus cristatus. Next base: position 241,618,506 of record NC_140584.1, on the reverse strand, counting down.
GAAGTAAGTAAGTAATTCACCGTCTACAATCGCAGCAACAGGTGATTACTTGAGGGGGTGTCACATGTACTTACCTAGCAGTTTGCCTTCTCCAAATTCCCCTGCAAGGAGACGGGAATAGATCCCACTGTTCCTGAATATGTAAGAATCATGGGTGCTCCCTGGGAATTTTGCAACTATGTCGGTGATAATGTAAGACTCATCGCATATGACCTGGACATTAATCGAATGTGCGGATTTGCGATTGTGGTAAATGTACTCAGTCGCAGCAGGGGGGCAGAGTGGTATATGTGTCCCGTCAATGCAACCAATGACGTATGAGAACTGGGCCTTCTGATGCAAGTCCAACTTGGTCTTCAGCAGTTCTGCCTGTGTGCTGGGGAATCTGATGTAGTGTGGCATCCTTTGCAACATGGCATCCAGAAATTTCTTGAGAAAACGAGACAGGCAACTCTGTGAGACTCCACCTGCCACAGTACCCTTGGTAACTGACAGATGCCAGGAGGTGCAGGCAACAGAGTACCTGTACATGAGTGGGTATTGCCTGCGCCCTTGGTGTCTGGTGCTCCAGGAGTGGGTGCAGGTCCCATATCAGGCCCAGGATGGTGTTTGGGTGTAGCCTGTACCTCTCATGGATCTCGGGCTCAGTCAGTTGGAACAGCGTAACGTGCACTCTGTACACGCTCTCCTCCCGTCTCCAGGTCCTCAGTCCTACTGCTCACAAACATAGACGCCTTGCTATCATGTAGAGGGCCGCCATTGGGTTCACACTGTTGCATTTTGGGGCTGTTTATATGCAGTGCACCTGATTACCACCTGCTTTGAGTCAGTGCTAATTACCGATTCTTAAATACCGATTTTTAGCAAATTCGGTATTACCGATTTTTGGTACACGGCATTTGCGATTTTTTACCGATTCCTTATTTTCCGATTCAGTATTTTTTGTCTGCAATTCGGTAAATAAGGAATCGGTAACTGGTTTCCCTTATTTTTACTGATTCCTTATTACCGATGGCGTTCGGTAATTCCTACATCGCACATGGCTAAATACTGGTTGGTAACGCTGACAATTTACCGAATTTCGGCGTTACTGACCGGTATTTAGCCACCTACATCTGGCCCTTAGTGGTGTGATGACAACCTTATACTAGGCCTGATAATCAGGTGGATTATGCCATCAGCTATGCTTGACAAAGCTCTATTGGTGACAAGTGAAATGCATTTCATTTCAGTTTAAAACAGAAGTCTCAAACTAGTTGTGTCTCCTAGCCCATCCCAGTGTTACTCCATTCTTTTAGCTAAGAAAAAGCAAGGGTTCAGCCAGGACAAGAAACAGGTTTGCTCTAAGGCTGGTTTCAATCAGTGGTGTTAGATTGCGAGGCCAATGCAAATGTGATTTGTGCAGGGATCAGAATTCTGAACTAGGCTGTAATTATTGCACCTCCCGCAATGCACTCCATGCAAAATTCGTCAGGTCAAAAGTGTTGAAAATTACTTGAGAAAAATATGCATTAATTTCCAATGCATGCAGAATTCAGTGCTGGAAATGCCGATGCTTCACGTAATTCCTCATTTACCACAGAAAAGCTGAGAATTGTAGCCGCATCAGTTAAATAATGCATCAAGGGGTTATCAGTATCTACAAGGCGCAAAAAATCCCTCAATTCTTATTTGTAATCAAGGCCTAATTTTCAGTCATCCTTCACTCATGCAGCACAATTAACTCCTATAAAGATGCCTGCCTAAAAGATAGAGCAAGGGGTGTGCAGGGCCTTAAGAATGACATTTTAATATAGTATTATGTGTGAACGTATGTTTTAGTAAAGTGAAGGCTAAATTCGGCTTCTTCAAACACTAAAGTCTACAGTGAGGACTGGCACAATGTGCACAGAGAGGCTATAGCCAGTGAACTAACAGAACTGAAACACTTTGACTCAAACCAACCAAGGGCTGAAACCTTGACTGAGCAAGTTTGTTAAACCTAATTAATTGTGAAACCTATTTGAAACACTGGTGTTTGACTACACTGCTACAAAAAGTGTGAAGGCAGACAGAAAATATATTTCGACAGAACGTGCATCTCAAATTACTTGTTTGCCGCTGCGGTTAAGGCATCTATCTTCTAGTTCTAATCTGAGTCCTGATTAAAATCAGCGCGTTCCACGAAAGGAAACTATCATTTTCAATGCATAGTTTAATTTCTGTTGAGATTCGGCCAGGCTGGTTTAAGTGTTTTGGGTCATAAAATCAACAGTTCTAAATGTACAGACCATGACCCCAATAAATGTGGTCTCGTAAATATGGTTTCAAGTCACTTTATTTGTAGGACTCCAAGAACAATGATGGGAAACTCTAAAACCAGTTCACTGAATATTTATGTGAATTAACCATCGTAGCTCTGTGTTTTTTTTGTCTTTCCTATTTATATTATCGTCTATATTGAACTTATAAAATTGCACCAAAGGCTTATTTAATCTTTTCACTGCTAAAGGTTTCCACCAGTGTTGCCGAGACTTATATTTGACAATTGAGCATGGCTGCCTTCTATCCTTCAGAACTTTCTTTATATGAAAGTTATTCTGGTGAAATATATTCCATTTTACCCTCGCAGTGCTATTATTTTGGTGAAAGCCTTTTTCTCTAGTGTCTGAAAATGATCTAAACATGCTAGAGTGTGTTTTCTTTTATAAAAGGTAGCAACAAAATATTTGCATTCCAAAATTTGACATTCGCTGGGCATTCATAAAGAGATCGTTTCATATACAAGGCTGTATAACAAAATTTCATGGACAATAATATCGACTGACATGAATATTGTGTAAAAAATATTGGGCCTCATTTACAAGAAAGTGCTGCAGCGCTGCAACGCAAGCCCTTCAGCTGCACCACGCTGCGGAACTTTCAAAGCACAGAGATGCACATATTTACAATAATATGTCACATCCCTTTGCTTTCCACTGCGCTGGCACACAATTGGCTGCCATGCGCCGACGCAGGCACCCTTGCACCATGGTGCAAGGATGCCTGCGTAATGGGGATGATTGTTTATGTGCAGGAAGGTTCCCCTTCCTGCAAATAAAGAATCTGAAATGGCATTTTTCTGATTCTATGTGTGCTGCATTAGCACACATAGAACTTACAAAATGTCATTTTTTTTAGAATGATTGTTTATGTGCAGGAAGGGACACCACCCTGTACATAAACAATCACCAGAGGTGATTTCCTCATTCTATGTGTGCTGCAGAATGCAGCAACCATAGCAAGAGGACAAAATGAGGAGAAATAAATACATTTCTCCTCGTTGCGCCTCCCTACGCCTCCCTTGGGTAGGCATAGCATTTAGAAGCATTTCCAGGCTTATGCTTTCTCGTAAATCCGAAAATGTGTCAGGTTCCACGGGTGTTGCGTGGGAACACCCACAGCAACACCCTTGGAATGCCCCTTTCACGCAAAGTGCTGCATGTAAAGGGGCTGTATTTACAAGGACAGGAAAAGCCACACAGGCTTGCTTTTCCTGTCCTTGTAAATATGGGGCAGGAAATACGCCGCCAGTGCATCACAAAAAGAGATGCATCGGCGAGGCAAGGGGCTTGTAAATAATCCACTGCGTTCTTATATTTAATATGAAAATGATAAAAATATTGTGCCAAAATTATAGTGGAAAAGAATATCGACCAAAAACAGGTAAGAATATATATATATATTCTTACCTGTTTTAGGTCGATATTCTGGTCCACTATATTTTTGGCACACTATTTTTATCATCTACATTTTAAGCATATATATATATATATATATATATATATATATATATATATATATATATATATATAATCCACTGGCGGTCGCCAGTAGATAGTTATAGTTAGGACCGTGTTTCCATAGGAAATCTCAAAATTCTATTTTGAATAACTTTGGCGCCGGTTGACGAATCCTCGCGAAATTTTCAAAACTAATGGGGCGCTCCGTTCAGCTCCTATCCTGAAAGTCTCGGGGTGATTCGTCAAGCGGGGGCCGAGAAAAAAGGGGGTCCCAAAACGCGTTTTCCCCATGCATTTTTCCATAGGACCTTTAGACGCAGCTACAGCCCGAACGGCTGAACAGAATTACACGAAATTTGGCAGAGAGGTAGCCATAAGGTCAAGGAAGTGCCTTCTGGTGTAAATCTGTTCAGTATTTCCTGAGAAAATAGCATTTAAAAGCATATCAATATCTATACACGCGCAGGGTGCGTGCACCGTGCGAGCACCGTGCGAGCACCGTGCAAGCACCCTAACGTGCGCGAGCATAATTCTGATTGGTGAAAACCCCCCCCAAAAAAAAAAAAATTTAATATCTCGTTTATTGTAAAATAAATATATAAAAAAAAAATAATACATAAATAAATTAGCATTTAAAAAACCGTACAATTTCACTGAAAAAACCATAGGTTTCACACACGTTATAGGTAGGAATTAGCATTTAAAAAACCTTGCAAATTCACTTAAAAAACCATAGGTTTCACACATGTTATAGTTAGGTGGATTTCACTCGTAAAAAACCAATGAAATTCCCCCGTTATAGTTAGTTCAGATAACTATAACTCGCTCGACCGCCACTCTATCACAAAGATGATGTCATCAGTGATGTCATGAGTAATGCCACTGACCATGTCATGAGTGATGTAATATGTGACGTCATGAGCAGTGGATTGCGGGCGCGCGAGTTATAGTTATCTGAACTAACTATAACGGGGGAATTTCATTGGTTTTTTACTAGTGAAATATCCACCTAACTATAACATGTGTGAAACCTATGGTTTTTTAAGTGAATATATATATATATATTCACTGAAAAAACCATAGGTTTCAGGGGCGTTATATTTAGCTGGACATTACCCTCGTACAAAACCCTAGAAATTCCCCTGTTATAGTTAGTACAGCTAACTATAACTCGCGCCCCCGCAATGCACTGCTGATGACGTCACATATTACACCACTCATGACATGGTCAGTGACATTACTGATGACATCACTGATGACATCTCAAATTACATCACTGATGACATCACTGATGACGTCATCCATGTGATAAATTAGTACATCTTCTCACACCCTAATATAACCTTTGATACACCGACTAAAAATTTCAAAAGGCCATTTTGACAACCATAGATACTCCAATACCAATAACTACACACCCACTCATTGACTTTTAGGTCTACATACCTGTCCACTCACTCACCTGTACAGTCACTCATGCTTACAGTCACTCTGTGCATTTATATACCTATATAGACACTCACACACCGCCAATCATCCATTGAGGTACTGACACATCTAGTCAGTCATGCAAATAATTAATCACAGTCCAATTTACTCACCTATACAGTTAAACACACTCAAGTTCACTTACTCATAAAAAAATAACAAATTCTGTGTCTTCCTGCAGAAAAATAAACGGCACATGACACAGATATCATTGCACTATGGCGCATACAGCCACTCCCAAAATCACACACTCTCACGTATAGATAGTTATATACTCTTACACACATATACACTGCGTTTCACATATGTAGGTACTGACACATGTACAACTGAGATATACATTCAATCACTAACACACCCATACGTACACTCACCCAACCATACAGTCCATCACTGATGCACTCTAAAAACCATGCACCCACTGAATCACCCACTCACACATCTAGTCACAGAGTCACACACACCCTACCCACACAAACACTCAGGCACCCATACAGATACTCAAACAACCAATCAATAACCCATATAGACACTCATATAACTATTCACAAAACCATGCAGCCACTTATACACCAACACACAGACACATACAGACATTCATACAGTTTAGTCACTAGTCTGCAGTAAGATACATTTAATGACTCTCTTATAGAGTCAGTTACGCACCTAGAAAATCATCCATTCACACACTTGTACACCCACTTATTCTTCAACAGGCCTTTCCCTATATATATTAAACATAATAAAACTGTTCAGAAACACATACTCAATGGATGATGTCATCAGTGATATCATCAGTGATGTCATTTGAGATGTCAGCAGTGATGTCATCAGTGATGTCACTGACCATGTCATGGGTGATGTAATATGTGACGTCATCAGCAGTGCATTGCGGGGGCACGAGTTATAGTTAGCTGAACTAACTATAACAGGGAAATTTCTAGGGTTTTGTAGGAGGGAAATGTCCAGCTAACTATAACGCCCCTGAAACCTATGGTTTTTTCAGTGAATTTCTAAGGTTTTTTAAATGCTAATTCCTAACTATAACGTGCCTGAAACCAATGGTTTTTTCAGTGACTATATATATATATATGTATGTATATACCCACCATTGTATTAACACATTTAATGTAATGTTAACAGCAAAGTGAAAAGAGCAATTTTTTCCCTTTACTATTATTATTTAAGATTAAATGTATTAAACATTCTTTAATTAATGTTGTTTTATGTATATATGTACATATAAATAAATATATATAGAACACTTTAGGGCCTAATTACGAGTCTGGCAGTCCAGCCACCGCCACATCAGTTGTCTGACTGCCATATCAAAACTTTGGCAGTCAGACAGCCATTGCACCATTGCACCAACGCAGCCACAAGGTAACTACGAATCCCTGGTGCGGCAGTCAGGGCTTCAGTAATATGCTAGTGGTGCCACTACGGCACCGCCATGCATATTATGAGTTTCAGGACCGCTTGCTGTGTCATTGAAAAGGCTGCCAGTCCATGCTGTGCAGGAACTTTTTTTGGCATTCCAATTGTGGTGCCCATTTTTAGAGGCACCGCCATGGGACCACCAAAAAAAGCTCATCAGCACAAGGAAAATTGTAATCTGGTGGGCAGTGGGCACATGGGTATGTCGGTGTGGGCTGCTGGCGCGTAGGTCTGCTCCCGCACCACCAAACTCGTAATCAGGTCCTTAATGTCAGTTGATATTCTTGTTCACAATATTCTGTCATATAACCATGTGTTGCCACTCCATTTTATGCCACTCTACTCTACTTGACTCCACTCGACGCAGTTACAGTGTACACTACTACAGTCTACCCCATTACACTCTACCCAGCTCCACTCCACTCCACTCTACATTATTCCCCTCTGCACTCTTCCATTCAAGGCCGCTCTACCGTACGCTACTCAAGTCTACAATATTCCATTGTACACCATTACACTGTACCTCACTCCACTCTACGCAGCCCACTGTATGCCACTCCAGTCTATGCGATTCTACTCTATGCCACTCCACTCTATGCTATTCCACTGTGCACCACTACAGTGTACCTCAAGCCACTCTACGCAGTGCACTCTACACCACCCAACTCTATGCTACTCCACTCTATGCTGCTACACTGTACACGTTTCCACTGTATGCCAGACACTCTACCACACTTCACTCTACGTCAGTGCAATCTACACCACTCCACTCTTTGCCACTACACTGTATGTCAATCCATTGTATGCTATTCCACCATATGCAACTCAACTGTGCGCCCCTCTACTATATGCTAGTCAACTGTAGGCCACTCCACTCTGCGCTATTCCACTCTGCACCACTCCACTCTATGCCACTCCATTCTATGCCACTCCATTCCATGGTACTCCACTGTACACTACTTCACTCTATGCTATTCCACTGCACGCAACTCCACTCATTGACACTCCATTCTATTCCGCTGTTCACACCTCCACTCTACACCACTCCATTGTATGCCACTATGCTATAACCAATTCACTGTATGCTATACCACTGTATGCAACTCCACAGTATGCCACATTGCTATACGTTATTCCACTGTCACCACTCCACTGTATGCCACTCGACTGTATGCCACTCCATTGTACGCCACTCAACTCTAAGCCACTTCACTTATGCCACTACACTCTATTCTATTCCATGCTATGCCACTCCACTCTATGCCACTCCACTTTACGCCACTCCACTCTATGCAACTCCACTCTACGCTACTTCACTGTATTCAACTAGACTCTATGCCATTCCACTTTATGCCACTCCACTGTACGCAACTCCACTCTACGCTACTCCACTGTGCCGTTGTATAGTACTCTACTTTACTCTATACCATTTTATGACACTCTATTCCACTCTACGATATTCTATGCAATTCCCTCTACCCCACTGCACCCTAGTTTACTATTCTATACTCTATCACACACTACTCAGCTGTACTCAACTGGTCTCCACTACTGCACTCTATGCCACTCCACTGTACACTACTCTAGCCCCCTCAACTTTATCAGTGTCTATTCCACTCCACTCTACCATATGGTACTGCACTCTACTCTGCCCCAGGTCAGTTCACTGTGCAACACTGTAATTGACTGTGTGGCACTTTACTACTCCAGTCGGTAGGGAAAGTCTTGGACTTTGGATAGATTCGTTTTACTATTCCCATTCTAGCCTACGCAAAAACAGGGAAAGTGCTAGACTTCATGGGGTTAGATCTACTATTACCACTCCACTCTAAGTAACAGTCGGGAAAGTGTTGGACTTTGGAAGGGTTAGATTTACTATTCCCGCTACAATCCAAGCAACAGTAGGGAAAGTGTTGGACTTTAGTGGGGTTTCCGACTACTGTTACAACTCATAAATACAAAAAGTCAGGTAGTTTGGCTCAAGACAGATATAGAGGGGCAATAGATTCCACAACTTAGCGGCATTGTACGCGAAGCGACGCCCTCCGCTTTGTGTTTTTCTTATTTTTGGGACTACCGACAGTTGTTTATTATCTGACCTTAAAGACCTATTAGAGCGATAGGGTTGAATAATGGACCTGAAAATAGGCAGGCCCTTGCCTGAGAGCGCATTATGTGTAATACACAAAGCCTTGAACTGGATTCTCTCTTAAATAGGGAGCCAATGAAGAGATGCAAGCGCAGGCTTAGGTGAGAGGCATTTAGAAGTATGCGTGAGCAGATATGCGGCGCAGTTTTGCACTATCTGCAATTTTTGGGTGGTAGTGAGTGGGGTTCCCAGATATAGGGCGTTAGCGTAGTCAAGGCATGACAGGATCAAGGCTTGGACCAGCACTCTTCTGGCAGAGAAAGGTAGCAAGGGGAGGATCTTTCTTACCATACTTAAAATCCCATAACAACAAGATGCAACCTTCCGTGCTTGCTCCTTAAAATCAAGAGTGCGGTCCAGCCATACACCCAGACTCTTGATTTGTTCTTTTGGGGAGGGTGGTAGTCCCAAACAGCTAAGCCAAAATGAGCCTATGCTCAATGTAGTGGAATTACCCAAGAGCATCAGCTCTGTCTTAGCTCCATTAAGTTTTAAACAAGAGCTGTCCATCCAACTCGACACCTTTTCAAGACATAAGGCTAACCCTGAGCCTGAGTTATCCAGTTGATTAAGCGAGATCATCAACTGAGTATCACCAGCGTAGGTAATGATCTGAATGCCAAAAGGTGTTACTACTTCTGCCAGGGGGCTCATATAGACATTAAATAGAGAGGGACTCAGGGATGATCCCTGAGGAACCCCACAACTAAGGGGCATTCGCTTTGAAGTGATTTCATCTTCAAAGACTACAAAAGATCTGTCCTCTAAAAAGGACAATAGTCACTTTAGCTCTGTTCCGGCAAATCCTGCATTCGTAAGTCTTTGAATCAACAAATGATGGTTCACCGTATCGAAGGCTGCGCTGAGATCTAATAAGATAGGAGCAATGCAGCCCCCTCCATCCAGAATTTTTCTTAATTCTTCCACCACTGTCAGGAGTGCAGTTTCTGTGCCTTGCTGTGGTCTGAACCCAGTCTGTGAGGAATGAAGACGATTATTGTTTTCAAGAAAGGTCGAGGGAGTATGGTTTACGTGCTTCTCCGCTATTTTACCAATTCCTGGTAATAGTGAGATAGGGCGGTAGTTTCCCAACACGTCAGGATCTAGGTTGTTTTTTTTAAGAATGCTCTAACCATTGCCTTTTTCCAGCGGGAGGGCACTAATCCCATTATCAGCGAAGCGTTTATCACATCCAAGATCACTGGGGCTACAGTCTCAGAGATTAAATTTAAAATGTTAGGGGGGCAACATCTGTAGGTGATCCAGATTTAAGTTGACTCAGAATCATTCGAAGGGAGATCAAGTTCAAATAGGGGATTGCCTCCAGAAGATAATCGCTCCATAGGTCTGTCAAGCCGGGTGAAGGTAAGGGTTGTGGGGCCGTCGCCAGAGGAAAGGACTTATAGATACTTTGTATTTTATCAAAGAAAAATTCTTCAATTTGGTGGCAGCATAGAGAGATATCAACAAAAGCAATGGGGGACGTAGGAGGAGTTAGGAGTGATTTTGCAATTCGAAAGATTTCATGTGGGCAGTTTGCCACCAAAGTGATTCTCTCTTCATAACAGAGAGCTTTGGCAGCTTTTATTTCTGATTTATAGATCTTTATCGCCTCTCTGTATTTAATTTTGTTAGTTACTAAGGGGGTCCTTTCTCCAGTTTCTTTCCAGACTTTTGCTGCAATGTCTGAGCTCCCGAAGTTTGGGCGTATACCAGGCATTTTGATTGGCTCCTGCTTTATTGTGAGTCCATTTCTTTGTGAGAATAGTATCAAGTGACGACTCTAGCCATTTATTGAATTTATCATTCGCAGTGACTGGGTTAGTATCAAGGGTGGGAATGATATCTTCCAGAACAGTCACCCAAGATTTTGTTGGCAGTTTCGACCAAATGCGTACTTGTTTAATGCTACTCGCAGCCAGAGTAGTAACATCCTGCGCTATCCATGTAAATGGAATTAGAGAGTGGTCTGACCAAGGCACCGGAATAGTGTCCTTGACCAGAAGATTTAAAATGCTTGAAAAAATGGGGTCCAGTAGATGGCTTTTGCAATGGGTGGGACCGCCAACTAATTGAGTAAATTGGAGCGCCTCCAACCCCTCTACTAATTCCAATATAGGTGGGAGTGAGGTATAATCAAAATGAAGGTTGAAATCCCCTGGTAGGGTGAAATTGGGAAGGGAACTAGCCAGACTGGCTACAATGTCGGGAAGATCCTAACATAATTTGCCTAAAGGGCCTGGAGGGCGATATACCAAGATCTCTAAAAAAAAGTACTAACACGGGATATGCTGATGGTAAAGTAGATGCTTTCGCAGTCGGGTTGAGGGTTTATAGTGGACCGGCAATTAAATTTGTTCTTATAAATAATGGCTATTCCACCTCCTCTACCTGTGTCCTGGTCAAGCCTCTGTATTGCATAACCCAGAGGGAGTGCTTGAACAATGGCAGGGTCAGCATCTTTATTCAGCCATGTCTCTGTTAGGAATAGTACGTCGGGGGTCTCTTCTTCTAGTAACAGGTGAATTTCCAATGCGTGTTTAGACATTGAGTGGCAATTCAATAAAGACAATTTAAGGGCCTCCTGGATAGGCGGGTGGGTGGGGGTTAAAAACACGAGGCAGAGTTTGAAATGACAAGTACGACAGTGCTTAATAGAGCTATCAGGTGGCATTGAATGTATGCACTTACTTCTTAAAGCTCCTCTGTAAGAATTAAGCTGCTCAGCGGTATAAGAGTGTTTTTCCCGAGACGACAAACTGCCAGGGATTCTAGCCTTGGTCCCGGTCGGTCGTGGACGGGCGCAGACGGGATTGCCTTAGGCGCACCGCTGCTCGCGACCGTCATCGGCCCCTTATGAGGCCGAGCAAGCGTGCTAAAGTCTGGAGTCTGGTACGCTGACCTGAGTCTTCTGCCCTTTGCTACTCAATGGTCCCTGGAGCATTAAATACAGCTCCTTTCTGTGCAAAATCACAATACAATCGTGGTAAAACTAAGATTAAAAACCACACTATTAAAACAGCATAAAAGCTTAGCAGCCCCCCAGAGCATTAAACACGGCTCCTTTTTGTGAAAAATCACAATTAAACAGCTTAAAAGACCCTAAAATTCCCCGCAATGAATCACTGCTCGTAACCAAAGGCGCCAAAATCACTTCCCAACCAACAACCCAAAAAAAGACCAAAGAAATATTCAATTACAATGTGTTAAATCTATATTACACTCTGCACACCTTCAGGAAAAGCCTCAAGACTTGGCTCTTCAGGTGACTCAGAGCTGCATGACCCTCCTCCCCCCAGTGCCTTGAGACTCTCACAGGCGAGTAGCGCGCTTCACAAATCCCTGATTGATTGATTGATCGATTGATTGATTGATTGATTGAGTGATATTACTTATATAACAAATTAAATTAAATTACAAATTAAAAAAGTAAATTTGACAAATATTAATATTAACCACATCCACAATTTATTAATACATTATTTAAATTAATATCATTAAATTACATAATAGGTAAGCAAATAAGAATTGACATCATTAATTATAATTTTAACAATTAAATCATATTATAAATTAATTAAAACCATATTATTACTTAAATACATTTCTACCCTATTCTGCTACAAACAGAACAATCTAAAAATATAACAACTGAACCAGTAAAAAATCTGCATACATAATATACAACTTATTATCTAATTTACCATGAAAGATTAATTAAGATTCAAAATGAAAATAGTTACAAATGAATTGACTTCCTACTCTAAACCCCTAAAATTCCAATGACCCGCAACCACATCATAATTTACTAATTACATTTAAAACATGTTAAATTATATATTTAAAATAAAAAATTGTGGCATTCATTAAGATGGCGGTCAGTCAGACCGCTGACCGCCATCATATTGGGCAGGTGACCGTCCAACAATGAGTCGGCGGTCCCACCTGCCCTATCAGGATTCGACCACCGTGCAGGTGGTCGTAAAGTGCTTTTCTCTACTGCGGCTTGAACTGTTGTCGGACTGAGAATGCGTCTATCCAACTCCTTCTAGCATTATGCGAGTTAAGTTAGCATTTGCGGCACCATTTTGTATTCAGCCGCCATATTGTACCATGATCGACATATTATGCTTCTGCCTCAATGTTTGCCTCAGCAGAAAAGCAGCTTTGATTTTTCTCCTCAGTGTTATCCAAAGTTAAGTTCCACTGCCTGAAAGAATAGATTGTTCTGTCTCTCCATACCTTTCCTCTCTAGTAAGCCCTGCTCTCACCCTAGAGAGACGAACACGGGCAAAATAACCTTGAAACTAAGATAGCATGTACGTGTTCTCAAGATGGTAGCTGGCCTTTCTGTACTCCCTTTGTTCGTTAGTGCCCAGGCTGGAAAATTCCAGTCTGGGCGGGGTTTTAGAGGTATTGTAAATGTATATTTTGTGTTACTGTGTGGACGGGGGTCAGTCCTTTGGCAGATGTCTAAGGAGACTAGTCAGACTGGACTCTGCTCGAGCAAATACTAATAAAATAACTTGTTTTGTATTCTCGACTGCCCGACCGACTCTTCGTTTGTATGGAAGGCTGAGAGGTGGTTGCGAGTGACCCGGGTGTCCCTAATCGGGTAATTTCCTTCACTGTGGCCCAGGAAAAGGGTAACATGGCTCTTTCTTGCTATTGTTTGTGCGTGTAGAAGACTGATTGCTGTTCCTGACAGGGACTCAATTTTTTCGGCCGGAAATTTGATTCTCTTGTAGTTTGATGTATAAGTGGACCACAAGGATGGTGCTGGCTAAATGCATGGAGGTGCAGTTGCAGATAAGGAGGTTTCTTGTGGGCGATGATCGTTGTCCCCCATTCTGAACCTGAGTATGTGGAAAAACAGCAAGAGACTGACAAACGTGTAGTCCAATAAGGAGCAAGTTGATGAAGAGTAATGGCTCGCTACGAGGGGAGAATCTCCAGCAAATCTTCTGTTTAAGGCCCTGAGATTAAGATGTTCTAGATCCTCTAGGAAAAAACAACAGTTGATAGACAGAATGCAGAACAATGTCATAGATTCACCCCAGTACAGAGATCTGGGCCTAAATCCATCATTTTGTTTGGTCACCATGCCATTCCAGTTTGAAGCCCAGCCATATGCAAATCAGTCTTGACCCTGTGCCTCATGGGAACAGTCGAGCCCGAACTAACTGCTAAGCCAGGTCGTCCCTGGACTGGAAACAAGTATCTTAGGACCGGTTTCGGGGTTTCACCCCTCTTCAGCCAGGATAGCTTGATTTCAGTGGCATGGAGAGCAAGGGAACCACGTCTGGGCATACCCGTCCCACTCAGGGTGACAAATGCAAAAACAACAGTTGACGGACAGAATGCAGAACAATGGCATACATTCACCCCAGTACAGGGCTCTGGGCCTAAATCCATCGTTTTTTTGCTCACCATGCCATTCCAGTTTGAACCCAGCCATATGCAAATCAGTCTTAACCCTGTGCCTCATGGGAACAGTCAAGCCCGAACTGCCAAGCCAGGTCCTCCCTCCCTGGACTGGAAGCAAGCATCCTAGGACCGGTTTTGGGGTTTCACCCCTCTTCAGCCAGGATAGCTTGATTCCAGGGACATGGAGAGCACGGGAAACCCCGACACCGGTCCTAAGGTGCTTGTTTTCGGTCCTGGGAGGACCTGGCTTGGCAGTTTGGGCTGGACTGTTCCCATGAGGCACAGGGTCAAGACTGATTTACATATGCCCAGTTCTAAACTGGGGTGGCATAGTGAGCAAAATAATGATGGATTTAACCCAGATCTCTTGACTGGGGGTGAATGTTTTGATTTGTTCTGCATTCCATCCATCAATTGTGTGTCTTTTGCTTTCTCTCCCTAAGTGCGCCAGGTATGCCCAGACATGGGTCCTGGGCTCACTGTGCCACTGGAATCAAGCTATCTTGGCTGAAGAGGGGTGAAACCCCGAAACCGGTCCTAGGATGCTTGTTTCGGTCCAGGGAGGACCTGGCTTGGCAGTTCGGGCTGGACATTTCCCATGAGGCACAGGGTCAAGACTGATTTGCATACGGCCAGGTCTAAACTGGGGTGGCATGGTGAGCAAAAGAATGATGGGTTTAACCCAGATCTCTTGAATGGGGGTGAATATTTTGATTTGTTCTGCATTCCGTCCATCAATTGTGTGTCTTTTGCTTTCTCGCCCTAAGTGCACCAGGTATGCCCAGACATGGGTCCTGGGCTCACTGTGCCTCTGGAATCAAGCTATCCTGGCTGAAGAGGGGTGAAACCCCAAAACCGGTCCTAGGATGCTTGTTTCCAGTCCTGGGAGGACCTGGCTTGGCCATTCGGGCTGGACTGTTTCCATGAGGCACAGGGTCAAGACTGATTTGCATATGGCCAGGTCTAAACTGGGATGGCATGGTGAGCAAAAGAATGATGGATTTAACCCCGATCTCTTGACTGGGGGTGAATGTTTTGATTTGTTCTGCATTCCGTCCATCAATTGTGTGTCTTTTGCTAGATCCTCTAGCAAGCATCTATTTTTTTTTTCTTCTTTCCATAAGTAGAACCACATTGGGTCAGTACGTTGCAATTTAGGGATTGGGTGCTGGATTTGTTACCTTCCCACATGCCCAAGAGGTATTGATTCAAGTCCCCCGACAGAATGAGTTTCAAAGTTTCTGTATTGCTTATGTCAGATGTTAGTTGGCTAATTAAGTTATCTGAGTCCTTTGCTTTTTGTTTTGGAGGGATGTATGCATTGACAATCCCTACGTCATCTTGCGCTCCTGACACAGACACAGAGATCTTAACTGCTCTGGCAATCCCTGTGGCAGGGCCAAATATTACAGCTGGCGTTATGCTGGTTGTAGATACTTAAGTTGCCAGCCCTCCTGAGGAGTGGCCAAATTTCCCACCCTTTACAGCCAGGTGGCAAAACATAGAAAACCTTGTAGATGCAGTGGTTCTGCAGGGCCTGTTTCCTGCAGCAAGATTATGTCAAACTAATTGGGGTATTGCAGGAATTCTGGGTCCGAGATTTTTGTTGCCAAGCCATTGACATTCCATGAGCAGAGGTGGAGTGCTTATTTGCTTGCCCTGCTGCCTCCTTCTTTCTGCAAATATTGCCATTGGATTTCTGAATCTGTAGTTATGGTTCTTGTGATCAGCTCGAGATTTGGATGTCTTCTTCTGGGAGCTTGTGCTGCCCGGGGGATTGCTTGCAGAGTACCTACTGGGGGTGCCCTTTGCTGTGGTGATTGCCCCATGGCCCCTCTGAGCACTGACATGCGAGCCTTGGTGGATTGGTGGCTCCGGTCCTTGGGCTAGGGATTAATAGAGGTGATGGATACCTTAGGTTTTGGTGAGGGGTTTTGCTGATGCCCCGAGTTTTAAAGGTACTATACTCATCTAATACTCTCTGTGTGATTGCAGTTGTTTTCCACGTGGCCCTTGTTGCCTCAGGTATTGACAAATTTTCTGGATGGATAAACATTATTGAGAGAAGATCCATTGAATTTAGGTCGGCATGGTTAGGTGTGGCCTGTAGTAATTTTATGATGTTTCCCCAGTTCAGGATGTCGTGACTCCCTTTTGCGGTATACTTGAGATTGAGCAGTGTGGAGATGATAACAGGCAGTGTGGTGGTCCGAAGATGCGTAGGCTGAGATGGCTCTGTAGCATGAAGCGCAGATGCATGTTGGCAATTAAGTTGGTCAACCTCCTTGGGTTGTGGTCACTCCCTCTCTGTAAAGGAACAATGTTTGATTTCAGTTATTAACATGTTGGTTGGTGCACCTGGTAAGGATGGTTTCTGTATCTGGTCAGGGTCCTGCAATTGATGCCCTGCGGTCAAGGGCAGGACCATAATGTGATCCCTGAGCCTCGCGTAAGTATTTAGCCGATCATTGGTCACTTGGTGTTTCTGGCCAGGCCCCTTGGTTGTGTCCTTTTCAGGCACTTGTTCTTTTGCTGCTGTTGGACCTAATTCAACCTGAAGTGCCTCCTTTTCTTCAGGCCACATTGGAGAAGTTAGTGACGTAGGGGCTCTGGAATGAGTGCTAGACTTAAATCTAAGTTATCTCTTCCTCTGTGAGAAGCGGTCGTTCCCAGTGACATGACCCCGATTTCTTTTTCAATAGGTGGCTTCCGGGTGTTCTGAGGAGGAGGAGGAGGCAGAGCTCCTGGGTTTGAACAGATGTTAGTTTTTTGCAAGACCTTGTTTTGGTTGCTTACGTCACTGAAGTTGGTATCTGTATTGGGACACTGTTGGCGGAAAATGGGGAAGAAGGCTGGTTGTTTTGGGAGAAGTTTCTGGTTACGGCCTTTTCTTTCCTGCTGATGGTGTTGCTTGGCGTTAGTCTTTAGGGAGTGCGTTCTGCATGGGCTGCCGTAGGTGGTTCTTTGGAAGTGCAGAGAGCCCCCTTTCTTTGTTGGATGACTGAGCCCTCCAGCTGATTGTTCTGATTATTTGAGTAGGCATACCCCCCTCGGCCAGGGCCGGGCTTTGAGGTCAAGCCAGTGGAGGGAGTGCCCGTTTTTTGTCGATGTCAGCAGGGAAAAATGCCTGGGTGTTTAATAAGGAGAGCTGGATGTCCATTTTATCAACTGGTATTGAAGGGTTTCCACTGACAGCTGCATGGTATTTAATAGGGCAGCTCAAGCACTGCTAGATTGTTCTTTGGAGCTCGCAACCCCCTTAGGCTCCTCTTTGATTGGGGATTGTTTTTGGACAGGTGTGTTGGACATGGGCGTCTTAGAGGGAGATGCACCCAGTTGACAGTCTGGCGAGTAGGCTGCTAGCATATCCTCCCATTCTTGTGTACTCAGATAGGAGAGAATCGCCCTTCCTTCTTCCTGATGGATGACATCAACGGATGCTATCGGAGTCGATACCTTTACTCTAGGAGAACGGAGACTCAGTTCTGAAGTAGGATTATTGCCAATTGGTGACTGGCTGTAGGTAGCTTCTGGACGGGATTGTGACTATGGTTCTGCCTGCTCCTCTCAGCAGCTGGAGGTTCTGTGGGGGATTGATTGTTGTAGGTGCCCTCTTGCATATATACCCATCGGCCTGTTTCCATTGTGGCAATTGCAACGTGTGTGTGCTGTTCAAGCCTCACTGCTATGGTCAAAGAAGATTCCAGTGCTGATGCTGAGTATTCTGAGGCTTTACCCTCATGTTGTTCATGTTGTTCAGCCGGCTGCTGGGATCCTGGTCGTCTATTTGAGGGCAGGGTTGGATTTGTTGTTATCAGCACGACACATGTTGCCGAGGATTGTCTGAGATGGTAAGAAGGAGACGGTGGAGCTATTGTCAGTGGGGTTGAATCTATGGGGTTCACCATTGGGTGGCTGTGTGAAGGTACGCAGAGCTGATCATCCATTAGTGGTAAGCTCTCCTTGCTGGGCTGGGTATGGAGTAGAGCCGTGGTAGGCTGTAGCAGCTGTGATGGTTGTAATGCTTGTAATGCTTGTAGGGGGGACTGAAGTCCTTTAAGTGCAGCATTGCTTGAGTACAGAGCGGCACCTACATCTTTTAAGAAATTGAATTTTTTATAGCTTTTCGGTGGAGTTGAAGGAGCTGTGTATTTTGACGACCCTCCCCCTCCTTTTGGTGGCACACTGATCATTGGGTCCTGCTCTATTGTAATTAAGGAGGTTCCGGCGCTATGTTGGGAGCTGGTGGTGCA
Organism: Triturus cristatus; assembly: GCF_964204655.1. Taxonomy (NCBI): domain Eukaryota; kingdom Metazoa; phylum Chordata; class Amphibia; order Caudata; family Salamandridae; genus Triturus; species Triturus cristatus. Next base: position 241,599,991 of record NC_140584.1, on the reverse strand, counting down.
TGGCTTGCACTGCTTTCTTTTTTTCCCAACGGCCCTAGGCGTAACGGCCACCCAGGTTCGCCCTGATCTCATTTTGTGGCCGGTGGTCCCCACTGGTTTGCACTGCTTGTAACGCGGTGGCTGGTAGTCTGATTGAGCTCCTTCCTTTTATTTGCCTTCTCTTTATTTTGTTCTCGCTTGCGTTGCTTCTGTCCAGGCCTGTGAATTGTGCTTGTACCCGGTATGTTATGGAGCTGGAGAATCTGTGAGAGGTGAAAGTGATGATGGTGCTAATAACTTGGTTGCATGAGGGCAGTCTCTGAACCTATTGGACATTTGAAGCCTTGTTGTCACAGGATCCTCTGGAAGGCTATGGAGACTTTGTTGTCGCAAACCCACAGACCAGAGAGATCCTGTCTTGACATGACTATGGCTTTGACTGCTGCCAGGGTAGCTCCTGTGGCTTGGCGGGGGCACGCTTACCACAGCTGCTGACAGCAGTTACCTCCCTTGCACTATTGCTCCTAGTGGGTGCTCCCCTGTGTGGGTTGTGCCAAGAGAGGTGGTAAGAGATGGTGGTAAGTAACGGGGGAATGCTTCTAACTCGCAAGTGCCCCAGCTGTGGTAAGCAGTTATGTGGCGGTGTGCAGGCCTGGGTTCACAGCCACCTTCCCCCGCTTGGCCCCCTGACCATTCACCTCAGGTTCGAGCCTCTGATGGCAGTGGCGGGAAGCACATTCAGCGAAGCCACCTGATCACAGGAACAAATGCCTGGCTTTCTGATAGAGCTAGCTGCAGGTTAGGGGCCATAGGGCTACAGTGCTGCCTTAGAACTGCACAGTACCTCGGCCACTCCGTCAATCGCTTCCCGCTTTACCACTGCGGTGTGGGAGCCTGGTGCCTGGACAAGTTGAGTGGTGGGAGGGACTGGTGAGTCAGCTCACTCCGAGCAGACTGTGCCGTGCTTTGACCCCGTCGAATCGCCCGCTCTGCTCTTCTGCTGGTTCTACTGCCTGTTCAGGGAGGGTGAGCCCGGTAGTTCTACTTCAGACGTGCTGGCTCCCGGCTCACAGACCTCTGCACTCGCCTCTCCCCCGCTTGCTGCTTGGAAGACCACGCCTCCGGAAGTTGTGCTAGTAGAATTTCATTTTGGGATCAAGGTCATGAAAAAAGCATTTGACCTCCTACAGCCTGATTACGAGTGTGCTGTTGTATTCTGACCCATGTGTAAACCCCTGTTTATGTATTGGTCAGAATTATGAGTTTGAAGGTATTTAACGCATCTGATAACACTACCTCAGCCTTCATTAAATTTCGACAAGTCAAACCTGCTGAAATTTAACAAGGGAAATTCACATGTAATTACTGTATCGCGTGCATTTTGGTACTTTACCCAACAAAATCTGCATGTTATTCCCCAGAAACTTATAATAGGTGCTATTTCTTGCACAAGATAAATAACAAACCTTGTGGTATTTATCAGGTGCGCGAAATAGCATATCAACTCGTAATTGGGCCCTTGGTGGGCATCTACAGAAGGGTGAAACATGTTAATCACCAAATAGAGTTGAAGCATTTCCGCAGTTGACTTAATTTACTTTTGGTTGACCCAAATAAAAATATGATTGTGGTAGGGAATATCGAAGCCAAAATATTGACATGTCACAATAAAGTGGCAAGATTATAGCAGGACAAAATATCGAAGAGGCGGGTGCGCAGAGGGAGATATGGATGTTCTGTTTTAACTCCAAATCTACGTACCTTGAAGGCATATATATAACCATGGTAAGATGTGGAGATAGGTATAGAAAAATCCATACAAACTTACCTTTCGATATTTTGTCCCTCAATATTCTGGTCATGATATTATGACCCATCGATATTCAGGCTTTGACATTCCCAGCACACACCAACTATTATCCGATCTACCTAGACATAATTTTGACTCACTTTTGATTCTATTATTCCCCCTTAGAATTATGGTTCACAAATCACCATGATAGAGACTTCAATTGTCTTCAATAGTAGCTGCATAATTTCAACCCCGCCAAAAGAACTCCCCCAACTTTAAGGTGAACTTGCCTGTTTTGTAACATACTTGTATACACATGGTGGCAGAACATGTATTTGGTTGGTAAGGTTCAATGTTTTTTTATGTTAGTTTGGTGTGTGGCTGTATAGACTCTTGTGAACAATTCAAAGTGTTTTAAGGATCATTCTTTTATTTACTAGGATTCAAAGGATGGATCTAAGGACATGAATGATGTAGTCATGTTGTTTCGGGATAGCTTGAGAATGGAACAAGACTCTTTTTTAGAGGTTAAAGATCTTGTTGTGCTACAATTAGAAAAATATGAAGTACGTCAGGGCTATCAACCCTATTTGAGTATCAGGTCCTTGAGATAGATTACTGAAGAATTTCCAGAGAAACCATACGGAGGTGTTTATGTGTTGGTTCATTGTTACGGTTACAACAATAAGAGTTGTTTTTATGATAGATTTCAATTGAACAGATGCTGGATATCAGTAATATTGTGGCAGGAAGTCATTTCTCGTTGGGATCTACTACCTACTAAAGTCATAGTTCAATGTCAGTGACTGTGCCTTAGATCTGGAGTAGCAGTTCTAGGTTTTTGTTGGTCACCTCAGGAAAACTCCTGTGTTTTAGATATTTCTTTGGCTTATATGTAGATTACTCAATTGGAGCAATGTGACTATCCACCAACAGTGTTAAAAGATTAGTCCATTTAACAGTAAGATTCTTATTTGTCTGTACTTTTAATACATGTGTTAGGCACTGGTTCATCTATGAGGGTAGTTTTTAAACAAATATTGTGGTTTATCATCAAAATGGATCTTATTTACATAGTCTGGCGTTATCCTGAACCCCTTGGTCAGATGCTAGCTGCCTGGGCCTATGTTGGACACCCCTGGTCCTCAATATCTAAAAAGTACATCTCTCTCGTCCCACTGTAATCAAATGCATTTACGAATTTTGGCATTCTTCTGAGAAGAAAATCCACCTAGTTAACGACCTGAAGCTTTAATCACTATATAAATAACCTAGCAGTTCCTTTAAAATGAGCATCAGAAAGTTAATCAATTTTATATTAATATCTATATTCTACCAAAAGCCTGAAAATCTTCTAGAGATCTGGGCCTGCCAAAGGAACGAGGACACCCCTGGTCGAGATATTTGTTTTTTATTTTATATAATGTTTAACAGTAGCGGCTGCTACCGAAGGAGGGCGGTGAGGAGGGAGGAGGGAATAAAAAAACATAAAAAGGACTTAACTTGGTACCTCTTCTCTGGCAGCAGGAAGCACACATGCTCCCAGAATCCCCTAGCCAATTACGACGCTGCCTTTCAGCAGAGTTGTGATTGGTCTGAGCGTCGTGGTTCGGAGCTCACACAGGGGCTGGGAGGCCGTGCATGTTCTCCACCCAGGCTATGCAATACACCTTGGTGGAGAACATGTTAAGTGCGCATTACTGTTTGGCCAGCCAAACTGTAATTCGCACTTAGAAAGTGCCTACCACTCCTCCCCCAGCTCTGAACAGCCCCGACCCCCCAACCGATGTATCCAGTATGGTCAAATAAAATGATAACAATGGTACGTTATTTTCATTTAATTTTTTCTTTTAGAACTGCTCAGTGAGCGGGGGGTGCGCTCATCTGCCTTAGCGGAAGAGCCGCCACTGTTGTTTGATGACTTAAAATGCTTTGATATTTTAGATTTTAAGAATTCTTGCTAAAGTAGTATTTCGGTAAAAAAACTGATACTGAAGGGGTAGCGATGAAGTTTAAAATTCTTATAGCACACAGACTGCTGATTGGTCAATATCTAGGCATACTGTCAGGTAGCTCTTACCCGACTCGTTTCCTGTGGTGCTGTCTTGTGTTCGGATGTTCATGTTTTTTTTTCGTAAGGTAAAATGTAGTTACTTGTTCAGCGTTCAGTAGCTGCAATCTGCTATGGAAGGTGATCTATGGTGCTGATCTGAACGGCACTAGAAAAATAAATGCTTCGTCAAACAGGGTAAGCACATGCACGAACTAGTTAGTACCAGTGCTTTAAATGGGCCGATACTGTGCGGTACGGAGTACCGGCACTTTTTTATTTTGAGAGAGAGAGTACCGGCACTTCTCAAGAGAAATGCAATACTTTTAATTGTAGAGTACCGGCACCTTTCAGAAACAAGCAGGTACTCTGTTACAGAGTACCTGCAATTTATTTTTCCATTTCAAGCACTGGTCAGTACACATACAGGAAGTCACAGAAACACAATCTCGTCAGACACAAACGCTTGGACCGCAGACACCCTATGAAGTAGGTAACAAAATGGTGCATTATTTAAAACGTGTACTGTGACAACCAATGATGCAATTATTCATATTTCGCGAATAAAGTCGAGTCTTAGCAAAAGTGTAAAGATCACACGGAATCCCTTATAAAGGAGACATGTCTCCGAAGGGAGGACAGCATTAAACACAGTCAATACAATTCGGATGCAGACAGCAGAGATCTGAAAGCCGCGGTTTTAATTAACAAGCCATGAATCCCACTAATGAGGTTGAGGTATTACATAAGGCTGACAATCAAAATGGACCGGAAATTCCCGTGAGCGTCGTGACCCTCAAACACAACCTCCCAGACACGTTTGTGCGCGGCCTACGTAGGCAGCTGTTCCCTGAAGTACCATGCACATCTCCCAAATGCTTGTGTAAAACTGCCTCCCAAATTGAATTACAGATCAAAAGTGAGTGGCCTCGGATGGAGTGCGAATTCCAATCTTCAAACCTCAGCTTCAGTTCGGGCTGGGTTATATTTTTGTTGTTGCAGATTTATATAGCGCCAACTCGACCCAAAGGTATTGGAGCGCTTTATAGAAGGACAATTTTAATTTTTTTTCTGTTAGGCACGGGGAGATTAAGTGATTTTCCTCCGAGTCATAGGTTGTAGAACCGTCGAACCTGGTTCACCAGCTTCAAAGGAGGCAGCTCTAGTCATTAAGTTACATCCTCATATATCCATGCATATTCGCGCCCGCGTTGAAGACGCAGCCCGGCCCTGCTATGTTCACGTTGTGGCTCACAGCGGAAGCAGGGAGGCGTTGTCCTCCTCGCCCAAGGAGGACGGGGAGAAGTGAAGCAGCACAAAGCGGCGTCCCAGGCCCCGCTTTCCTCGCTAGCCCGCGCCGTTGATAACGCGTTCTTGTTTCGTCGCTCGCAGCTATGTTCCCTGGCTTTCAGATCCAGTTGGCGTCCTTCGCTGGAACGCTAATGCTGTGATACCAGGCCAGGAAAATATAAGCTGCCATAAAACAAAACTAAAGAAAAAGGGTGGGGCAGCGACTGCATTTTGGAGTATAATGAACGGCTTCGATTTAAGCGCTTAATTTAGAGCGTAAAATGTTTTTTTATGAGTAATGATGTTTTAGGAGCAAGGAAAGTGCTCCGCTGAAGTATTAATAGTCTTTGCAGAGGTTACACAGACCCCTGGGTACATCAGAAAACTGTCCTCCTACACAATCGAGCATGCAGCTGCAATCTCGCCCCCGGGCACACCTACTCCGAGCTCCTATCTAATGCATTTTTACATGTGCACAGATTAAAGAGAGCGAGAGAAGGGGGTGGGGTGGGGGATGCACATTTTCTCTGTTGCCTTTGTGCCCTGCGTCAGATGGAACCCTGAAGCCGTGGCCTATGTTTTTGTGTGCCTGTAATCGGTAATTAAGAAATCGTTGACTGGGACATTCTATTGTGCCAGTGTTTTCGGTTGACAAATATTACAGAGTTCCGGTGAGTGAACCGAGGAGGGGACCCGAAATAAATATATTACTGGGAGCTTGGAAGTTTAAATCCATGGAAAGGGGTGGGAGGGGGGAGAAGTTGGTCTCCGTGGTTTGGCACTCCGTTTAAATGCTCGTTTTAAGTTTAACCACGGTATCATCCGGTTCAGCTTTCCTCGGAGAACAAGACAGCAGAACCTGGGCGGGGACAAGAACAACGCAACGTGTGACGACATGCAATATGTATGTATTATTTCCATTAATGTGCGTGGCATACTCTGAATTTATTTCACAAGTAAATCATGAGTAACAACTGCTGAAAGAAACAATATTGGTGAACTGGACAGCTAGGGTGTCGGTAAGAAGGAAGATATACTTTTATTACTGGTGTCTTAAAATACCGAGTTGCAGGTATCTGTCCAGGTGGACACATATTTTTACTTTAGTAGGGTAAGTTATTTAACTTTAAAACATCTCTTGGTAATTGCAGTGCATTAATAATAATAATCCACATTTGTAAAGCGTGAACAATCACCCGTCAGGGTCTCTAGGCGCTGGGGGCCGTTGGGAAGATTAAGCAAGCTATTGCCCAGAGTCACATGGTGCTGGGCTAATCTGCTGCAGGCGCCGGGGATCCCCAGATCCCAGAGTCAGTCGCCCTGGCCACGGCGCCACACCTCTTCCGTAAAAGGAAGAGGCATTGTGTATTCTCAGGAAAATATTTCCATGCCACAAACCTAAAAATGCTTTCACAGTAATAGCAACTTTTAGAAAATGTATAAAAGTATGTTGTACTAGGCATTGTGGCTGCGTTTTCTTTTAATAAGGAAAATGCCCCCACTCATAATGGAACTTTGGGGGGGCTGGCCGACCGCAGGGAGGCTTGCCCCCCGGGGTTTTTGGGCCAGTGGTGCAGCCCAGAGCCCAACTGGGCTCGGTGGGCTACCTTTTTGGGCTGGGGGAGCGGGGGTTAATAACTGGACATTTTGTATGCTGTGTCACCCTTTTTGTAAGGTGACACAGCAGCCGGTTGTAAGTTGGGGTAGGCAGGGAGAACGTAGAATGTTGTTCAGATAAGGGCCCTTTAGGAGGTTCTGCATGTAGTGTCCTGCGGTACACGTTCTAGTGCTCCGCAGGAAGCCGTTCTTCCAGCCACTCCCTCGAGAGCTGGACACACTTGCACCCCACACCCATCCATCACGGGTGCCACGAGTGACGTGGCCCCGCCAATAAAAGGGCCCGGGTACACGTGCTCGTGGCTAATTATTGCACCAGACCATCCAGTGTATGTGTCCGTTATTCCCCACCATGTGGGCCTGAGGCCCAACATCACACTGGCGACGAGGCGGGTAGCTGACACAGCATGCCTACTAGTCCACGTGTCGTTGTTCCTCGTGGAAGAGGAAAGCAGCCTGACAGGCGGCACCCCCAACCACCCCGGAGGATCGCGACGGCCTGCCTGGATGCCCACTAGTGCCCATTGCCGGCATGACGGCCACGGCCGCGCTGCAGGAGAAGGGGGCCACTCAGCGCAGAGACTGGTGTCCCGTGAAATGTCAGGGCAGATGCCCACACACAGCCGTCGTAGCAACGCTGGTCCCGACCAGTCCGCCAACGGAAGGTCAGTGGGGCAGAAGCAAGCAGCCAAGAAAACGGATTGCTGCCATTGGCGATGCGCAAGAAACGCCGTGACTACGACCCCCGACCGTGTCCCGAGGAGTCCACAAGCTGCCCTGCACGCCTGTTATGCATCTGAGGTACGGAGAGAGAGGAACAATGCTGGACATGTGCCTGCAGCTGAGCCTAGGCGGCCACCTCGGTTGCCAATCAGCCCTCTGACCCACAACGCAGCAGAAAGCATCACCGCCAGCCGGCACTAGCAAGCGAGCCGCGGTGCACTCATCAAATCCGGCTGCGCCCCTACCTGCCGGTGAATGAGTCTTCCGCCAACGCTACTGGCGGCCACCAGCTTCCCCCAAAGGTCCCGGGCCTCTCACCTGCAATCGTTTAGGCAAGCTTCTGCCTGCACCGTCAGCCCCGTGTGGCCTGCCGTCGGAAGGGAAGCTGCTGCACTGCGCGTTGCAAGCACCGGCAGTGCCACCTAGTGGCCAGACTCCATACAGGCCTGTGTAAACATGTCACAAACCTCGCACTGGCATCTTCTACCCGTGGCACTGGTCGTCCTCTCGACACCAGCAGCGCCGCCGAGAGCAGCGGCGCATCTGCTCCAAGAAGAGGTGCAGAGCATTTGCAAGTTGCCCACCAAGCGCCCACATCCCTGGATGCCTGCCACGTCGGTGACGCTGCCGCGGCATCCAGCATTGCAGACTGCGCCACCTAGTGACCAACGGTGCAAACCGCATCCGCCAACACAGCAAGGAGCCCTACACCAGCCCTTTCAGCACTCTGTAGCCTGCAGCAAACTGGCTAAGTGACTACAACCCAGAAGCAGACTACCAGGGCCCAGCACCTTAGACACGGTGCTGCCACTCGGTGGGTGTGAGAGGCAACACACTCCCCTGCAGCCACGCTGAGCAGGCCCAGACAGGAGCTACCAGCCTAGGTCTTCACACAAAAAGAAGCAGACACACACACAGGTCAAGCCCAGGTGGAACATACCTAGTACTGCAACAGCCAACAGCCCCCAATCAAGAGCCTCCAGTTCGAACTGTGAGTGAGACTTTCCATGAGAAGATGGCTACAGAGTCACCTACGGGCCACTGAGAGACACCGTATAATCGGCAAAGAAACCACAGCACAGGTGGCTGCAGCGCCATCTAACGACTGCTCAGGAGCGTCTCCAAAATCCATGCCTAAGTGCTGCTGCCAGCAGGTGGAAGAGGGGAGACTCCAAACCCGCACCTAGCAAGGGGATACCAAGGCCCCAGGACTGCCTCAGCACAGGAAAGTGCCAAAGAATGAAGGACAGCAAAGACCAGCAAGATGGCAAGCCCCAAGAGAAGCACAGAAGACAGGGTGCATTGCGTGCCACGCCAACGGGCTGCACATCACCAAAGGCTCCCAGGAAGCCCAAAACCTCCAGCAACCAGGGCAGGTCCCCAAGACGACCACAGCGCCACCTGGTGGCTCCGCAGGCGCAACGCGCTGAAGGACAGACATACTGCTGGGCCAGAGCGGATAGCCAGCTGTGCCCCACAACCGTCAGCCCAGACAGCACCGTAGACCGGAGGAGAGGCCCCAACACCCCACTACCCTGCTGGAAGTGGCTGGATCAGCAAGAGGAGTTTGCTAAGTGATCCTAGCAAGGGCCTCCACACCGGCGCCTCCAAAGAGCGGGCCAACACACCGACTGCTCACCGCGACCGACGTCAGCAGTACCAGAGCACAGCACAGCGTCCAGCTAACCAACCGGCGACAGCACTCAACAGATCCCTGAGTGCGCACCGCCACCACAAAGAAGACAGCCTGCTCACACCTAGTTGCTGAAACATGCTGCACCAGACACAACCAAGACAGTTGAAGAATGCACCTTATGCCCCGACGGGCTGCCTACAATTTCAAAGGAGAAAGACAATTGCATGCCACCATGGGTCCCAAGGAGAGCACCCACGTCTCCACCGCCCTAGCGAAGCCCTGCAGAGGGCCCAAGACTACGCCGAGTGTCCTCCCTTGCACCGCCTCAGGACAGAGTCGGCAGTGACCCACAAAAGGCAAGAGAGGAGTCGCACACTCCATGTGGCAGGCCGCCACAGTGGCAGACGCTCCGACAACCGACGACACGTGCCCGTATGTCACATCGCCCAGCAAGCAAGGAGCACGTCACACCAATTGACCAGTCCAGACAAGCACGCCTAAACGAAGGCAGAAGCCGGTTCCGCCTCGAGGTCCAAATGCAATTCCCTCGAAGAAAGAAGAGAGTGACAGCCCTGTCGCCCCGAAACCAGATGCACACAGGTGGGCTGAACCGACCGACAAAGGGAGAAGACCTAGGACTCATACAGCAAGCCAAGAGCACACCCTGACACACCAGACAGCCACCAAGGCAGACCAATGGCCCTGGAGACAGCACCAAGGGAGAACCAAGAGTAAGCCACAGCAAGCACAAACCGAGTCTCATCCCAACACTTCCCCAGGTGAGCGTCAATCGGCATCCCTGGATACAGCCTCAAGGGAGAACCAAGAGTAAGCCGCAGCAAGCGCAAACCGAGTCTCATCCCAACGCTTTCCCAGGTGACCGTCAACCGGCATCCCTGGATACAGCCTCACTGGAGAACTGAATATAAGCTGCAGCAAGCGCAAACCGTGTATCATCCCAATGCTTCCCCAGGTGAGCGTCAACCGGCGCCCCTGGATACAGCCTCACGGGAGAACCGAACATAAGCCGCAGCAAGCACAAACTGTGTATCATCCCAACGCTTCCCCAGGTGACCGTCCACCCAGAGTGTCAGCAGTCTAAGTCAAACGGCATCCCTGCTCCTGACTACAGATGCCATGGGTGAAGATCAGCACCGAGTGTCTTTCCTCACACCACCTCAAGACGAAGTCGGCAGTGGCCCCAAGCCAGGCAAGAGAGGATCCACACACTCTACGTGTCACGCCACCACTGAAACTCAACCTCAGCAAGGTGGAGGCACAGGGCTGTCAAGTCCCTCCTAACATCCAACTCTCCCAGCAAGTCACCACCACCTGTCATCCCGAGTCACCCCATGGCTGGCAATTGCCATCACGCCAGCCATCAGCACATGCGTCAAACACCACTCCCAGAGTATCGATGGACTGGAGTCCCACGCTGTTGCCACACCAGCCAACAGACCAGAGGCGACCTGTGAACCGGGCACACCCCTGAACCGCGGTAGCGAGAGCAAGCATTGGCCAAGACATCCCCACCTAGAGGTTTGTGGGTGCGACCAAGTAACGGCTCTTCGGTGGTCCTGCAGCTGGCCCCAGTCGGCACACAAGTGGCCCCAGCGTAGCCTTCCTGCAGTCCTGCAGCAACCCTGGCAATGGGCCTCTCCAGGCGGGAGAGTGAAAAGAGACTTTGCCCCACTGACGGGTCATCGATTGCAGCCAAAAGTGTCCACAGAGACAAGTGATCAGGCAACACCTCCACGGACCATCACCATTAACTCATGACGCATCCCATTGAAAGAACTGTTTGAATTCACCACAGACCATCATCGACGTCAACAAAAGGGAAGCCGTGCAAGACATGTCATCACAAGTGAACTGACGCTATGCAGCGGACGTCTCCAAGCCAACGGTCGTTTCCTGAACCCTTCAGGTTAAACTACGAGTGCCAACCGAGAAGGTCCTGCTGAAGGCATCAGCCCACGTCTGACGTCTTCCTGGCAACTGTCTCAGAAGACTGATGGACCCTGTGGTGTTTTAGTTAATTGTTTTTGTCCCCACAGGTTGGACTAACATTTTGTTTGTTCTTCAATAAAGTTGGGAAGGAATGTAGTGTCCTGTGGGACACGTTCTAGTGCTCCGCAGGAAGCCGTTCTTCCAGCCACTCCCTCGAGGGCTGGACACACTTGCATCCCACACCCATCCATCACGGGTGCCACGAGTGACGTGGCCCCGCCATTAAAAGGGCCCGGGTGCATGTGCTCGTGGCTAGTTATTGCACCAGACCCTCCAGTGTACGTGTCCGTTATTGCCCACCATGTGGACCTGAGGCCCAACATCACACTGCACAATGCGTAGAGCCAAGTTAGTATGGCAGACTGACGACAACCTTGTGGCAGGAGGGACGGTGTGAGCTGCAACGCGCTGCATCAGTCTTTTCCTTCCAAATCAGCAGGCAAGGAAATTTGGCTTGAGCGGTTAATAAATAAACACCCTTCAAGGTTCCCAGTCGACTGCAAGCCAGTGAGGGCATGCGGCCGCATTGCAAAGTGGCCGCACGCGGGTAATGATGCTAAGAGGGGTGAGTGTGTGCAGCAGCGCTGCAAGGCGGCCGCATGTTTTTAACGCCGCGAAATGGGGGGCGGGGCATGGCGTCCTGTGCTCGATTCCTTGAGGGGAGCAGGCGAGGGGTTACACACAACAGCGCATGAGGTCACGGGGGCCGCTGTGGCCATGCACGGATATTGGTGGAGGATCCCCCCTGCCACCAAAGCGGCAGAGTGGGGGCAAAAAGACACATGCAATTCCCTGGTGGGTGGGGGGAGAGCCGCTCTAGCCAGTAGCCTGGGCAAGGAGTGTCCTCCAGCAGCAAGGCGGGAGGGGCAGGTGGGATTTGCGTAAAGGGGTTAGGGGGAGCAAGTTCCAGGGAGGGAAAAGCAGCAGGTATTGGTAGTGGGGAGCGGGGAGGCAACCCTATAAGGGGAGGCAGAGAGTCTAAGGCCCAAAGGGGGGTTGAACCCATAGAAAATGGGTAGGGGGGTGGAGTCAGGAGGGGCTCGGCCACAGTGGGGCTGAGGCAGGGTTGAAAGAGGGGGGGCGCAAGGGGATTTGCCTCAGCACAGGAGAGTAGGCAACAGGGGGAGGGGGGCAGATGGTGAGGGGGGTCTGGCGTAGCAAGGGGTGGGGCCATTAACCCCGGTTTGCCGGACTTTACTTTTAAATTACAGTGTCAGCAGGCGCGGGAGGTAACGGTCTCAGGTGAGTGGGTTGGTACGTAGGCGGCACGGTTTTTACATAAAGGATACAGGGGTAGGTACCGGAACTCAAATGTGGACCAGGAGGGAACAAAAGGGAGGTGGTAGGACATTGACAGGACGAAGGGAGGGAGACAGCGGGTGGTAAGGACGAGACAAAAACTTCAACAGTGAAGGGGCGCAGGTAGGGGAGGACAAATAGACATGAGGTGCAGCTCTAAGAGCGGAAATACGGGGGAGTGAAGAAGCATTGAGGACCTTAACTTAGGTGGGCGGTGAAAGGAAAGATTTGGTGAGGGGAGTACTTAGAGACATTGGGGAGACACCCCAGGGAGCCTAGGAGGAAGAGGGTGCGAGGGGGTTGAAGTGGAATTGGCAAGACCTGAGGTAGCTATGACAATAGGGCATTGGTCGGCGGGGGTTTTGATGCTGTGAGCAGGAAATGCGGAAAGTAGCCAGACGATGGACAGGGACTGGGATCAGCAAATAATGGGGGCATTCAGGTAGGGGAATACCTATTACACGGCCAGCAGTTTTCTTTTGGTATACCGCCCCCTTTTTGTTTTTCAGAAGCACCCACCAGAGGGGTACGAGAGGTAACACAGACAAACCCCAGGGGGTAGTATGGGGGCATTTGGCGATTTAAATAGGGATTGTGCACAAGGGAGTACAGGGGACTCAGCATAAAGCAAGGGGGTATAAATCAGGGGGCAGCAGGGGTAGAGGAGTACAGGGCACTACTGAGAAAGTCTTGTACACCTGTCAAACAGCCATGCATAGAGCAATGGCTGACATACTCTCCCTAACGGAAAGATGCTGTCTCATTAGGTGTCGGGTTAAAGAAGGGTTCAGCTGGGTACAAGGGGCCTCAGTATGACAGGGGGTGGACAGCTTGAAATCTGTGAGGACATGCAAGATGGTAGTGTGGGACGAAGGGCGTAAGGAAGTGAGGAGGGGCGTAAGGAAGGCCAGACGCGGAGGGGCATACAAGTTTGGGATAATCTCAGCAGTAAGTTGAGCCAAAGAAGGAACTGGGGCAAGCTCCATGGAGTCATCAATAGTTCATGGCCGGAGGGGGTGGCAATAAAGGGTTGATAGCAGAAGAAATGACATCAAGATCATGTTCGTCAGTAGACGTAGCCAGAGGGCTGTGGGAGAGAGTAGGAACGGGGGCCCTGAAGGCAAAAGGATATAAAGGCTGCTGCCTAAGTACTAGTGTACCCGAGGAGTTTCAGTGGCACAGAATTCAGTTAAGGGCAAATAAGGATGGACAAAGTGCCACCACTGGGCTGTTACATATCCTGTGCAGGTGTGAGCGTTTCATCTTCTTTTTGCAATGGGCCTTTCGGGGCAGACGAGAAAAGAGACGGTGACACACTACCTTGACGACTTCTTCCTGGGGGGCTAACCTGGTTCTGCGGACTGTAAGAAACAGCTGACAAGTTTAAAAGAGCTCATGGGGCAAAAGGGAGTTTCCCTTGGCACCAGAGAAGACACAAGGTCCGAGTACGGTGTTGTCATTTTTGGGTACTGAGTTGGACTCGGAGGTGATGGAGGCACACCTACCGAGGGAGAAGAAGCTGCATATGGTGAAGGGTACACAAATGTGGACAAACCCATTTCGATAGACTGTCAGCAATAGCTGACAAGTTTACAAGAGATCATTGAGGGTCCACTTGGCACCGGAGGAGACACAAGGTCCGAGGAGAGTGTTGTCATTTCTGGGTAGTGAATTTGACTCGGAGGTGATGGAGGCCCGCATACCGATAGAGAAGAATCCGCATATGGTGTTGGTACTAGGCGACATGCTGGCTTGACAGGAAGTGAGGGGTAGCAACGTACAGGTGCCCATCAGGTCATTTTAAAGTCACAGGTAGGGTAGTACGGACAGGAAGGACACTATTAGGGATGGGGGAGGTTATCAACGGGCTTTACGTTGACACAAGATGTCATGCGCCGGTCAGTTGGTACGAAGGCGCATTTACACAGATGGCAAAAAGTTTGCAAGGGTTTGGGAGGGGGCACAGAAAGGGGTTAAAATCAGAGGGCAACATGATAGTGGTGCGAGTAGTCGATATGCAATACCTGAGGTTTACACAGGTACTTGAGCCAAGGTGAGGGTCGGTATTAAGTTGTCTGAAACACAATAGTTGGTGTCAAGTCAGGTAGGGTCTTGGGTGGTAGTACTCAGAGGGCGCTGGGATAAGCATAGGGGACCTGTTTGGAGAGGGGGTCAGGAGAGATTAGATAAGTGCATGAAGGAAGTGGTTGCTGTACAGGGTATGTTTCAAGGATTGACAGATGTCGTTGGAGGGCACTACTGCAGGCAAGGTGGCATGGTTGGTTTTCATGGGGGAAGTCACTGGGGTATGCCCCATCGGCGGGTGAATTGGGCAGGCAAAGATTAGAGGGTGGGGGGCAGAGAAAAGAAAATTGGGTCACGGGTGAGGAAACAGGTGGCCAAGAGACCTGCAGAAATAGACAAAGCAGGAGAAAAATTATCAGGGACAAGAGGCTTTCATGATAAGGAGGGTACTGGGAGAATAGAACATATGGAGTTAAGGTACGCTGCAGTAGATTTTGCAGGGATGATGGGGCACTATTGTCTTGCTTCGAGATGGAGCTATTCATTGTACAGGGAAGGAGATTATGGAGGGGGTTTGAACATTACAAGGATCCTATATAGCCCTAGGTGGGGGGGTCAGACAAGTCAGAGGCAGGCACAGACTTTTCTGAGTGGCGTGTGGAAAATTGTTTTTATATGTTTACAGGTTAAGTTTATGGTTGGGAACAAGTTACTCCGGGAGCAGGCAATAAGGGGAAGTTGACATAGGAAATGCTTAGTTAGGTAGATGTTTTGGGAGGTAGGTAAATATTTGCAAGGAAAGGAAAAAGGGGAAACCTTAGGGGTGGGGTCAGGAGGCAAGGTAGCTGAGCAAATGTATAGTGAGGTTTAGTTTTGTACGGCAAAGGCCAAGGAACTATGTTTGTGAAGTGCACCTGTCTTCAATAAAGCGGCCTTTTACACACATATGGAGCATTTTGTGGTCTGTTCCGCCCCCTCCCTCTGGCCCAAATAGAGAGTGGGTTGCACTTCAAAAGTACTGCTGCACTGACATTAATGTTGATTACAAAATAAAATAGAACACCACATATTGGACCTGAGTAACCACACAAAACGTATATTGTTAAGTTGTCCCATGGATATTAAGCCCTCATAATGTACTTATTAGGGATTTCAGGATGCATCAAGCAACATTGCATACACATCTTTTGAACATGGGAACTACACAACCAATTATACATGTTGGGTCTCCAGTAGTGGGACACAGGGAATGCTGTAAATGGATCCTCCTCCTACTCCTCCTGCACCAAGTGTTCACTTCTTTCTCTTGGAATTCCTTGTGGTACTCCTCCCAGTTCTGTCCTGGTCCTCTTAGTCTAACCTCATATTCCTAGTTCTCTCTTGAGCCCTGGTCTTGTTCATCCGTATCTTAGGCATCATTCTCCTGGCCTTTAGTGTTCTGGTTCTCCTAGAATGTGTTCACCTGAACCTGGTCCTCATCCTGATCCCCCAACTCTCCTGGCCCTGTTTCTAGCTTCTTATTCTCCTAGTTTGAATCCGTTACTCGTCCCTCTCCTCTTCTTTTTCCTGGTTCTTCTATTCCTGGTGCTGGTCTTCCTCTTTACCTCTTAGTCCTTCTCCTCCTCGTCCTCCTCAGGGTTCTGGTGTTGAACTGGTTCTACTGGCCCTGACCTCCAATACCTGGCATCCTGGTCTTTTTTAATCCTTGTGCCTTCTTGGTCCTGATCCTTCTTGTCGTGCCCCCCTCCAGGTTCTGATTTGATTCTGGGACATTCTGGTCAGCTCACTATTTTGCTTGTCCTGGTATTCCTGGAAGATTCCATTAAACTGGAAGAGGAAACTAGCAAATGGGGAGAAGTAACCCTTCTTAATGGAGTGAAGAGACTTGCTGTTAAATGACCCCAAAACACCTCCTTCCCCAAGAACTACCCGGATAGAGTACAGTTAATTTTGACTTAATAATTACTATTCCTGAATCGCAGAATTTAAAATGGCTTCCTTTTCTCCAAAAGGCCCCTGGAGTGTGCAGCAAAAGTAGAGTGTGCCTGTCAGGAAGGAAACCGGCATCATCCAAGAGGTGCTTCCAAACCCAGCCAAAGGCAATAGAGAGGGTTATAGTTGCAGTGACAATAACGGAATTGCCTCAAGGGACCTGGTAAATGGGGAGACAGCTTCATTTAGTCAGCTGTGACAGCATTGGAATGTACTTTTCATGGCTCCAGTCAGGCAACTGCATCAGGGTTGAAGGATGTTTAGACATGGTTCAAACACTTAAAGTCGGGTCTCTTCCACTTTTTTGTATACTTTAGTGTGTCACTCTAAGTGGGACGGGTATGCTGAGACGTGGGTCCTGTGCACACTGTGTCACTGGAACCAAGCTATATCCGAATGATGAACCCATAAAAAGGGCAAAACTAGTTCTAGGTTGCTTGTGCTCCACTTCAGGGAGGATCTGGCTTGTCAGTTTGGGCTGCAGTGTTCCCATTGGAGCAGAATCAAGACTGATTTGCATATAGCTGGGTCCAAACTGAGGTGGCATGGTGTGCAAAATAATGATGGACTGGGATGTGGCCCAAGTAATTACCAGTGGTTGAAATTAATTCAAGCATTCCATCCATCCCTTTTTGTATACTTTAGTACGTCACCCTAAGAGAGACGGGTGTGCCCAGACGTGGGTCCCATGCACAATCTGACACTGGAACCGAACGATACCTAGCTGATGAGCTCATAAAAAGAGTGAAACTGGTCCTAGGATGCTTTTGCTCTGGTTAAGGGAGGACCTGGCTTGGCAGCTCAGGCTGGACTGTTTACATTGGAGCAGGATAAAGACCGATTTGCATATAGTTGGATCTATACTGAGGTGGCATGTTGTGCATAATAACAATGGACTGGGATGTGTCCTGAGTAACTACCAGTGGTTGAGATTAATTGAAGCATCCCGTCCATCACATTTTGTGTATTTTAGTATTTCACCATAGGTGGGATGGGTATACCCAGACGTGGGTCCCGTGCACACTGTGTCACTGGAACCAATCTATACCTCGTAGATGAGCCCATAACAAGGCAGAAAGTGGTTCTTGGTTGTTTGTGTTCCGGTTCAGGGAGAACCTGGCTTGGCAGTTCTGACTGGGCTGTCCCCATTGGAGCAGGATCAAGATTTATTTGCATATAGCTAGGTCCAAATTGAAGTGGCATGGTCTTCGAATTAAAGATGGACTGGAATGCAGCCTGAGTATTTACCAGTGGTGGAGACTAATCCAAGCATTCCATCCATCACTTTTTGTATACTTTGGTATGTCACCCTAAGTGGGACAGGTGTGCTCAGACGTGGGTCTCTTTCACACCATGTCACTGGAACCAAGCTATACCTGGCTAATGAACCCATAACAAGGGTGGGAGCAGTCCTGGGTTGCCTGTGTTCTGGTTCAGCGAGGACCTGACTTTGCTGTTTTGATTGGACTGTTTTCATTGGAGTAGGGTTGAGACTGATTTTCATAAATAACTGTGGACTGGGATGCGCCCCAAGTAATTACCAGTGCATTAGATTAATCCAAGCACCCCAAAACGCCCCTATAATATATATAAGGTATAGCAAGTCAGTCAGAATGAAAACTGTCATCATCCAAGAGGTTCAGCCAATTCCACCACAATGCCATAGAGAAGCTGGTAGTTGTAGCGCTGTAAGAAATTAGGTTGTTGGTTGATTGGGGAGTGAGCTCTGGTCAAGCAGTAACCACAGTCCTTGTCAGGGTGAAGCACAAGCCAACCTTAAATTGACCTGTGCTCAACCCTCTGGTAGCTTGGCATAGATCATTCAGGTTTAATTCAGAGGCAATGTGTGAAATATTTTGCAACCCTTCAAACACTAATGAAGGGAAAACACCACACCAAAAGGATCCCACAATAACTTAGAAAAATAGAACCTTCTTTAATAAATGAAACAAGATCAAAATGACATACACCCTATCAGTAGAATCGTATTTATGAATTTATAAAGATTTAAGTGTAAAATAGTGACAAAAAAAACAAAGCGCCAACCTCATATCTAGTTGCTCTGAACTGGGTCAAAGTCACACTTTCAGGCCAACCGTGATAGAGACCAGGCCAGCTACAGTCACCAGGTTAGGCCTGCTGAAGTTTACCTTCTCAAATCCGTTCCCAGTCACAATAGAGGGAGCTACGTGGATAAGGGAGTTTGTCACAGTAGGTTGCCAGAGAGCACACAGATCAGTCAAGCATTGAAGACAGGTATTGCTGGAGCTTCACATGGAATTGCGATGTGAGTAGCGATGTATCAGTGCAAATGGGCGGTCACGAAAAGCTCAAAGACTTGACTACAGTTCCATGAACCACACCAAGAGTCTAGGACCTTGGGGGCACCATTTGGGGGTCAGGAACGTGCTTCAGGTCGGTCCAGAGGCTGGTGCAGGATATTGTGGAAGGCGTTTCTGTTCCTGAGGCTCAGAGCAGTAGGCCATCAGACCAGCCATTGGAGTCACTCATGGTGTCCTGGGTTCAAGAATGAATTTGCAGGTCTATTTCTCTTCTCACCCAGTCAAGAGAGCAGCAGGTGTGCACAACAGCAGTTCCTTCAGGGTATCAGTCCAGCAAAGTTGCAGTCCTTTCAGCAGCACAGCTGTCCTTCCTAGCAGAGAATCCACAGGCCCAGAAGTGTACTGAAGAGTTGGTGTCTGCAGTCCAGTATTTATTTGTGTCTTTGAAGTGGGGAGAAACTTCTAGAGGCATGTCTTTGAAGTGCACAGGTGCCCTGCCTTCCGGGCCCTGGGCCCAGACTACATACAGGGGGTATGCAGCCCTTTGTGTGGAAGCAGGACACAACCTATTCAAGTGTGAGTGGAGCTGTGCCCAGCTACTTCCTCCCACCCTGCCAGTGATGGAAATTCCAGTCACACCTAAGCTCCCCATTGTGTGTGGCTGTCTAGGAGGAATACACTGAGCCCAACTACCAATTAAGCCTAGTCTAGTGACCTAGAGACAGGATGCAGGTAGCAAATGTCTGAGGCAAGAAAATGCCAACTTTCTAAAAGAGGTATTTTCAATGTTGTAATTTAAGATTCCAACTTCACCATCAGTTAAGATCTTAAATTACAATTCCAGAAACACCAGACATGAACTGTGTACCTGTTCCCATTAGGAAATTCCACTTAAAAATGTTATAAGGTAACCTTGATGTTATCTTGTGGGAGAGGTAAGCCTTGCAGTAGTGAACATGAATGTAAGAGTTTTTAAGTACGAGGACATGTAAAACCTAATATTACATGTCCTACTTTTTTAATACATTGCACCCTGCACACTGGGCTGTTCAGGGCCTACTCTAGGGGTGACATATGGATTAAAAAGAAGGTTTTGGACTGGCAAAGGGTTTACATTCACAAAAGGCATTTAGGAGTAGCAAAGTTAGGATTCCTAGCGTTACTATTCCTAACCTGAGAAAAATCCAAACTTTACAACTTTCGGTATTCACAAAAGGCATTTAGGAGTAGCAAAGTGATTACCGAAAGTTGTTACGTTAGGATTTTTCTCACTTTAGGAGTAGTTAAGTTAGGAATCCTAACTTTGCTACTCCTAAATGCCTTTTGTGAATACCAAAAGTCGTAAAATTAGGATTTTTCTCAGTTTAGGAGTAGTAAAGTTAGGAATCTTAACTTTGCTACTCCTAAGTGCCTTTTGTGAATACCAAAAGTCGTAAAGTTAGGATTTTGTCTCAGATTACTTTTGTGAATCAGGCCCGCAGTCTGTAAAGTATTTGTACAACTCATATACACACAGTAACACAATATATACACAACAAGAGAACACAGGGTATGGGGCAATGATCACTGCACCTATCAAAAATCAGGTATAGGTAATCCTAATCTCAGGGTGCCACGGACCTGAGGCTCAATACCCCTAAGCCTCCAAGGGAAATTCCCACAATTTTAAATGAAACACAATGGTCCAGCACTCCACTCAAAGTAAACAATAGTCAAGTTCAACAAGATTGAAGTCCATTCAGCAGGTCTCTGTATAAAGGTTCCTTATTCATAATCTTCTTAAAAGGCACGCGATCGTAGCCAACGCGTTTCATCCCTAAGGACTTCTTCAGGGCTACAAATAAGTTTACAAAATATACATTATATTTACAAGAATATTTACGAACATATACACAATTAAAAAATGTGATCAAGGTCCTTGTGGACCGAAACGCGTCTTGGCGGCATAGCGCAAATACAAATAAAATAATCTGCACAAAAGAAGAGGTGTCCGTTCCTGTTTTCCAATTCATCGTGCATTGGATCGTTTGGAAAAAGGTTACTTGAAACGATTAAAAACATATAGACATTTTCTATATACAATCTTCATATATACAAAAGAACTTGTTTGATATTACTGTAGCCAAAGTTGGCATTTTCTCGAAGCATATATTGAAAATTAATTACAACTAATCTTATCTATATACATTAATATTCAAACGATCTCCTGAAGAAAATACATTTACAAAAAACAAGTTATTACATACAAAGAAGCTTAATGAGGGTCTCTTCCATCATATTCAGCATTTCTTAATGATTGTATATTTTTTGGGAAAGTTATTTTCTCATAGAAATATTTTAATAAAAACTATTTTCAAAGCCTCCATTTATCTTTTACATGGGCCTTCCAATCCAATAAATTCTGTCCCAAGCCGTTGAGTGATATAATCAACATTAGTAAGCACCATTTTTATTTCTTTTAAAGAATCATGCTACCACCGAAGTAACAGTCTCCTGCTTACCACATATAATGTCAGAATTTTTTTTCCTCTAAGTGTGTCTCCGGACACTGCTGGCGATCAATCGCTCTCTTCTATAACAGCTACCAAAGACCTATATGGCCAGGACATAAAAGCGTCATTAGTGTCTGAACCCTATATTAAGGATAATGCAGCTGCGCAAAATCCTCATAATAAACATACCTCAGAAATTTCCAATATCATTCTCCCTACATGTGGGAAATCCCGTTATAGTCAGTGCTCACCGTGAACGTTAACGGCGTTAGCCAGTTTCAATCTACAAATAAATTTAGATATGAAACAAAAGGGTGTTCCAAACAGCGTTAAAAACTAGTCTTGGCATTATGATCCCATCTATGCTAGGCGCCGAGACCACATTAAAATCATAACGGAGATATGTGCAGAGATCAGGTTTTAACATGCCTCATCATGAAAATGAACGATGCAATCTTGGGTGTGTGCTTAGTCATGTCTTTAACATCACGTCTTGGAACGAGGGTTTAAAGCCCAGCACATCAATTTACAAAGTCTATATAGAGAGAATAACATATGCCATGATGTATTATAACATAGCGTTTCAGTGAGTAATGAGCAATACGATAAGCTCATATTCAAAGGGCAGACCAGCGCCCCTGCTCGAGCCCAAGTCAAAGCCTCGATTCCCCCTTATATAAAAGCTGCCGCAATTTCTGCCAAGTATCTAAATGATTACGCTACCCAGATAATTGCTTGTAGTGCAGAAACAGTCTGCACCCATCACAGCACATCAGTTCACGAAGAGTATATAAGAAGGATACCATGTGCCATTAAGCATTGTAATATAGCGTTTCAATGAGCAATATAAAATACAATATGCTCATATATGCAGGGCAAGAAAGTCCCCCTACCAGAGCCCAAGTCAAAGCTTAAGTATCTCCTTTTAAAAGCTCACACAAATTATGCCCAGTATCTAAAAGGTTACGCTACCAAGAAACTTACTAGTAATGCGGAATCATTCTGCACCGTCACGCGGTTTCTCAAAAAGTGTTGTTGAACTTTCCAAGAACGCCGGCATTTAAATACCCAGCATTTTCAAACACCTGTGCCTAAATAGCACATGATGCTCGATTTACAGTCATGGCCGTGGCCGCCATCTTGTAATGGACCGAAGTACATCAGTAGAGTACTACCGACATTGCCCTATTAGATTCACTTGCTTTCTCACCAAAGAAAATCAAACCGAAGTTTATTTATTCTAAATATCCAACGCATATAAGTGTGCAACCCATCACCTATGTCACGATTTATGTGTACAGCCTATCGCACGTGAATCCTCGCCATTTTGGAATGGGAACCCACGGCTAATCGCGAAATGGTCAGCGGTTTGTGAACATGAACAGGGCCGCCATCTTTGAATATACTAAAATGTATCTCTCCTGTTAAAAAAAAGCGCAACAGCAGTATACCACACAAAAAATGAGAGCACGTTTTCCTCGACTTAGATATTGTGGGTCGTAAGGTGCGTGCCTGAAGTGGAATAGTGGACCAAACAAGTGCAATCACGTTGTTGTGACACTAACATATCTTTACATCGTCGCCATATTGGAATACCGGAAGTGCAGTTAGATAGATTTCCTAAGCATACACTGTTCTAGTCATCAGAAAGCATTTACAGGGTGCGTGAAGAAAAAAACGGTACCCTCGAATCTTTATGAGACAGAATCTCAAAGCCCCATATCATTTTTCAGGACCAGTCCTAATCAACTTCCCAAAACTGATTGCTAAAAGGGCGTTATTGTTGGATCCTATTGCCAAATGTTGGGCTATCATTATGAGTATACAACGATATCACCATCTTACGTAATAGTTACAATATGTATCTATATTTAGAAGGTATTAAAGAATGGTGAGTTATTTCTTCCTGCCAATATAGATCCTATATATATATATATATATATATATATATATATATTCACTGAAAAAACCATAGGTTTCACACACGTTATAGTTAGGAATTAGCATTTAAAAAACCTTGCAAATTCACTGAAAAAACCATAGGTTTCACACATGTTATAGTTAGCGGAAATTTTACTGATAAAAAACCAATGAAATTCCCCCGTTATAGTTAGTGCAGGCAACTATAACTCACGCGACCGCAATCCTCTGCTGATGCTAATACTGTATTTAGACACTTATTTGCCCATGTCTTCTTCCATACATTTTTAGCTATACATATATTACAAATATTTTTTTTTCATAAAGACACATATGTCATCAGCAGAAGATTGCGGTCGCGTGAGTTATAGTTGCCTGCACTAACTATAACGGGGGAATTTCATTGGTTTTTTATCAGTAAAATTTCCGCTAACTATAACATGTGTGAAACCTATGGTTTTTTCAGTGAATTTGCAAGGTTTTTTAAATGCTAATTCCTAACTATAACGTGTGTGAAACCTATGGTTTTTTCAGTGAATTTGTACGGTTTTTTAAATGCTAAGTTACTTTACGCCATTCGTGGCGTGCGCGCCCACTTAACGCAGTTCGTTCCGTGCGCGCACGGTGCGCTTCGCGCACCGCGCGCCCACTTTACGCAGTTAGTGCCGTGCACGCACGGTGGGCACGCGGTGCGCTACGCGCACCGCGTGCCCACGTTACGCTAGATGGGCCATGTACGCACGATGCGCTTCGCGCACCGTGCGCACATGGAGGACATATGATGCACTTCGTTTTGAAAGGTAATATTTTAATTTTTCGTATATGTTATAAGCCATGCACAAATGGTGTCCTTCGGGCACCATTAGCACACGGGGTGGAGAGAGTGTGGATAATTTTTTTTTTTATTATTTTTTTTTAAAATATTTTAGTTTAACTCATCTTTAATAAGCCATGCACAATTGGTGCCCTTCGGGCACCAATTGCACACGGGGTGGGGAGAGTGTGGATAATTTTTTTTTTTTTATAATTTTGTACCGTACGCGTACGGTAAGCGTAATCGCCAAAATTAGCGAAAAAATAAAAATTCCGTTTTTGGCCTTGGGGGATCTTTGGGGACTCCCTCAACATTGCTATGTGTGTGGGAGCTGTCTAAACAGCCCCTTTACATGTTTTTGTGCTTTATATTTTAAACATCACTCTCAGTGCGAGAGAGAAAATGGCGGCCGCCGCTTCCTGGTTTCGGCCGATTCGAATGTTTACTAAGATCTAAGAGCCAATCAGAATCGCGCTCGCGCACGCCACCGTACGCGTCCGGTAAGCGTACCGTAAGCGCACCGTAAGCTGGCTCAGATATATATATTGATTTAAAGGCTATTTTCTCAGAATCTACTGAACAGATTTACACCAAACCTACAAAAGGCACTTCCTTGACCTGAGGACTACCTCTCTGCGAAATTTCTAGTAATTCTGTTCAGCCGTTCGGGCTGTAGCCCTGTCTAAAGGTCCTATGGAAAAATGCACGGGAAAAACGCGTTTTGGGACCCCCCTTTTATCTCAGCCCCCGCTTGACGAATCCCCCCGAGACTTTCAGGGTAGGAGCGGAGCGGAGCGCCCCACCTATTTTGAAAAATTCGCGAGGATTCGTCGACCGGCGCCAAAGTTATTCAAAATAGAATGTTGCGGATTTCCTATGGAAACGTGGTCCTAACTATAACTACCTACTGGCGACCGCCAGTAGGTAATATATATATATATATATATATATATACCCTGATGTATCACTCTAAAAGTGCCACTAGGTATTTTTGCTCCCCATATTGTGTTATACATTGATAGAACTTAGTTCATGGTGGGTTTCTACTTGTTCATGTAGTTGCATACATCCTACTTCCATATCTCCAAAAGGAATCCAACTTGGCATATAGAAATCAGCAGCCATAGCATAAATTTGATGTACTTATTATGGATCTTATATAGGTTTAACATTCAAAACAAGACAAGGGCAAACATCGGCCCAATAAACTAATTGTTAATGTAACTATGTCCATGCTTAATGAAGATCCTACTCCCATCTGTACATACAACAATGGGCATCAGGGTCAAATATAGTCATGTGTTTGACAAGTAATTCATATGTCAGGTATCTGTTCAGATTACGTTACATATTACCTGTTCATTAAAACCACACCGTATTTGAGAATATGACTTAAAACCCGAAAGCGTAACCCAGCAATATTTGTTTCATAGAAATTCATACATTTCACCATTGGTATCAAGGCCCAAATAAGACAAAAAGCACAATCCAAACAGTATACATCTCACAAAACGGTGCTAATCAAACAGTACATATCTCACAAAAAGTGATACATTTCACTGTTGATATTAAGGCCCATGGAAATCGTCCGAAGGCGACAGATCCAGCTCGCTTCTGTTTGTCTTAATGTTTTGACCCTATCACCACCCCTCTCTAATGGTTTCACCTGCTGAATTGCGTGGAACCATATTTTTGGACTGTCTGGGTGGTTTTCATGTATGTGAATGGAAACCGGGTATCTTTCATCTTTATTTTGAATTGCCCTCACATGCTCTTGTATCCGTATTTTAAGGTTACGGATACTACTGCCTACAGAGATTTTGTTACAGGCACATCCAATAATGTACACAGTGAAGGTAGTATTACAGTTTATAAAGATGTTTACTGTAAATTCTCTTTCAGTGTTGTATTTGAATGTTTATTTTTTGTGTAGTCCCAATTTGCACACATTACATGAGCCACATACAAATAAACCATCAGGTTTATTAGGTAGCCATGAGGTTATGCCCTTTGTCTGATCTTTCACATAACGGTGGCAAAGCACACTTTTTAAAGTTTTGCCTCTCTTATATACAATCCTAGGTTTCTCCGAGATTGTACCAGCAGGTAACACAATAAATACACCATAAAAAGACTCCACACAGGTTTAGAAAAATATCCAACAATTTAATGAGTAAATCAAGACCAAAACAACAAAAATCCAATAAGTCAAATGTGAGTTTTGAATTTTTAAAGATCAAATGAAATTATAGTGCTTAGAGTCATAAAGCGCCTACTGAGGACATCTGGTCATGCTTGACCATAATAAATCCAAAGTTCAGGCAGACCACGATGGAGCGCAGGCCGGCTACAGCACTTGCAGATCCAGCTGAAAAAGTACCTTGAATGGAGGAAGCGTCGGCGGCGAAGACCCGATGTGAGGAGCAGAAAAAGCGATTGTTGTCACCATTCCCTTGGATGTTGGTGAAGAGTCAATTCTGATCCACACAGTCAATGAGGCTTTGTCGAGGAACCCCTTTGTGATGCAGGTGATGCGTCGACATTGAGCCGCGCAGTCCATTGAAGCGATGTGGTCGAGCAGCAACTGCGTCAGCGTCGAAGGAGATGCTTCGGTTCTGACTGGTGCAAAGTTGTCAATACGTGGATTCTGCGGGGTCATCACAGAGAAAGTCACTTCCAACGGCCCAGGACTTGATTGACACCTCTTGGCAAGGCAGGACTCATGGATGGCAGAGTCTGGGTGCTGTTGCAGGGTTGCAGGATATCTTTGATGTCCCTAAGACTTTGTTAGAAATGGGGTTTTTGATTGGCTGGGGTATGCACCTGAGCCAGGCAGAACCCACCATTCTAGTCAGCGTAAGAGAGCAACACACCCAACATAACCCCTTTTCACCCCCTTGGTAGCTTGGCACAAGCAGTCAGGCTTATCCCAGAGGCAATGTGTAAAATGTTTATGCAACACACACATACCAGTGACACAATAAATACACCACACAATATTATCTAAAAATATCTCATATACTGTATATAAAGATTGACCAAAACAACATAAGCCAATAATTAATTTGTCAACTAGGCAGTTGTCATAACATCAAAGGCAGTGCAATAAAGTAAATACTTATAGGTTTGCACACGTCATAAAGCCATCATCACTGTACATAATATGCAGATCCTGAAATGATACTTTTTATCCTATCATGCATGGCATATAACAACATAAATCATGACATCAGGGCATAAAATTTCGCAGGTAGGTCAGAGGTAACACATATCATCCCTTGCAGGATGTAAATCTCAAGAATACCACCCTAAGCACATCAGTTACACCAAGGGACCCTGGGTCCAGAAACACCTGCCCTCCTATTAGCAAGTATGCGATAATCCTTGTGAGCCCAGGTGAAAGGTGCACTTTTCTCAAGAGAGTGGGCACAGGAGTATCCATGCGCTTATCACATGCGCTACGGTAATTCATGCAAGGTCCTGCATGCGACCAGTTTCCATAACAGCACTTGGGGGCCTCCGTCGATGTTTCACCCTGTATGATCACAATTAGGGCAAAAGCAGCACCAACGTGGCAACTGCGAGCCACGAGGGTATGGGCTAACGTGGCGAGGAGGCACTCTGCTGAGTTTGGCGGGGAGACCACGCTGGGTCCCCCACAGGTCACCCAATAAAAGACAATGGCCCACAGCCATGTGTGTCTTGACAGGGGCCAACAGTACCTGCTCTCCATGAGAGCTGTGGTGTCTAATTCATGGGACCAACCTTAGCGGTCTATTAATTCAGTGGCACTTGCTGACAGTGCTGTCTGTTGCAACTACTGGTGGGTAGTCTATGTTGGCACACAGCCTCATCTCTGCTGACTCGCTGACCTTGTCCAACACTTGGGTTGCTCTGGCAACCCTAGGGAGGGCTAGTGGCATCTAAAATGGGCTTCACTCAATGCCGCACCTTGTCAGAAGAATTCTTTGGCACGGCGGCATCAATGCACATGCCGCTGGGGCAGCGGGAGCACTCCTTCTCCTCCTAACACTCCGTGCTCAGGTTCACATTGGTTAGCCACGTGCAGACATAACAAAAAGCCCCAAAGCAAGGAAAAGAGAAGGAAGCCTGAGATGTCCCATGAAACAGTGAGGGACACATCAGCCCTTCCTGGGGAGCACTGGGGCACAATGGCAGGGAAACAGGAGGCAGGTAGGCCAGCACAACAAGGAGATGGTCCAAACAACAGTTCCTCCTGGTAGCACAATAGTCCCTGGCAATGTGCAGTCTGTGGAGCCAGCAGCATCTGGTTACAAGTTCATGCAGTGTCTATAATCATGGGGTCAGATCCCCTGTACTTATACTCAAAATGTCCTTGATCTGGAGGTCACTTCAATACAAACTTTAGAAGTGCAGGACACCTTCATTAAATCCCAGCCCTGGCTCTAGACACACTACAGGGGGGTGGAGACAGCATAGTGGAATGCAGGCATAGCTCTATTCAGGGGCAGGTGACAACTCCTCCCATCACTTTAGCCTAGGAAGACTCATCAGGATATGCAGGGCACACATCAGCTCCCTTTGTGACTGTCTAGAGTGAATGCACAAAACAGGCCCCTGTCAGTCTAATCCAGACGTTGATTGGAGTCAGGCTACAAAGCACAAAGAGTCATAAGCACACAGAAATGCCCACTTCTAAAAGTGGCATTTCTAAAATAGTAATAAATAATCTGCTTTCACCAATAAGCAGGATTTATCACCACTATTCCAAACATACCAAACATGGCAACATTACTCCTTTCCAGGTTAGAAATTTCCACTGAAACACATAACGGAATTCCCTATGCGAACCTATGAGAGGAGCAGCCTCACAGCAGTGAAAAACCAAATAGGCTGTTTGTCACTACTAGAACATGACATACAACAAAGGCACATGTCCTACCTTATACATGCACAGTACCCTGCCCATAGGTCTACCTAGGGCCTACCTAAAGGGTGACCTAAATGTAGTAAAAGGGCAGTTTCAGACTGGGCAAGCTCTTTAAATGGCAAGTCACTGTGCCAGTAAACTGTGAACACAGGCCCTGCAGTGGCAGAGGCCTGAGATAGGGTTGAAAGACTACTTCTGCGGGAGGCTCAAGCAGCGCTGCAGATCCTCCAAGTAGCATTTAATTTACAGGCCCTGGGTATATAGGATACCACTGTACAAGGGAAATACAGGTAAATTAAATATGCCAAACAGGTGTAGACCAATCATACCACGTTTACAGGAGAGAACACATGCACTTTAGCACTGATCAGGAGTGGTAAAGTGCCCAGAGTCATAAAGCCAACAAAAACAGGTCATAACAAATACAGGAGGGAGGCAAAATGTTTTGAGATAGCCCTGCAAAAAAGTGCCTGGTTCAATAGGCTTCAGAACAGGGAGCAAGTCAGCATGCCCTTGGAGTCACTCTGGGTTCAAGGGAGATGAGTTCTGTACTTTCCTCGGCAGGGCAGATGGTAGCAAACAGTAGGGCAACACAGCAGAGCAGAAAATCAGTTCTTCCATAGCAGCAGTCCAGCAGAATGGCAGTCCTTGTAGCAGCACAACAGTTATTTCTCCTGTCAGAATTCTTCACAGATAGTGTACTATCTGTACTGTCTTGGTGAGTTCAGTGACCCAGTTGTAACTTTGAAGTATGCGTGACTTCAATGAAGGGTCTTTGAAGTGCACATATTTCCTTTCTTCCCAGCCCTGGCTCCAGACTATCAGTAAAGGGTGATCAACACTTTGTGTGGGGACAGGACACTACCTATTGAGATGCAAGTCTCAGCTTCTCCCTCCCTTCCTGCCCAGGAAGCGCCATCAGAATGCAGATGAGTGCTCATACACACCTAACCTTCCTGTGTTTGCGGCTGTCTAGAGGGAATGCACAAAGTGAAGCTGTCACCCACCCCTGACATGTATTAGAGACAGGCTTCAGGCAAACAGAGCAATAAGAGCAGAGAAATCTTCACTTTATAAAAGTGGCATTTCTAAAATAGTAATGTTAAATCCAACTGTACCAATGAAGAGGATTTATCATTAACATTACAAAGGTATACAACATGACAAAGCTACTCCTTTCTAATCAGGAATTACAACTTAAAAAGTGTATTAAGGAATTCCCAAATGTTAACCTATTAATGGAATAGGCCTCACTGTGGTGAAAAATGTATTTGAAAGTTTGTCACTACCAGGACATGTACTTAAAAGTACATGTCCTACTTTTTACTGACACAGCACCCTGTCCTAGGGGTAGTAAACTGTACAAACAGGCAGGGCCGGACTGGGAATGGAAACCAGCCCTGGCATTTACGTCGAACCGGTGGGAAGAGGGGTGTTGGTGGTAAACACTGCTGCTGCGTTTATATTACAGGGGGTCAATATTGAAGCACTGCTGCAAAACCGGTCCTCAGTAACTCAACCAGCCCCCACTGGATCAAAACCGGCCCTCACCCTTCCTGCCCTCTAGGGAAAATGCCCGGTGCCCGCTACGGCCAGTCTGGTCCTACACAAACGCTTTGCAATGGCAGGCCTGAGACATGTGTGAAGGACTTCTTGTGTGGGTGGCACAATCAGTGCTGCAGGCCCAATAATTGCATTTAATTTACAGGCCATGGGTATATGGTATACCATTTTTCAAGAAACTTAAAAGTAAACTAAATATGCCAATAATATATACACCAATTTAGGGGAGAAGCACATGCACTTTAGCACTGGCCAACAATGGTAAAGTGCTCAGAGTCCTCAGGCCAACAAAAAGAATCAGCAAAAAGAGAAGGTAAGCAGGCAAAAAGTTTGAGGAAGACCATCCAAAGATGACAGGTCTAACTTGGCCCCACCCTCTTCAGAAATGAAACACACCCACCTTTCTCAAGAGTGGGGGGGGGGGCTGAATGGAATTCCCCCTTGTCCAGGCAGTCTTGTTACCGTTATCCCCCAAAACTTTCCAAATGCATTGGAGAATTGTACAATATCCTCGCAGTGCACAAGGGCAGGGGCTGTTTTAACACCCCTTACCCTGTGCACTGCCAAGTACAGAGTAGGTGGGGAGCTTTCAACACCCTTGTCTTGATAAGAGCAAAGGGCACACCCTACCCAACACCTGGCCCATGGTCTAGAGGGCTGTGTTTAAACACTCCAGAGCACATAACTGCACCCACACTGCCGTGCCTACATATGTGAACAGGACAGCAGGAAAGCTGCTGCTTCAGCATTCCTTCCTCCTCATTTTTGGCAGGGCAGCATGGCAGTTGTTTGATGCCATGGGCCTCTTACATATTTTGATTTTAATGTTGAATGCTGATTGTTGCTAATGTGTCTCTTTCCTTTGACCAAAGTGGGGGGTGGGGTTGAGGATGAAAATCCACCTTCTTTTAAGTCACAGCAAATGGGCTTATGTTCTGTCACAGTCAATAATGTAAATGTACCTAGCATAGGAAATGGAAAATACTCAAATCAACATAAAACAGACATGTGCTTGTTTTCCACAGACCTCCTGGGACTCTCACACCACACCCTAAACTAGATTGTGCTGTTGTTCAGAAATACTTTACATTCTCACATTCACATTAGTCAACTAGGAACAAAATATATTTGGAAAAGGAGGCAGTGCAGCTGTGTACTGGCCTGCCTATTTACCATGTCTTTTTTGATATCATCAGGCACATGCCACTTTTCTTATCCAGTGGAAGAAATGTGTGTAGAGCATCTGTGATTTCTCTAATAGCATTGGAATTGTCTGGCTAAGAACATAATGTGATGTACCCATGGCCTATTCAGAAATGTTTGAAGTCTAATTGTGTGATCCAGATTGACCTGTTAAATGAACTGTCATTGTACTTTTTCAAATAGATCCTGTATTTTCTTTACTTATCACAAGAACAGAGATCAATCCAAAGAAGTATCAGAGAAAACAGATGGCCACCCACGTACCATACACATTCTGAGGTCATCAATGAAAGATTGGAGCTCTCACTGTGTGTGAACGTAACTTGGACAGGATAGAAAACAACTCTATTAGAGCAGGACATTGCTCCCCTGTTTCACTCCAAAACATTTTGGGTGAGGAGGCGGAGAGAAGATAGTTAAAAACCTCTTTATTAATGAGGTGCTGCCACTCTCCTCTCACACAAAAGCTGAGTTCATATACTCAGTTCCACGACTGGCTTTGCTAGGATATATATAGGTCCTTGTCCTAAAGGTATTCCGGGTGCCATATTACTGACCAGCAGCACTTTCCATGCCTGTCCTTTGGAGCACCCTCACTTGTGTGTATCTTGAGCAGAAAGGAACAGTGTGCCACGTCATACAAGCAAATGCACTCTCAGCAGGCACAGTTTGCACCTCTACCAGGGACAGTGTATCATTGAAGGACAGAACAGAGATTTGAAAAAAATGTGCTGTTTTTCACTGTCAGGAAACTGGCCTTTCTGTTTTTATGATTCTGCAGGCATGTGCAGTGTGTAACTTCACCCCACTGTGGAGGGATGCCTGTGGGCAGTAAGAACCCCCCTGCACTCATCCCAAGGGGTGCCCATGGGGACAGTGGACTACCTCTTGTGTGGCATACAGTCAGTGCCTTCCCAACGGATTATTTTGCTTTGCACTTTCATCTCCAATACAACTCAGGCACAGTAGCCAAAGCATTAGACAAAGCTTACCCTCATACCCATCCTCTATGCAAAGGAGGGGGCACTCCCTATTACAGAAAGGGACGCTTCCTTAATATGGATTGTGCCATCAGAGTGTATGCACTGGGACGATTCATTTCCCAGAAGCAGCACTTTCTGTAATACCAAAGTGTCCCATAGGAACAGAATCCAAATGTGAGTATCTGTTGTGACCTTTGTGTAAATGCAGCCCTAGGTATTCTTAGAAAGAGAAAATGCATTATAGTTCTTCTCTTTGCACGGTCTAATGCCCCCGTTCAGTATCCCATTGATATCAGGAGCTGTCTCCATAATATAATCAGTACCAGTGAAATTGCTCATCACGTGAGCCAAGCATAAGGACTAATCTGAGACCATAGATCAACATGTACACTGGTAAGATATCAGCATTTAAAGTCTGCATTTAGAAGCTCAATGTAATTGAACATGCGACTGGGAAATTGACATAAGCAGACTGATAGAGGTTAAGTAGAAATATAGACTTCAGGACTGCAATTAACTTTAAAGACGAAATGATGGCTATAACCAATCAACATATGACAATTATCATCCTTAAATGCCTACTGATATTGTGTGTGCGGACTATTTTTTAAAAATATATATTAATGGGCCTTGACCACCATTTCGTTCCCAGGCCATGTTATGCTGGTCAGAATCTGTTGTCATGTGCCAGTCCTTTAAGACTACACAGAACTACTTTCTTTGGTGGTCTACCATCTTGACAGATCGGATGCATTTTCTGGATAAAGGCTACCTACATAGGGCCTGATTACATCATACCCGGAATTTGGCATGGGGATGCTGGGGGACAGGAGAGGGGGATGGAGAAGATCTTCCCCTCTGGCAATAACTCCATGGGAATTTTAAAGTTGGTCCCTGGAATGGGGAATAATTACATGGACCTAGGAATACTGGGTCCTTTACTCTGTGTTTAGTCCCAATCTATACCTACTGATTGCAGGAGAAAAAAAGCCAGCAGCAGTTATTGGAGGGGGTTCGGGATCTTTCAGTAAAAAGGCAGGCAGAGTAGTCCAAGGGGAGTAATGTCTTCTTCCCTGATTTGTTCTGTGGGCAAGATTAGAGTAGGGAGAGGGGTGAACTCAGCGTCGGGCTCTGTCTTTGACCCGGAGCTGTCTTTTATCCAGGGTGTTTAGGGGAGGAGGTGCCCACAGCCCCTTTCTCTGTCACTGATGAGCTGCCATTTTTCACCCTAGGAGGTGAGGCAGGAGACGATCCAGAGGAGTCTGCAGACCTGCTAGGGGAGAGCCTAGGCTGCCCCTCAGTGCACATATAGGGAAGGTTAGGGACCATATCTGCTCTGCGCCACAGCCTCTGGCTCGGTGCTCCTGATTTGGCTGGGTTTTGCACTTGCACCCGGAGCTGCTGTTTTGGGGGGGATTGTTGGGGGTGGTAGCGGTTGGGTGATCCCTGACTATGCTCCTGGCCTCAGCCACTTCCCATGGTCCTACAGCAATTTCACTGCGGGATGGCTATCTAAATCAAGTGAAACTAAGCAGATGGTTTCCAGGCCAGGAATTAGTATATCAGGAGTTTGCAGACCCACTGGATTACTCATGATGGTTAGCGATGGAATTCCACCCAGAGTTACCACTTCAGGTCTAATTTTTCTGCGTAATCAGAGACTAAGCATAATGTAACCCCTTGTCCTTGAAATGCGCACACTACTGTATACTTGACTATTTTTCAACTTTCACAAAATTTGTCATAGCCTACAACGTAATACTCAATTTATGGTCCGGCTATCTTGTAATACAGTTCCAGATTATTCGCCCTGCTGGTTCTTAATCCACCTTTCCAGGATTTATACATCTTTTTATAAAACATGGAGAAAGGGACATTACAAATGTTCGATCCCCTTCAAACAGACTATAACAAATATCACCACAAATACAGACTCTACTCGTAATCCACAATTTATTACTCGTGCTCAATATGTGCTTGACAAACTTGTAACCAACAAGCTGGTTCGAGTATTGACATGCAACTGTTTCAGGCTACATGGTTCAACACCAAGCTGGGCACGAAGAGGATCACCGTTCAGCCTAACTGAAGAAAATATGACTGAATTAAAGATACAATGAGACACGAAGGTCAAGATGACAAGAGCATAAATAAAAAAAATAAGAATACCAATTTTACCAGAAAGGCAAGTGTTCACCAAAATATCACACAGGAACACTTTAAGGTATTGAAATGTGTGGATTCTCAACATTCTTTACAACCATCTCATGATTTGTGGCCTCAATATGTAATCCTATGCTACAGTCTTTTATTGTTAGGGCAATAACACCAGACGCTTCCTAACATGCGTTATTGGCTGACCAGAATAATATCATCTCAGCAGCCTTCTAGCTTCTGCTGCCTCACGAGCCAACACAATTCACTTTAAGTCAATGCCACTACCCTCATATTTATACTGGGTAACCAGTTCTATTAATCCACATGAGCTGATAAACCTGCTTGTCTGAGTATCATGATTACTGATAGTAGGCTGTGGATATCTGAATGTTTACTAGTCCTTCATAGTTCAAGAAAAGAATCAACAACAGAGGGTTGAGGCAAAGAGTACCACACCTGACACTTAATGTGGCTCAATGGTTGGGTGATGGTGCTTGACAACCAGAAAGTGCACCCCTCTACACTTCCTATTGGGACCAAGTCCCAAGGAACATGAAAAAAAAGAATGGAATCAGCACCCATCAAATCACATACATTATTTCTCAATTAGATTAAACACAAATTGTACTCGACGACTTCAAAAAAACGTGCCTATTCCAAGTTGTTCTTTACAAAAATATTTGTCGTTTTTATTGAAAGATAGACGAAATCATATGAATCCAATTTTCATAAAATCCATTACACCATTTAGCCAACGCGTTTCGTCTCCGAGAGCTCTAGTTATTAATGATCTGCCGTATTTAAGAATCCAATGGTATGCTTATTTCTACAAACACATTTTTTAATATTTCTCAACGTCTGTTATGGTTTGGAGGTGTTGGTCTCTAGAGAATAAAATCTAGTTTCTAAGGATCCTATGGTAATCCGGCACTCGAAGAGGTAACTTGTCAATAATCTTAAAAAGATGATGATTCGAATGCCATCATCAATAAACGGCCGGGTTGCCAGCGAAACTCACCGACGCTCGTGTAAAGAAAAAGTCCTTCATAGTTCAAATAGTTGGGATTAACAGTAAAGTCTGCCTTTCTCAATATCGCTGCTATTTTTGTGGTTTTTGTGGTAGCGCATTACATAGTCTAAACTTAAAATGCAGCCTTAATGTCTACTCTATCTAGGTGGATAAATTAATCTTCTACTTAGGTGACAAGCTTTATTTCCAAACAATACTTGGTGTTTATGGCTTCATCGTTGAAACACTTATTCAAAAATAAAACTCAAATCATTTGGTAATTAGTTGTTCTAATAAATGGTGTGTGAAGGGTTCAAATATGTCAGTGAATGTAGGATGCAGTTGGGAAACTTCATCCCTGGTGAAGGTAGGCAAAGATTCTTCAATTCACATAGCTTTGCTTGTGGTGAAGTTAAGCCTGCCCATCCCATTTAAACTCTGGATTTCCAATGACAAGAAATGCCAGCCCATCCTCTGTCCCTTCCGTAAGAGGAAATCGTTTCCCACTTCTGTAAAGGACACATAATGTTTCCCATATTTTTTTAAATCATGAGCTTTGTGCCCTGCAAAACCCTCCAAGTGTAAAAAAGTTTGCAAAGTTGTGAGTTAGTCAACTCTGCAACTTCTCACAATCAGAAAATAATTCGGATCTAACTGAAAACTTGCCTGCCCTTACATCACAACTAATAATACTGTTTTATATGATCTAATCTCAAACTTTGAATCTGAAAGACACTCTAGAAAACGATTTACACCATATATGGATCATCTGGTGTAGTTGCTTGTTTTTGTAGTATTGTCACACACACTGACTTGCTAACACCATTTGTGTTTTAATGGTAGCATCATATATCAAGCTCTTAATAATAACTTTAACCGGGACACCTATTGGTACCAAGTGATTGTAATCATGCGGTTCAGCTGGAGTTTGCCACCGGGTATAAGACAGACACATTGAGAATTTTTCCAAAATCATTTGTAAGCTCGAAATCCAAAACAGAATATGGATGTGCCATTTAGACTTTGTAGGGAACTGAAAAAATGCCAGTTTTTGGAGGAAACTCCAAAAAACAGGTTATTTCCTCATTTAATATCATGAAGGAAATTCCGACTCTTCTGTATTTAGAGTGTTCACCAGAAGTTGAAAGATATGAGGCTTTCAGAGTGTCCATTCATTCATTTAAATTTGGAGGCTTGTGCTTTCCGAGCACCATGTCTTGAGCTCTGTCGCTTAGGTCTAGTTGGCGATCCAACTGGTAACACGTGGGTTGAATTGTTTACATCAACTATCAAGAATGCATACTTCTAGCTTTCTCCTATTATGCCACTGTGGATACACTACCATCCTATGTGCAACATCAGACCCATTGCCCACCTCCTCTCTACTCCTGTGAGCCAAAGACTATAAGGAAATGTACAAAAAAATAGGTGCCTCTATTTGTACTACATAAATATCGCAGGTGGACGGATCCTAAAATTATGTTGCAATCAGGTTTTATAAAGCGCGGCTAATCACCCAATAGGGTATAAAGGGGCTTGCAGGCCCCGGAGGCTTATTCCAACAGCCAGGCATAGAAGGTTATTCAGAATTCCGGAATTGAGATGATGGTCCAGAGGTGTGTGTGGAGGCTGTTCCAGGACTTTGCTGCAATGTGGGAGAAGGAGCCTCCTTCACTTCTGCTTCGGTAGATGCAAGGAGTATGGCAAGTGAAAGGGAGGCAGAGCGTAGTCTTTTCGATGGTTTGTGGAAGTTCAGGCGGTGGTTAATATAGGCGGGTCCTTGGTTGTGTAGAGCATTGTGTGTGTGGGTCAGCAGCTTTAATTGGCATCTCTTATGTACTGGGAGCCAGTGGAGTTTCCTGATGTGAGATGTGATGTGGGTTTGTCAGGGAAGGCTGAGGATGAGTCTGGCTGCAGCGTTCTGTATGGTCTAAAGTCTCTGTAGAAGGTGTGTGGCGATTCCTACATAGAGCACATTGCCGTAGTCCAGTTGGCTGGTGAATAGGGCTTGTGTCACGGTACGTCTTGTGTGTAGGGTTAGCCACTTGAAGATCTTATGTAGCCTGCACAGAGTGAGGAACCAGGCAGAAGAGACAGCGTTGATCTGTGATTTCATGGAGAGCTTGTTGCCAATGAGGATTCTGAGGTTTCTGGCATTGTTGGAGGGAGTTTGTGCGGGTCCTTGGTCTGATGGCCACCAGGAGTCATTCCGTGTGCTGCTGTTGTTGCCAAAGATCAGTACTTCCGTCTTGTCTGTCTTGTGCTGCAAGCAGTTGTTCTTCATCCAGTCGGCGAAGTTTGTCATGCAACTGTGGAAGTTGGTTCTGGTGGTGGTGGGGTCATTGGTGAGTGAGAGAATGATTTGGGTGTCATCTGCATAGGAAATTATGTTGAGATCGTGGGATCTGTTGATGTTGGCCAGCGGGGTCATATAGGTGTTGAAGAACATGGGGCTGAGGGGTGATCCCTGGGAGGCACCGCAAGTGATCTCCTTGGGTTCAGAGGTGAAAGGTGGGAGATGGGAGGTGGATCCTCTGCGTTTTTCCGGTGAGGAAGGAGGTGATCTATCTGAGCGTGTCCCTTTGGATGTTGATGTGGTGGACCTTTTTGATTAGTGTGTGCTGGTTACGGTGTCGAAGGCTGCTGAGAGGTCGAGGAGTATCAAAGCTGCTGTTTCTTATCAGTTGAGGAGGATTTGGATGTCATCGCAGGCTGAAATCAGGACAGTTTTAGTGCTGTGATTGCTGCGGAAGCTGGATTGGGTGGCGTCGAGTAGCTGGTTCTGCTCCAGGTGTGTCATGAGTTGATGATCTTTTCCAGTACCTTCACTGGGAAGGGAGCAGGGGGATTGGCCAGCCATTTTTTAGTACGTTAGGGTCGGTGGAGGGTTTTTTGAGTAGTGGTCTGACTTTGGCGTGATTCCAGGTGTTGGGACATGTTGCGTTGGTTATATAGGAGTTGAGAAGGGTGGTCAGGTCCCAGCCATATCCTTTGGTTTCTGAGGCTGAAGATGTGGTGTTGACATGGGTCTGTGGGACCTCCCGAGTGAATGGATTTCATGGTGGGGGTGTTGTCCCAGGTGGAGTGGATGTTCCAGGTGGTCAGTGTGTGATTCGTGTCGGCTATGGTGGTGGCGTATCTATCAAGAAAGTCCATAAGTGTGGATTGGTTTTCCAAGTTTCTGCATTTGGCTGCAATCTTGTCGTGGAAGAAGTGGGCAAGGTTCTTGCACAACTCCTGTGAGGATGTGATGTTGTTTTTTGCTGGGTTGGAGGATTACATAACAATGTTAAAAAGTTCCTTGGTGTTGTTGGTGCTGGTTTCAATGCGTCTGTTTTCTTTTTTGCCCTCAGCAGGTGGTGGTAGAGGTTGAGGGAGGTCTTGATGGCAGCCCTTTCGGAGGTGTCCTTGCTGGTGCGTCATCTCCTCTTCAACTGTTTGCTGTCTCGTTAGATAGTAGGGTTGAAAAGAAAAACTTCACAGTGAGATAAAGAGAAAGAAAATGGGGGTTAGTTATACTAGAATGCAGCCTTTGCATTGGTCAGAGTCGCCAGCTGGCTTTTAAGAAAAACTCTGGGCTCCTGCATTTATTTATTTGGTATTTTTGCAAATGGGACACAGACATATCACACATCTGCGTTAACTTAACATAGTCAAGCACACTAATACAACCTCACATATTCTAAAGTACCCAGCGTTGGTACAGTTCTTTGCCTGACTGTAAATATACAGTAAACTGTGAGATGTATATCAATCACTCTGCTGCACATCAGCCTTCTCAATTGGAGACAATATGATTGTGGAAGATATTTTCTACGGTGCTCTGTGGTATGCTTTTGCAGAACACTTTTTGCAGACAAAAGCTTGTAGGTCAGTAGTCCATTATTTTCAAAAATGTATAGAAAACTACAAGGAAAGAGATGTACCTAAATGACAAACATGCTCCCCATCCCTGTTTCCTAAAAAACACACAGCAGCACTGGAGGTAATATGATTGTGCAACATATTTTTCTATGTTGGTGTGCAGCTTGCTTTCTTCAGTATACACTTTTGCTTACTTTGTAACGTAACATTTAAATAAATGTCAGCATTGTATAAATTCCATGTTAACAAAGCAGTGAGCAAAATCCCTCTGCATGTTTATAAAATATTACTGTTTAATTCACGTAGTTTAGACATTCCAAATGTTAAGAATAGGAAATAGGCCAAAGACCATCTGTTTATAACTATGATGCATTGTAAAACGTCTATTTTTAAAACACTGTGGTCAGCTATGTTGTTAGTTTAGGGCAACGTTGTTAGAGCCTAACAATTGGAGCTTATGTTGTATAGAAGTATGTTGACTATGTGCAGATGACCACTAAAATAAACAGTGAACTCAACCCCTGTGAAATAAACTTTAAGGTTCTAAAGTTAACTGCTAAAATCAAAAAGTAAAAGGTAACCCAATGAGGGCTCAGTTGGCAATATGCGAAAAGAGTCTTATTCATCATGTTGAATATTAAATTCAGTGATATTTCACTGTTTGACTGAGAAAATAAACATTAATATGACTGTGTTTTAATTCAGTCTCATCTTTTATAATGATAAATATTACTGTCTATTCAATTTAAACTATGCAATATCCGAGGTGATTTACTATCGTGGTGTAGTGGTTGTTTAGTTGTCATTCCCTATTGGAATGTTTGCTCAGTGACTGAATCTTTCATTTGTATCTGTGTTACCTTGCTGAAACATTGCAGCAGTGATTAATGGGGGTACCGATGTCACAGCTATGATACCATGCCATTGTTTCTGTAAATAACCTGCAAAATACTCTAATAAGCCTTTCAAGTGAATAAAGGAAAGTAATGTAAAATCCGTGGACAATGGTGAGGTGGCAGTGCTTAATTTGTACGGGTGCTTTCCACATTGGTTGAAGATTCAGCATGCTGGAAATGTCTTCTAAAAGTACTTGTTCTGTGGCAGAGCCATTAAGGGTCTACTGGTAATGCAGTATTTATGGGTTGGCTTAAGTTGTAAAAAAGAAAAGTGCCGGTGTCCAAACCATTTCATAGGAGGTAACCGCCCACTTCCACCCCTGGGGAGCACCCACTGTTCTTGGTGCTAACTCCAACGATGACTGTGAACAGTGAGGCTGGTGAACCTTCAGTGTCATGGGTCATAAATATCTGCCTGCAATATTATTGTGAAAGTGAGCAAATCGAGGCCCCCATATTCTTTAGGCCATCCAGAGGGATTTGGAATGACAAATGGTGAATTTTAAAGCAGGGGCTCATAAATTAATTAAAAATCCATATATCCCTAGGGAAACCAATTGTTACAGTACGTTTGTAGTGTTCTAGATAAACCTTAGCCTCACAGGGATTTTGGGGGTGTATGACCACCATTACCAACACCACACTCTCAAACACCAATCTTTCCATGATCTGATGGATGTTGAGGCAACCAGCCCAAATACAGTATGGTTAGAATTGTGCAGCACATCACAACCTCAAACCTTTTTGTCCTGCTTGACTTTAGCAGCAAAATAAACCTATGCTCTCAGTAGCACATTAACTAAGCCATGGTGTTTAGTCAATCCACTGTATTTTGTATTCTTCAGCTTCTTTTTTATTTTTTTATTTTTTTATTTATTTGCCAAAACAAAAAAAAAAGGGAAAATTACAATAGGCATTACAGAATGGAGCCCATTCCCCCACCCCCCCACGAAAGAAAGAACTTGCGTATGATTATGAGAAAAGAAAAGACACAGAGAACAGGAAAAGAAAAAGAAACAAAAACAAAAGAAGGATAGAGGCGCTTATATTTATCCTGACTGTGCAAGCCATAGGCTCATTTTTTCCCAAAGCTCCAATCCCTTCTTCCATCCCCTTCTTCCCTTCTTTGCATATATAGCGATTTCTAAATGATATGTAGCAATGAAACGGGCTAGCCAGTGTGAAAACGATGGAGGCTCCGGGTCTAGCCAGGAGGAAGCCACACAGAGCCTCCAAACAGTCATGGCGATGAAAATTAAACCATCTCTTTTCAGCTGGGAGGACTCAGTCTGCGTTCCTAACAAAATAATGGTAGGATTCAGAATTATGGGCTGACTTGTAACTTCCTTTAAGAATTCCTGTATTCTGTTTAAAGTGGTGGAGAGTTTTAAGCATGTGGCGAAAATGTGGATAGAGTTAACCCCGTATTCCGCACATCTCGGACAGAGGGTGCCTTGGCCAGACCCCCACTTGGCAATCTTACTAGGGGTAAGATATAGAAAAAAAATAGTTTTAAAGTGTTGCGCCTGTAGTTTGGCTGAAATTAAAATGTTCTGTGAGAGAGAAAGTGAGTTAAAAAAAATAGTATTAGAAGTGTCAGTTTTGCTGGACCATTTATCGGC
This sequence comes from Triturus cristatus, assembly GCF_964204655.1. NCBI lineage: Eukaryota > Metazoa > Chordata > Amphibia > Caudata > Salamandridae > Triturus > Triturus cristatus. The sequence goes on along the minus strand of NC_140584.1, from coordinate 241,557,861 downwards.
TATGTTCTGTAGGTCGTCGGGGGTCTGTCTATTTATTATGTTGTATAATGAGCCAATTTGTGGTGAACCTGGCTTGCGTAAGATGTTAAGCAAGTCGGTTTCCCTGAAGCCGGAGGGCCCCCCTGCCTTCCTAGACAAAAAATCAAATATGCCATAGTATTTAAAAGCATCTTCATTTTTGAGTTTAAACTTAACTAGTAGCTCCGAAAATGGGACCACCCCTTCACAGGTAATAAGGTCTCCTAATTTCAGTATGCCCGCCTTATGCCAAATCTAAAAGATAAGCCCTACCGAATATAGCAGGTAAGCTGCCATTATTCAGCGTGGGAGTGTAGAAGTTAAATCTTCCCAACCCAAGAATTTTACGGATGCGGCGAAAGACTTTAAAAGAGTTTAGTAGTGTCTTAAACCTCACCCTTTTATAGTATCCGTAGGTGGTCTCTCGGAGTAAGCAGCCCCAGGACTGTTCACCCAGCAGTAACTGAAAAGGCGTGGGGAGCCCTATAGTCTGGAGGGGTGGAGCCTCTTTTAGCAGTTCTGTGCTATATTGTAGTACCGAAGCCCAGTAGTAGAGTGTAATGTTGGGAAAGGACCAGCCCCCTCGCTCCTTTGGTAGACAAAGCTGCCTTAGTGCCCTCCTAGGTTGGGAGTAAGACCAGATGAACTGTGTGAAAATTTGTTGAAAGTTTAGCAAATTGGATTTACTGAACTCCAAGGGTATTGTGCGGAAGAAATACAAGAGTTTGGGAAAATATGTCATTTTTATGACATTGCATCTGCCTACAAGGGTTAAATGTAAATTGTTAATTTGTTTTAGGGCCTTTTTTGTATGTAGTGCCAGAGGGGCTAGGTTGTCTGTGACAATTTCGTCCAAATTTTATGATATAAAAACTCCCAAGTATTTGGCTTTAGAGACAACTCGAAAGTCAGTCCATAGAGCTTGGCTATTTGTTATTATTTGGGTTTTGTTTTGGTTCAGGGCATAGCCAGAAAGCCTCCCAAATTTTAGCGCCTCATTTTCAAGAGCAACTATGGTGTTTGAGGGATCAGGTGAAGTGATGGCCAGGTCATCGGCATAAGCCATGATCTTTGTATAGCTGCCTTGGAAGTTAACTGGGAGGATCTCGTTATTCTTCTCTATTTGCTTGATAAAAGGGTCAAGATAAAGGGCAAACAGCAGTGGGGAGCATGGACAGCCCTGCCTGGTGCCCCGGGAGATCTTAAACTGACTAGTCAATTGCCCATTGACTGAGACACAAGCTGTTGGTTTTACGTAGAGGGCTTGTACTGCCTGCATGATCTTAGGTCCAAATCCCATTCTCTTTATGACCGCCCACAGAAATCTCCAGGAGACCCGATCAAAGGCTTTTTCAGCGTCCAAGAGTGTAAGTGACATCAGGTCTCCGGCAGCCTGTGCGGCGTCAAAAAGAGTAATGGCCCTTCTGACATGTTCGGTTGTTCCTTTTTTCGGGATAAACCCGTGCTGCCACTCTGAGACCAACGATTCAACCACAGAAGAGATTCTATTAGCTAATATTTTGGAAAATATTTTTGAGTCGCAGTTAATGAGCGTTATTGGACGATATGAGCTCATCTCTGTTGGAGATTTGTCCTTCTTTGGGAAGATAGCTATTCTGGCCGTGGACCAGGATGCTGGTGGTAAAGTCCCGTTGAAAGTAGATGTTATTACTTCTGTTAAGATTTTCTTAATCTGTGGAGCAAAGGACTTATAAAATTCTACTGGAATGCCATCTGGCCCGGTGGCTTTCCCGTCAGGCAGGCTATTAAGGGACCCCAATATCTCATCCCATGTGGGAGTTATATCTAATCTATTCGTATCTTCTAAGGAAAGAGATCTGAGATTGACCTCGCTAAGATAATTAGTGATCTCAAGAGCGATTAAGTCGCTAGGGCCACAATTCTCTTCGGAATAAAGCTTAGAATAAAAGTCCTGGAATCCGTTTCGAATATGATCTGTGTTGTTAGTCTCGACCCCTGATGGAAGTTTAATCGAGCGAATCTCGTTATGGGAGACCTGTTGCCTAGTCCTGACGGCCAAATGATGTCCAATGTTGTCGCGACACTCATAATTTTTCTCTCGGGTACTTGCCCATTTTGCGGCGGTCTTTTCTGCAAAGATTGCCCCAATTTCAGCTCTAGCCAGCACTACCTCTTTCTGGACTGTCTCGATGTTTTGTCCGGTCTGAATGTGGTGAGTCAGCTTAATTTCGGCCACCCTAAGCTTTCCTTGTAAGTTGTTTATCACCGCTTTCTCTTTTTTATTTTTACGTATTGAGAAACCCAGTGTTTCGCCCCTGACCCCCGCTTTTAATGCTTCCCAAACTGTCATAAGAGGGGCAGAGCCAACATTGAATTCCAGAAATTCCTCTAGCCATCCTTGCATATGTGTTTTATATGTCTGATCCAATAGTAGAGCTTTTTCAAAGGTCCAGGTGGAGACCGCTTTGACTTTCCCTAGACCTGAGATATTGATGATAAGGGGGTTATGATCGGACATAAAGCGAGGGGCCATTTCGATAGTGCAATTATTAATGATCGAGGATGAAAGAAAGAAATAATCTAGTCTAAAAAGGGTGTGGTGTGGAGCAGAATAAAAAGTATACCCTGGCAAGGAGGGGTTTAGGCTTGCCCAGCAGTCTCTAAGACCATGTACCTGTGCAAGGTCTATTAAGGCCTGATATACCTGTGGTTTCCTACCCTTGTATTTCCAGTGACTAACACTATCCCAATTAGAGGGTAAATGCAAATTCAAATCGCCACAGAGGACAATGGGGGTGGGCCAGTGTGCTAGTTCCCCGGAGACCAAATGTATGGCTCCTGGGTCGTCTAGATTACTCCCGTAGATTGAGCATAGGGTAAAAGGGGGATTATTAGAGACATGGCACTCGATAATCACCCATCTACCTAGGGGATCGGCCTTGACCCTGGGTGAGAGAATAGAGAGTTTTCTTTCAGCCAAAATACCCACCCCCTTGCTTTTTGAGCCCTGTGTAGTGGCCCCTAAGACCTGAAATCCCAAGGAGTCCAGTAAATATCTCTGAGTGCCCTCAATGTGAGTTTCCTGAATACAATTAATGCCCCCCCCCCCAGAGAGCGAAGCCCAAGCGCCACGTTCTGTCTTTTTGAGCGATCGTTTAGCCCGCAGATGTTAACAGAGACAATTCTTAGAGAATTTAACTTAGCCATTTTTAAGGAAAAAAAAAGAAACCAAAGACTAACAATAATATTACAAGTTCCTGGTATCTTATCTTATGCCGTGGCAAGTGTGTCTTAGATGTGCAAATGTATGTGCAAAAAAAATGAAAAGAGCTCGTACTAAATTTGTCTGTGCAAAACTTTTCTCTTGTAGTGCCTTTCCCCCCCCCCCGCCCCTCTCCCCCCTCTTCTTCGAGCAATCAGGCAGAGCCTGAGTGATGAAAAAATCAACTTGAGCCCCGACTGCCGGCCACGCCGGATTGGTGAATTCTATAGCTCTAATTTTATAAGTTCAGCTGCATGCCCCTTTCTCTTAGCTATATTCAATAGTGACGTAACGTAATGGAGTGAAGTGATGTAATGACAGCCTGAAGAAGAGGAGAAAGCCCATGCAGTGAAGAATGAAGAATGAGGCAAAAGTCAATTAGGGTCATAGAAAAAAAAAAAAAAGCAATAATGCCAGAGTCATGATAGGAAAAAAAAAAAAAAGAAGTTCGAATTGAGTCTGACTGCATTAGTAACCCCTAATGAACGAGTGTCATTTGTTCTTGCTTTTCAATTCCTCCAAATACTCTCCTGCCTTGATCTCGGAGAGAAAAATCTTAGTGCTCCCGTTAAGTATTACTTTGAGCCTTGAGGGGACCATGAGAAACACTTCTGCCCCCTGCTGTTGAAAAGGGGGAATTAGTTGTCTCATACGCCATCTTCGTTCAACAGTCTGGTGGCAAAAGTCTGGCTTAGCAAAAAATGTTACACCATTTTCTCCCTTCTTGGAGTTAAAGCGGGCCTGATCGTATATCATCTGTCTAAGGCAAAAATTTCCAAAGTAAACAAGGAATACTCTAGGCTGCCCTCCTGACGTATTGGCACCGCTGTATTGTCGCTTTTGATGAAAGGGGAATCGGTGTGCCCTCTGAACTTCATAGTCCCAATCCCAGCCTGGATGATCTGGAAAGGAGCCTTTTAGTAGTTGAACTATGAATCGCCGGGGGTCGTTCCCCTCCTTCCCCTCCGGAATACCAAGTAAGCGGAGGTTGTTCCGGCGCTGGCGATTTTCCTGGTCCTCCATTTTTGTCATCAGGTCCATCATACAGGCGGCGTTAGACGCTCCCTGCTCTTTAGTAGTCAGAGCGTCAGTTTCCAAGTGATCAATTTGTGTTTCTGCCATAGAAACCCGCTCGCTAATGTCTACACGGGATTTGTTCAGACGCCTTAGCCCACCCTGCAATTTTTTGACAGCATTCTTGGCAATTCGACTATCTGCCCGGACTTCTTCGTGAAACTCCTTGATGGAGGTCAAGATAGAGGCTAAGGAGGGTTCAGCCATATCAGCATGTAGACTCTTGGAACTACCCCACTGAGTAGAGTTTAAATCATCTTCTTCTAGGGGGTATGATACCTGAGAGTCGGAGTAGTCCCATTTTAGGTGACTACGGCGCCTGTTTTTGCTGGTGGACTTTTTCTGTCGCTGTACTGTGCCTGTGTTTTGAGGTGAGGTCTCACTGTCCTCTTCACTGGCTTCTCCAGAAACATCTTCGTTAGAAGAATTTGGGGTACTGTCTGATACAGAGTAAAAATCTTCCCCTCCTGTTTCAGGAGTCCAGGGAGTCTGTGATCCAGGGGGTACCGACAGGTTTTTGATTACTTTGTAAATCCCTACCCCAGAATCGAGATCAGGAGTGAGCCGAGGGGCCTCTGAATTATTCTTGCTGAGTATATTTTCAGGTTCCGGTGTCTCATGGGAGGGCTGTGACAAAGAAATCTTATTGTCTATGGGTAATAATACCGGCGCCGGGACAGGGGAAGACTCATCCTGGATCCCTGTGAGCTCACTTAATTCAGCCGACTCATTATCTAATAAAGTGGGTGGTGCAGCAAAATCCGCTTCATTCCCTGTCCGGGATGTCCCAACCTTTGCGATATCTACTAGTGAGTGGGTAGCAAGAGAGGATAGAGGTTTCGTACTGGGGTTTGAAATGGTTTATTTGACTCCCAGAAAGATTTTTGCGGGGGGGGGGGGAGAAAGATCTCAGTGTTTTTTATGTCATGAGACAGAGCACCCCCCCCTAGCTTGCCCCCAGGTTTCCCCTGCATTTTCTTGTCCCCACTGACCTCGTTTTTAGGTTTTGGAGCTCCCTCAGTGGCGACGACGGCATCTTTGGCGGTTTTTGCGTCTTTGAAATCCAAAGCAGTAACAGGTGTCTTTTGTTTGGAACCTCTTCGGGCCCCGCGAGTGCTCATGATGATCCTACTATATTCCAGCAGCTTCACCTTACAGGGATCTTTGAAAAAGGCAGTCCAAACGTCCTGGTGATCGTTACCCCCGCTGAAAGCTGCCAGGAATGCCAAATGAAAAGAGCGCAAAATCGGATGTTTAAAAGCATGCAGCGTGGCCAATGCTTTTTCCGCCAACTTCTTGTATGAGATGAAGAAGGGTCGATTAGCCCTCAGTCGAGACGAGATCTCTAATACAAGCCCCCTTTCCAAAACGAGCAGTCTCCGGGCTCGCGTTGTAGAGCAGTAAACGCGATGCTCTGGCATCTCGGGTAACGGCGCAGGGCAGCTAGCTGAGCGTTACGCGTCCGGCGTGAGCAGCCGAGCAGCGTGGACTCAGGTCGATTCCATCTTGCTCCCGCCCAAACTCCTCCTGTATTCTTCAGCTTCTAGTGATCTTCAAAATCCACATGTAAAGGCAAAAACTAGATGACGCTTTCACAAATGGCTTGAAGCAAAGCAGCATTTACCATTACCTCCGTTTTCAGCTCCAAATGTCTCTTTTCAGCTGACAATCTCAGTCATTAGTAACAGGGGTCAAAAAACCAGAAACCTAAAAAGCAGCGGTAATAAAAACATAGCAAGCATCATGGAAGGGAGTGGAAGAGAACTTGAAGGAAGGAGGAACTTAGGAGGGAAGGACGACTACTGGGCCCACAGATGTTTGTCCAGCTTGCAAAGTCTCGTTGGAGAGTGTTCCCCACATCTTCTTTGTCGGTCCAATCTATGCACGTCCACATAGCTTTTGACTTGCCCCTGCCTGCAGACTCTTGGGTGTGCATAACCACCTTGTGGCCTTGCAAATTTTGAGATCAGACCCCAGCCCTTCACTTGCTGTCTCAGTGGCTACATTTTTGGGTGCATTGTGGAAACTTTGCAAAATGATTTGCTAATTGTATGCATATTTTTGCTGGCTATTATATTATGATGTGAATCCTAGCTCTCATACTCTTTTTGTGGATGTGTACTGTGTCGTTGTATGTTACATGTACAGTTTTATGAATTGTATTATGTTTTTATATATGTGTATTTGTTCTTTTATGGCCCTAGTGGCCGAAATAAAGCTATTTTAAAATGAAATGAGGGGCATGTGCCTGCGGTAGGTCTGGTACTGGTGACATAAACATGGACCAAATACGTTGCCACAGCAGATAAGAACTTTTGGGCCTACATGGGCCTTTCCAGTCTACTACAGATTCTGTGCACTGCCGTAACAGAGACCATACTAGGTCTATTACTCTACAACTGCACCATTATGGAAACTCAGCCATTCATATTTTTGGTAGGATTACCAATGTAGGGGCCATGTCATGGGGAACTTTTTGTTCTTGCTTATTAAATTCTATTAACATTTTTGGTAGGATCACCTGTGTAGATGCCATGTAATGGGTAACTTCCCCAACCATTGATGGCTTTTCAGTTACCTGAATACTTTAAGCCTGAGCTTTCCTCTGACCAGTACCAGGATAGGCTTTAAAATCTCAGCATGCAAAGGCGTGCTAACCAAAATGCCAGGACTTGCAGAGTGTCACATGCAAGTGGGAATTGGGAAGAGGATGTGGTCTCACGGCTAGACTGCCGACTTTGGAACTGGGAAAACAAGGTTTGAGCCTCGGGTCTACTCCACATCTGTGATTCTGGGCAAATCACTTAATCTCCCCGTGCCTACAAAAAAAAATGAATGTGTCCTTGTGTAACGTAACTGATGCTCATGTAAAGTGCTCTAATACCTTCAGGTCGATTTCACGGAATATAAATCGGCAAAAAATAAAAATAAATGGTGGCGCTGTTGTGTTGTTAAATAATTCAACTGAGTAGCAGAGCTTATTCTGTAAAGCATGTTGTCAAGTAGCTTTAGGCTTGAGTGGACACCAGTATTGCTCTCCAAGAATCAAACATGTTGCTGAGACACTAGCACGTACCAAAGTTGTCCCTTCACATGTTGTTTTAATTAAGTATATGTTTGTTGATTGGTTAGGAGTGTGCTGGTTTTACAACCCTCAGGAGCAAGATAGTAACCTTCCCATCAGGACATAGAAAGTAGTTATACCTAGCTGGGAACCTGGGGCTTGATTCTCATGATACCTTTATCACTTGTCTAATATGTGTATCAATTTTGTTTTGTGATGGTTTCTACTCAACCCATTTAACAAGCTGATTTGACAGCAAGATCCAATATTATGTCCACTACATAGTGAATTGCTTCACTTGGTGTGCTAGGTTATGCTGTACATGCACTAATGAAATCTTTTTCTGGGAGGGCAGCAATCCCAATTTAATGCTGTTTAGCCTTCATTAATTTTTCCACTTGAGCCTTTATACCAAGTAGACTTTCAATATTTGAGGTCTGCCTTCTAACCACAAAAGGCAGGAACTGATTCTACTACATTTAAAATAATGGCATCTCCCTTCTGGAGGTCACAAATAGTGCACTCATTTGAGCAACATGCGCAGTAGAATCTTCAGAGATTTAGTAGTGGACTGCCTAATTCTAAATTCTGGATCCCTCAAATATGCCTTGTACTGCTGCACATGCAGCAGATTAATGTTATTTCTGACATTCACTAGTTGTGTAGAACCATCTGTATTGACTACTGTATGTTAAGATCAAATGTGCGTGTATGGGGTGTATTCTGGGAAGTCTTGGATTTTTTAACATGGAACATACTCAAACTGTATGTCAGCTGTCTAATGAGTCTCCTCCCAATGAAACCACAGACGGTGCAGAATTCTGATTTTGTTGATTCTAGCTTTTCATATAAATTTCCAAATTGGGGGTTGGCGAGACAATAATAATGTTGTTGTCTTGGGCAGTAGATCTTTATTGATAATGGTTTGCACCACTGCCATGAGAATCATTTCTACTGATACAAGAACTTTTCTAAGTTGAGTAGGGGTGAAGCTTGTATGTTAAGACAGTTGTTTGCTACCCATTGTGTAGAATGTATGTAAACCTTTATGTTCTGCATACTACTAATTAAACTGTTAACTCTTAAAATGCTGGTATGTAGTTTTTATCATGATAGTTTGGAGGTCTTCTGACCATGGTTTGTCTTAAAGTGTGGGTGATATTAACCGATGCAGAGGTTTGACCATTTTCATCATAATATGATAAAAAGGTGCTATCAAAGCATGCTATTTCTGCCATTCCAAGTACTAACACTGCTTTCAATTATTATTTCTGATAGTGGTGTTTTGCTATTTCTTTAATTGTTTAATTATTATTTTATACTACCTGTTAGTATTTGCACAATGCAATCTTGCCAATAGAATATAGGTGGAGGAACTTATGATTTGAAATGAGACCGTCTCTCTTCAGCCGCCACGTCAGGGGTAGCCCTTTTCCTTCTCTCGACAATTTGTAACCAACAAAAGTGACACATACTAAGGCAACGTTAGACTTCCTAAAGTTTATTTTAAATCCTGATTCAATAAAAAGATGGTTACAACATTTTCTACACATTTTAAATGGTCATGTAATTGATTGTCTTAGAGCCTGATTTATAGGGCAGCGGAAAAAGTACTCCATCACAACCTCAACAAACTACCCTTTCCACGGCACTGATGGTCCACCCACCTCATTTAGAGTTGCATAGATTTTCAGTATGTCAGCGTGGAGACTACTTCATCTTCACTGCTGACATACACCTCCGATGGCCACGCCAGTTTTTGTCAATGCATTGAAAGTGTGCCATATAACTCCGTCAACATGACAAAGCTCTACAGCACACTCTTAAATTCTTTTTTATTTTCAAAAGGAAAATCCCAAAGTGGGATTTTCTTTTTGAAGAAAAAAAAACAAACAATGACCCCCTTGCCATGGGAATTTCCTCCCATCAATTGGGGGTAATTGAAATGTTTTTCATTTACTGCAATGTTTGAATAGTGGTTAGCGAAAGTACACGTCTGGGGGTCACGTATGGATGGGATGGGTCCAGAGCCGATAAACTGTTCCTGGGTATGGCTATGATGGTGCTCAAAAGGGATATCGCTGCCACCTGGAAAACCCAACCCCACCTAGTATAACCAAATGGTGCAGGGGGGTGGACTGGTTTGCAACACAGGAAAACCCTCTTTACGAAGCCAGAGGGTGTCCGGCCAAACACCGCAAGATTTGGGGCAAATTGTCGGGTCAGATAGTTCAACTGCTGCACGTTCCTTTTTAACTTTTTAACATTGTCAGAGCACTTTCGCTCTTTTAACAATTCTGACTGTACTGTACTGTGTTTTTGTCAATTTTATCTTCCCCACTCCCCCTCATGCCCGCACTGCTCGCACTTTAAATTGAGACTCACAAGACTCGCCATTTGGGTGATTTTCGCGCCGCTCTGCTCCCGACCGCCATCTTGAATGTGTGTTTCTGACGCTCCCAAGACGCCTCTGGGGTTAGCGTTCTAGTCCCGACGCAGGTCCTCTGGTAAACTCTATTTAGGGGACCAGTTAATTGCGTGGGGAGAACAGATAGGACTATTACGCTACCGCTGCTGATCTAGTTCAACTACTGCACGTTCCTTTTTAACTTTTTAACATTGTCAGAGAACTTTTGCTCTTTTAACAATTCTGACTGTACTGTACTGTGTTTTTGTCAATTTTATCTTCCCCACTCCCCCTCATGCCCGCACTGCTCGCACTTTAAATTGAGACTCACAAGACTCACCATTTGGGTGATTTTCGCGCCGCTCTGCTCCCGACCGCCATCTTGAATGTGTGTTTCTGACGCTCCCAAGACGCCTCTGGGGTTAGCGTTCTAGTCCCGACGCAGGTCCTCTGCCACACACTATTTAGGGGAATAGCATGCGAGCGCGCAGCGCACGCGCGCAGCGTCGTGCCGGAGGAGCGCCAGAGAAAAGCCCGTCTGCACCCGTCCGCGCCAGAACGGGCCCAGGGGCCAGGTCCCTTCGTCCGCCTCTTCTGTATACAATGGATACTCTCCGGGCTTTACGGCCAGGTATTATGGGGCTAGACACTGTTACATCAGCTAAGTTGCAGGAAGAATCTTTATTCCAGGGACCAGGTGAACTTTCACGATCCTTGTGCCCGCCACACCCACCGAAGCTTCCTGGGCTAACAATTGCTACGCTCAATACGCGCTCTTTACAAAAACACCACTTAGAGGTCTTCACACTCCTTGCTGCTGGCGAGATTGATATCCTTGCCCTTACAGAGACCTGGTTAGGTCCTTCATCTACGCCAGATTTACTGGCGGCACTTCCTCCGGACTATGATGCGTTATGGTATAATCGCCCTAATAATTGTAGAGGGGGGGTGTTGCCTTTCTGTTTAAAAAAAGTCTCAAGGTAACACAAGTGGTAACACAAGTGGTGGCTGAAAACTGTGACTGTGCAGAACTCCTAGGGATAAAAATCTCACTCAAAACCTCCTGCATCTTGCTGCTGGCTGTGTATCGCCCACCCCAGAGCTCGCCAGATTTTAATGATACTTTTCTCGAGCTCTTGGTTAACTTGTCCTCTAGATACAAATTCCTTATGGTGGTAGGGGACTTCAATTACCACTGGGATAAGACACCTAGAGACCCCATAGTTGGAAATAATCTTTCCTCACTCAACCTACAGCAATTAGTAGTAGGACCCACACACGAGAAGGGCCATACACTTGATTTAGTTTGGTTCTGTATACCCCAGACAGAAATACTTGAAGTCAGTCCCTGTATATGGTGAGACCACTTCTTGAGCAAGTGCTGGGTCCCAGGAGATCCCCCACCCGCAGGGTTGAGTCAACTGTGGAGGAAGGTCCGATCGTGGAAAAAGATTGAGGCAGATTCCTTACTTGCCACGTTGCTTTCCACCTCACCTCCTATGGTGAGGGAATCAAATCTGGATTCTGATACCACAGCCCTTATGGCCTGGATCCGTGCCGCTATGGACAAATTGGCTCCCGAACGGCTAGAAAAGATCAGAGCCAAAGGAAAGGGAGCACTGTGGTTTGATGCTTCACTTAGAGAACAAAAACAAGTTCTTCGCAAGGTGGAAAGAAGATGGAGACTTAACTACAGCCTTGCGGAGGCAGAAAATTATAAAAAGTCCCTCTCAAAATACAAGGCGGAGATTCTGGTGAGGAAGTCAGCCTTTTATGAAAACAGGATCAGAGTAGCCACGAATAAACAAAGAGAGACCTTTGCCATCTTACGGGAACTAACGCAGCTGGATGGGAGGATTCCTGCTAGCAACCAGCCTGACTGCGACGCCTTCCAAAGGTTCTTTCTTCAGAAAGTACAGGACATCACAGCGATCTCAGCTGATCCTACGTTGTCTTCCTGCTTGGCTAGTCACGAGTTGTCAGGGACATTGAGCGATTTCCCTTGTATCAACTTGGAGAGCCTGGCCGTGCTTGTTGGTCAAGTTAAGTCGGGGTCCAGCACGGACCCATGCCCCCCAAGGTTCTTCCAAATGGCCCTGCCGGCTATTCAAACTCAGTTGCTGAGTCTTTTGAATGAGTCGCTAAAGGTGGGTTATCTCCCAGCCCAGCTGAAGGAAGCCAGGGTCTCTCCACTATTAAAGAAAGCAGGTACAGACACCAAGGCCTTAAAGAACTATCGGCCTATCTCACAACTGCCATTCCTGGTAAAAATCCTGGAAAAGCATGTTTTGAACACTCTGGCTAGCTACCTGGAAGAACATGGCTTACTCCACCCCAGGCAGGCGGGCTTTCGACCCCAACATAGCACTGAGCTAGTAATGGCCGCCGTCACGGATGAGCTGAGACTCAGGGCGGACAATAAACAGCCTTGCGCCCTGATTCTCTTAGACTTGTCAGCGGCCTTCGATACGGTCAGCCATACCATCTTGCTAGACCGTATCGCAAGGCTGGGTATCACAGGACAAGTGCTTAAGTGGCTTGAGTCCTTTTTGATGGGTCGCACCCAGAGAGTGCAATTGGGGGACCAGCTATCCGAGGCAAGTACTGTGACCTGGGGTGTGCCTCAAGGGTCCGCTCTTTCGCCTCTACTTTTTAATATCTATTTACAACCCTTGGTGGAGGAGCTAATGCATAGGAACTGTCAAATTTTCAACTATGCCGATGATACCCAGCTTTTGGTCCAGTTGGAAGACTCAATGGAAGCACAGGATTCGATAAGGAACCTGCTTCGATTCACTGTAAACTGGATGACCAACAACCTTCTGAAAGTAAATGCCGATAAGACAGAGGTTCTGGTCATCACAAATCAAGCTAACCCCTGGTGTGACCTGTTTTGGCCCCCAGAACTCGGTACAACTCCCATTCCGGGCAGGGTGGTGAAAAGTTTAGGACTAAAGATCGATGCAGACCTCTCTATGGCCCCCCAAGTCTCGGCAGTGGAGGGGTCGTGCACGGGGGTGCTGAGGCAACTGCGCAAGCTAGTTCCTATTCTTTCAGCCCTCACCCTGCAGTCCATTGTGTCCGCCACAGTTATCTCAAGGCTAGACTATGGTAATGCCTTGTATCTTGGCTTGCCACAGAGGTTGCTGAGGAAACTACAGGTAGTGCAGAATGACGCTGCTAGGCTGATCTATTCCTTACCTCGGAACTCGCACGCCACCCCTCTCCTTCGGAAGTTCCTGGCTACCTGTCAAATCCCAAGGCACTCTTTGGCAAAGCTCCAGACTACATTAAGCAGCGTCTGAGGAAGTACACTCCAGGCAGAACCCTGCGCTCGGGTACGGCCTCCAACCTCTGTCAACCTCGATTTAAGCTAAAATCAAAAGGGGGCAGAGCTTTATCTGCACTCCTCCCGCAACTGTGGAATGAGTTACCAGCCAGCCTGAAGGCAGACCCGCAGCTACTGTCCTTCAGGAAGAACTTGAAAACTCATTTGTTTAAAAAGATAATATCTTCATCCCAACTAGGACGGCTGGCGGAGTGATTTAGATGCAGTTGGTTATGTTCTCTCTGTGTAAGCGCTTAGAGACCGATGGTGATAGGCGCTCTACAAATTGACTCTAACATAACATAACATAGCATAAACATATTTCTCGCCTCATTTGCCCTAATTGTTCTGTATATGACCTCGTGGGACTATGGATTGCAGTGTATGCTGAACATCTGTGGACATAACAGTTGTTACTGTTTATTGACATTGCAAATGTGCTGTACTGTTTTCGTTCGTTCACCAAAATCAATAAAATTGAGTAAAAAAACAAACAAAAAAACTTGCCATTTGTTTGTCCACTCTAAATAGAGTGGGTGGACAAAAAGCAAAGCATGTGCCTCAGTGTTAGTGATAGTTAGAGGCACATTCCATTTTACAACATATGACACCGATATTGTCTAGGGCACAAATTGTGAAAAGACATGAAGGCATCTGTTATGATCATGGGAACATTAATCAGTGTGAGAGAGGTATTGAAAAAGAGAGAAAAGAAACAAATATATATATACCTATATATATCACAAAACACAGGTTGCCCCAGTGAGGATGTCACACTCAAAGGGGTATGCACACACAGCCACCGGCAGCAAGAATATCAGTCAGCCTTCAGTGTCCCATTAGTGCGACTGCCAAACGCGTTTCGAGCATGTAATGCTCTTGATCACTGGCTCTGCTCATCAACATCGGGACAGCAGATTGATGCGGAAACAGCTTTATTTAAATCAAAAGTCCCGCCCTTGTGGGCGTCAGCGTAACATGGCCTTATGGTCTCTGTAGTTAAAGCCCATTGTTGCTTGGACTTAATTCCATTCATGTCCGATTGGATATCGCTGCCCCGTTGAGAAGTTCACTAAAATGTCTTACCCCAGTGGGCATGGAACAAATGAAGAACTGCTTCCCTTCTCGCCAATATATTCCCGGCAGTTAGTTCCCCTTCGTTCCTGTCGGCGCTCATAATAGCTGAACACCGTGGATCCGCCAAGCAGCAGCGGGACCTCCTCGCGGCCAGGCTAGACGCTAAACATCACAAAACACAGGTTGCCCCAGTGAGGAAGTCACACTCAAAGGGGTATGCACACACAGCCACCGGCAGCAAGAATATCAGTCAGCCTTCAGTGTCCCATTAGTGTGACTGCCAAACGCGTTTCGAGCATGTAATGCTCTTGATCACTGGCTCTGCTCAACAATATCGGGACAGCAGATTGATGCGGAAACAGCTTTATTTAAATCAAAAGTCCCGCCCTTGTGGGCGTCAGCGTAACATGGCCTTATGGTCTCTGTAGTTAAAGCCCATTGTTGCTTGGACTTAATTCCATTCATGTCCGATTGGATATCGCTGCCCCGTTGAGAAGTTCACTAAAATATCTTACCCCAGTGGGCATGGAACAAATGAAGAACTGCTTCCCTTCTCGCCAATATATTCCCGGCAGTTAGGTCCCCTTTGTTCCTGTCGGCGCTCATAATAGCTGAACGCCGTGGATTCGCCAAGCAGCAGCGGGACCTCCTCGCGGCCAGGCTAGCCGCTAAACATCACAAAACACAGGTTGCCCCAGTGAGGAAGTCACACTCAAAGGGGTATGCACACACAGCCACTGGCAGCAAGAATATCAGTCAGCCTTCAGTGCCCCATTAGTGTGACTGCCAAACGCGTTTCGAGCATGTAATGCTCTTGATCACTGGCTCTGCTCAACAACATCGGGACAGCAGATTGATGCGGAAACAGCTTTATTTAAATCAAAAGTTCCGCCCTTGTGGGCGTCAGCGTAACATGGCCTTATGGTCTCTGTAGTTAAACCCCATTGTTGCTTGGACTTAATTCCATTCATGTCCGATTGGATATCGCTGCACCGTTGAGAAGTTCACTAAAATGTCTTACCCCAGTGGGCATGGAACAAATGAAGAACTGCTTCCCTTCTCGCCAATATATTCCCGGCAGTTAGGTCCCCTTCGTTCCTGTCTGTATATCAGTGATGTCATTTGAGATGTCATCAGTGATGTCATGAGTGATGTCACTGACCATGTCATGAGTGATGTAATATGTGACGTCATCAGCAGTGCATTGCGGGCGCGAGAGTTATAGTTAGCTGAACTAACTATAACAGGGGAATTTCAATGGTTTTGTACGAGTGACAAGTCCAGTTAACTATAACGCCCCTGAAACCTATGGTTTTTTCAGTGAATTTCTAAGGTTTTTTAAATGCTCATTCCTAACTATAACGTGCCTGAAACCTATGGTTTTTTCAGTGAATTTCAAAGGTTTTTTAAATTCTAATTCCTAAATATGCCTGCAGAGATAGGACATGTGAAGAAAGAAGAAAAAACGAACAGAAAGAAAAAAAAGAAATGCAGAAAGAAGCAACAGAAGTCCTCAAAGACGAAGAAAAGTGCAGGAAGAAGGATAACGTGCAGAAAGAACAAATAGAAGAGCAGAAAGAAGCCTTGTTGCAAAATCATCCTGTACCCTCAACTTTTTCAGACGGATACTGGTGGTAACTGAGTCTGACTAACCCGTCCTAGAGCCAGTGCTATTTTAAAAGACACTCAGGATACAGTGAAAACACCTACATACACTAGGGAACACTATGCGTTGGGGTCCCGCTGTGATCAGCATGACCTACTCTGTAAGCCCCTTGTATATAATAGGGCAGGGGATTAAAACTACCTCTTAAAATGCACAACAGGGCGTGTTTGCACACATCACCTCAGGCCCGTCCCCTCACTTCCCCACTGTGTAAACACGCCCTGTGGCTGTTTTTAGTTGGGAGATTAAGTTCATTTGAATCCTGAGGGTCCCTAGGGACCAACTAGCCCACTAGGTACCTCCAGTAAGCGCCACAGAGCTGCGTTGCAGAGAGGTGTAAAAAGTGGCACAGCCTGGACCACCTCTCTGCAACGCAGCTCAGTGGCACCTACTGGAAGCACCCGGTGGGCTAGTTAGCCCCCGGGGGCCCTCAGGATTGAAGGGGAATTATTTCCCCAACTTAAAACGCGCCATAGGGCGTGTTTGCACACGTCACCTCAGGCCCCGTCCCCTCCCTTTCCCACTGTGTAAACACGCCCTGTGGCTGTTTTTTAATTTGGGAGATTAAGTCCCCTTGAATCCTGAGGATCCCCAGGGGCAAAATAGCCCACTAGGTACGTCCAGTAAGCCCCATTGCAGAGAGGTGTAAAAAGGGGCACGGCCTGCACCACCTCTCTGCAACGCAGAGCAGTGGCGCTTACTGGAAGCACCTGGTGGGCTAGTTGGCCCCCAGGGTCCCTCAGGATTGAAAAGGAATAATTTCCCCAACTTAACACGCGCCACAGGGCGTGTTTGCACACGTCACCTCAGGCCCCGTCCCCTCCCTTCACCACTGTGTAAACGCGCCCTGTGGCCGTTCTAAGTTGAGAGATTAAGTCCCCTTGAATCCTAAGGGTCCCTAGGGTCAAACTAGCCCACTAGGTACCTCCAGTAAGCACCACAGAGCTGAGGTGCATAGAGGTGTAAAAAGGGGCGTGGCCTCAGAACACCTGTCTGCAACGCAGCTCCCTGGCGCATACTGGAGATACCTGTTGGGCTAGTTGGCCCTCAGGGACCCTCAGTATTGAAGGGGAATTAATTCCCCAACTTACAACTGGCCAGGGGGTGCGTTTGCAGAGTGCTGCAAGGAGGGGGCGTGGCCTCCGGCGCAATGCCGGTCTTTCATTTATTTAATTTTTTAAAGAAGGAGGGCTGTGTGGCCCCCCTTCTTTTTCTAATTTACTGGCCCTGGGGACCCCATCCCCCAGGGCCTGCACCCTAATTTTTTTTGTTGAAAAAAAATTAATTTGGCCCTCCCAAGGCCTTAATCGGTCCCCATCCCCCGGGGCCGGCCTTTGTTTTTTATTATTTTTAAAAAATATATATATTTATAGAAAAACCTAGGACATGCTGGACAAACCGTATGTACCTATCACCATGACGATTTGCGTGATATAATTAAAAGGCGACTATGCATAGAATGAATCCACATGGAATGTATTTACACCGCTAGTGAGGCTCTGGCGTGTCTGACGCCCTACCGTGCCTAATCCCGGCGCCCCCGCCGGTGGGTACTCTCCAAGTAGACACCCTTGTCGTTTATTTATTCAAACATGGGTAGCTATTGACAGGCACATTTAATATACATGCACACCAAGCCATTCAAAGGGGATTCGACAAAAATTCGACCAAACTATGCAAGAAACCCCCCTCACTTTAAGAAAACACACATCCACCGCCAGATGTGTAATACTTTTTATTTTACTCTCTGGAAAGGAGACGAACCTCACTTGAAAGTCACAGCGTGCTCCTGGCTGAGCCCAATGCTGTGTTACACCCACCAGTGCCCGCCGAGTGCCTCACACCTCTGTGTTGTATTCCACCAGCTAGTGCGTATGCTATGACACTCTCTAGCCCATGTGCACTGTAACACCACCCCGTGAATATGTCATGCCACACTTGCCTTCGCACGGGTTATATTGCCCCATCTAACGTGCTTTCCTCGATGCCTATGTTATAACGCACAGCGCTATGCCATACATATTACAATCTGGGATCCATATCTTTGTCACAGTGCATATGCAACGTTACACTCCCCAGCACTTATTTTATATTACAACTTTAGAGACTAGTTAGGTTATACAACACTGCCCTGTGCATATTACACTCCAAGGCGCATATCGCACAGCACGCGCTAGTGCCTGTGCTATCTCACGCTCTCCAATGAATCTGTCATTGCGCATAATGTATTGCATATTATATTTCACGCCCCGGTTCATCTTATATCACACTTTTTGGTGCATAGTTTATACCATTTTATATCTAGTTTTCATTTTCAATCGTGCTCTCAGGACTATGTTCTATATAACACTGCGTCCACCTACCCTTTTCACAGGCATTACATTTTGCGATGGGGGTGGAGGGTCAGGGGGTGTTTCTGCCAAGTGAGCCCGGAGTCACAGTCACAAACGTCCTCTTCTTCCTGAATAAAAGTGAGATTATGCTGCATACTTGTTCATATTTTAAGTAGTTCGCACAGACACACATTTTAAAAACAATAAAGTTCCTAATACCCACCTTCTCTGAACAGTTAGCTTGCTGCCCCATTCACCTCCTCCCTATCCTCTGTTGTCTGAATCCATGGACTAGCCTCCTCCCTCCTGCCATGCATGGTCTGATGGGCTGCCACTAGCCTCCATTTAGCATGATGTACCAGTCCACTCCTCCTGCCCTCCATTGCCCAATTCTATGGCCCATCATTGACTTCCTGCTTAGCCTCTGTGCTTAGCTTGCTGCCCCTATTCTCCTTCCCCCTGCCCTCCGATGTCTTTTGCATGCCCCTGCTCCATCCTTTTTTGCCCACCATGTTCCATGGACCTGCCACTCCTATCTACTCTGAGTGTTCTGTTGAGCTGTCACTCCACTCCCACCTGCCTTGCGTTGGCAGATGACTGTAACCTGTCCCTGCCACCTCCACCCTGCCTGTCCACATGCCATGCCCCTATCCCCTTCCTCCTGTCCTCCATGGTCCATTTTACTGCCACACCCTTCTGCCCTCCCTGGTCTGTTGTGCTGCAACTGCTCCTCCTGCCTGCCCCATGCGGTCTGTTGTGAGGCCCCTTCCCCTAACCCTCTTGTCTGTGCCCAGGTCCTGACCCTCCCTTCTATCCTCCATGGTCCTTTGTGCATGCCCCTGCACCCTCCTTCTTGCCCATCATAGCCATTGTTCTGCCACTAACCCTCCTGCTTGCCATGCATGGTCTTCTGTGCTGCCATGGCCCCTCCCACCTTCCCTGTGTGGTCAGCTAGCTGCCCCTGACCCCCTCCCACCTTCCCTCCATGGTCTGTGTGTATGCCATCATAGTCTCATTGTTGCTCTCCATGGTGTGTCTTGTTTCTAGTGCCATCCTTCCTGACCTCCATGGTCATCCTGCTGCTCCTGCCCTGCCCCCTTGCCCCCAGCCCTCTGTTTCCCTGTGCAGACCCCTATTCCCTCCCTCCTGGCTTGTCTGTTCCATTGTAATGCCCCTGATCCGTCCCTCCTGCCCTTTATGGTCTGTTATGCTGCAGCTTTCTCTCCTGTCTGTCCATTATGGTCAGCTAGCTACCATGGCCTCTTTCCCCTCTGTTCTCTGTTGTCCATGTGTATGGTCCTGTCCCCTCCCTATTGCTTTCTATGGATTGTTGTGCTGCACTCCCGTCCCAAATGTGCTGTGTTGGGTATTGTGCTGCTGCAAACCCTGATGCCTGCCGTGTAGGGTCAGTTTGGTGCACCACTCCATGTCCCTCCTGTCCTCTGTTATCCAAGTCCATGTCCCTACCCCAATTCCTCCTGCCTACCATGATCCATTGTACCATACTTGCGAACATTTTGAACTTGGTAAGAGGGAGATTTTGAAAAAAAACTGGGGTATTGATTTTCCCCTTTGAGTTACATTGAAAAAGAGGAGATTGTAGATAGGAGACAGATCAAATAAAGCCCATTTGAGCTTCAAAACATTGGACGTTTCCTGGCTGATACGGGTCTGTTGGCATGTATGGTTGTACTACCACTACCTCTTCCTTCTGCCCACAATGGTCTATTATATTGCCACCGCCTTCTTGCCAGTCCTATATTGTAGTTTGTTGCCCCTGCCCCCCTTTCCACTGCCCTCCATAGTCTGTTGTGCTGCCACTGCCCTTCCTGCCTGCCCAGTGTGGTCAAATTGTTGCATCTGCACTCTCCTACCTGCCTTCAATTTTCAGAGTCCGTGCCCCTGGCCTCTGCCTCTCAACAGTATCCCAATGAACAACTAGATTGCTAACATTCTATATTTATTACAAAAGTGTGGAACGCCTGACGTCATCTTGATGTAATCAAAACTGTAATACCTAGAGTATTTCCTTTAGAAATTACATATATGAGAGGGTCTTATTTGCATCAAAATTATGGTTAGTGCTCTAAAAAACGAAAATGAGGACATATTTTCTGAGTTTTCTAATAGCGACAAAGAACTTTTAAATTATTTGTAATCTTTATGTTTTTTTATTCAGTTGACCACTTGATTAAAAGTTGCACCTAGGGGAGAGGATGTGGTGTTACTTCCAGAGCTGCAGACTTTGCAACTGGGGAACCAGGTTGGAGTTTCTGCTTCAGCTCAACATTCTGTGATTCTGGTCAAATCACTTAATCTCCCCATGTCTACAACCAAAATGAATTTGATCTTGTGTGATGTAACCAATGCTCATGTAAAGCACTCCAGTACCTGACAAGTCTGCACTATATAAAACTGCAAATACACAAAAAATAAGTGTTTTGCACACTTCTGTCATTGGGCTACATGTGGGCTATATCTGGGTGACATTTGGGCTACATTTGGGCTCTTTTGTCTCTGGTGGCCATCTTGGGAGATTTATTTGTTATGAAGTTTCCTAATTTCCTCATTTACTGCAGTCTCCTCAGTGGGAATACTTTCAGTTTTTTATTTTGGTTCCATCAAGAAGGCATTCAGATGTGTCACATATTTGCCATAAATTCTGAATGTTAGCACTCTAGTTGCTCACTAGATCACTGTAGTAAAACTACTGCTCACCAGGGAAGTCTGCTGCTGGTATTCAAAGTGCATGTTTCAGTCTGCATGTCAGAATTTTTTTATGAAATAGAAGAGGATTTGAGAAGTCAAAATGTGCCCTAATTTTTCTTTCTGCAGAACTAATCATAATTTCTATGGCAAAATGAACCCCCTCATTTTGTTCCTTTGTAAATTAAATGTTTTTAAGTGTTACCACTTTATTCCATTCAAGATGGCTTCAGGTGTGCCATACTTCTGTCATAAGTAAGACTGTTAGTGCTCTAGTTGTTTGTTAAAACACTCTGGTACATTCTGTCATTGGGCTATACTTGGGCTACATCTGGGTGATATTTGGGCTCTTTTGTCTCTGGTGGCCATCTTGGGAGATTTATTTGTTATGAAGTTTCCTAATTTCCTCATTTACTGCAGTCTCCTCAGTGAGAATACTTTCAGTTTTTTATTTTGGTTCCATCAAGAAGGCATTCAGATGTGTCACACATTTGCCATAAATTCTGAATGTTAGCACTCTAGTTGCTCATTAGATCACTGTAGTAAAGCTACTGCATACCAGGGGAGTCTGCTGCTGGTATTCAAAGTGCATGTTTCAGTCTGCATGTCAGAATTTTTTTATGAAATAGAAGAGGATTTGAGAAGTCAAAATGTGCCCAAATTTTTCTTTCTGCAGCACTAATCATAATTTCTATGGCAAAATGAACCCCCTCATTTTGTTCCTTTTTAAATTCAATGTTTTAAGTGTTACCACTTTATTCCAATCAAGATGGCTTCAGGTGTGCCATACTTTTGTCATAAGTAAGACTGTTAGCGCTCTAGTTGTTCGTTAAAACACTCTGGGACATTCTGTCATTGGGCTATACTTGACTACATCTGGGTGATATTTGGGCTACATTTGGGCTCTTTTGTCTCTGATGGCCATCTTGGGAGATTTATTTGTTATGAAGTTTCCTAATTTCCTCATTTACTGCAGTCTCCTCAGTAGTAAATACTTTCAGTCTTTTACTTTGGTTCCATCAAGAAGGCATTCAGATGTGTCACACATTTGCCATAAATTCTGAATGTTAGCACTCTAGTTGCTCATTAGATCACTTTAGTAAAGCTACTGCATACCAGGGAAGTCTGCTGCTGGTATTCAAACTACATGTTTCAGTCGGCATGTCAGAATTTGTTTATGAAATAGAAGAGGATTTGAGAAGTCAAAACGTGCCCTATTTTTTCTTTCTGCAGCACTAATCATAATTTCTACGGCAAAATGAACTCCCTCATTTTGTTCCTTTTTAAATTCAATGTTTTAAGTGTTACCACTTTATTCCAATCAAGATGGCTTCAGGTGTGCCATACTTTTGTCATAAGTAAGACTGTTAGCGCTCTAGTTGTTCGTTAGAACACTCTGGGACATTCTGTCATTGGGCTATACTTGGGCTACATCTGGGTGATATTTGGGCTACATTTGGGCTCTTTTGTCTCTGGTGGCCATTTTGGGAGACTTATTTGTTATGATGTTTCCTAATTTCCTCATTTACTACAGTCTCCTCAGTAGGAAATACTTTCAGTTTTTTACTTTGATTCCATCAAGAAGGCATTCAGATGTGTCACACATTTGCCATAAATTCAGAATGTTAGCACTCTAGTTGCTTATTAGATCACTGTAGTAAAGCTACTGCTCACCAAGGAAGTCTGCTGCTGGTATTGAAAGTGCATGTTTCAGTCTACATGTCAGACTTTTTAATGAAATAGAAGAGGATTTGAGAAGTCACTCAAAATGTGCCCTAATTTTTCTTTCTGCAGCACTAATCATACTTTCTATGGCAAAATGAACCCCCTCATTTTATTCCTTTTTAAAATAAATATTTTAAGAGTTACCACTTTATTCCAACCAAGATGACTTCAGGTGTGCCATACGTTTGTCATAAGTAGGACTGTTAGCGGTCTAGTTGTTCTTTAGAACACTCTGGGAAGCTGCAGTAGAACACAAAGGAATCAACTGACAGTCTCTGCCCTTGTTGGATGTACATGTGTTACTGAGAATGTCAGACTTCATTTTCACATGACTGAGAAAGATAATGTGAATTTACAGAAAATATGCTCTCAGTTTAGCTTATAGATCACCTTCCAAACCTCTGTGGGAAAAGCATGAGAAAATAGTTTTCTCTCAAACATGATTCATGACATCACAGCAGAAGGCTTTTTCACATGGTACAATCACCTTAGAGCACACCACAATTCCTAAAATGAATATGGTACCATCAAAAAATGATTTATAATGTAACTAAAGTCTTAAAACCTTCTATTAACTGCAATGCTTTTTAATGAGGTGCTATCATGTATATTGGTCCCAAGATGGCGGCCAACACTTCTTGGATGAAGTGCTGACAGCCAATCAGATCTCACGATGAGATGTGTGGTTAGGCTCCGCCCAGATATATATGTGATTTTACTTTTGATTGTCTCAGGAACTACTGAACAGATTTACACCATTTAAGCAAAAGGCATGAGTCTGAACTGAGGACTATCCCTTTGCCAAATTTGGTGTAATTCCGTTCAGCACTTTGGGCTGTAGCTGCGTCAACAGGTCCTATGGGAAAATGCATGGGGAAAACGCGTTTTGGGATCCCTCTTGTTTCTCGGTCCCCGCTTGACGAATTACCATGAAATTTTCAGGATAGGAGCGGACCGGAGCTGGCCAAAAGTTTGGAAAATTTCGCGAAGATTCATCAATCGACGCCAACGTTATTCCAAATAGAATGTTGCAGATTTCCTATGGAAAATAGGTCCTAACTATAACTACCTACTTGCGTCTGCCAGTAGGTAATATATATATATAAAATAAAATCCCTCTGTAATCCTATTACAGGAGACTCATATTTCCTCTCTTAAGATAGATCAGTTTTCAATGTTTAAGACATGGGCTTCGTTTCGGTGTTTCGCATCATGCAATAAATCTAAACGAGGGGTGGCAATATTTTTAAATAAGAACATACATGCGGAAATCATTCACTCAGAAGCTGGGGGCTTAGGGCGTTGGTGCTGGGTCTCTTGCAGAGTCAAAAATAGACAGAGACCTCTTACTTTTCTCAGTTGTTATGGCCCATTAAATGATGATTCTAATATTTTTGAAGAGATGTTCCAATCCCTATTGACGGTGTCAGGGGATATTGTGATGGCTGGCGACTTTAATGTCTTAATGGATCCCAAACTGGATTCATCGTCTCAACCAAAAAAACAACTTAAACCTAAAATCTTCCAGACCATCTCTAACTATAAAAGACTATTGGATCTCTCTGATCATTGGCGTCTAGACAATCCCTCTAAAAAAGAATATACTTGCTGGTCGAGTAGATTTAAGTCTTCATCCCGTATTGATTTTGATCTTGCCTCACGTAATCTCAGGTTAGGTTATTCTAATACGGTGCATAATGTATTTTCTGACCATGCTATGCTTATCAGGGAATTTATTTTAGGGGATACTAGAAGGTCTTCTAAAAGATGGGTCTTTAATAAATTATATCTTAACGATGAAATATGGGTCTCCGAATTTAAAGAGATGATTAGAGAATTCATAATTTGCAATACTGGCACCGCCCCTCTCAGTATTATTTGGGACGCCCTAAAGGCTTTTATTCGTGGAATTATAATTGGGAAAGATGCTGCCACATCCATCGCCGCTAGGGCTATAAAAAACTCTTTTGAACATCGTATACAGGTTCTCAGTGCTTTAAGACAACAAAATCCCTCTAGGAATATCAAAGATCAACTAGATGAAGTTAAACGTGAATTTAGTACTTATTTATTTGAGCAAGGAGAGGCGTTTTTTCGTAGTCAATACCAGAAAGTCTACGAAGAAAGTAATTTTACGGGTAGATTTCTGGCCTGGCAGGCCAAAGAACAAGCTGCCTCCAATTTAATTCGGGGTTTAATTTGTCCCGTCACTAATCAATATGTGACTGATTCGGATGGGATAGGTAAGATAATGCATTCTCACTACCAAAAAATATATAGCCATCAGCATGAAATAGATCAGCTAAAATTAAACGCTTTTCTGAGAAAGGATGTGATCCCTTCCCTTTCTGAATCGGAGCAATTAAATATGGTTAGTGAATTTTCCTTATTAGAGGTGCAATCGGTAGTGAAAGAACTTCCATCAGGGAAAGCTCCCGGCCCAGACGGATTACCCGCGGAATTTTTTAAAGTTTTTTTTCCTGCCTTCTCTGATATTTTTCTACAACTCCTCAATTCCATGCTTGCTGGAGCTTCTATCCCAGATTCGTTTCGCGAGGGCACTGTGGTCAGCTTTCTGAAGAAGGGGAAGGACGCTAAGGATCCTAATTCCTATCGCCCCATTACCCTGTTAAACTCGGACTATAAGATCGTTACTAAATTACTCGCTATTCGATTTAACCACATTGCCCTGGATTTGATTCATGAAGATCAAAATGGGTTTATCGCTGGCAGACAATTGATGACTAATACCCATTATCTTTCGGAAGCCCTGGATTACTTTCAGACACAGAGGATTCCAGCTTTAATTATGTTATTTGATGCGGAAAAAGCTTTTGATTTGGTGGTCTGGGAGACTCTTTTTATTATTTTGAAATACTTTCACATCCCATTAATTATTATTAATTGTATTCGTAATCTTTACACGGGTGCCAACGCAAATATTATCATTAATTCATTGACAGTAGGATCTGTGTCAGTTAACCGGGGTACACGCCAGGGTTGTCCTTTATCACCAATTCTTTTCGCTTTTTTTTATTGAACCTCTTGCAATTGGAATTTCGGCAATGTGTAGAGATTTCGCCTCCGATTCCATCAATGTCAAAAATAAAACTTTACGCTGATGATATTATGCTTTTCATTAAATCCGATTTGCAGTCACAAGTTCGTGTATTTCAGCTCTTTGAGGAATTTGAGACTTTCGGGGGTTATCGTATTAATAAAAAAAAGACAGAAATATTGGTCTGTGGCAATCATAAACCTGAATTATATCCGGATTTAAGGGGCTGCATTAATAATAAACCCAAAAGATATCTTGGGGTTTTCTTCACAGCCTCAGTTAAAGATCTCTACAGTCTTAATTTTGAACCCCTCCTTCAGAAAGTTGACTCAATGCTTACTCGCTGGAATAAATTACCACTATCAATTTTGGGCCGAGTCGCCTTGATTAAAATGTCAATTTTACCGTTGTTTAATTTTTTGTTTTCAACGATTCCCTGCTTTCTTCCGGGTAGTTTTTTTACTAAAATCAAATCTATATTTTTGCGTTTTTTGTGGGCACACAAAACGCCTCGTATTGCGCTGAACACTCTCTATGAGGACTTAGACAACGGAGGCCTCGCATTACCGAATATTAGAGATTATTATAATGCTTACTTTGCCAGTATTTAAATCTCCAATATCAAACTCTAACGTATTTATTAGTTTTTTCTTTGACTTAATTTTCTCGGAAAGTCAAATTTTCCCCCCCCTTCAAGTTCCTAAATCTCCCAAATTGGTCAGGTACAAAATAATTGCCTGGTTTTTTAGGAAGCGTACAGCTATGCTCAGAAGATATTCTCTTTCCCTGTTTAATTCTTCATCTTCATTGATTAATCTACTTTCATTTTATGGACAGGTGGTTGGTTCTGATTTAATGGGTCATTGGACAAATGCTGGATTTAGCAAAGTGGGTGATTTCCTGCAATATACAAGGTGGATAACTCCGCCGGAGATGCGATTACTAATACCAAGAAATTTTTTGTTAACCGAGTCTTACACTCACATTTATCAATCCCTTCAGCAACATGCCCCCACATCGTTTACTCAGATCTCTTCTTTAAACAATGATCTCTTTTTTAATATTAATTTGATAAGGAAACCCGGAGAGTGGAAGCGTTGCCTTGCTCAATCAAGACAAAGGGATCCGGGAGCCAAAGCTGTAAAAAAATGGTGGGAACAAGAAAACCATGTTTTGACATTGTCTACGTGGCGAACTATTAATAAGCTTAATTTTTCCACATTAAGGGGAGCTAACTGTCGCAGAATGTTATTTTTTGGAAAATGGCTTCGGTATCGTACTCCGGCGGCAATAGCTAAAATGTACAGTAATTATCTTCCGAATTGTTTTCGTTGCTTAAACTTCGCCCCGGCAAATTGGACTCATGTAATCGCTGATTGTTGCATGGTTAAAGCATTTTGGGATGACATCTTTGTTTTTCTAAGATTTAATTGTCATATTCAGATATCTCCAAATGTAAAACTGAGGCTCTATGGTTTCGATTCGTACCTTAATTTATCTGTATCATTTGCTAAATTAGTTTATATTTGTATGGCAGTTGCTAGATCGTTGTTACTTCAAAACTGGCGTACAAATCAAACTCCATCCATGCACGAATGGCTTTCCAAAATGCGAAGAGTAAAGATGAGTGAGCGAAGTTACGCTTTGAGGATTGGTGGGGGAAGGAAATTTGAAAAAACCTGGGGGACATTTTTTGATTAATTTGTACAAATATCTTGTCTGCCTGTTGAGTATGGGAAATTTGCAAATTAACTATTGGTCCATATCCGTTGTTGAAAGCGGGGTATGATCTATGAGAACGTTTTGGGCTCCATTTCTTCATTGTTTATATTTTGTATTTTGAATATGGATGACACCATTCAACTTCAATAAAAAAAAAAAAAAAAAAGCAGTGCATTGTGGGCACGCGAGTTATAGTTAGTTGAACTAACTATAACGGGGGAATTTCAATGGTTTTGTATGAGTGAAAAGTCCAGCTAACTATAACGCCCCTGTAACCTATGGTTTTTTCAGTGAATTTCTAAGGTTTTTTAAATGCTAATTCCTAACTATAGCGTGCCTGAAACCTATGGTTTTTTCAGTGAATTTCAAAGGTTTTTTAAATGCTAATTTCTAACTATGGCTACAGAGATAGGACATGTGAAGAAAGAAGAAAAAACGCACAGAAAGAAAAAAAAGAAATGCAGAAAGAAGCAACAGAAATCCTCAAAGACGAAGAAAAGTGCAGGAAGAAGGATAACGTGCAGAAAGAACAAACAGAAGAGCAGAAAGAAGCCTTGTTGCAAAATCATCCTGTACCCTCAACTTTTTCAGACGGATACTGGTGGTAACTGAGTCTGACTAACCAGTCCTAGAGCCAGTGCTATGTTAAAAGACACTCAGAATACAGTGAAAACACCTACATACACTAGGGAACACTATGCGTTGGGGTCCCCCTGTGATCAGCATGACTTCCTCTGTAAGCCCTTAGTATATAATAGGGCAGGGGATTAAAACTACCTCTTAAAACGTGCCACAGGGCGTGTTTGCACACGTCACCTCAGGCCCCATCCCTCACTTCCCCACTGTGTAAACACGCCCTGTGGCCGTTTTAAGTTGGGAGATTAAGTCCCCTTGAATCCTGAGGGTCCCTAGGGTCCAACTAGACCACTAGGTACCTCCAGTAAGCGCCACAGAGCTGCGTTGCAGAGAGATGTAAAAAGGGGCACGGCCTAGACCACCTCTCTGCAACGCAGCGCAGTGGCGCTTACTGGAAGCACCTGGTGGGCTTGTTGGCCCCCACGGTCCCTCAGGATTGAGGGGGAATTATTTCCCCAACTTAAAACGCACCACAGGGCTTGTTTGCACACGTTAACTCAGGCCCCGTCCCCTCCCTTCACCACTGTGTAAACACGCCCTGTGGCCGTTTTTTGTTGGGAGATTAAGTTCATTTGAATCCTGAGGGTCCCTAGGGTCCAACTAGCCCACAAAGGGGCATATCAACAAGGGCTTTATCTCTGCTTTTTTGGCTTTAAAAGCCCAAAAAGCAGAGATAAAACTAGCACCCTATCAACAACAGGGTGCTAACATGCAAATTTGCATGTTAGCACCCTTTTACTCTACGCTCCCCCTTGCATCTCTAATGAGATGCAAAGGGGGCGTTCCAGAGTAAAATAATAGGAGAAATGTCGCTAAGCGACATTTCTCCTATTATCAAGAATGTCGCTAACCCTGTTAGAGACAAAAAAAGCAGCGCTAACCGCGGTTAACGCTGCTTTTTTACGTCTGCTAATTTTCTGACTTAGCCATGATATCCTATGGAAGGAGGATATCATGGCTAAGTTTGCCTGTCCCTATCAACAAGGTAACGTGTGATTATCGCTGGGTTTCCAGCGATAATCTCACGTTAGCGTGTAGATTTTTATCGCTATTGAGATAAGCGTTGCTAATAGCACGCTATCTCAGCGATAAAAATTCACGCTAGCCGGCAATAATTATCCTCACGCTAAGAGCGCTGAGCGATAATAATCGCCGGTTGTTGTTGATATGCCCCTAGGTACCTCCAGTCAGCGCCACAGAGCTGCGTTGCAGAGAGGTGTAAAATGTGGCACGGCCTGTACCACTTCTCTGCAACGCAGCTCAGTGGCGCTTACTGGAAGCACCTGGTGGGCTAGTTAGCCCCCAGGGGCCCTCAGGATTGAAGGGGAATTATTTCCCCAACTAAAAACGCGCCATAGGGCGTGTTTGCACACGTCACCTCAGGCCCCGTCCCCTCCCTTCCCCACTGTGTAAACATGCCCTGTGGCCATTTTTTAAGTTGGGAGATTAAGTCCCCTTGAATCCTGAGGATCCCTAGGGGCAAAATAGCCCACTAGGTACGTCCAGTAAGCGCCATTGCAGAGAGGTGTAAAAAGGGGAACAGCCTGCACCACCTCTCTGCAACGCAGAGCAGTGGCGCTTACTGGAAGCACCTGGTGGGCTAGTTGGCCCCCAGGGTCCCTCAGGATTGAAAGGGAATCATTTCCCCAACTTAAAATGCACCACAGGGTGTGTTTGCACACGTCACCTCAGGCCCCGTCCCCTCCTTTCACCACTGTGTAAACGCGCCCTGTGGCCGTTCTAAGTTGAAAGATTAAGTCTCCTTGAATCCTAAGGGTCCCTAGGGTCAAACTAGCCCACTAGGTACCTCCATTAAGCGCCACAGAGCTGCGTTGCATAGAGGTGAAAAAAGGGGCGTGGCCTCAGAATACCTGTCTGCAACGCAGCTCCCTGGCGCATACTGGAGATACCTGTTGGGCTAGTTGGCCCTCAGGGACCCTCAGTATTGAAGGGGAATTAATTCCCCAACTTACAACTGGCCAGGGGGCGCGTTTGCAGAGTGCTGCAAGGAGGGGGCGTGGCCTCCGGCGCGATGCCGGTCTTTTATTTATTTTATGTTTTTAAGAAGGAGGGCTGTGTGGCCCTCTTCCTTAGTCTAATTTACTGGCCCTGGAGACCCCATCCCCCAGGGCCTGCACCCTAACTTTTTTTGTTGAAAAAAATAAATTTGGCCCTTTCAAGGCCTTAATCGGCCCCGGGGACCCCAACCCACGGGTCATGGCCTTTTTTTTTTTATTCTTTAGGAGGGGCTGCGTTGCGCCCCTCCTCAGGCCACTTATGACCCCGGGGACCCCATCCCCCGGGGCCGGCCTTTGTTTTTTATTATTTTAAAAAAATATATATTTATAGAAACACCTAGGACATGCTGGACAAACCGTATGTACCTATCACCATGACGATTTGCGTGATATTCATTAAAAGGCGACTATGCATAGAATGAATCCACATGGAATGTATTTACACCGCTAGTGAAGCTCTGACGTGTCTGACGCCCTACCGTGCCTAATCCCGGTGCCCCCACCGGTGGGTACTCTCCAAGTAGACACCCTTGGCGTTTATTTATACAAACATGGGTAGCTATTGACGGGCACATTTAATATACACGCACACCAAGCCATTCAAAGGGGATTCGACAAAAATTCGACCAAACTATGCAAGAAACCCCCCTCACGGTTAATAAAACACACATCCACCGCCGGATGTGTAATGCTTTTTATTTTACTCTCTGGAAAGGAGACAAACCTCACTTGAGAGTCACAGCGTGCTCCTGGCTGAGCCCAATGCTGTGTTACACCCACCAGTGCCCGCCGAGTGCCTCACACCTCTGTGTTGTATTTCACCAGCTAGTGCGTATACTATGGCACTCTCTAGCCCATGTGCACTGTAGCACCACCCCATGAATATGTAATGCCACACTTGCCTTCACACGTGTTATATTGCCCCATCTAACGTGCCTTCCTCGATGCCTATGTTATAACGCACAGTGCTATGCCATACATATTACAATCTGGGATCCATATCTTTGTCACAGTGCATATGCAACGTTACACTCCCCAGCACATATTTTATATTACAACTTTAGAGACTAGTTAGGTTACACAACACTGCCCTGTGCATGTTACACTCCAAGGCGCATATCACATAGCACACGCTAGTGCCTGTGCTATCTCGCGCTCTCCAATGAATCTGTCATTGCGCACAATGTATTGCATATTATATTTCACGCCCCGGTTCATCTTATATTACACTTTTTGGTGCATAGTTTATACCATATACTATATCTAGTTTTCATTTTCAATCGTGCTCCCAGGACTATGTTCTATATAATACTGCGTCCACCTACCCTTTTCACGGGCATTACATTTTGCGATGGGGGTTGAGGGTCAGGGGGTGTTTCTGCCAAGTGAGCCTGGAGACACAGTCACAAACGTCCTCTTCTTCCTGAATAAAAGTGAGATTATGCTGCATACTTGTTCATATTTTAAGTAGTGCGCACACACACACACATTTTAAAAACAATAAAGTTCCTAATACCCACCTTCTCTGAACAGTTAGCTTGCTGTCCCATCCACCTCCTCCCTATCCTATGTTGTCTGAATCCACGGACTAGCCTCCTCCCTCCTGCCATGCATGGTCTGATGAGCTGCCACTGCCGTCCATTTAGCATGATGTACCAGTCCACTCCTCCTGCCATCCATTGCCCAATTCTATGGCCCATCATTGACCTCCTGCTTAGCATCTGTGCTTAGCTTGCTGCCCCTATTCTCCTTCCCCCTGCCCTCTTTGTGCATGCCCCTGCTCCATCCTTTTTGCCCACCATGTTCCATGGACCTGCCACTCCTATCTACTCTGAGTGTTCTGTTGAGCTGCACTCCCCTCCCACCTGCCTAGCATTGTTAGATGACTGTAACCTCTCCCTGCCGCCTCCACCCTGCCTGTCCACATGCCATGCCCCTATCCCCTTCCTCCTGTCCTCCGTGGTTCATTTTACTGCCACACCCTTCTGCCCTCCCTGGTCTGTTGTGCTGCAACTGCTCCTCCTGCCTGCCATGTGCGGTCTGTTGTGAGGCCCCTTTCCCTGAACTCTCTTGTCTGTGCCCAGGTCCTGACCCTCCCTTCTATCCTCCATGGTCCTTTATGCATGCCCCTGCACCCTCCTTCTTGCCCATCATAGCCATTTTGCTGCCACTAACCCTCCCGCTTGCCATGCATGGTCTTCTGTGCTGCCATGGCCCCTCCCACCTTCCCTGTGTGGTCAGCTAGCTGCCCCTGACCCCCTCCCACCTTCCCTCCATGGTCTGTGTGTATGCCATCATAGTCTCATTGTTGCTCTCCATGGTGTGTCTTGTTTCTAGTGCCCAACCTTCCTGACCTCCATGGTCATCTTGCTGCTCCTGCCCTGCCCCCTTGCCCCCAGCCCTCTGTTTCCATGTGCAGACCCCTATTCCCTCCCTCCTGGCTTGTCTGTTCCATTGTAATGCCCCTGATCCGTCCCTCCTGCCCTCTATGGTCTGTTATGCTGCAGCTTTCTCTCCTGTCTGTCCATTATGGTCAGCTAGCTACCATTGCCTCTTTCCCCTCTGTTCTCTGTTGTCCATGTGCATGGTCCTGTCCCCTCCCTATTGCTTTCTATGGATTGTTGTGCTGCACTCCCGTCCTGCATGCGCAGTGTAGTGTATTGTGCTGCTGAAAACCCTGATGCCTGCCCTGTAGGGTCAGTTTGGTGCACCTCTCCATGTCCCTCCTGTCCTCTGTTATCCGAGTCCATGTCCCTAGCCCAATTCCTCCTGTCTACCATGATCCAATGTACCATACTTGCGACCATTTTGAACTTGGTAAGAGGGAGATTTTGAAAAAAAACTGGGGTATTGATTTTCCCCTTTGAGTTACATTGTAAAAGAGGAGATTGTAGACAGGAGACAGATCAAATAAAGACCATTTGAGCTTAAAAACATTGGACGTTTCCTGGCTGAAACGGGTCTGTTGGCATGTACGGTTGTACTACCACTGTCTCTTCCTGCTGCCCACAATGGTCTATTATATTGCCACAGCCTCTCTTGCCAGTCCTGTATTGTTGGTTTGTTGTCCCTGCCCCCCTTTCCACTGCCCTCCATAGTCTGTTGTGCTGCCACTGCCCTTCCTGCCTGCCCAGTGTGGTCAAATTGTTGCATCTGCACTCTCCTCCCTGCCTTCAATTTTCAGAGTCCGTGCCCCTGGTCTCTGCCTCTCAACAGTATCCCAATGAACAACTAGATTGCTAACATTCTATATTTATTACAAAAGTGTGGAACGCCTGACGTCATCTTGATGTGATCAAAACTGTAATTCCTATAGTATTTCCTTTAGAAATTACATATATGAGAGGGTCTTTTTTGCATCAAAATTATGGTTAGTGCTGCAAAAAACTAAAATGAGGACATATTTTCTGAGTTTTCAAATAGCGACAAAGAACTTTTAAATTATTTGCAATCTTTATGTTTTTTTATCCAGTTGACCACTTGATTAAATGTTGCACCTAGGGGAGAGGATGTGGTGTTACTTCCAGAGCTGCAGACTTTGCGACTGGGGAACCAGGTTGGAGTTTCTGCTTCAGCTCAACATTCTGTGATTCTGGTCAAATCATTTAATCTCCCCATGTCTCAACCAAAATGAATTTGATCTTATGTGATGTAACCAATGCTCATGTAAAGCACTCCAATACCTGACAAGTCTGCACTATATAAAACTGCAAATACACAAAAAATAAGTGTTTCGTACACTTCTGTCATTGGGCTACATGTGGGCTACATCTGGGTGATATTTGTGCTGCATTTGGGCTCTTTTGTCTATGGTGGCCATCTTGGGAGATTTATTTGTTATGAAGTTTCCTAATTTCCTCATTTACTGCAGTCTCCTCAGTAGGAAATGCTTTCAGTTTTTTACTTTGAATCCATCAAGAAGGTATTCAGATATGTCACACATTTGCCATAAATTCTGATTGTTAGCACTCTAGTTGCTCATTAGATCACTGTAGTAAAGCTACTGCTCACCACGGAAGTCTGCTGCTGGTATTAAAAGTGCATGTTTCAGTCTGCATATCAGAATTTTTTTAATGAAATAGAAGAGGATTTGAGAAGTCACTCAAAATGTGCCCTAATTTTTCTTTCTTCAGCACTAATCATAATTTCTATGGCAAAATAAACCCCCTCATTGTGTTCCTTTTTAAATTAAATGTTTTAAGTGTTACCAGTTAATTCCAATCAAGTTGGCTTCAGTTGTGCCATACTTTTGTCATAAGTAAGACAGTAAGCGCTCTAGCTGTTCTTAAGAACACTCTGGGACATTCTGTCATTGGGCTATACTTGGGCTACATCTGGGTGATATTTGGGCTACATTTGGGCTCTTTTGTCTCTGGTGGCCATCTTGGAGATTTATTTGTTATGAAGTTTCCTAATTTCCTTATTTACTGCAGTCTCCTCAGTGGGAATACTTTCAGTTTTTTATTTTGGTTCCATCAAGAAGGCATTCAGATGTGTCACACATTTGCCATAAATTCTGAATGTTAGCACTCTAGTTGCTCATTAGATCACTGTAGTAAAACTACTGCTCACCAGGGAAGTCTGCTGCTGGTATTCAAAGTGCATGTTTCAGTCTGCATGTCAGAATTTTTTTATGAAATAGAAGAGGATTTGAGAAGTCAAAAGGTGCCCTAATTTTTCGTTCTGCAGCACTAATCATAATTTCTTTGGCAAAATGAACCCCCTCATTTTGTTCCTTTGTAAATTAAATGTTTTAAGTGTTACCACTTTATTCCAATCAAGATGGCTTCAGGTGTGCCATTCTTTTGTCATAAGTAAGACTGTTAGCGCTCTAGTTGTTCGCTAGAACACTCTGGGACATTCTGTCATTGGGCTATACTTGGGCTACATCTGGGTGATATTTGGGATACATTTGGCTCTTTTGTCTCTGGTGGCCATTTTGGGAGACTTATTTGTTATGATGTTTCCTAATTTCCTCATTTACTACAGTCTCCTCAGTAGGAAATACTTTCATTTTTTTACTTTGATTCCATCAAGAAGTCATTCAGGTGTGTCACACATTTGCCATAAATTCAGAATGTTAGCACTCTAGTTGCTTATTAGATCACTGTAGTAAAGCTACTGCTCACCAGGGAAGTCTGCTGCTGGTATTGAAAGTGCATGTTTCAGTCTGCATGTCAGAACTTTTTAATGAAATAGAAGAGGATTTGAGAAGTCACTCAAAATGTGCCCTAATTTTTCTTTCTGCAGCACTAATCATACTTTCTATGGCAAAATGAACCCCCTCGTTTTGTTCCTTTTTAAATTAAATGTTTTAAGAGTTACCACTTTATTCCAACCAAGATGGCTTCAGGTGTGCCATACGTTTGTCATAAGTAGGACTGTTAGCGCTCTAGTTGTTCTTTAGAACACTCTGGGAAGCTGCAGTAGAACACAAAGGAATCAACTGACAGTCTCTGCCCTTGCTGGATGTACGTGTTTTACTGAGAATGTCAGACTTCATTCTCACATGACTGAGAAAGATAATGTGAATTTACAGAAAATATTCTCTAAGTTTAGCTTATAGATCACCTTCCAAACCTCTGTGGGAAAAGCATGAGAAAATAGTTTTCTCTCAAACATGATTCATGATATCACAGCAGAAGGCTTTTTCTCATGGTAAAATCACCATAGAACACACCACAATTTCTAAAATGAGTATGGTACCATCAACAAATGATTTATAATGTAACTAAAGTCTTAAAACCTTCTATTAACTGCAATGCTTTTGAATGAGGTGCTATCATGTATATTGGTCCCAAGATGGCTGCCAACACTTCTTGGATGAAGTGCTGATAGCCAATCAGGTCTCACGGTGAGATGTGTGGTTAGGCTCCGCCCAGAGATATATGTGATTTTACTTTTGATTTTCTCAGGAACTACTGAACAGATTGACACCATATATGCAAAAGGCACATGCCTGACCTGAGGACTACCTCTTTGCCAAATTTCAAGTAATTCTGTTCAGCCGTTCGGGCTGTACCTTCGACTAAAGGTCCTATGGGAAAATGCATAGGAAAAACGCGTTTTGGGACCCCCCTTTTTTCTCAGCCCCCGCTTTACGAATCACCCCGAGACTTTCAGGGTAGGAGCTGAGCGGAGCGCCCCATTAGTTTTGAAAATTTCACGAAGATAAGTCAACCGGCGCCAAAGTTAATCAAAATAGAATTTTCAGATTTCCTATGGGAACTCGGTACTAACTATAACTATCTACTGGCGACCGCCAGTAGATAATATATATATATATATATATACATATATTATCTACTGGCGGTCGCCAGTAGATAGTTATAGTTAGGACCTATTTTCCATAGGAAATCCGCAACATTCTATTTGGAATATCTTTGGCGCCGGTTGACGAATCTTTGCGAAATTTTCCAAACTTTTGCCCAGCTCCGCTCCGCTCCTACCCTGAAAGTTTCGTGGTGATTCGTCAAGCGGGGGCTGAGAAAAAAGGGGGGTCCCAAAACGCGTTTTCCCCATGCAATTTCCCATAGGATCTGGTGTCGCAGCTACAGCCCGAACCGCTGAACGGAATTACACCTAATTTGGCAAAGATGTAGTCCTCAGTTCAGACTCGTGCCTTTTGCATAAATGGTGTGAATCCGTTCAGTAGTTCCTGAGAAAATTAGAGTTAAATGTACATAAATATCTATGGCCGGGGAGGATCCGCGGACCCTACACGCACCGTAAGCGCACCCTCCCCGAACCGAGCGCGCACCCTCCCGACCGCGCGCTGAATACTAATTGGCTGTCGAGTGTCTCTCTACATTCGAAACCAGGAACTGTTGGTGGCCATTTTCTGCCTCGGTGGAAGCGAGGCTGAAGAAGCAAGGGGAATAAGTGTGTAAAACATATAAAGGGGGCAGAGTGGAAATACTCTGACCCTCTAGAGGTGCTTAGGGGGTCCCAGAAGGACCCCCTGGGTTCCCCTTTTAAAAAAAAAATGGCAAAATGCGCACACGGTGCGCGCATCCTATCGCGTTGGGTGCACGGTTCCTAACGCGTTGGGTGCGCGGAGCCAAGGAAAAAAACCTGAAATTTTTGGGAGGTAAACATCAAGCTTAAGTGTTTTGTTCTTGAGTGGCTCTAAAAAGAGCCGTTGTGTTCATTCAGAGTTTTTGGTACTTATAAGTAAGTACCTATACAGAGTCTAAAGTTGTTGAGGAAGACTCTGTTTCCTTCATCAGTAAAGTGTACTCCATCTCTCCTATACATCTCTTGCATATGAAAGCGCAGATTGTTATTGTAAATGGACCCCATTCTGTAGTCTCGGAGAAAAGCAGAAACAGATTTATTCACATGTTTCCTAGCTTTTTCAATCTGTGGACAAAAATGATCAGACCAGTTCCATTTCTGCCTTTGGCATATGTTAGAATACACAAAGGCAGTTTTAGGGAAAAGTGAAATCAGTTCTGCAAAGGTGTTCTGCAAAGCTGTCCTTCATAAGCATTTCCAGACCTACCCCAGTCAAAGTGCCTAGGTCATTGCCACCACAGTGCACTATTATGAGGTCAGGGTGGTGGATTTGCATGAAGGATTTCACCAATGGCATCAACTGGTGCCACTTTAACCCTCTCTGTCCAATCCATTTAATGTATACATTTGGCAAACCTAGGTCTTTGTGAATGCCTTTGTTTTCTGCATACCTTTGGCTCCAGAAAATGTAGATGTGTCCCACAATCCACACTGTAAGCATCTTGTAAGGAGGTCTGGATGCACTCAAGTGGTCTCTGTAAATGAAATGGCAGCTTGGAAAGTAAGATGTTTGTAAAATGGTGGCTAAGATGCAATTTTGAAAAAAGACAAGAAATCATTGGTTGTTTGACAACCTTCTACGCTGAAAGGTAGGGTGTATATTTCTGTTTTTTAAACGCATGATTCTTATTGGTTAACAAAAACTGATTGTAAGGTACATTAAATATGATAAGCTGATATGTTGAAAAGTCAAGCACACTTGCTGTCTTGATTAGCAACATTGTGTGTGCTGAACTTGTGACCTGTGTGCTCAGTACAGTGTTCCATGACCTGTTTCTATGGTAACGGGCAGAAGGCAGATTGGGGGAAGGGTTGAAGTTTATGTCGTTTGGAAAGGGTTGAAATGTTTAACCAATAGAAATGTGTGTTTGCTTTTGAATTTATGTGGGAAGGAATGTGATTTGATGTTTACATGTCTATGTGTGGAAAATGAGAGGGAAACTTTGCCATTCTTTGGTTCTGCTGACAGGTGCACAGTGCAGAGATTCTGTATAAGAAAATCTGGTGTGTGACTGATATCTGGTGTGTGACTGATATACTTCTTAATCTACAAAACATCTTGAAAGGTGAGTTATTTAATTGTGAGGGGATGTATGTAGACTATTTTGATTTTAACAGACTAATGTATTTCTCCTGCTAAAGTGTAGGGAGTACTTTTTTTCTCTACAATCTTATTGACAGTGTGTGTGCATGTAGAAACAATTCTGTGATAAGCATTTGTTTTTTCATGTGTTTGTAGACAGATAACTGTGCAGTTTTTATATTTTGGTAGAATTAGAAACCAGTCATTGTTTATGAATTTGTGAAATGAGTTATGTTTCTGCACTAAAATGTAGTACTCCTTGTAGATGAGGAAATGTGTTTTGGTATAGTGCAAGGGATAGTGTTGTTTGTCTAGAATCACACAGTGAGTCTGTGTGCATTTGGGAACCACTGTGAGAGAAGCATTTGGTAACATTGTGTATTTGCTGACAGATAACTCTTTTAAAACCTGTCATGTTGTCAAGTTTTAGTAGCATTAGAAGCCAGTCTTTGCTTATGCGTTGATTAAATGAGTCAGGCTTTGACACAAAAGTGTACTCTTGAAATATGTACATTGTGTGCAGTCCCTTTCCACTTCCATAGTGGTGAATAAGTTTTGGTAAACTCCTAGGGATAGTGGTTGTTGTCTAGAATCACACTGTGAGTCTGTGTGCATTTTGGAACCACTGTGAGAGAAGCATTTGGTAACATTGTGTATTTGCTGACAGATAACTGTTTTAAAACCTGTCATGTTGTGAAGTTTTAGTAGCATTAGAATCCAGTCTTTGCTTATGCGTTGACTAAATGAGTGAGGGTTTGACACAAAAGTGCAGTCCTGAAATATGTAGATTGTGTGCAGTTCCCTTACCAATTCTACTGTAGTGAATGAGTTTTGGTAAACTCCTAGGTATAGTGGTGCTTGTCTAGAATCACACTGTGAGTGTGTGTGCATTTGGGTAAGGATTGTGAGAGAAGCATTTGGTAACATCGTGTATTTTCTGACAGATAACTCTTTTAAAACCTGTCATGTTGTCAAGTTTTAGTAGCATTAGAAGACAGTCTTTGCTTATGCGTTGATTAAATGAGTCAGGCTTTGACACAAAAGGGCAGTCTTGAAATATGTACATTGTGTGCAGTTCTCTTACCACTTCCATAGTAGTGAATGAGTTTTGGTAAACTCCTAGGGATAGTGTTGTTTGTCTTGAATCACACTGTATGTCTGTGTGCATTTGGGAACCACTGTGAGAGAAGTGTTTGGAAACATCGTGTATTTGCTGACAGATAACTATTTTAAAACCTGTCATATAGTCAAGTTTTAGTAGCATTAGAAGCCAGTCTTTGCTTATGCTTTGATTAAATGAGTCAGGCTTTGAAACAAAAGTGCAGTCCTGAAATATGTAGATTGTGTGCAGTTCCCTTACCACTTTCAATGTAGTGAATGAGTTTTGGTAAACTTCTAGGGATAGTGGTGCTTGTCTAGAATCACACTGTGAGTGTGTGTGCATTTGGCCAACCATTGTGAAAGAAGCATTTGGTAACATTGTGTATTTTCTGACAGATAACTGTTTTAAAACCTGTCATGTTGTCAAGTGTTAGTAGCATTAGAAGACAGGTATGGCTTATGCTTTCATTATATGAGTCAGGCATTGACAGTAAATTGCAGTTGTGAAATATGTAGATTGTGTGCAGTTCCCTTACCACTTGCACTGTAGTGAATGAGTTTTGGTAAACTCATAGGGATAGTGGTGCTTGTCTAGAATCACACTGTGAGTTAGTGTGTATTTGGGATCACTGTGAGAGAAGCATTTGGTAACATCATGTATTTGCTGACAGATAACTGTTTTAAAACCTGTCATGTTGTGAAGTTTTAGTAGGATTAGAATCCAGTCTTTGCTTATGCGTTGATTAAATGAGTCATGCTTTGACACTGATGTGCTGTACTTAAATATGTAGATTGTGTGCAGTACCATTAACTCTTCCAGACTAGTGAATGAGTTTTGGTAAACTCCTAGGATAGTGTTGCTTGTCTAAAATCACACTGTGAGTCTGTGTGCATTTGGGTAAGGATTGTGAAAGAAGCGTTTGGTAACATCGTGTATTTGCTGACAGAAAACAGTTTTAAAACTGTTGTCAAGTTTTAGTAACATTAGAAGCCAGTCTTTGCTTATGTGTTGATTAAATGAGTCAGGCATTGACACTAAAGTGCAGTCGTGAAATATGTAGATTGTGTGCAGTTCCCTTATCACTTCCAGTGTAGTGAATGAGTTTTGGTAAACTCCTTGGAATACTGGTGATTGTCTAGAATCACACTGTTAGTCTGGGTGCATTTGGGAACCCCTGTGAGAGAAGCGTTTGGTAACATCGTGTATTTGCTGAGAGAAAACTGTTTTAAAACCTGTCATGTTGTCAAGTTTTAGTAGCATTAGAAGACAGTTATGGCTTATGCTTTGATTAAATGAGTCAGTCTTTGACACAAAAGTGCAGTCCTGAAATATGTAGATTGTGTGCAGTCTCCTTAACACTTCCATAGTAGTGAATGAGTTTTGGTAAACTCCTAGGGATAGTGGTTGTTGTCTAGAATCACACTGTGAGTCTGTGTGCATTTGGGAACCACTGTGAGAGAAGCATTAGGTAACATCCTGTATTTGGTGGCAGATAACTCTTTTAAAACCGGTCATGTTGTCAAGTTTTAGTAGCATTAGAAGCTAGTCTTTGCTTATGCATTGATAAAATGAGTCAGGGTTTGACACTAAGGTGCAGTACCATGGCAGAACTGAAAATTTAAAAGTGTTACCCAAGCACTGTCCTAGAAGTAGTCTGATGATTTAGTCAGTTTCTAAGTACCAAATAGACTGCTTCAAATGTCTATGCAGTATGCATGTAGTGTTCTAACATACTATACACTTGTCTTTTACACCTTCAATTCCCTAGTCAGTATCCACACACTTCCAGGAAACACCCTGTCACTCGCTTTGCAGTCCTCTAGTGACCCATTCAGCACCATGTACTAATCCATTCACTGTGCCAAAACCCAAACACTTATAAATTCACCAAGACACTCTCTTTCCAGTACTCTAATGATTCAGTCACTGCCTAAGTATTCATGCACTGAGCCAGGCCTTAGCACATGGACTTCTTCAAACCCCTATCCACTATGCATGCAGTCTTCTAACCACCTAGACACTTGTCTTTCACAGTTTCAATTCCCTAGTCAGTATCCATGCAGTCCAGCAAACATCCTGTCACTCCCTTTGCACTCTTCTAGTGACCCATTCAGTACCAAGTACTAATCCATTCCCTGTGCCAAAAGCCTACCACTTATAAATTCACCCAGGCAGTCTTCTTGCTGTACTCTAATCATTCAGTCAGTACCCAAGTACTCATGCAGTGAGCCAGACCTTAGCACATGGACTGCTTTAAATGCCTATCCAGTATGCATTCAGTCCTCTAATCACCTACACAGATGTCTTTCACACCTTCAATTCCCCAGTTAGTATTCATACACTTCTAGCAAACACCCTGTTAGTCACCCAGTATGTCTCCTTATAGTACTGTAACCATTCAGTCAGTTAGCATGTAGTCTTTTAGTGAGGTAGGCTTTAGGGCATGAACTGCTTCAAAGTAGTATGCACCATGCATGTAGTGTTTTAACCATCATCAAACTTGTGGTTCAGGGCTATAGTTTCTTAGTAAGTTTTTATATAATATGTGTTTGTAAAGTAATGGAATAGTGTAAATTTGACAGTTATTAATATACATTTATTTGTGATTCTTTTTTGCAGATACCGTTTTTCAACGTTAAAATAGAGAAATTATGCCAGAAAAAAAAAGAAAAGAACAGAGACAGGAGGATTATTTGAAGAAATATCAATCACAAGTATTGTATGAACAAGATAATGTGGCTAAAAGGAAAAAACCTTCTGGTAAGATCACGAAGCAATTTATTAAAAATGTTTGTAGGAGCAAATAGAATGTAGATAATGCTGCAACTTCTGAGAATTTTTCAAGTAAGAAAAAAATTCAAAATAAGAGGAAAAGTAAAATAGCAAATGTTCAGTCAAAGGAGATAAAGTATGGTAAAAGAAGACAAAATCAGTATAAGGAATTACGCAAAAAAATATTTTACAAGAGAGTAGTGCATAATTTGCTGAAAGATGTGAAGAAATATAAAAAGAGAGCTTTATTTTATAAAAAGAAGAAGCATATTGAAAGCATTGTGGAAAAGGCTGTTGAAGTAAAAAGGAAACTGTTTATTTTAGTGTTAAACAGAATTCGATCACTAGATAAACCAATATATGTAATGAAGGCCAAAAGTAGGAGGAAAAGAGTTATTAATAAAAATAATTTTTGTGATTTTTTTGGGGAGAATGGAAGCACAGTTCTAGTTCAGAGCCTTTTTGTAATGAAGAGAGTTATTCACTGAGCGAAAAATTATTGTATGCAGTTGACACCAGTGGTAGAGGTTATGAGGTTAGTGATGGTTGTCCAATGGAGAAAGAGAAAATGGTGGAAAGAAATGCAGAAGAAGTGATAGCTGATGAAGTTTTAGGGAGACGTGCTAAAAACCCTGTGTACACTTGGGATTGCAGTAGTGTTTGCAGTGTACGACAGGAATCTATTGAAAAATGATGTCGTTTTTTACGAGCCTATACTAAAAAAAGTGTAAAACAAAAGATTAAGCTGCTGCAAGGACTAGACCCTTGCAGAGTGAGAAAACATACTGGTTTGCAAGGTCATTCTCTGGCTTGTCTTTCTAGGAAAGTTTGTGAAAGTGTTTTTCACCATTTCAGAATGCTGGCAGTACATCATACTCAAATGCGGAAGTTAGTGAGAAGGTTGTATTATGCAAAAAGTCCAGCACTAAAGTTAAGTGAGTTGAACAGTGCTCTTTTACGTGGGTCAGTATCAGACGTGAAGCAGGTCTGTGAGGATATTGAGTTTTGTTACTTTGGGCCTCAGCAAGAGAGTGAAGAAACTGACACATTAGTAGAAAAAATGTTGAGGACAATGTAGAACCCGTAATTACAGAAAAATTTGAGGATGAAATCACAAAGTTTAAGGTAATTTCAGGTGAAAGACCAAATGTTTGTTGTATTTGTTGTCGGCGAAGTCACTATAAAAACCAGACTAGGGGTGTCAATCTGTATTTAAAAAGTGAAATAGAAGATAATGATAAGTGGATGGAATTTGCAACTTATTTGTTGGTAGAGGATTGTTTTGATTTGGGATGTGAGCAGCGTATTTGCAAATATTGTTATAACAAATTAGATGAGAATAAAATGCCTGCTAGAGCTGTTCATAATAATCTAGAGTTGGTTGCTATTCCTCCAGAGCTGATAGATTTAAATACGTATGAGTCTATTCTTATACAATGTGTTCACCCGTTTCAGGCTATTGTTCGTATGGAGCCCAAAACAAGTAAA
This sequence comes from Triturus cristatus, assembly GCF_964204655.1. Taxonomy (NCBI): domain Eukaryota; kingdom Metazoa; phylum Chordata; class Amphibia; order Caudata; family Salamandridae; genus Triturus; species Triturus cristatus. Next base: position 241,514,043 of record NC_140584.1, on the reverse strand, counting down.
TTACCTCCATCAGAGTTGCAAAGAGGATTGAAAGGAAGAGTTGTGTATCTACCATTAGATTTAAGGAAAAATATTGAAACTATTGGTGTAGATCATGCAGAAAATGAGCTACTAGTCATTCTAGTTAATGGTGTTCCTACTAAGAATAAGAAAATCTGGCAAGAGGTAGTGGATGTTAGAAAAGTGCAAAAGGCATCATTGTATCTGTTAAAAAATAATGAGTACTATAGAAATTTGTTTGTTGGAGAAGAAGAAATAGATTTAGCAGAAGATAGTGAAACATTAAGTGGAAAAATTGAAAAAGTGGACATGTCCAGATGTGAAGAGATCTATGAACATTACAGTGTACATCCACTTCATTCCAAAGAGGTGATGGGGAATACAATTGAGTTGTTTCAAATGAAAAAAGCAACAGGAAGTCCCATGAGTGTATGGAAAGAGAGCTTGGAAGCTCGCTGTTTCCCGCAGTTGTTTCCAACAGGAAAAGGTGGACGATCTGATGAACGTCCTGTGCAGATTCCTACATCTGAATATCGGACAACAAGATTATATGCAGAAGATCTAAGATTTCGACAATGTATCCCTTATATGTTTCATCTTCTGTTTGAAAATGACTTGTCTGGACTTTCATATGCAGTAAATCACATTTTAAAAACTGGAATGCATCTTCAAAATGTAACTGCAAAGGATTTTATGGATAAAGTGCATCAGAGAGATGATCATTTAGAATCTCAGTTGATTAATCTGATGGTATGTCAGCGTGGGACTAATGAATATTGGTACCGTCGACATGGAGAACTGAAATGTATGCTACAGAACTTGGGAACTCCTACATGGTTCATTACACTAAGCTGTGCTGAGTATGCTTGGGATGATTTACTTGAATTTCTTCGAGAGGCAAATTCCAATATAAAAAATATTGAATACAAGACACCCAGAGATTTGTGCTCTTTGGATCCTGTCAATGTATACAGATATTTCAATCATAGATTTGAAGCTATGATGTCTTTCATCTGCAATAAAAAGAATCCTCCTCTTGGAGAAGTTGTGGATTTCTTTTGGAGAAAGGAGTATCAAGCAAGAGGTGCTCCTCACATACATATGTTGTTATGGGTCAAGGACGCCCCCAAATTTGGAACAGATTCAGATGAAACTGTTTTGTCTTTCATTGAAGATTATGCTACATGTGCTCTTCCAAATAGCAGAGAAGACAAAAACTTAAAACAACAAGTCTTACGATTTCAAAGCCACAGGTGTGGAAAATACTGTCGACGAAAGTACAAGTCAAAGGATAAGTTCTATACCAAATGTCGTTTTGGATTTCCACACCCTGTATTATTCAAAGGAAGAGTGAACACTTTTATGTCAGCTGTACGACATACCATCACAAGAAAGTCTCCGAAAAACACCTACAACTTAAGAAGAAGCGAAGAATCAAAATACATAAATGACTGCAATCCAGTTATTTTATCCATGTGGAACGCTAACATGGATATTCAGTATGTTGCAGACAATTCCATTGCTGTTGCTCGATATGTAACGTCTTGCATTACTAAATCAGAAAAGACTGAATTGAAAGAAATGTGGGAAGAGATTTCTCACGCGAAGACTCTAAGTAAGAAATTATACAGTTTCAGTTTGAAGATGTTAACGCATCGTGAAATTGGAGTATATGAATGTTCAGATCTGTTATCATCTGCAAGTCTATATTTCAAAAGTAGAAGAATCATTTGGGTAAGTCTAGGTCTTGCAGGAATGCGAAATCGGGTACTGAGATCTGTTCAAGAAATTGAATATTTAGCAAAAATACCCTGAAAGTACAGATATTTTGAAAACCAATATGTTGGACACATACTATCCAAATAGAAGTCATCATCTTGAGAACATGTGTCTCTATGAAGTGCTGCAAAACTACACTTTTAAACGGAATGCTACAGAGAACATCAACGATGGAAAATATGGAGTGATTGGTTCCGAAGGATGTCTGGTGAAACAAAGGAAAGGAAATTTTATTAATCACAGAAAACTGAGTTGCGACACTGCTGACAAAAGGGAATTTTACTATTTAGCCCTTTTGCAAATGTTCAAACCATGGCGTTCAGAACTGGAATTACTTGGAGATTTTCCCAGCTATGAAGATTCATTTAATGCTTGTAAAGATAGCATACAATGCAGTGTTTTCGCAAATTATGTCAAAATGTTGAATGATGAAATTGATCAAGAAGCTATAATTGCAGCTGAGATTGCTAGAGACAGTTCTCAAGACAGTCAGAGTCAAGATCCACTAGGACAACCAATTGTTGAAAATGAAGCAGCGATTGCAATGAATGAGGTGGAAACAGCAATGTATCAAGCACAAGAAGATGCTATACAGTTAGGAAACTTGGAAGAGCAACTAAATGTTGAACAGAAACAAATATATCAGCAAGTGAAAGAGCACATTGAGCATGGATTACTTCATGAAAAGAGAGGGTGCTCATGTACATCATTTCAACCTATCCGAATGTATGTGAGTGGTCAAGATGGAACAGGAAAAAGTTTCTTAATTAAAGTAATTACAAATTATCTGCAAAAAACAACTGAGTCGCATTTGTCTTGTGTTGTCACTGCTCCAACTGGGTTGGCAGTACATAACATTAAAGGAATTACTTTACATCGTTTACTAATGCTACCAGTAGAGCATGAGAACAAATTGGAATACCACAAGCTATCTGGAGAAGCTTGTTGTGAAGTTTCAAGAGTCCTGAAGAAAATGAAACTTCCCAATATTGATGAGGTGAGAATGGTTTCAAACTTGATGCTTACCTTTGTGCATTTAAGAATGCAGCAAATTCTTAAAACAGAGTATGACGTGTTATTTGGAGGAAAACACGTCACAGTTTTTGGAGATCTACTGCAACTGACTCCGGTAAAAGGACAACCAGTATTTAAAACACTTTTCCATGAAGATACCAGAAAGTCTCTTGGCACTGTTGGTAAAGTGAACATTTGGAGTAATTTTGAATACAAAGAACTGACAACAAATATGCGACAGGCAAATGATGCTGAATATGGAAGTATTCTTCAAGATATAAGAATTGGAATTCTTTCAAAACAAGGGAACGAAGCTTTGGAGAGTCGATTACTTTGCAATGTCTTTCCAAATGAAAATGCAGTTCCTGCAAAAGTGTACGTGGAAATTGCTAAAAATAAGTCAGTGATTTGCTTAATGCCAACACTGCGTGAGTGTTTAATATTCAACGAAGAATTATTAAAACTGGAAAATGAAGAAATTGTAAAAATGGAAGCCATCGATAAAATACTGCATGAAGGAATCACTATTATTTTGACGGGTAAGTTGAGATCAAAACTGGATTGTTTAGAAAAAAAAATATCTAAAACTGCTGGTTTGGAAAAGACACTGTATGCGTGTGTAAACTGTCGGGTAATTTTAAGGCGTAATTTGGATGTAGAGAAAGATTTAGTTAATGGTGCAATGGGCAAAATGATGGATTTCGTGAATTATCAGAAAAAAGAAGGAATTGAATTTTTAAAAATTAAATTTGATCAGATTGATGAAGTTAAAGAAATTGGTCGTTGTTCAGTTCGTTTTTTGCTTGTTAAAGGTTTATATGTCCGTAGGAAACAATTTCCATTTTCTCTGGCATATGCAGTGACTATTCATAAATCTCAAGGATTAAGTGTAGACAGTGCATTGGTGAACATTGGATCTACCGTATTTAAAGAGGGTATGGCATATGTTGCTTTGTCGCGAGTCAGAACATTATCTGGTTTGTTTTTGATTGATTTTGATGAGACAAAGGTTACTGCAGATGCAAACTGTGTAAAAGAGTATAATAGGTTAAGAAGGGTGTATGCTCCAAATGTAGGTCAATATCCTGTATTTGAAAAGCGTGTGGTTGGTCGAAAAAGAAGGTTAGAGAATATCTGTTCTGAAGGTGTCAAGAAAGGAAAAGAACAAGATAATGTTGTGATTGCAGGTAAAAAGAAATTGGACACTGTTGGAGAGATTGTTGGTTATCAGTTTGAAAATAGTTCTGGTGTCAACTGCTATGCTAATGTAGTGGTCAATGTTGTTTTTTATCTTGAAGGTTTGCAAGAACAAATTATGGAGAATCGGCAAAAAAGATGTTGTTCTCTGTTGCATTCTGTTTATGAAAAATTGAAAACAGATAGAAGTAAAATACAATCTGTTTCAGATGTTCGTAGTCTTTTGGATGTGTGTTCTGGTTCTACACAATTTACACAAAATATCCAACAAGATGCTCAGGAATTTTTAATGTATATGCTTACCATTTTTGAAAATGAAGGTGTAGAAATAGAAAATATTTTTGGCCTTTCTTACAAATGGGAACATTATTGTGAAAATTGCATGTATACATGTAGCACCAATGTAGACACTGAGAGATTTCTGTATTTAACATTGCCAGACTGTAAATCAGTGTCTTTCAATAAATTAGTGAAAGGTGCAATTCAAAACATGGAGTGTAGCCAATGTAAATCAGAAATGTTATCCACATTATTCTTAACAAAATATGGAAAATACATAATTTTAATGATGCAACGTTGTACAGCTGACAGAAGAAAATTGGATACTTTAATAAAACAATTTGTAGCAGCACAACTATCAATATCAGGAAGGACTTTAGTAGCAATTGCAATAATTTTCCATGGTGGTCCTTCCACCACATGTGGACATTACACTGCCTATATAAAATGTGACAAAGGCTGGGCACTTTGTAATGATGCCCAGTTGGTTTTCAAACAGCGTTTGCCTAGTGAATTACCAAATTCCTACCTAATATTTTTAAAGCCAAAGTTTTAGGAAGATAATTCACTCTCTGAGGAATTTATTATTATAATTTAATAGGACTACCATTGGACAATTTACATAAAGAAGAAGTGCAAAAATACCATTTGGCCTCAAGGAAAGGTATATTTTTGAATTATGGACTTTTTGGTGGTCATTTATTCGGTGATTATTTTAATGCGGCAATATTTACAGTTTTTATAAGTTAAAGTTATAAAATTTTGTAATCTGTAAGCATTTCATATATGTATGATTTGTATTTTCTGGTATTTTACTGAGAATAGTATGTTGGGTTTTTTTAACAATCTTTCTGATTTTTTTTTTGCCCACTGTTAAGTGATGAGTACCATTGAAATCACTATTTCTAGTGAAATTCAATATATTCTGAGAACAGCGAAAAAGGCAAACAAATTACTGTGTGGAAATTATGCTGTGTTGTAAAAATTGTATTATTACATGTTATAATTTTTTTTCCTTTTCTTTCACAGATCCAAATTTTAAAATAAGCAATTTTTAAGAATTTAGATTGAAATGAAAATGTGAAAAAAATGTGTACCATTTTTTATTCCTATTACTGTGAAGGTAAGTTTAACTAAGTCTCAATATGCTGAATGAGGAGGTCTGCAAGAAGCTACAAAGTGGAAACATGTTTCTAAAAACACTCTGTTTATACCTATGTAGTTTTGAAATCTGACCATAATCAGATATCATGTGACCTGCAAAAAAAGAGATTTGAAGGGTTCATAATATTTCCTATTTTAGCTATTGAAGGACCGCGATTATTTCAATCATTCTTCTTTGAACATCTTTGCAGACAAAACTCTGTGCTTACCTTTTATCATGCGCAAGTAATTTTAAAAACGGAAATATGTCACTTTTTGTAACATCGTTATCGTGTAAGATACTCTTTCATATTTACAAAGAGAGGAAAAGGCACTCTGTGCACTTTTTATACTCCATGTAAATACAACCTCATCATGCAGACCACTTTGTTTTGAAAGGGTGTTCTATAAGTGTTGTTGTGCATGATTGCACTGAATACTCATAGAACAAAACACATGTCTAGATTTATCAGAAATCATAAATCTCGATATGTGTGTGAATGGTGCACCATTCTAACATTGGTGTAGGAAAGCACAACAAGGAGAATTGTTTTCATTTTTCCACATTTTTATATCTTCAATGCATGCTGAAATGTTCAGCATACATTGAAGGAGAAAAATGCATTTTCTCATTGTTTTTGTGCAGGAAGGTGTGTCTTCCTGCAGAAAAACAAACAGCACATGACACAGATATCCTTGCACTATGGTGCAAGGGTGCCTGTGTCACCACATGGCTGCAGTTTAAGCAGCCATGCAGACAGAAGCATAGATTTGCAACATATTTATGTACATATGTTGCATCCCTGTGCTTCGGAAGTACTACAGCACACTGCAGTTAAAGAGGTTACTGTGTGATGCTGCAGCACATCCTCATACTTCTGCACTTATACATTCACCATACGCTACCAATGCATTCATTCAGTCAATTACGTACTACACATACATTCATCTAAACTTACACTAACAAAGAAATTTTGCTCTTTTTTGTAAACCAGGAACGTTAGTTCTTACAAGAACTTTTTTTTTCAAATGTGACTTTCTTGTCGGCAGCAGATCAGATTGATCGACTGCTCACCATAGCACAAAGTCACTTTTAAAAATTGAAATTGAGGACGGATGTCCAAGGTTTGGGCTGATGGATGCACTCTTGAGGTGCTCGGCTGCGATGAGGTGGATGGCGCAGGAGCAAGAGTGTTTCTCATCCATCGGCACTCTTCTCGTGCAAGATTGTTTGGATGAAGTTTCCTCATGTGCTTCATCATACTTGCCGTGCCGCACGAGTATTTCTTGTTAGGATCCCCTCGCGACAGGACTCTTTTGCAAATCTTGCACGTGACCAAGGTGGCATTGGTCTTATTCTGTCCCTCGGGAAAAGTAAAAAATTTCCACACCACTGAAGAAAAACGTTCTTTGGGTGGTGCCTCCGCCAAAAATTCATCCTCAGAAGTATGAGGTGATGCAGGTGATGCCTGCTGCCCTGAAGCCATTTTTGGTTGAAAAAAGTTAGAGCTTAGTGTAAACTTAGCCTAAAAAATCTTCTTCTCTCCAAAGAGATGGTGCTCTAAAGAAGGACAAAGAAGAATGATTGAAATGGGTGGGGTCTTTCAATAGTTAGAAGAGGAAGTGTAATGAACCAATCAAATCTCTTTTTTTGCAGGTCACATGGAATCCGCGCACCCTTCGCTTACGCAGCACGCACCCAGCGCGCATCCGATTAGGATTAGATGTGAAAATATATTAGTTTTAAGACTAGTTTAGAGTTTGTCTTCAATTAATATTCACATGAAATACATATATATATATGTTTTTTTAAATGTTAAATATTTCGCGGGATCCGCGCACCTACTGCGTCATAGATGCAGATGACGCATCGCGGAAGCGCATAAACGTCACGTTGCGTACATCGAACGTGTCGCGTATAGGCTGGGAGTCGCGTACTGGTCGCATTGCAATCGCGCACTAAACACGTACCCAACGCTTACCATGCGCGGATGCTATTGCGTAGGGATCGAGAACGGTGCGCTTAGGGTGCGCGGATCCAAAAACATTGAAAAAATATATATAAAATAAAGTTTTGAACATATAGTTAAAAAAATATGTTTGAAAAACCCATTAAGTTCAAATAATATTTTTTAATTTTTGAAATAATTAATTGAAATAATAAGTTTAAAAAATGGTGAGAAAAAAGTATTTTTTAAAAAAACGTAATTAATGAAATTGACACACTGAATATGAAAGATATACAAATCCAATGAAAATCATTAAACATGCTACAGAGATAAGTTATAGATAGGAATTAGCATTTAAAAAACCTTTGAAATTCACTAAAAAAAACATAGGTTTCATTCACGTTATAGTAAGAAATTGGCATTTAAAAAACCTTTGAAATTCACTGAAAAAACCAAAGGTTTCAGGGGCGTTATAGTTAGGAATTGGCATTTAAAAAACCTTAGAAATTCACTGAAAAAACCATAGGTTTCAGGGGTGTTATAGTTAGCTGGACATTTCTCTCGTACAAAACCCTAGAAATTCCCCTGTTATAGTTAGTTCAGCTAACTATAACTTGCGCATGGTCAGTGACATCACTCATGACATCACTGATGACATCTCAAATGACATCACTGATGACATCACTGATTACATCATCCATGTGATAAATTACTGCATCTTCTCACACCCTAATTCAACCTTTGATAACCCAACTCAAAATTTCAGACGTCCATTCTCAAACCCATAGATACTCCAATAACAATAGCTACATACCCACTCATTAACTCTTAGGTCTACATACACCTCCACTCACTCACCTGTACAGTCACTCATACTTACAGTCACTCCGTACAAGACTATCATATGCATTTATACACCTATATAGACACTCACAGACCGCCAATCATCCATTGAGGTACTGACACACCTAGTCAGTCGTGCAAGTAATTAAACACAGTCCAATTTACTTACCTATACAGTTAAACACACTCAAGTTCACTTACTTATAAAAATAGTACCACATTCTTACGCTCTTATACAATCATTGATACAAGCACACACTCATCCATACAGCCACTCTCACAATTACACACTCTCACATATACCCACTTATATACTCTTACACACATATATACTGCCTTTCACATATGTAGTTAGTCACACATGTACCACTGAGATATACATTCAATCCCTAACACACCCATACATACACTCACCCAACCATACAGTTGATCACCGATGCACTCTTAAAACCATGCACCCATAGAATCACCCACTCACACAACTATGCATAGAGTCACACACACCCTACCCACACAAACACTCAGGCACCCATAGAGATACTCAGACAACCAATCAATAACCCATATAGACACTCATATAGCTATTCACAAAACCATGCAGCCACTTATACACCTACACACAGACACATACAGACATTCACACAGTTTAGTCACTAGTCCGCAGTAAGATACATTTAATGACTCACTTATAGAGTCAGCTACGCACCTAGAAAATCATCCCTTCACACACTTGTACACCCACTCATTCTTCCACCGGCCTTTCACTATAAATACATAAAATATATTTCAACTTTACAGAAACACACAGTCACTGGATGACGTCATTAATGATGTAATCAGTGATGTCATTTGAGATGTCATCAGTGATGTCATCAGTGATGTCACTGACCATGTCATGAGTGATGTAATATGTGTCAGCAGTGCATTGCGGGGGCGCGAGTTATAGTTAGCTGAACTAACTATAACAGGGGAATTTCTAGGGTTTTGTACGAGGGAAATGTCCAGCTAACTATAACACCCCTGAAACCTATGCTTTTTTCAGTGAATTTCTAAGGTTTTTTAAATGCCAATTCCTAACTATAACACCCCTGAAACCTTTGTTTTTTTCAGTGAATATATATATATATAGATATGTATTATCTACTGGCGGTCGCCAGTAGATAAGTATAGTTAGGACCGTGTTTCCATAGGAAATCTGAAAATTCTATTTTGAATAACTTTGGCGCCGGTTGACGAATCCTCGCAAAATTTTCAAAACTAATGGGGCGCTCCGCTCAGCTCCTACCCTGAAAGTCTCGGGGGGATTCGTCAAGCGGGGGCCGGGAAAAAAGGGGGGTCCCAAAACGCGTTTTCCCCATGCATTTTCCCATAGGACCTTTAGACAGAGCTACAGCCCGAACGGCTGAATAGAATTACTTGAAATTTGGCAGAGAGGTAGCCATAAGGTCAAGGAAGTGCCTTTCGCAGGTCTGGTGTAAATCTGTTCAGTATTTCCTGAGAAAATAGCATTTAAAAGCATATCAATATCTATACGCGCGCAGCGTGCGCGCACTGTGCAAGCCCTGTGCGCGCACCCTGCCGTGCGCGAGCGTAATTCTGATTGGTTGTTAGATGTCAGTAAACATTCGAATCGGTCGAAATCAGGAAGTGTCGGCCGCCATTTTGTCTGTCGCACTGAAAAGGAAAGGTGGAGAACATGAATAGGGGGCAGAGTAGGGAGTTATTGACCCCCTAGCCATTGTCAGGGGGTCACAGTAGGACCACGAAGGGCCAAAAAAATGATTTTAATTTTTTTTAAAAACATCGCGAGGTGCGCGCACCCAGCGCGCACCCGAAAAAAAACATTAAAAAAAATAGAATTAAGAATAACTTTTAAGTGTTTAGATATTAGGTGGCTCTAAAAAGAGCCCTTGTGTTCATTGAGTGTTTTTTGGTACCTACAAGTAAGTACCGATGCAGAGTCTAAAGTTCAAGAGGAAGACTCTGTTCCCTTCATCATTGAAATGTACACCGTCTCCTCTATAAATGCCTTGCATGTTGTAACGCAAGTTGTTGTGGTATATAGAACCCATACCATGGTCTCTGAGGAAAGCAGACACAGACTTATTGACGTGCTTTCTTGCTTTGTCAATTTGCGGACAAAATTGGTTGGACCAGTTCCACTTTTGCCTTTGGCATATATTAGAATATACAAAGGCAGTTTGTGGAAAAAGTGACATCAATTGCAGAAAGGTGTCCTTAATAAGCATTTCCAGACCTACCCCAGTTAAAGTGCCTAGGTCATTACCACCACAGTGCACAATAATAAGGTTAGGCTGTGGGAGATGTAGAAAGGTTTTCACCAAAGGCATTAATTGGTGCCACTTTAACCCTCTCTGACCAATCCATTTAACGTATACATTTGGCAAAGCAAGGTCTTTGAAAATACCTCTTTTTTCTGCATACTTTTCACTCCAGAAGACATAGCTATGACCTACAATCCACACTGTGAACATCTTCCAAGGAGAACAGGATGCACTCAGGAGGTGTCTTTCAGTAGAATGGCAATATGAAACGAAAGACAGTTGAAAAATGGAAGCATACATACTTTTTTTTAATAAAAAGAACTCATTGGCCGATTCAAACCATTTTACAGTTAAAACTAGGCTGTATGTTTACATTTTTAAAAGCATGTTTTGGATTGGTACAGAAAAATGTGTTCCCACTGAACATTACTTTGGATTTGCTGTTAGGTTTGAAAAGTCAAGCACTCTTGCTCTTTGGATTTGAAACATTGTGTGCTGAACTTCTGACCTCTCTGCTCACACCTGTGTTCCATGAGCTGTTGCTATGGTAGCAGGCAGAAGTCATGTTGGGGGAAGGGATGATTTGGAAAGGGGTTGAAAGTTGCAACCAATAGAAATGTGTGATTCCATTTGAAAAAAATGTGGGAAGCACTGTGATTTTACATTAACATGTATATGTGGGAAAAAAGAGAGGGAAAAATTGCCATTTACTGGTTGTGGAGAGAGGAGAGAGGTGTACAGCTCTGAGATTCTGGCTCTGATAATCTGCTATTTGAGTGCCACATTTCTTTCTCAACTAATTAATTTTAAAGGTGAGTTATGAGTTTGAGAGGGGAAGTATGTGGTGTATTTTGATATAAATAATAGAATTGTCATTCTTGTTTTAAAGTTGTGTTTTACATTTTGTGAATTAGGAGAAATTTAACTGTCTTGAACTAGTAAGATATTATGGAGTATGTCTTCAATGTAAGTTAAGGTGTACTGGTATCACTGAGGAATACTGTTTTGTGCCTAGAATCACATCATGAGTCTGTCTGCACACAGGATTTGTTGTCAGAGATTTAATTTGTGTTGCTGTTGTTCTGTTAGCCTTGCACTCGCAGAAAAGTGGCAGTTTGTTTGCTTAAAGTGTGATGGTTAGCATTCAGCAGAAATTAGTTACTCACAAAAAAGAGGCAAATGCAAACACATTTGTAAATTGCATGGTACATTTTCCTACCACTTTAAAAGTGGTGTTTTACATTTTATGTAAAGGAAGATATTTAAGTGCCTTGAACATGTTATATATTATGGAGTATGTATACACTATAAGTTAAGGTGTACTGGTATCACCCAGGAATACTGTTTTCTGCCTAGAATCACACCATGAGACAGTGTGCACACAGGAATTGTTATCAGAGATTTAATTTGTGTTGCTCTTGCTCTGTTACCCTTGCACTCGCAGGAAAGGGGCAGCTTTTTATTTGTAACACATGGTCATGGTCTCAAGGAGCTGTTAGGACACGTGCTCTTTTCTGCTTGTGTAAAATATAAGAAAAAAGTGTCAGGCTGTCACAGTAATTTTCACTTACTCCACCACAGTACTAAATGTGCTTTCAATTTGCAAAGAAAATATCGCTTTGTGCCTAGAATCACACCATGAGTCTATGTGGACAGAGGAATTGTTGTCAGAGATTTAATTTGTGTTGCTGTTGTTCTGTAAAACTTGCACTTTCAAGAAAGGGCCAGCTTGTTTTGTTCAAATGTGATGGTTAGCACTCAGCACAAATCACTATCTCACAAATGAGAGGCAAATGTTAACACATTTCAAATCAACAGGGTAGATTGTCCATCCACTCCTGCAATGGGTGAGGTAGTTCCTACATGTACAAAACTCTAATTAACCTTTACCAAAGATGTTCTCTTACACACATATCTGCAGTCTTCATGCACTTGTAAAAGTATCCATGCAGATCTCTCTTGCACCTGACAATACACAGTCTCCAGAAACACACTGTTTGCACACATGCAGCAGCTTCTCCTACACTCCCATGCATAATACTCAGCTCTGTGTTGTATTTCAGATAGCAGTGTGTAACGCAAACACATTCAACGTCACCAAGGCTCATTTCCTTTGCTCTACAGTAATCACTCACCCTGTAACACATGTTGATGGTCTCAAGTAGCTGTTAGGAGATGTGCTCTTTTTTGCCTTTCTAAAATGTAAGGGAAATGTGTCAGGCTGTCTCAGTAACTATCACTTGCTCCATCCACTGTACTAAATGTGCTTTCAAAGTGCCAAAGGAAATATCGTTGTCTGCGTAGAATCACAGCATGAGTCTGTGTGGACAGAGGAATTGTTGTCAGAGATTTTATTTGTGTTGCTGTTGTTCTGTAAAACTTGCACTTTCAGGAAAGGGCCAGCTTGTTTTGTTCAAATGTGTTGGTTAGTACTCAGCTATCGTTTTCTGCCTAGAATCACAGCATGAGTCTGTGTGGACAGAGGAATTGTTGTCAGAGATTTTATTTGTGTTGCTGTTGTTCTGTAAAACTTGCACTTTCAGGAAAGGGCCAGCTTGTTTTCTTCAAATGTGTTGGTTAGTACTCAGCAGAAATCACTATCAGAAAAATGAGAGGCAAATGGTAACACATTTCAAATCAACAGGGTAGATTGTCCATCCACTCCTGCAATGGGTGAGGTAGTTCCTACATGTACAAAACTCTAATTAACCTTTACCAAAGATGTACTCTTACACACATATCTGCAGTCTTCATGCACTTGTAAAAGTGTCCATGCAGATCTCTCTTGCACCTGATAATACACAGTCTCCAGAAACACACTGTTTGCACACATGCAGCAGCTTCTCCTACACTCCCATGCATAATACTCAGCTCTGTGTTGTATTTCAGATAGCAGTGTGTAACGCAAACACATTCAACGTCACCAAGGCTCATTTCCTTTGCTCTACTGTAATCACTCACCCTTTAACACATGCTGATGGTCTCAAGTAGCTGTTAGGAGATGTGCTCTTTTTTGCCTCTCTAAAATATAAGGAAAATGTGTCAGGCTGTCCCAGTAACTATCACTTGCTCCATCCACTGTACTAAATGTGCTTTCAAAGTGCCAAAGGAAATATCGTTTTCTGCGTAGAATCACAGCATGAGTCTGTGTGGACAGAGGAATTGTTGTCAGAGATTTTATTTGTGTTGCTGTTGTTCTGTAAAACTTGCACTTTCAGGAAAGGGCCAGCTTGTTTTGTTCAAATGTGTTGGTTAGTACTCAGCTATCGTTTTCTGCCTAGAATCACACCATGAGTCTATGTGGACAGAGGAATTGTTGTCAGAGATTTTATTTGTGTTGCTGTTGTTCTGTAAAACTTGCACTTTCAAGAAAGGGCCAGCTTGTTTTGTTCAAATGTGATGGTTAGCACTCAGCACAAATCACTATCTCACAAATGAGAGGCAAATGTTAACACATTTCAAATCAACAGGGTAGATTGTCCATCCACTCCTGCAATGGGTGAGGTAGTTCCTACATGTACAAAACTCTAATTAACCTTTACCAAAGATGTTCTCTTACACACATATCTGCAGTCTTCATGCACTTGTAAAAGTATCCATGCAGATCTCTCTTGCACCTGACAATACACAGTCTCCAGAAACACACTGTTTGCACACATGCAGCAGCTTCTCCTACACTCCCATGCATAATACTCAGCTCTGTGTTGTATTTCAGATAGCAGTGTGTAACGCAAACACATTCAACGTCACCAAGGCTCATTTCCTTTGCTCTACTGTAATCACTCACCCTTTAACACATGCTGATGGTCTCAAGTAGCTGTTAGGAGATGTGCTCTTTTTTGCCTCTCTAAAATATAAGGAAAATGTGTCAGGCTGTCCCAGTAACTATCACTTGCTCCATCCACAGTACTAAATGTGCTTTCAAATTGCCAAAGGAAATATCGTTTTCTGCCTAGAATCACACCATGAGTCTGTCTGGACAGAGGAATTGTTGTCAGAGATTATATTTGTGTTGCTGTTGTTCTGTAAAACTTGCACTTTCAGGAAAGGGCCAGCTTGTTTTGTTGAAATGTGTTGGTTAGTACTCAGCTATTGTTCTCTGCCCAGAATCACAGCATGAGTCTGTGTGGACAGAGGAATTGTTGTCAGAGATTTTATTTGTGGTGCTGTTGTTCTGTAAAACTTGCACTTTCAGGAAAGGGCCAGCTTGTTTTGTTCAAATGTGTTGGTTAGTACTCAGCAGAAATCACTATCAGAAAAATGAGAGGCAAATGGTAACACATTTCAAATCAACAGGGTAGATTGTCCATCCACTCCTGCAATGGGTGAGGTAGTTCCTACATGTACAAAACTCTAATTAACCTTTACCAAAGATGTACTCTTACACACATAGCTGCAGTCTTCATGCACTTGTAAAAGTCTCCATGCAGATCTGTCTTGCAACTGACAATACACAGTCTCCAGAAACAAACTGTTTGCACACATGCAGCAGCTTCTCCTACACTCCCATGCATAATACTCAGCTCTGTGTTGTATTTCAGATAGCAGTGTGTAACGCAAACAGATTGAACGTCACCAAGGCTCATTTCCTTTGCTCTACTCTAATCACTCACCCTGTAACACATGCTGATGGTCTCAAGTAGCTATTAGGACATGTGCTCTTTTTTGGCTCTCTAAAATATAAGGGAAATGTGTCAGGCTGTCTCAGTAATTATCACTTGCTCCTCAACAGAAGTAAATGTGCTTTCAAATTGCCAACCAAATATCGTTTTCTGCCTAGAATCACACCATGAGTCTGTGTGCACACAGGAATTGTTGTCAGAGATTTAATTCATGTTTCTCTTGTTTTGTAAGACTTGGACTCGTAGGAAAGGATCAGCTCATGTGATAGGATTTGAAAAGTTGAAAAAAAAATTGTAATAAATTAAAATTACATAAAGGTATTTTTTTTTAGTTTTTTGCAGGTATTGCTGAGCAACACTGAAAAAATATAAAGATGCCTATAAAGTCAAGAAAGAGAAAAGAAAAGAAACAACAACTATATTTGAAGACGACTGGTAAAAAAAAATAGGAGGCGAAGCGTGTGTTGGAAAACAGAAAAAGTCTTCTGGTAAGCAAACTAAAGAATTTTTAAAAAATATCTTCCAAAAAAAAAAAAATGATCGAAAGATAAATTCAAACAGTGGTTCAAGTACAAAACAACAACAGAGTCGACAGCAAAAACAAAATGCTAATGTAGACTCAGAAGTAAGAAAGAGTGACTTAACAAGGAAAATGGATTTTAAAAACATTCGTCGAAAAATGTTTCAGAGAAGAGTGATGTTAAATTTGCTAAAGGATGTGAAAAAATATAAGAAAAAAACCAAATTTTATAAGAAAAAGAAATTAATTGAAAATATTGTTACCAAGGCATTAGAAATATAAAAAAAAACTATTCATTTTAATTCTGAACAGGATAAGTAGATTAGATAAATTAGTCAATGCAATGAAGTCACAAAGCAAAAGGAAAAGAGAAGTAAAAAAAAATAACTTTTGTAAAGTGTTCTTAGGAGAATGGAAGCATAGTTCAAGTACTGAACCATTTTTTAATGAAGAGAGTTATCTTCAAAGTAATAGTTTGTTGCATGCAGTTGACACCAATGGAAGAGCATATGAAGTTAAGGATGGTTGTGTAATGGAAAAGGAGAAAATGGTTCCAAGAAATGAGGAAGAAGTGATGACTGATGAGGTTATGGGGAGACGTACTAAAGCCCCAGTGTACACTTGGAATTGTAGTAGTATTTGTACTGTGCGTCAGGAATCTATTGATAAATTACGTGACTTTCTAAGAGAATATAGTAAAAAGAGTGTTAAACAGAAAATTAAGGTGCTTCAAAGACTAGATCCATGCAGAGTGAGAGAGAATACTGGTTTGCAAGGACATTCTCTGGCTTGTCTATCTAGGAAAGTGTGTCAAAGTGTTTTTCACCATTTTAGGATGCTTGCTGTTCATCATACTGAAATGAGAAAGTTTGTGAGAACATTGTATTTTGCTAAAAGTCCAGCACTAAAGTTGAATGAGTTGAATAATGCTCTGTTCCGTGGATCTGTATCAGATGTAGTGAAGGTTACTGATGAGATTCAGTTTTGTTACTTTGGTCCAGAACAAGAAAGTGCAGAAAATGACACAGTTATTGATGAAAATGTAGAAGAGAATGTAGAACTTACTGTTAGTAAAAATTTTGAAGATGAAATGACAAAATTTGCTATCATCTCTAATGAAAGACCAAATATTACTTGTATTTGTTGCCGGAGAAGCCATTACAAAATTCAAACAAGGAATGTTGATCTGTATAAAAAAAGTGAAAATGAAGATAATTATAAGTGGAAAGATTTTGCAACATATATATTTCTGGAAAATTGTTTTGAATTGGGTGAAGATCAGCGTATTTGTAAATACTGTTATAACAAGTTAGAAGAAATTAGAATGCCAGCAAGAGCTGTACATAATAAATTAGAATTGGTTGAAATTCCTCCAGAGCTTTCGGATTTAAATACGTATGAGTCTATACTTATTCAATGTGTCCATCCGTTTCAGACCATAGTGCATATGGAGCCAAAAACAGGTAAATCACCTCCTTCGGATTTACAAAGAGGTTTAAAAGGAAGAGTTGTCTATTTGCCATTGGATTTGAAAAAAAATATGGAAACAATTGATGCAGATACTTTGGAAACTGAACCATTAGTTATTCTGGTTAATGGTGTACCTACGAAGAATAAGAAAATTTGGCAGGAGCTGGTGGATGTACGAGAAGTACAAAGAGCAAATTTGTATTTGAAAAAAAATAATAAATGGTATGAAGCCATTTATATGGATGAAGATGAAGAAGAAATACTAGTAGACACAGGAATACCAACTGGGCAAATTGAAAAAGTGGATAAGTCAAAAGAAGAAGAAATTTATGAACATTTCAGCATACGTCCTCTTCATTCTAAAGAAGTTATGGGAAATGCTATTGATCTGTTTCAGATGAAAAAAGCAAAAGGAACTCCCGTGAGTGTATGGGAGGAGAGCTTGGAAGCTCGTTGTTTTCCCCAACTGTTTCCTACAGGAAAAGGTGGACGATATGATGAACGTCCAGTACAAATTCCAGCTTCTGAGTATCGGACTACAAGATTATATGCAGAATATCCCAGATTTCGTCAAAGTATTCCTTATTTGTTCCATCTTTTATTTGAAAGTGACTTGTCTGCACTATCTTATGCAGTAAATCACATTTTAAAAACTGGAGTACATCTACATAATGTGTCAGCAAAGGACTTTCTCAACAAAGTGCAACAGCGAGATGATCATTTGGAATCTCAATTGATCAATTTGATGGCTTGTCAGCGTGGAACTAATGAATATTGGTACCGACGCCATGGAGAATTGAAGTGTATGTTACGAAATTTAGGAACTCCTACATGGTTCCTTACCCTGAGCTGTGCTGAGTACGCTTGGGATGATTTACTGGATTTTCTGCAAGAGGCAAATTCAAACATTGAAAACATCCACTACAAGACAGCAGGAGAATTGTGCTCATTAGACCCGGTTAATGTTTGCAGATATTTCAATCATAGATTTGAGGCTATGATGTCCTTCATCTGCAATAAAAAAATCCACCTCTTGGAGAAGTTGTGGATTTCTTTTGGAGAAAAGAGTACCAAGCAAGAGGTGCTCCACATATTCATATGCTGTTGTGGATCAAGGATGCCCCAAAATTTGGAACAGATGCTGATGAAGCAGTTTTATCTTTCATTGAAGGATATGCAACATGTGCTATACCTAAAAGCACAGAAGAGAAAAACTTAAAAGAGAAAGTTTTACGTTTCCAAAGTCATCGGTGTGGAAAATACTGTCGACGAAAGTACAAGAGTAAAGATAAATTCTACACAAAATGTCGATTTGGATTTCCACGACCTGTTCTTTCAAAAGGAAGAGTAAACAGTTTTATGTCAGCTGTGCGACATACTATTACAAGAAAATCGCCTAAGAATACCTACAACCTAAGAAGAAAAGAAGAGTCAAAATATATAAATGACTACAACCCAGTCATTTTATCCATGTGGAATGCTAACATGGATATACAGTATGTGGCTGACAATTCTATTGCTGTTGCTCGGTATGTCACATCTTACATCACTAAATCTGAGAAAACGGAATTGAAGGAAATGTGGGAAGAGATTTCTCACGAGAAGACTGTCAGTAAGAAGCTATACAGTTTCAGTTTAAAGATGTTATCGCATCGAGAAATTGGATCCTACGAATGCTCAGATAGGTTATCATCTGCAAGCCTGTACTCGAAATCCAGAAGAATAATTTGGGTAAGTTTAGGCCTTGCAGGAATGCGAAATCGGGTACTGAAATCTATTCGAGAAATTGAGTATTTAGCAGAGTTCGAACCAGAAAGTACAGACATTTTAAGAACAAACATGTTGGACACATATTACCCACAAAGAAGTCATCACCTTGAGAACATGTGTCTCTATGAAGTGCTGCAGAACTTCATTTTTAAACGGAATGCCACAGAAGATATCAACAATGGAAAATATAAAGTCAGTGGTGAGGAAGGATGTTTGGTGAAGCAAACAAAAGGAAGTTTGATTAATCACCGGAAGCTGAGTTGCGACACTCCTGACAAAAAGGAATTTTACTACTTGGCACTTTTGCAGCTGTTTAAACCATGGCGTTCAGAGGACGAACTACTTGGAGAATTCCAGAGTTATGAAGATTCCTTCAATGCTAGCAAAGACAGCATAGAATGCAGTACTTTCTCAACTTATGTTCAAATGTTAAATGAAGAAATTGAACAAGAAGCAACAATTGCAGCTGAAGTAGCTAGAGACAGTTCTCAAGACAGTCAAAGTTCTGGGACATTTAGTCAAGATCCTCAAGGACAACCAATCGTAGAAAATGAAGCAGCAATAGCCATGAATGAAGTAGAAACAGCTATGAATCAAGCTCAGGAAAATTTAGTAGACTTAACATATTTGGAGCAGCAACTGAATGAAGAACAAAAACAAATTTATGAGGAAGTCAGGATAAAAATTGATCACGGATAACTACATGAAAAGAAAGAGTGCTCATGCACATATTTCGAACCAATGAGAATGTATGTAAGTGGACAAGCAGGAACTGGAAAAAGTTTCTTAATTAATGTAATTAGAAGCTACCTACAGAAGAAAATGGATTCCATTTTGTCTTGTGTTGTTACTGCTCCAACTGGGTTAGCAGCGTATAACATAAAAGGAGTTACCTTACATCGTTTGCTAATGTTACCAGTAGAGCATGAGAATAAAATACAGTACCACAAACTAGCAGGAGAAGCATGCTTGGAAGTTTCAAGAGTATTGAGGAAATTGAAAGTACTCATTATTGATGAGGTAAGCATGGTATCAAACTTAATGCTTGCCTTTGTGCATTTAAGAATGCAGCAAATTCTGAAGACAGAGTATGACGTGTTATTTGGAGGAAAACACGTCATAGTTTTTGGGGATCTTTTGCAACTTACTCCAGTTAAAGGACAACCGGTATTCCATACTCTTACACATGAAGACACGAAAAAGTCGTTAGGAAGTATAGGCAATGTAAATATTTGGACATATTTTGAGTATAAGGAACTCATTACCAATATGAGGCAAGCCAATGATGAGGACTATGCAAGTATTCTGAAAGATATAAGAATTGGACTACTCACAGAACATGGCAGAAAAGCATTACAGAGTCGATTGCTGAGTAATTTGTTTACAACAGAAGAAATAGTTCCAGAGAAAATATACAAGAAAATTGCTGAAAAAAATACTGTAATCTGCCTAATGCCAACACTACATGAATGCTCTGTATTCAATCAAGAACTTTTGAAATTGGAAAATGAAGAGATCATAAAACTGGAAGCTGTGGATAAAATTCAACATGAACGAATAACTATTATATTGACAGGCAAATTGGCTACTAAATTGGATTCTCTGGAGAAAAACATTTCAAAAACAGCTGGTTTGAAAAAGAATCTTTATGTGTGTATGAACTGTAGAGTAATTTTAAGACGCAATTTGGATGTAGAAAAAGGTTTAGTGAATGGAGCTATGGGTAAAGTTGTGAGTTTTGTAAAGTACCAGAAAAAAGATGGAATTGAATTCTTAAAAATAAAATTTGATCAGATTGAAGAGGTTAAAGTGATTAGTCGTTGTTCAGTCCGTTTTTTGCTAGTGAAAGACTTATATGTACGTAGGAAGCAGTTTCCGATTTCTCTAGCATATGCTGTAACTATTCACAAGTCTCAAGGATTAACTGTTGATAGTGCTTTTGTAAACATTGGGTCTACTGTGTTCAAAGAAGGTATGGCATATGTTGCTTTGTCACGCGTGAAAAAATTATCTGGTTTATTCATGATAGACTTTGATGACTCAAAAGTAAGTGCTGATGCAAACTGTGTAAAGGAGTATAATAGATGAAGAAGAAGCTATGCTCCTCATTTAGGTCAGTATCCTGTGTTTGAAAAACGTGTTGTTTGTCGGAAAAGGAGATTTGAGGATATCTGTAATGAGGATGTACAGAAGAGAAAACAAAAAGATAGTGATGGGACTGCAAGCAAAAAGAAAAAGGACAGTGTGGAAGAGGTTGTTGATTGTCATTTTGAAAATAGCTCTGGTGTCAACTGCTACGCAAATGTAGTGCTGAATGTTGTATTTTATCTTGAAACTTTGCAAGAGCAGATAATACTAAATCATGAAAAAAGATTCTGTTCTTTGCTGAGTCTCCTTTATGAGAAGCTGAGTAATGATAAAAATAAAATAGAAAGTGCTTCTGATGTTAGAAATCTTTTAGATGTATGTTCTGGATGTACACAGTTTACACAAAATGTCCAGCAAGATGCACAGGAATTCTTGATGTATATCCTGATGGTACTGGAAGATGAAGGAGTAGAAGTAGAAAATTTGTTTGGTGTCTCTTATACATGGGAACATTGTTGTGATAACTGTATGAACACAATCAGTAGGAATGTAGATTCTGAAAGGTTCATATATTTACCATTACCAGAAAGTAAAACAGTGACTTTTAGTAAATTAGTTAAAGATGCTAATCACAACATGGAATGTTCTAAATGTAAATCTGAAATGTTATCAACGTTATTTTTAAAGAAATATGGACAGTATGTAATTTTAATGGTACAACGTTGTAGAGCTGATGGAACAAAATTGGAAACTTTACTAAAGAAGTTTGTTGGCAACCAATTATCTATATCTGGAAAAACTTTTGTAGCCGTTGCAATAATTTTTCATGATGGTCCTTCTATAACTTCTGGTCATTACACAGTTTATCTTAAATGTGAAAAAGGATGGACACTGTGTAATGATTCTCAATTGATTTTCAAGCAACGTTTGCCTTATGATTTACCCAATTGTTACTTAATTTTTCTGAAACCCAAATTTTAAATACTAACATCATCATCAGAAGAAAGCATTATTAAAATTTAAAAGGATTAAAATTGGATATTTCACTCAAAAGGGATTTTAAACTTACTATTTGGCCTCAAGGAAAGGTAAAACAAACAATTGTGGACTTCTTTGACAGATATTATTTTGGAAAATGTTCTTTTGCAACAAGGTTTACAGACGTTATTTCTTGAAAATTGTTATTGTTCTTAAAAGGTATTTTTGACATTTCTATTAAGGTATGTTTTAGTGAGGATACATTTGGGGCTTTTTTAAACAATCTTTCAGATTGTTTTTTTTTTGCCCGCTGTTAAATGATGAATACAATTGATTTCACTATTTTCAGTGAAAATCAAAACATTCTGAAAACAGCAAAAAAAGGGCAAAAAATTGCTTTGCTAAATATGAAAAAACATGTACTGTTTAATAAAGTGTATTGTTGAATATTAATACTTTTTTTCTTTTTTTCAGAACTAGAAAGAAAATTTAGAAGATGTAATTCAGTTTTCTTTGCAATTAAATAAAAATATTTAATTCTAAATAATTTACTTTGATGGTCAGGTAAGTTTAACATATCTGTATGTGTCACTGCATTCGTTTCATGCTTCCTTTTCTTCACCTCTCCTTACTCTGCTTTTCTCATTTCTCTTCTCACTCTCTCTTCCTGCTTTACTACTCTTTTGTAACTCCCTCACTCCTTCTCTACTACTCCCCTACCTTTACTATCTCCATCACTAATTTTTCATCCATGTTTCTTTCTCTGTATCCATATGTCTTAGTCTTTTTAACTGCCTTACTCCTTCTCAGTTGTTTGCTCTCTGTCTCTGTATCTGTCACTCTCGGTTTGTCTGTTTTACACTTAATTTCCTTAACATCTCTGGGGCACATTTACAAGCCACCTGCACCACCACTACGTCACTTTTCTTGACGTACTATTGGCGCAGGCTGCTTTTCCATATTTACAAGGAGAGGATAAGCCACTCTGTGTGTCTTTTCCTCTCCTTGTAAATACAGCCAATTCAAATGCAGCACTAAAATGAGCTATTATCTTTTTTGATAGGTTTAGAGTACCTATAGGTAAGTACTGATGCAGAGTTTAAAGTTTAATAGGAAGACTCTCTTCCCTTCATGTGTGAAATGTACACCATGTCTTTTTTAATTACTTTACCACTCCACTCTCTTTGTCAGGGAGTCCCTGAAGGTTTACTAAAGGTGAAAAAAATTATTTTATTTTTTTTAAAAACCCCATTGGGTGCGCGCAGGGTGTGCGCACCCCCCCAAAAAAATGGCAAATAGATTCAAAAAACAAGTTTTTGTGTTTGGATTTTAGGTGGCTCTAAAAAGAGCCCTTGAGTTAATGTAGGGACAGAGGAAGAGAAAAACGAAAAGAAAAAAAAAGAAAACTATGGCCTAGTGCAAGGGTGCTCCTCAAATTTCCTCTGAATGAGATCAATACTGGTCTCACCCATAGAAATAAGAAAACCACAATCCATGCTCCGTGTACTCATCCTCCCAAAACAAGGACGAATATCCAGAGGTGTGTTAGAAGGTGAAGGCACCATTGCAGAAGAAGTGCTTGCCTGAGCTGCCGAAGATGTGCTCGGCTGAGCTGCAGCAGATGTCGTCGGCTGAGCGGGTGGAGGGTTTGCTCCAGAAGCTTGATGAAAAGTCACAGGATGCATTGCCTCAACGTGCCTCATCATAGTGTGAATACTAAAAGAGTACTTCTTATTAGCATTCCCACGTGACAAGGTGCGCTGACACAGTGTGCAGGTGACCTTTGGTGCATTCACCTTCTTTTGTCCCTCAGGAAAAGTGAAAAACTGCCATATAAAGGAGTCTTTCTGCTTCCTCTGCCTCTGTCTCTCAAGAGTGTCCTGCTCACTCTCAGAAGGTGGCTGGTGCTCTGCCATTGTCTCACAAAAACAGAGCAGCTCCTTCTCCAAGGGAATCAGAACTAATAATGAGGGTAGTGGGTGTGGTTTTGGAAGAATCTGGAACTGAAAGTACTTTGAACCAATGAAAAGTGATGTTTCTTGATCACATGACTTGCCATGAGGGGATTGGGTGTGGTGTTGAAAAAATATGAAACTGAAAGTAATGAAAACCAATTAAAAGTGTTGTTTTATTAATCACATAACCCGAGGTGCGCGCACGGAGCAAGCTCCGAGCGCGCACGGTGCAATTACGCATACGCGAACGCGTACGCGCGCATGCGCATAAGTATTATGCGCGTACGTAACGCGCATACGCAGCACGCGCACATGCACGAACGTCAGCGCTTACTCGACGCGTATACGCGAGTGTAGCGCGTGAAGCACGTACGACGCACGCATGCGTACGTAGGCATGCGTACAGGGTGCGCGCTGCGAGCGCGCACTAAAACGTATGTATGCGTACGTAGATAACATACGCCTGCATACATGAAAAACGTACGCAAACGTACTAGGTGCGCGCTCTGAGCGCGCACCCTAAGAATTTATAGAAAAATAAATAAATAAAGTGGACATAACTTAATAGAAGATATTAACTATGCTGTTCAACTTTATCCAAAATCAAAGTTAAAAAAAAAATGACCCACACAAAATTAAAGGAAACAGATAATTTATAAATGTATACATAGGGAAATTTTTGAAAAAGAAATATATAAAAAATATAATAAAAAAATAAAAAATTAGCATTTAAAAAACCTTGAAATTCACTGAAAAAACCATAGGTTTCACACACGTTATAGTTAGGAATTAGCATTTAAAAAACCTTGGAAATTCACTGAAAAAACCATAGCTTTCACACACGTTATAGTTAGGAATTAGCATTTAAAAAACCTTGCAAATTCACTGAAAAAACCATAGGTTTCACACATGTTACAGTTAGCTGGACATTTTACTCGTAAAAAACCAATGAAATTCCCCCGTTATAGTTAGTTCAGCTAACTATAACTCGCGCGCCCGCAATCCACTGCTGATGACGTCACATATTACATCACTCATGACATGGTCAGTGACATCACTCATGACATCACTGATGACATCTCAAATGACATCACTGATGACATCACTGATGATGTCATCCATGTGAAAAATTAGCACATCTTCTCACACCCTAATATAAACTTTGATACACCGACTCAAAATGTAAGAGTTCCATTCAGAAAACCATACATACTGCAATACCAATAGCTACATACCCACTTATTAACTCTTAGGTCTACATACACCTGCACTCATTCACCTGTACAGTCACTCATACTTACAGTCACTCCATACAACTGTATCATAATCATTTATATGCCTATATAGACACTTACACACTACCAATCATGCATAGAGGTACTCTCAGACCTACTCAATCATGCACATAATCACACTCTCATTTACTCACCTATGTGGTTATACACACTCAAGTAAACTTAGTCATAAAAAAGTACCACATTCTTACCCTCTTATAGAATCATTCATACAAGCACACACTCATCCATACAGTCACTTTCACAATCACACAATCTCATATCTACTCATTTATATACTGTTACACGCACATATACTGCCTTTTACATATGTAGTTAGTCACAAATGTACTACTGAGATATACATTCAATCCCTAACACACCCATACATACACTCACTCAACCATACAGTCCATCAGAGATGCACTCTTAAAATCATGCACCCATAGAATCACCCACTCACACATTTCTGCATAGAGTCACACACACCCTACCCACACAAACACTTAGGCACCCATACAGATACTTAGACAACCAATCAATAACCCATATAGTCACTCATATAGCTATTCACAAAACCATGCAGCCACTTATACACCACCAACAGACACATACAGACATTCACACAGTTTAGTCACTAGTCTGCAATAAGATACATTTAATGACTCACTTAAAGAGTCAGTTACACACCTAGAAAATCATCCATTCACACACTTATACACCCATTCATTCTTCAACAGGCCTTTCCCTATATATATTAAACATATTAAAATTGGTCAGAAACACATACTCAATGGATGATGTCATCAGTGATGTCATCAGTGATGTCATTTGAGATGTCATCAGTGATGTCATGAGTGATGTCACTGACCATGTCATGAGTGATGTAATATGTGACGTCATCAGCAGTGGATTGCGGGCGCGCGAGTTATAGTTAGCTGAACTAACTATAACGGGGGAATTTCATTGGTTTTTTACGAGTGAAATGTCCAGCTAACTATAACATGTGTGAAACCTATGGTTTTTTCAGTGAATTTGCGAGGTTTTTTAAATGCTAATTCCTAACTATAACATGTGTGAAACCTATGGTTTTTTCAGTGAATATATATATATATATATACATATATATATATATATATATGGTATACATAAAAGCATTAGTGGACGGAATGACTGGCAGGTGGGGGGTTCGCGTGGGGGGGTTGAATAATATTTAAAAAAATAAACGTACCTTCCCGGGTCCCTCGGCATTGTGGCTCCTGGCCGGTTCCCGTTTTCCTGCTCTCCTGCTGAATAGGAAGCAGGCAGCCTCCCTCCCCTCCCCTCAGCCAATCACAATGCTGCAATAGCAGCGTTGTGATTGGGGGGACGGCGCCCAGCCGGGCACCTATGGGGAGACCATTTTCTCCTTGTAGGCTGCAAAAGGGAGAGTGTGCATTACTGGTTTGGTCAGCCCCAGAGGGCTGACCAAACAGTCAGGGCCCGCAACATTGGGCAAGCCACTCCTCCCCGACCCGCCTGCCCCCAACCAGGCATACCCTTCTGCTTTCTCGCAGTGCGAGAAGCAGAAACTTAAAATTGTAGTTTTACTATTTTATGTTTCTGCTTCTCGCACTGCGAGAAAGCAGTGGTGCGACGCTCCTCACCCTAATGGAGGAGCCGCCCCTGCAGAAATGTTTATATATGTATACATATATATAGGTAAACATCTATAGGTATATATATTTACTGAAACCAACAAGGGTTAGAGGGATGTTACAGTTAGGTGAAAAGGTCAGTTAAAACATACTGTTTTAAACAAACAAAACCTCAGAAAAGTACCTATTCAAATTCTAGCAAGTAACTATAACTCATGCCCTAAAGTAACTATAACTTGTGCCACCTGCCATGCACAGTGTTGTCATCAATGATGTAATTGCTTACATTGCAGTGATTTTATCAATTATGTCATTGAATGTGTCATGTGTGATGTAATATGTGAGGTAATTAGCAGAGCATGGCAAGGGTAGGATGTGAGTTATAGTTATTTGAGGGCACAAGTTATAGTTAAATAATATGCTGTTTTAAAGAATACAGAAATCACTGTACTGACGTTTTTCTGTCATTCATGCATTGTTGAGAAATTTCTTTGCTCTCTGGTTAATTAAGAAACGTTTTAGCTCTCTTTGGTTAATATTGTTATTTAACTGTGTACTCAATCACCATCTAAGCACAAACAAAGAGAAACCATATTTCTTGGTACTGTGTTTGCAGAGATTGTGGTGGTGTATTGCAGAAGCTACCCAGGCACACTATCTGAGGGAAAACATGCATCCTTCTCCTCCCCTAAAACCTCCACAGACAAGGAGATGGCTGATTTGTGAATACAGCAGTGGCCAAAACAGCCTTCAGTGCCATCCTTCACACGAAAGCCCTCAGTGAGGAACTTTAAGATCTATCTCACCGGACGACTTAGTGTGGGTTCCACTTCTGGCACTAGGTAGCTAATATTAATACATTCAGCCCAAGGGCTTACAGTTTTGTCAGGGGAAATAGTTTAAGAGGAGGCAAAGCACTGTAATTTAAATAATAAGACATCCTACAAGGTGAGACTGAGGATAAGGTGTCTAGTCACTGATACGTTGAACACCATGTGCACCTATTCCCAAAAAGATGGACAATGTTGCAAATTGCTGGAACAGCCATTAAAGATGGGTCTGGGGCATTGCTGTTGTAGCCATGCCACCACTGCTGGCACCGCATTCTAAGTGACCATCTGACCTTGGAAGGAGAAAGTAGAGGCAATATTGGACCTTTTATTTCTTATAATAACAATAATAATACCAGTATTTGTAAAGAGCGAACAATTACGCGAGACTGTCAAGGCGCTGGGGGCCATCGGGAAGATTGAGCAAGCTATGGCCCAGAGTCACATGTTGCTGGGATAACCTGCCGCTAGCGCTGGGGACTGAACCGTAAGATCCGTGTTCCAGAGTCAGCAGCCCTGGCCGCTGTGCCACACCCCTTCCTCAAGGGGTTAGCAGAGGGGTAGAAGAAGGAGATACCACAAAGTATATGCTAGGTAGGTTTACATTCCGCATACAACATTGTATCAGCATGTGATGTCACATCATAATGGGTTCAATGTGCTTGTGTTGATAATTGTGAAATTTACCACGAACTGTGAATGTGCATATTACCACATTCAAAGATCCGAAATCCTGTCTGACAGCAGTTGTCATGTTGCTTCACCTTTCTGGACAGTAGTCTACATTCTTTTGGGTCAACATAGGGCCAGATTTATCAAAAAAATGTTTTGTGATTCCCTAATTGCGAATCTTTGCAAAACGGCATGCATGAAAGAGTATAGTACACTTTCTGCGATTCCTAAGGGGTCGCAAATGAGATACCTCATGAATATTTATGAGCTAGGTTGCAGTTTGCGACCCCCTAGGAATCGCTAAAATTACTGGGAAGGTGGCCTGCTGGAATCAGCAAACCACCATGTCCGTGATGGCCTTTTTTCTTAAAGGAAAACGGGTTAAATTTAAAAAAGAAAAATAAAAAGTTTTCTTTTCATTTTTTCAAGAGTAGGCAGTGGTCTGTGGGGACTCAAAAAGGCTTGATACATTTGCCCCATAGTAATTTGACTGTTAAGCCAACCTGGGAAAGGCAGTGATGTGTTAATCAGTATATCCCCATGGGGGTTCTTAGGCT
Source organism: Triturus cristatus (assembly GCF_964204655.1). NCBI lineage: Eukaryota > Metazoa > Chordata > Amphibia > Caudata > Salamandridae > Triturus > Triturus cristatus. The sequence continues at coordinate 241,485,181 of NC_140584.1, read as the reverse complement.
TTAGTGATACGCAAGATACAAGGGCATGGCAATGTGAGTACATGTGCCACACATTAATGGCTACTTCCCTCTGCTGGTGACTCTTAACATAAGGACACAGGTGGGCATTAGTGAACTTCCATTCTTCAGCCACTTCCACCAGCTTCCACCATCATCCAAGAATGCTCCCAGCACCATGGCAGCCACCACTTCTGCTGCAACCACCACCAGGCAGCAGGGCTGATGCAGAGGAGAATGTGATCTGCTGCCTGCAGCTAAAGGACGTTCTCCCCAGTAGACAGAAGGGGGGTTAAGAACTATGTGAATGGCTGTTCCTATTGCTGTAGCACTTCGGTGCCCTGCTGATCAGTGGACCAGGGTGACTCATTTACTGCATTAATTTTCTCACAATTATGCCACCTGTCAATTAAACCCTCCAGAAACTCTCCCGTTGGAAATCTTTGAAGACAGACAACATTGTTGCCAAATTCTGAGGAGTGTTCATGCTCCCTCCATGGTTTGCCTGAACCCTGGTCTACCAGGTCTCCACAGCACTACAAGACAGAGTGGCAAAAGGGCAGAATGTGATTGCTTCGCATTTGTGAGCCTCAGCAAGCTTCTTTCCAGACAGGAACTGGCCCTACTTCAAATTGCTGAATTGACTGCCTCAGATATATGGTGCCCTTCCCCGTCCCATCCTCCTACTCCCCCTCCAGTTTCTCAAGCAAACAGCATGTGCAGAAAAAGACTGCAGATTCTCGGGGGAATAACATGCATAGAAATACCAGCAAAGAAATTGAAGTTGGCAGGGTTTTTCCGGCACGGAGGGTGTTGGGGTTGCGGCGTAGATGAGATTATGAAGCCATGGGATGAGGTGGTTTCAGTTAGAGTGGGAGGGTATCAGGCCCGGCTCCAGGAATTTTTATTTGGGTGGGCCGAGGGTGCATTTGGGTGGGCCACTGTGAGCCCAAATTGTCACTTCTTGTAGTAGCCTACAAGCCCTAGATTACATCATACTTACAAACCGTCGCCATGATACAACAGATCGATTCTGTGTGTATACAGAGCATGTGGAGAGTTATTTGAAAGTAAGAGCAATGTCTGGGCCTAAGTGCAAACCCTCAAAATACAACAGGCCAGGCTTCAACACAAGTACTTCCAGGCCTGATTATCCACTTTTCTACCATCCCTCTCCTGTGCACCTTATCTCACAGCTGACCATTGGGCCACAGCCCCATATCAGCCACCATCCAGCTCCACTTTCTTTATTCCTGTAAAAAACATTGGTAATATCACCTACAAACCTAAAACATTGAATATAGCAGTAAATATAATTAGCACGCACTTTAAAATTTGTTCCACAGTTGCCCTAATTACCTGACTGCTAATTAAATAAAAACAGAAAGGCCATGACAATACCGGCTATAGCACTAGTGCGAAAGTCATTTTTGGCACCCCACCTATTAACTCTTTCTCCGCAAATACCATTGCTACCACCCTCCAACAATGCCCTTCATCTCTCCGTAGCCCTTCTCTCATATGCATTTCATTTGTTGTGTAGCGCTATTCATGTCAGTGTAGGGTGCCACTATACTTTACATCACGCACACATTATACTGAGACAATGAATCATACAAGTATGTAAATCAGTCTATAGGGAATGACACATAAGCAAATGAGGATTTCAAGGTGTAGGAATCACATGTCATCCAGAATGGTAGGCAGTATATTTTAAGAGGGTTTTGGCTGAGAAAGCCCAAACTCAGGATTTAAAGCATACCCTAGTGGTTGAGGGTTGGCTTTACTAATAAAAAAGTATATCTGCCTGTTAGACCTGTCAGCCCTTTGGGTGGTCCCTCCTCATCATTATTTATTTTGTCCCACTTTTGCCTCAAACCCTGTTTGAATTTTTCCTTTTTGGGAACCACCAGACTTTTTCGTGTTGCTACAGATTCAGGGAACCATTTTAGCTACCCCTGAAACTTCTGTCTGAGGGCCTGGAGCACAAAATGGTGGACACCTGTGACATCACCAGCATCCACTGGAACCTACCAGCACCTTCCAGAACATTCCAGGAGATTCCAGAACTCTGTGACAGTTGGAGACCGTTTAGAATGTTGGGAGGATAAGAGAGGCAGTTGGCAGTTGGAGTTGGCAGTTGGCACCTGACTGGTGAAGAGAGAGGAGCACAACAGTGAAGGAGGAAGGAGTGAAGCAGCAGGGGTGGAAACTTGTGCCTGGAGTGGGGTCCATAAACCCACCCTTGATACTTGTCCCTACTGATGGATCCCAGCCTATAGCCCTGTGTGGGAAGAAGACAGAAGAAACTTATCCTAAGGACCTGGACAGCCGGAACAGGCCTTAGAACCAAGAAAACAGCAAGATTCTGACCTGAGAACTGGTTTCCCTGGAGTCCGGCGTCGAGTAGCCTGAAGACCTGGAGCCCGAGGTGGAGAAGCGGCGCTGACTGAAGTAGCAGACGTCGTACCCGGAGCCGCCTGAGGTCGTGAGAGGGCGCCGACGGAGGTCGTGAGGAATACCAGAGGTCGAGGAGGAAGTGAACCGAGGTCGAGCGAGCGGCGTCATCGGAGGAGTGAAGTCCGCCCTCCGGAGTCGTTGGAGACCGAGGTAGAGGAGCACCGGAGGTCGGGAGTGAGGATCGCACTCCGGAGTCGCCCGGAGCCTGTGAGGAGGAGCACCGGAGGTCGGGGGTGAGGATCGCACCCCGGAGTCGCCGGAAGTCGACATCGAGGCCAGGCCGGCCGACGTCATCGGAGCCGAGAGCGCCATCGGACCGGAGCCGCCCGAAGTCGACATCGTGAAGAGACTGCCCGACGCCGTCGAATCGGAGGTCGAGATCGAACCGAGGCCACCGACATCGGACCGGAACCGCCTGCCGGTGTCGTCAAAGAACTGACATTGTGCCGAGGCCGCCGAGACCGAACCGGAACCGCCTCACGGCGTCGACACGACTCCAGCGGCGTCGGAACATCAGAAAAAGGGCAGTAAGTGGAGTAGAGGGCGCCTAAGGCCCTGTGGAGACCTGAGAGACTGCTCTAAGGGGCTAGGGAGGTGCTGAAACCCACCTGACTGTGCCTGGGGTGAACTGGGACTAACCTAGAGAGGTTGTGTGGAGAGAGAAAGCCAGGGCACTGGTATACCCCCCTTGGATCTACCTCAGATTAGGCCTCAGCCTTGTCCCAGCCAGGGAGTAGCCCCCCTCAAGCCTTCCACAACCCTACAAGCTGTGCCTGGGCCATATCAGCCCTTAAGAATTGAAGTGTCATCTGATTATATGAGGGTTGCGGTATACTTTTAATTATTTATTGGGGATACTGTATTTATTGAGTTTTTACCTATTTATTGCTGCACTATATTTATAGGTCCACAGGACTTGTTGGTGTACAATATTTATTGGTACAGTATTTATTGCCTCAAAGTATTTAATTGTCTGTATATATTGCACTTGTATTTATGCCCTGTTATTTATGATCACCCCTATTTATTTCATCAAACAGCCAATATTATTTGACCTGCACTAATTGACACTTGTATATTGTGATTGACCTATTTATTTTTCCAATCAGCAACTAAGAGAAAAAGATAAAGAAAGAATATTTTCATAATTTTTACGGTGTAGAGTCGTTTTTGGAACGGATGCACGCATGGTTATTGTATGGGTATATTGTATGCTTAGCACTGCGCCTGTTTCCTGACCACTCGAGCCAAGCTACCACAGTGTGTTCGGGGAGTCCACCACCACCCTTTCTAGTGTGGGAGTGGTTTTCCAACATAAATTGGTGTTCAGTGGTGGGATAGAGCTGTGCCTACATATACTCAACAATAACTGTGGGTAGTCCATAGGCCTACACCGGGAGTTTTCTCAAGAGCGGCCTTCCTAATTGTGGGTTTTTGTTTTTCCAAATTTACTCTGGTGGTGGGAGGAGGTATTACTAAAGGTACCCCCCTACATTGCTACTGCACAAAACCTGTCCTCTAACCTGAGTGGGCAAGATGGAGTTTGTACTGGAAGATTTAGAAACGTACACTGTGGCCCAACTCAGGGAGTTTTGCCAGCGGGAGGGGGTGTACTGTCCCCCAGGAGCAAAGAAGGGTGCACTCCAAACCAGCTTAAGGGCTTGGGGGGAGGCACGCCGAGAAAGCAAGGCTGAGGAGGAAGACAGGGATGGAGAGCCTGACCCCGAGGGGGCTGAGATGTACCAACCTGAGGTGGGGAACCTGTCAGCAGGGCCCAGGACACTTTCTAGGAAGGGCAGCACTGTCTCTAGCGGGGGCTTATCCAGCGTGGAGTTAGCAGATCGGAGAGAGAAAAGACAGCTCACATGGGATTTAGCAAAGCTGGAGAAGGAGAAGGAGGAACAGAGGTTGGCTCATGAGACGGAGAAAGAGAGGATGGCTCATGAGATAAGGCTGAAAGAGATAGAGCTTCAGATCTTAAGAATTGGGGCACCAACTGTTCCTAATGGTGGCAGCAAAGACCAAGAAATCACCAGGGAATCCAAACCTTACCTGCCAAAGGACATAGTAGCTAGCTATGGGGCGGGTGACGACATCGCCAAGTGGCTAGCAGCCTATGAGGTCTCGTTGAGGGCCCATGGGGTTCCAGTGAAGTATTGGGGAGGAGGATTGTATAGGTACATGCCTCCAGCTGGTAGGGATGCTTTATTGGCCCTCGAAGAGGATGAGCAGACCCACTACCCCACCATGAAACTGGCGCTCATCAGAAAGTTTGGACTAACACCTGAAAAGTACAGACAGAAGTTCAGGGGTAGTCACAAGCTGGGCACACAGAATTGGGTGGACTTCCTGGACTATGCAAAGAAGGCACTGGAAGGTTGGATTCAGGGCAGTGAAGTAAGGAACTACGAGGAGCTGTTTGACCTAGTACTGAAGGAACACCTACTCGAGAAATGTTTCCCTGAACTGCGGCAACACCTGGTGGATAGCAAGCTGACCAGCCCCCGGAAGCTTGCTGAGGAGGCGGACATTTGGGCTAGTACCCGGGTGTCCACAAGGGGGACTGGAGGGGATACTCAAAAGGCCGGACAGGGCGCCCCCCAGAAGAAAGAAGGAGGGGAAAAGAAAAAGGAGTTCTCCAAAGGCCCCCAAAATAACTTCCAAGGGAAGGGAACAGGATTCACCTCTAAGGCTAACCCACCCAGAAACCCTAATCCTGGCCAGAGTCAGCAGCCAAGGGTTGTCCATTGCTATGAGTGCGGTGGCGTTGGACACTATAAAGGAGATCCGAAGTGTCAGAAACGATCACCCCCTCCCACTGGAGGAAAGCCCCCCGGAGTAGCTAGTGTAGTGCTCGGGGAGGAGATGCCCTTAACTAAGGGAAGGGAGTGGGCGGGTGTCACTTTAGTGTCCCTGGGAGAACGGGAGATGGTTCCTAAGATCCAGGTGCCCGCAAATACCGCAAAGTATGGGCAGTGGATCACCATCAACGGCCAAAGAGGGGAGGCTCTGAGAGACACAGGAGCCAGTATGACTATGGTGCGTAGCCAGCTGGTGTCTCCAGAGCAGGTAATTCCCGATGTACTCCACCCAGCCGCGATGGCTGACGGCAGAACAGGTCACTATCCAGTGGCCGAGGTTCCCTTTGAATGGGGGGGGGTTGCAGGTTCACTTCGAGTTGCCGTAAGCCCTGCCGTGCCAGTTGATTGTCTGCTGGGGAATGACATGGAGCACAACGCTTGGAAGGAGGTGGAATACCGGACTCACACCGAGATGCTGGGTACACCTGACTGGGCCTGTGTTAGCACAAGGTCCGAGACTACCCGAAGAGGGAGTTCATTCCGGCTGGAGCCTGGAACAAAGGCCCAGCCAGCTGCCAGTCAAGGGAAGAACCGAGGACAGGAGGAGCCTGCCTCGGCGTCTCCACCCCGTAGGACGGATAGGCCACCGGAGGTGGTGGACCAGGAGTCTGCGGAGGGGGACGTTACCAACCTGGAGGACCTACCCATCCCGGCCGAGTGGCACGTGGAGGGAGGCCCGTCCAGGGAGGAATTCTGCCAGGGCCAGAGGGAGTGCCCTACCCTTGAGGGGCTGAGGCGACAGGCCGAAGCCCAGGCAGCAGGGAACGTTGAAGGGAACTACAGTGTTTACTGGGAGGATGGCCTCCTCTACAGTGAACCCAAGGCACCCCTACATGGATCGTCACGAGCCTTGGTAGTTCCTCAACGTTATCGAGCCTTCCTTTTAGAGTTGGCTCACGAGATACCATTGGCAGGACACCTGGGGCAAGACAAGACCTTCGCCCGTCTTGTCCCACACTTTTATTGGCCTCAGATGAAAGTGTCGTCCGATACCTACTGCCGGACATGTGTGTCTTGCCAAGCCAGTGGGAAAACAGGGGTGAAGCTGAAAGCTCCCCTGGAACCACTCCCTGTCGTTAGCACCCCCTTTGAAAGGGTGGGCATCGACATTGTGGGTCCATTAGATCCACCGACTACAGCTGGTCACAGGTTTATCCTGGTTCTGGTGGATCATGCCACACGGTACCCAGAGGCGATACCTCTGAGGACCATAACAGCACCTGTTGTGGCTAGGGCCCTGATGGGAATCTTTACCCGAGTGGGTTTTCCCAAGGAAGTTGTGTCCGACAGGGGGACCAACTTCATGTCAGCATATATGCGGGCAATGTGGAAGGAGTGTGGAGTGACATACCGGTTCACCACTCCTTACCACCCCCAGACCAATGGTCTGGTGGAGAGGTTTAACAAAACCTTAAAAGGCATGATCAGAAGTCTGCCTGAGAGCCTGCGGAGGAAATGGGACGTCCTCCTACCCTGTTTACTTTTTTCCTACAGGGAAGTGCCACAGAAGGGAGTGGGCTTCAGCCCCTTCGAGCTTCTGTATGGGCACCCTGTACGTGGACCTCTTAACCTGGTGAGAGACGGATGGGAAAGAACTCCCAGAAAGCTCCCCCAGGATGTGGTGAGCTACATGCTGGCCTTCCGGAGCCAAATGGCTAAGTTGTGGAAGCAAGCTTCTGACAACTTGGAAGCCAGCCAAGCAGTGATGAAGGCGTGGTATGACCACAACGCTCACCCGGTGGAGTTGGAGCCTGGCCAGAAGGTGTGGGTGATCGAACCAGGAGAGCTTAGTGCCCTCCAGGATCGCTGGTCAGGACCCTTTGAGGTGTTGGAGAAGAAGGGTAAGGCTACCTACTTGGTGGACCTGAAGACCCCTCGTCAGCCCCTGCGGGTGCTGCATGCCAACCGCCTCAAACCCCACCACGAGAGGCCCGAAGTCATCTTGATGATGGTGACTGACGGAGGAGAGGACGTGGAAAGCGAGCCTCTCCCTGATCTGTTTGCGTCTCAAGAAAAGGATGGGTCGGTGGAGGGAGTGATTCTCTCCCCATCTCTAACTCCTGAACAGCAGGAGGACTGTCGCCAGGTCCTGGGGCAGTACTCTTCATTGTTCTCCCTTGTCCCGGGTAGGACTCACCTGTGCGTCCATGACGTGGACACAGGAGACAGCCCACCTGTGAAGTCCAAGATCTACCGGATGTCAGACAAGGTGAAGGCCAGCATTCCTAGTGAAGTCACTAAGATGCTGGAGCTAGGAGTGATTGAACCTTCTAGCAGCCCCTGGTCCAGTCCGGTGGTGTTAGTACCGAAAGCTGCACCACCGGGTGCCCAACCAGAACTGAGGTTCTGTGTGGACTACCGGGGACTGAATTCAGTGACAAAAACTGATGCTCATCCGATCCCTAGGGCGGATGAATTGATTGACCGGCTGGGAGCTGCCCAATATTTAAGTACCTTTGACCTTACTTCAGGGTACTGGCAGATCTCTTTGACTGATGGAGCAAGGGAAAGGTCAGCCTTCTCCACGCCCAATGGCCACTACCAGTTCTGTGTGATGCCCTTTGGGCTCAAGAACGCACCTGCCACGTTTCAGCGCCTGGTAAACCAGATCCTCACCGGAATGGAGAGTTTCTCTGCTGCTTATCTGGATGACATAGCCGTCTTCAGTAACAGCTGGGAGGATCACTTGCGTCACCTGCAAGCTGTTCTCCAGGCCCTGAGACAAGCTGGATTGACAATCAAGGCCAGCAAGTGCCAGATCGGGCAGGGGTCGGTAGTGTACCTTGGACACTTGGTGGGTAGGGGAACGGTGCAACCCCTCCAGGCGAAGATCGAGGCCATCATGGCCTGGGAACCCCCCAAGACACAGACTGAGGTCCGAGCATTTTTGGGCCTCACGGGATATTACCGCCGCTTCGTGAAGGGGTACGGTACCATCGTAGCCCCCCTCACGGAGCTCACGTCCAAGAAACAACCTCGACGGGTAGTCTGGACGGAGGCTTGTCAGCAAGCCTTTGAGAAATTGAAGAAAGCCATGTGCGAGGCCCCGGTCTTAAGGGCCCCAGACTTTTCCAAGAAGTTCATTGTCCAGACAGATGCATCAGAACATGGCATTGGGGCAGTGTTATCGCAACTCAACGAAGAGGGTCTGGATCAGCCCGTGGTCTTCCTATCCAGGAGACTACTTCCCAGGGAACAGAAGTGGAGTGCAATAGAGCGTGAAGCCTTTGCAGTGGTATGGGCTCTGAAGAAGTTGCGGCCATACCTGTTTGGCTCGCACTTCCTTGTTCAGACCGACCACAGACCCCTTCGTTGGCTGATGCAAATGAAGGGGGAGAATCCCAAGTTGTTGAGGTGGTCTATTTCCCTACAGGGGATGGACTTCCAGGTGGAACATCGGCCTGGAGTGGACCACGCCAATGCAGACGGTCTCTCAAGGTATTTCCGCCTTAGTGATGAGAACTCCCAAGGGGTTGGGTAGCTCTCCCCACTTTCAGCTGGGGGGGACGCGTGTTAGACCTGTCAGCCCTTTGGGTGGTCCCTCCTCATCATTATTTATTTTGTCCCACTTTTGCCTCAAACCCTGTTTGAATTTTTCCTTTTTGGGAACCACCAGACTTTTTCGTGTTGCTACAGATTCAGGGAACCATTTTAGCTACCCCTGAAACTTCTGTCTGAGGGCCTGGAGCACAAAATGGTGGACACCTGTGACATCACCAGCATCCACTGGAACCTACCAGCACCTTCCAGAACATTCCAGGAGATTCCAGAACTCTGTGACAGTTGGAGACCGTTTAGAATGTTGGGAGGATAAGAGAGGCAGTTGGCAGTTGGAGTTGGCAGTTGGCACCTGACTGGTGAAGAGAGAGGAGCACAACAGTGAAGGAGGAAGGAGTGAAGCAGCAGGGGTGGAAACTTGTGCCTGGAGTGGGGTCCATAAACCCACCCTTGATACTTGTCCCTACTGATGGATCCCAGCCTATAGCCCTGTGTGGGAAGAAGACAGAAGAAACTTATCCTAAGGACCTGGACAGCCGGAACAGGCCTTAGAACCAAGAAAACAGCAAGATTCTGACCTGAGAACTGGTTTCCCTGGAGTCCGGCGTCGAGTAGCCTGAAGACCTGGAGCCCGAGGTGGAGAAGCGGCGCTGACTGAAGTAGCAGACGTCGTACCCGGAGCCGCCTGAGGTCGTGAGAGGGCGCCGACGGAGGTCGTGAGGAATACCAGAGGTCGAGGAGGAAGTGAACCGAGGTCGAGCGAGCGGCGTCATCGGAGGAGTGAAGTCCGCCCTCCGGAGTCGTTGGAGACCGAGGTAGAGGAGCACCGGAGGTCGGGAGTGAGGATCGCACTCCGGAGTCGCCCGGAGCCTGTGAGGAGGAGCACCGGAGGTCGGGGGTGAGGATCGCACCCCGGAGTCGCCGGAAGTCGACATCGAGGCCAGGCCGGCCGACGTCATCGGAGCCGAGAGCGCCATCGGACCGGAGCCGCCCGAAGTCGACATCGTGAAGAGACTGCCCGACGCCGTCGAATCGGAGGTCGAGATCGAACCGAGGCCACCGACATCGGACCGGAACCGCCTGCCGGCGTCGTCAAAGAACTGACATTGTGCCGAGGCCGCCGAGACCGAACCGGAACCGCCTCACGGCGTCGACACGACTCCAGCGGCGTCGGAACATCAGAAAAAGGGCAGTAAGTGGAGTAGAGGGCGCCTAAGGCCCTGTGGAGACCTGAGAGACTGCTCTAAGGGGCTAGGGAGGTGCTGAAACCCACCTGACTGTGCCTGGGGTGAACTGGGACTAACCTAGAGAGGTTGTGTGGAGAGAGAAAGCCAGGGCACTGGTATACCCTCCTTGGATCTACCTCAGATTAGGCCTCAGCCTTGTCCCAGCCAGGGAGTAGCCCCCCTCAAGCCTTCCACAACCCTACAAGCTGTGCCTGGGCCATATCAGCCCTTAAGAATTGAAGTGTCATCTGATTATATGAGGGTTGCGGTATACTTTTAATTATTTATTGGGGATACTGTATTTATTGAGTTTTTACCTATTTATTGCTGCACTATATTTATAGGTCCACAGGACTTGTTGGTGTACAATATTTATTGGTACAGTATTTATTGCCTCAAAGTATTTAATTGTCTGTATATATTGCACTTGTATTTATGCCCTGTTATTTATGATCACCCCTATTTATTTCATCAAACAGCCAATATTATTTGACCTGCACTAATTGACACTTGTATATTGTGATTGACCTATTTATTTTTCCAATCAGCAACTAAGAGAAAAAGATAAAGAAAGAATATTTTCATAATTTTTACGGTGTAGAGTCGTTTTTGGAACGGATGCACGCATGGTTATTGTATGGGTATATTGTATGCTTAGCACTGCGCCTGTTTCCTGACCACTCGAGCCAAGCTACCACAGTGTGTTCGGGGAGTCCACCACCACCCTTTCTAGTGTGGGAGTGGTTTTCCAACACTGCCCAAACTCTTTTCAAAAATTTTAAATAATGAAAGATTGGGGAAGTTCTAACTATATAGCGACACAAAACAAAGTGAAATTCTAATCACACCATTCATGTTTGTATGCAGCTCTTTGATGACAGTTCATAGGTCCTATGTTAGGAGTATAGCTTCTTAACTGCAAGTAACACAAAAATCTATGTGACAAAGGCAGTAACCCACTGAGATATCCACATAAAATACAGTTTATCTGCATTTCAAAACAACCAACAAAGGATTGCCATCCAGCAGGATCATTAATCACCAGATATCTGGACATTTTTATTGTTGTCTTGCATCCCTGATAAAAATCGATTTTAATGAAGAATACCAAAGTATGTGCCTTGCTGGGCCTGTGCAGAGTTTAAAAATAAGACCAAATAGTAACATATTATCTTACCTACTCAAATAGTCAAACTTTGTGTCACAGCCTGATCTGACAGGCAGCTGCAGGGGTCAGGAAAGGTCAATCAGAATAAACAAACTTCTTTTCTCCTATGTTGAAATGGAAAAGGAAATATCCCCGCAGCAGGACGGTAGGCAAAAGTTACTCTGTGCCAAATAAAGAATGTGCCCCTTGCCCTGCCCCTATTGCACCTGCAGGACATAGCCCACCTTTCTCAAAGGAGTTATGTGATTGGGTCTGGGCTTTTTCTCACAGCCATGCCCAATCATGTAACTCCCAGAACAGGTAGAAAAACATATAGTGCCCATTTTCTATTGGCCTTCGTGTCCTCACCTCAGGGGCCACGGCTCATGTTTGGGTGGGCCAGGCTCATGTTTGGGTGGGCCTGGCCCAGCCTGCCCACCCGCTAGAACCGGGCCTGGAGGGTATGCAGATGCTATGACATGGTTGTGTTTGGGTTAGGGTGGTGGTGGCAGGATTTTGCAGGCAAGGTGTGGGTTTATCGAATTTAGGTAGGGTTAACATTGATATTCGAGGTCCCAGGATTGGGATTATGGTGGGGTATGGTTGTTCAGCCAGGGGATGGACCGCTTGGGAGTTAAAGTCGGGGTCAGTTGGATCTGCTAGGGCACATGATGATTAGGAAGCAGGAGGCACGCACTTTTATGGTTATATTTCTGAATCATAACCATTTGTGCTAACTTTTATTTGCAATGTATTAACATTTTATACTTCAGTTAAAAAGTAATTAGGAATGAAATAGTTTCTGATGACAGCAGCATTGCAACCTGTTGAAGTGTGGCAGGTGTCAAAGATCACTTCTGCTTCCTCATCATTGTCACTTGTGTTTTGCTTCTCTCCTCAGGCAATGTCACGTAATTTAACTCCAGTGTTGTGTAAAATCCAACAAACGAGTACTGTGCTGTGCACTTTATAAGCCTTGGGCATCAATGCTCCGTCAATGCGTGCAGACACTGAAATGGCTATTCAATATGGTCTGTTTGTTGTCTTCTCTGATGTGTGCCCTTTTGTATGCTTGCTCCTTTGTAGCTGCTGGTTCTCGCTGCAAGGTCATGAGCCATGGAATCAAGCCGCGCCCACCGTCACTTACAGGGGATACATACTTAATTGCATGCTGTGCTGCTATCAATGCCTATGCACTTGCTTCTGTGCATTTCATTTAGTTTGTGAGGGCATTTCTTCACTCATGACAGACCGGTACTGCATTTTTTCTAGATAGAATATCAAGCTGTTCATCATGTACTTGTGACGCATATACATTTTTTATTTTTTATTAATTTGCACCACGTTGTAGTACCCAAAATAGCTAGAATGACTATTTCGTAATGCGGAGGTGTTCATAGTATACATACCAAGTAGCCATGTTCCTTGCAGGTCACATATTTACATGTTGTACAATATTTAGCTGTGTCTCAGGTTCTTGGACACCAGATTGCCAGAATGCAGGTGGAAAGGCGCCTGAGACGGGTCAGCAGCCATCCCAGTCCATCACACATACACATTGTTGATGAACGCCCAGATGCACTAGATGACAATGCAAACATTCTCCCCCAGTCCCCCCTCAAACCGGTCCCAGGATGCTTGTTTCCAGTCCAGGGAGGACCCGGCCTGGCAGTTCGGGCTGGACTGTTCCCATTGGACGCAGGGTCAAGACTGATTTGCATATGGCTGGGTCCAAACTGGAATGGCATGGTGAGCAAAAAAACAATGGATTTAGGCCCAGATCGCTGTACTGGGGTGAATCTATGACATTTTTCTGCATTCTGTCCATCAATTGTTCTTTTTGCCTAAATCATAATAGGTCATGTATAATTGATTTTCTAGAGTGTTTTAAACATTGTTTAGAGAAAATTTTCTAAAACTTGCAGATCTTGTCACAGTGTCTTCATGAGTTTCTTTAGTGTATTAGCCTCTAGGGAGGGAAGGACTTACTTAACACACCGTGAAAGTACTGCATTATTTTAAAATTCACCCTTCAGAATCTACAGATGTTTGGAAAAAATATGTGAACATTATGCTTTGAAATCTACTATTTGCACTGAGTGTTTAAAGACTTTCTTTGCGGAAAAAGTCCTAAACCTGATAGAGGAATTCCACTTTGGAGGAGCACCCAATGCCATGGTGGGCAGACATTCTAAGAGTTCCACCTGTAAAATCAGATTTTCAGGAAACAACAAACAAATTTTCAGTCCTGCTCTAGATGTGCTATAAAAACCAGGACCTTACTTGCACATTAGCTGCAATATTCATTCAACCGCATTTAACGCCAATAATAACTGCATCCTATTTAGAAGGTATCTACCTAATATGTTTATTTTTTTTACCCTCAACAAGCATTCACAATGTGTTAATGACTTCATTAACCGTTTACTTAAATGAGCAAGGCTAAGCTCCTATATTAACTTTCAAGACTAACAAATCTACGTTATATACATTATATGAACTTATTTTTTTAAATTGTTTTTCTTATACATAATTATCATATCGAAATACTATCCCTTTTCTGTGGTTATTGAAGGTTTAATAGTATAATTGCAAGCGTCAGAGATGATAGTGGTTGGCTGTACCTTATACCTGCTCTGACCAAGCCTTTTCATTTATATGAAATACCAGCCTGAATAACTTGTTGGTGGCCCCACTCCAAAATGCTGCAGGAGACCGCATTACTTAGCATTACTTTGCACAAATTTATTAATTGATTTATTACATTTATAAGGCGCAACAGCTACCCAAAAAGGGTTTCCCGGTGCCTGGACAGTGCCCGAATCTAAAAGATTATTGGTTAAATAGCCAGGTTTTTAATGAGCGACGAAATTGGTAGTACAAAGTATCCTTGCGTATAGCAAGAGGAATGGAGTTCCAAAGAATGGGGCCTAGAACTGAAAAAGATCTACCACCCATTCTGGACAGTTTAAATCTAGGAACTAGGAATTTTTCAAGTGAAGCAGAGCAAAGATGACGGGTAGGAACATAGGGGCAGATGAGGGTGCGCAAATAATCAGGTGCTAAACCCCATTTGATTTTAAACATAAATCTCAATGCTTTAAATTCGACCTACTTTTCAATTCTGAGCCAATGTAGATCCCGAAGATGTCCAGAAATAGAAGAACATCTGGGGACCCTACAGAGGAGTCTTGCAGCGGAGTTTTGCACAAGTTGCAATCTGTGGGACACAGCCTTGTTTGCACCCAGAAAAAGAACATTCCCGTAGTCCAGCCGTAATGTAATAAGAGCATGGACTATGGTTTTCTGGGTAGCATTGGGCAACATCCAGAGTATTTTGTACAGCCATTTTAAAATAATAAAACAAGTAGCAGCGACCTTAACTGCTTGGTGGTGCATTGTCAAAGAATCGTCGATATAAAAACCCAGATTGCGGACATGATCAACTGGCCGCGGAAGAGCACCCATCTCGTCCGGCCAATGAGAGGAGCCCCAGAGATCTTTCTTTTTACCTAAAATAAGGACCTCGGTTTTATTAGCATTGAGTTTCAAATAATTTTGGCTCATCCAAATTGCAATTTGTCGTAAGCCCAACTGGAGGCCAGAGGAGGAGCAAGGGTCAGAATTGGAAAGCGAGAAGATGATCTGGGAATCATCAGTATATGTAAAAAGGGTCAGCCCAGCACTGTCAGCAATATCTGCAAGCGGCCTGACATAAAGATTGAAAAGCAAAGGACTCAAAATGGAGCCCTGAGGAACTCCAAAAAGTGATGGAAAAACATTAGAGCTGTCAGAGGCAGAGAAGACCTGAAAAGTGCGGTCAGCTAGGAAAGAAATCAACCAATCCAAAGCTGAACCGTAGATGCCAAAAGATTTCAGTGTATTTATTAATATAGGGTGGGAGATAGTATCAAACGCCGCGCTAAGATCCAGTAATATGAGCGCGACAGTATATCCTGCATCTAGGTGAAGTCGTAATCTTTCCGCGACCCCTAAGAGAGTGGTCTCAGTCCTGCTCTAAAACCGGATTGTGAGGAATGTAGTATTTTGTTTGTTTCAACAAACTTGGAAAGGTATAAGTGAATATGTCTTTCCAAAATCTTAGAAAAGATAGGCAGAAGGAAAATGGGTCGAAAGTTAGCAAGAACTTTAGGGTCTGCAGTAGGCTTCTTTAGCAACGAGACAACCATTGAATGTTTCCAGGCAGACTGAACTCTGGACTCTTGCAGAGAAGAATTAAGGACTTTAAGAATAACCTGAAGATGAAGGGGATCAAGTTGTTTTGTAATGGAAATGGGTAGGGGATCGTTGGGGAGCCAGATTTTATTGTATCAAGAATAGGACCGAGAGAGGCCAGATCCAAAGGAGGCCAAGAAGCTAACAAAGAAGGATCATTAAGATGTTCCATAAGAATGCTAGCAGAATTTGAAGACGGCACCATGCAGGTCATGGTGGTCAATTGTTGTTGAGAAGAAGAAAATAGAGAAGAATTAATTATTTCAGAGTGAATGTTATCTATTTTACATGAAAAAAAGAGAGCAAGATCCTCACACTGGTTCTTTTCTAATGGCAGTGGCTTAGCTATGGTTTCAGAACCAGCAACATTTTTTACTAAACTAAAGAGTGTCTTAGGACAGTTAGTAGCAGTAGTAATAGTTTTAAAAATATACGCAGCTCTCGTGGATTTACATAAGTCATGATAAATTTTTTGTGATTTTCTATAGACTGCGTTCAAGTCAGGGGCATAGTTTCTTCGCCATTTCCTTTCTAGTGCTTTGCATTTAGATTTTTCAGCTTTAAGAGTATCATTGTACCATGGAGCTGGGGGGCGATGGTAAATCAATTTTTTCTTAGTCAGAGGAAGGCATTCTTCAACAGCATGGGAGAGCCAATTTTGAATGTTTTTAGCAGATACATTGACCTGAGAAACGACGATAGGGGTATTTACTTTAAAATAATTGTTCAAGGTAGTCAAGTCAATTTTTTTCCAGTCCCTTTTAAAAAACATGGACAAAGGAAACACATATGTCAGACTTACAGGAACAGAAATTATAAACTTCAATAAAAAATGATCCAACCACAGAATAGGTGTTGCTGTTTCACATTCAATGGAGGAAAGGCTAGAAAAGATAGGATCTAGAAAGTGTCCAGCCTTATGTGTGGGGCCAGAGTTGCAAATATAAATATTCATGGCTAAAAGATCTGCAATCAAATTAGTACATGTAGGATTTGCAACGTCCTCCAAATGTAAATTCAGATCACCAATTAACGAAAAATTAGTGGAACTCAAAAGTAATGGAGATAACAAACCAGGCAAGGTGGCTGACCATGAATTAGAAGGGCCTGGAGGGCGATAAACCAATAATCCTGAAAAAGTAAATTTAGGGGTTAGTGTAAGTTTAAAAACGCAGCTTCGCAATTTGGAAGGTTTACAGGGTCCAATTTGCACTGAAGGTGTTGATTAAAAATGATAGCAATCCCCCACCTTTCCCAATGGCTCTATCCATTCGAACAATGACATAATTAGATGGAAGGGCAATAGCAATATCGGGCCCAGAAATTTCATGAAGCCAGGTCTCGGTGAGAAAGAAAGCATCCGGTAACTCATCCAGGAGGAGATCAAAAATATATCTTTTGTGCTGAGGAAGTGAACGGCAATTTAAACTTAAAAACAGAAACTGAGAAGGGGGGAAACATTTAACATCATAATGGATCTACGTTCGTTATCCAAAGACAAGTAAGACTGGGACAGAACAAAAGAACAATTAACGCCTGAGCAGGTATGAATAGCTGCATTGTCAAAGCCACTGACGAATGCCCACATGAGCAATCTGAATCCCACACTTGTGTTGATTGTTGAAATATGTAGTCTTGTTTTACCTTGCAACCCAAGTCTCATATAAAAACCATTGCATGTCTGCAATTTTTGCAAGTCCCATTATTTTGTTCATTGTCTTCTCTCCAAACTATTGCACAAACTCCATGCTTTTGCTCGCTCCACAAACAACATCACTTAGGGCCTGATTTTGAGTGCACTGTACCCTTCCTCCACATTTAGAGATGTCCGCCGGGCCTGCTGACATATCTACCCAGTGGCAGGAACTGCTGTCATGGTGTTTTCTGTCAGTGTGTTAAAAGTTTCAGAGAGAGTACTGTCAAATTGACAGATTCATTTCAAACATTTAAAAATCAAAAACTAATGGCCACTACTCCATAGGAGTCTACCATGGTGTGGGGTTAATTTGAACATTTTCACTGTCCCTTACCACCAGGTTTACCTGGCAGAGACATCCTTGAACATTTTTAATTGTGCTAGTTTGTGGATGGGGAGCCAGTGGGGCTCCTTCAGGTGTGGTGTGATGTGATGTGAGTGTAGAGTGGGAGGTTGAGAGTGTTTCTGAATGCCGACTTCTGAATGGTCTTCTGTCTTCTGGTGTGTTTTTCATTGATACCAGGATGGAGGGAGTTCCCATAGTCTACCTTGCTTGTGACAAGAGCATACATGACAGTTTTCCATGTGCTGATTGGGAGCCATTTCAAAATCTTCCACAGCATTTTAGGGGATGTAAGCATGAGGTGACTTGGACGGTCATGTTGAGTTTGCCGTTGATGATGATTCTGAGGTTCTTGGCAGGAGTGGTGAGGTGGGTGTTGGTCCTAGCTCTGTTTGCCACTAGGTGGAGTCCCACAGTGATCTGCTCTTCCTGGAGATCTTGATTTTGGTCTTATTGGTTTTCAGCTTTAGAGAGTTGGTCTTCATCCAGTGGGCGATTTCAGTCATGCAGGCTGTTAGAAATGGGGTCCCTAGTTGGCAGTGATTTGCATGCTGTCCAAGTAGGACCCCTCCCTTTAGTCAGGGTAAGGGAGTTACATAGCTAAGATAACCCTTGCTCACCCTCTTGGTAGCTTGGCACGAGCAGTCAGGCGTATCTCAGAGTCAATGTGTAAAGCATTTGTACATACACACAGTAGCAAAGTGAAAACACTATAGAAGGAGTCCACACCAGTTTAGAAAAATAGCCACTATTTATCTAAAAAGAACAAGACAAAAATCCAACAAACACAAGTCAAAAATATCACTTTTCAAAGATTAATTAAGTTCAGCCCAGAGAAATCCATGGATGCATTTCTGTTAGCACAAAGTACCTTAGACCCGTCAAAAATCATAGACGAAGCCAAAGTAGGGGAGGTGAGGAGCCGGAAAAGCTAATTGATGCATTGGTTCCTTACTCCACAGGGGAGGTGATGTGTCTGTTCCTTACTGCTAGGGAAGGTGATGCATCAGTTCCTTACTGCTAGGCTGGGGAGGTGATGCTTTGGTTCTTTACTGTCAGGCGGTTCCTTACTGGAAGAAGAGGTGATGCGTCGATATCCGGACATGCAGTCACAGTTCCTTATTGCGGTGCAGCATCGATGCAGTATGGCGTCGAGGGGTGATGCGTCAAAAATTCAGATGCATTGCGACAGCGGTGATGCAGGTGCTGTGTTGAGTTTCCAGCCGCAAGCAGGTGCTGTGTCAGAGTCGGAGCGGGTGCCATGGATGTCGACACAGTGCACAGGACTCACGCTGCAGAAATTTTTCTGATGCGCTGCGACAGCGAGCTGGGCACTGCGGTAAAAGCCCTGTTTGATGCACTTATCAGGAACCACGTTTCAGGGCAGGCAGCAGTGGCGCATCGATCTTGTGCAGTGATGCATTGATAAAACAGGCCCTGGGAGTTGATGTGTGGATTATTTCCTTAGAGCGCCACATTCTACTTCCAATAGCCCAGGAACTGGATTTGGCACAACTTGGCAAGTCAGGACCCTCTGCGTCAGAGCCCATTCACTGGAAGGTGAAGATTATGATGGCCCTGAGACTTCCTAACAGGAGCAGTAGTGGCCGGCATTGCTCGCTGGTGGGGTGGCGGGGGCAAGGGGTCACGGCGGTGGGATTCGTGTGGACATATTTTTTACATTATAAAATTAAACATGCCTTTCCGTAAAGGGTCCCGCGTTTTCTCGGCTCCTGCTCTCCTGCCTCCGCCAGGAACAGGACGCAGGCAGCCAGGCTCCCTCCCCTAAGCCAATCACAATGCCCCGCAGCCAGGGGTTAATGGGGTGGCCATGTTCTCCATGCAGGCTGCATTGCAGAGGGCAGAGTGCGCATGACTGGTGTGGGTGGCCCGAGAGGGCCGACCAAACAGTCTTTGCGCACTCAGGACAAACCACTCCTCCCCTGCCCTGCTCAAAGAGCAGAGGAGTCGCGCCCACCCACCCGTCCGCAATGCGCAAAGCAAACATAAAATGGTAATAACTTTTAGATATTATCATTTTAAGTTTTGTATTTTTCATACTGCGAGAAAGCAGTGGGGAATGCTCTTCCGCCCTAGTGAAGGAGATGCCCCTGAACAGGAGGAAAGCATGCACAAGACCTTGGAAAACTATGGCAGCAGGATATAGAAAGTAAAGTCCAGTCCTTTCACTCTCAGGACAGAAGCAGGAAGCAGCAGGCCAGCACAACAATGCAACAGTCAGAGTGGCAGTCCCTCCTACAGCATCCAGCTCTTCTTCCTGGCAGAATGTCCTTAATCCAGAAGTGTTCTGATTTTGGGGTTTCAGAGGTCCAATACTTATACCCCTGCATGCCTTTGAAATAGGCAAACTTCAAAAGAAAGTATTTGTAGTGCACAAGACCCTGCCTTTCTCTGACCTACCTCCAGACACACTACAGGGGGGTGGAGACAGCTTTGTGTGAGGACAGGCTCAGCCATCTTCAGGTGTCAGTGACAACTCCTCTCACCATTCTAGCCCAGGAATGCCCATCAGGATATGCAAGGCACACCTCAGCTCTCTTAGTGTGAATGTCTAGAGTGAATTCACAAGAGCCCAACTGTCAGCCAACCCAGACGTGGGATCTACAGACAGGCACAGGCACAGAATGGGTAAGCAAGAAAATGCCCACTTTCTTAAACACGCAATTTAAGAACTAACTTAGCCAAAACATTTATTTTTAAATTGTGAGTTCAGAGACCCCAAACTCCAAATCTCTATTGGCTCCCAATGAGAAATCACCCTTAAAAGATATTTCAATGCAATCCTCATGTTATCCTATGGGAGAGAGAGGCCTTGCAATTATGAAAAACAAAATTAGCAGTATTTCTCTATTAGGACGTGTAAAACACACTAGTACATGTCCTACATTTTAAATACACTGTCCATGGGGCTACCTTTGGGCCCACCGTAGCAGTGGTAAAGTGTTCAGAGTTCTTAAACCAGCAAAAAGGAAGTCAGAAAAATACAGCAGGAAGGCAAAATATTTGGGGATAACCCAGCAAAAAGGGTCAGGTCAAATACAGCCATTGAACTTGTTCTTGGTACTGGGTATTTTATCCATAATAGAGAGAATGAGTTGTGTCTCATTGTTGTTGGAGAGGAATTTGGTATTTTGAGAGCCCATGATGCTGGCTGGAGGGATCATGTATGCACCGAAGATGATCGGGCTCATGGAGGATCCTTACGGATATTCGCAGATGAGCTCACAGGCACTTGAGGTGTGCTGTGCCAGGCTGACTGACTGGGCCCTTCCAGTCAGGAAGGAGCAGATCCACTGAGTGCTTGTTCTTGAATTCTGATGCCATGTCGGTGGTGGATGAGGATGGAGTTGGAGAATGTGTCAAATGCTCCCCCAAACTCTAAATGAGGCCCTTAGTGTATTACCATTTCAAACATTTAAGTATGTTATTGGATCTTGAAAGCTATTTGTAAACGTTTTACATAATGGTGTATGAACAGCTAAAGCCAGTTTAATGCTCTGTAATACTAGTGCCTAAATTATGAGAAGGCTGATAAATTCCAATAAATTTGGGCAGATAAAATAGGGCTTGCAATTTTTTTTAAAGTGACATACAACGTCCATCTCCAACCCCCTCAAGTCAATGCTTTTGTTAGCCAAAAGTAGTAAATAACATCAAGGAGAGATAAAACTAATATATTAACTATTAAGGAGACCAGGTGTTTCCAAACTAGGATGGCTCTGAAATGATAATGGTTAACAGTCAATGGCCGTTACACCGGGAGGTAGTAACTTACCAAATAAAGACCAGTAGTGGGATGTGGTACATGCAAGGTGCGGTATTATCTTTCTATTTCGAGTTTTGAGTTCCAATCTCAGAGTAGAGGATAATGCATGTTTTCAGGGTCATGAACTTTTCACAAAGTCCACCAGGTGTTATTGCTTGAATTTTGTAAGGCAAAAACCATTGTGTGCAGTTATTTCACAAAAGTTGAATCCCGAGCAAGCCCCAGCAGGCTTCAGAACGAGGCTCAGCGTCATCATTTATAAAGGTCAGTTCCGGATTACCAAATAGGCAAAGTAGGCATGACCTAAGGGCCCCAATCCTGTTAGAGGCCTGTGACAATGGATCAAAATAATTTTGATTTGATTTCGCAAGAAAATTTCAATCAAGCTTTATTAAATTGTTTTTAAAAGACAGGAAATAATAAATGAGCTCAAATAAACGAAAACGTTACATTAAAGACTCTATAAATGGTTGATAAAATTAAAAACGTATTGGGAGAGGGGGGGGGGGGGCAGAAATTTCAACTGCCTAGGGGCCTCCAAAGGGTTTAATCTGGCACTAATAGAAAATCTATACACTTTAGAATCTACAAAAATGTTATTATTAATAATCGATGGTTTGGTCTTTACTTTATTACTTTATTACTTTATTAGAGAGAAAACAGTTATGTTTCCATACACAGTGGTGAACAAAATTCCTAACATTTCGAATGATTTAAGGTATTTCTGTCCCTTTGACAGAAATATTGCAGCACGTGGACTGCGATGTGCACAGATAACATTGCTGAAAGCAATGTGCCTCCCCACCGCATCCCAGCTGCAGCCCATCCTACTGTGGATAATGACGCTTGGAGTTAGGACGGTGCTTTCTCTATTTAACACATGGGGTCACTTTCCCAAAGGAAAAGGAATAATGCGCTCTCAGGTGGCACGGGGAGGTTAAAACACGCTTTTGCTGTTGTTCTTCTGCATGGTGAAACTGGGTGGAATGATTTATATGAAATGGTGAGCAGAAAAGCAGACCTTCCCCTACCTGCAAAGGGGATTGCTCGCTCCACGGCTGCTGAACGGCAGACTGCACCGGGGCATCGGTGCAAAAATAAAAACAATGAAAAACAGCCGAAATATACCTGCATGTTTGTTTAAGTGTGATGGTGTGCTGCATCATTTTATGCTATTTTAAGCACGTCTTCAAGCGCGCGTGTCTGTGACATTCTGGTGTACCTATGGGATTTCTGCACAGGTTGTAAAAGATGGTGTGCTCTTTTTGCAATTTGAGCATGGTGATGTAGCCACACTGGCTGCACACAGAACACAGAATTGTTGTTACAGTAAATTGAAGCAATCGTGTGTCATCAGTGTACACACCACGCTGTTTCTTAGGTCTGCGGGGCCCATTGTGTGTATGGAGTAAATGTGCGCAGGATTACAACAGGAGCCATGCTTACATGTATGGCGTAAAGGAAAACTATTCTCCCCTGCATAATGATTTGTGTGGTCCTTGAAACTCTCACAACCTCAAATATTCATAGTCTTGAGGCTGAATGGGCTGCACTGAAGGGGGAGGGGCCCTCTTGACTGCAACACACCCCTGGCGTACACGTGGCACACAGAAGATGTGACACAGTGACAGCGATACATTTTTATTAGCTTCAAGGGAAAACTCAACACACCCCCTAAAATGTATCAGTAGAGTCCCTCAAATAACTGTTGAAGTCAGCGGCATAATGCAAAGTGAAAGAGGCGACCCCTTTAAAATGTGATATGGGGACTTCTGTTTTTCCAGCATTTCAGAGACAGCAAAAGACCATAGGTTGAAGGTAAGGGCTTGAGAATTGAGGTTCGATTGTGCCACAGGGGGTGCAAAGGACTATGTGACGCCCCCAATTGAAGCATAGAACCAATCCAGGGAAAACTGAGTCAACAATGATTTGTGATAAGGAGGGCTAATTTGTGAACCTCGACAAAGCTTACCCCAGGAGGAACACGCCAGTGTGGTGGATATGAATGACTTTATAGGTGTCAAGATATAACAACTCCTTTTCTACTTGATTCTAAATTCTGTCTATGTTTGGCAGAGTTTGTCTCAAGAAAAAGAAACACAATAAAACAAGCGGTTTTGTTCATTCAAAGAAAACAGAGGCATACTTATTCTTTTAAAGAAAAACACTCAAGAACTGCGCCAGCCCTCTTCTTGTTCAGAGTGGTATTTACATTGACACTATTGACTGCAGCATAATTCTAAAGGTTCTTTCCCAAGCGACGCAGCAAGCATGAGAATTATTGCTTTGACATAATTGTAGTGTTTCAGTTCACAAACCCACGAATTCGAACCTGACACAGAAAAAGAGCATCTGAGCGTGATAATGTATGTCGTATTGATGTCCTTAAGCAATAATGACCTTATGTTTCAAGCTGTTTTGAATGAGATAATGGATTCACCTCAACACGTAACCTCCCTCAGTTTCGCATCCGCGCTCCATCATTCTTTTTGTAGCCTTTCACATAACATTTTGCTCATTGTGTCCTGGTGTACTCCTTTAACTGCTGTATGCACTAGAAAATCGACCTGAAAATATTTCATTTCACAGTATTAATGAAAAGCATGAAATATTGGCCTTCCTCAGTGCTCCACACGATTATTTTACTAGTGCCCGGAAACAAACCATGCATGACAAGTCAGTATGTTCGTTTAGTAGTCTCCCGGAACAATGTTTGGCGTTACAATGCATACATTTACAACGCATGCCTTTACAACGCAATTTTTACATCGCAACATCCTTTACAACGTATTCTTTTACTTCGCATGCCATTACATCGCATTTTCAGAAACTACCTTTACAGCGCATTCCATTACATCGCATTATACCTTTTCAACGCATACCATTACAATGCATACCATTACATTGCATTTAAGGTAAGTGTTAGTATAGGGGTAATAATTACTATTCTAACTCCAGTGAGTGCAACAGTAGGGTAAGTGTTGGATAGTATAGGGGTACTATGCATTGTAAAGGTATGCATTGTAATGACTTGCGATGTAATGCCTGCATTGTAGTGACATGCGTTGTAATGACATGCGTTGTAGTGACATGCGATGTAATGATTGCGTTGTAATGACATGCGATGTAAAGGATGTTGCGATGTAATGACTGCTATTTAAAGGTAGTGCTATGTAATGACTGCGTTGTAAAGGTTGTTTCCACTCCCGGAAGCATTCGTACAATGTGCTTCTGCTTTTACTCTGAATGCTGGACTCGCGAGAGAGTCCGCTTTGTACGTGTGTGACGTAGGCAACTCTGCAAGAAGCATAGCATTCTGGGCACCTGGAGCATACCCTACACAAGGAAAGTGTCTGTCGTGGACAGAGCGTCGAACTGGGGTTCTCCTAGAGAGTGGCTGCGCATCATGGGTTCAGAGGGTGCTTGTTGTGAGAATGCTTGGAGAAAATAGCTTGGAAGAACTTCGACCCCTTAGAACGTTAGTGAGGGCGGGAGGATTCAGGAAAACATTTCAAAGATTTAGTAGACAAAAGGTTGAAAGGTCACCAACGTTCCAGACTGGAGGATTCACATTAAGCAGAATCAGTTTCACGGGTGGTTGTGAAAATATGTTGGACGATACAAGAAGTAAAACTAGAGTAAAAAAATGTAACTATCAATTTTCACAAGGCAAAGAAAGTTTTAAATAGCTTTATTGAATAAACTGCTTACATATGCCTGTAAACCGCAGCTCATAGGTTTAAACGGTTGTTGGAAAACTGAAATTTGTCCTGTCTCCTATTATAATTTTTAACATTGCCCAGCGGATAGGTACTCTTTTACTTTACACCATCATATGGAAGGCCGAGTGATTACTTTCTGAAGTAGAACATGTGACTCTTGGTTACACACAGATCTTAGATGGTGAAATCCAATGACCTTTTAAATAGGAATGCATCTTGCGACCTTCTGCTTGCAGTCGTGCATCCCTTAATCAGACAATTAAATCTCTCAGTTGAATTACTTGGATGGGAACCTGAGGCATCCAGATCACAAACGTCTCTACATCTGGTGCCAACCCACCAACCTGTCCTGCAGTGATTGGAGACCTTAACCTGGAGATTACACGCAAGCTTCGGAAACAGTCTGAACTATCGTGTTGTAGTTGGAAACTTTGCTGTTTAGGTTACTCCAGCGTTCTCGTTGTCTCATGTAAGATGTGAGTTGATTACGCATCAAGCCCTGTTTCAGTGTTTGCATTTCTGTACTTGTAGCCCTGTATTTATATTAGGCAGGCATGGGCATGTTGATGAATGTTTAATCGCTTGTCCGGCACTAAATCTATGAGGATAATGCACTGTCAGTGGGTCTCCTGAGATGTTTTCTATCTGCTCTCAGGTATAAATGCAAACCCGTTAGTCTATCTAGTGATTCCCCTAATTTATTATCCAGAGAATAGTGTGCACCCTTCCCTCCTAGACCCTATCATTTTTACAGACTACTTTGGACATGCATGACATGGATCCATTTATGTTCACTAAATTCTCCCAAATTTTTTATTAAAAAAACAAAAAAATTTTTAGGTCAAGCTTGGTAGTGCACGTGCGCAGGCTGCAAAATGTGTTGTAATCACTATACAGACTGTAATCCTGTATGTTGCTTACCATAGGTTGACTCCAGCATCGCTCTTCTTTGCTACCTCCTGATTGGTTTGCTCACCTTATACATCACTTCCTTTTGGAGCTCAGGAGCACTGCTCAACAACAGATTAAATCCCCTTAATTAGTGGCCGTCCGCTTTGATTCAGGTACTATTTCTTCTACCCCCTCCCATTTCACGTTCCATCTTTACCAAGACCGTCACTTTTTTTATTATTTGCCTTTCCCCTGCTGCTGTTTTTATTAATTGCTTTTTGCCAGTTGCCTCCTGGTTCTCATTCGTCAAGGTGAAAGACGTAAGATTTTCAGGACCTCCCTTCTGTATCAACAGCATTATCACCAGGGTGCATACGGCTACAACACCTAGGGACTCCTTAAGTTAATGATAATGTAATGTCTACTGGAATACCAATGCCCACAGGAAAGGATAGCACTCCAATAGCCCACTTGAATTTAACCAATTTTCTTTTGGTAGTGGCCTAGTCGAGAATTAGATACACTTGCTTACTTTTGTAAAATCCATATTTACCATTCTGGCCCAATGGTGGGTTCACGAACACTAACCCTCGTTCATATGTCTTATATTTCTTTTTTTCTACGTGATTAACATTTTTGCTTGCCACGAATTTTACATAGTATGGCTAAAACCTTACATACATGGTTTGACAAACACATTGAACATGAAGTCCATCTATTTTTCCCTCATGACCAAAGCCACAATATGCTTTAGATTCACCTTTTAAGATGGCGACCATTGGGACAACCTTAAGATCGCCAACTACAAGCTTCAATCTAAACTAACGAAGGACTGTGGTCTTTTGAGTTGCAATAAAATGGCGTACAACCTAAACGCTAGTGTAATACATTATTAGAATACAGAAACTGACATGCCATGAAAATCACAGTTTAACGCCGAGTGTGAACAAATTCAGCTCATCCCTTATTATTATATTTAAGTTTTTCAGTGCAACCGTGGTCTCATTCCAGTGATGGTTTACGGACCCGTTTCTGTTTAGTTATAAGTTGTTTTTTTGACAGTGATCTTTAAGGCGGTCCTTATTTTTAAACTTTACCTATTTTTGTTTTCGAAAGGCGCTTTTACATATACACCAACATTCTTTAATTATTGATTTTAAATAAGTTTTCGGGTTGATTGACATCGGCTTGTCCCGACCACACGCTTCCCTTATTCTCATACTCCTTAAATTTATAAGCGTCAGGCGTAATTCTATTTCAACATAACTCATACATGTCACAATATCAAAGCCACAATGAGAATTTTTCTGACTAAAATGATGCATGATGTAAGATAGGTAACATTAATATTTCGAGAGGATCACGGAGGAAGCCTTATATCTTATATGTTCAGAGGAAAGAGATGGTCCTACCACCAATTCATGGCTCATTGACATGCTTACTCACTCTGTAATGAATATTATCCTAAGCATACTTCCTTGTCATTCATTGCCTGTGAGGTTATTCCACCTCCCACATGAGAAAGTATAGGAATTAAGCTTTAAAAGTGCTGCCTATCACATAGATATAAAATGTATACTATATATGCCAATGAACCTGATTCGGGTGTGAGACTTCCTATTGTTTAAGCAAAAAAAATAATTGCTGTACTTTGGCTGTCTCCCGCCTGAAACTGCATCTCCTACAATAGAAGTCAAAGGGGGATGTACGTTCTCCCAATTATTTTTTTTAACTTTCCCACTGTCCTCTTCTAAAATGTTGGCATGTATGCGCTTGTCAGGTAGTACAAATGTCTGTGCAAATTGTGCTTTGTCAGCGTAATCTATGGTCCAATCACAAAAAAGGTAGGCAAAATATGAACGCCTTTGGCAGCTGGTTGCTGCAGGCGCTTGTGGCCAACCAAAGCCTCTGACTTTCCTAGAAAAGCAGTGGGGCAGCAGAGCACTGCTCGTGGCGTATGTCGGTTTTCCCGTGGCCACCCTTCACCACCACAGCCTCCTCTTTCCCTTTCCGTCCGTTTCTCCCCTCTTCTCTTTCACCTCTCTTTCTCCTTCCGTGTCTCGTCTGTGTCATTATTCGCATTTATTTTCCTTTTCGATCTATTTCTATCTTTTTCCGTCCCAGAACTACTGTTATTTGGTGTGATTTTTGTTTTACGGCTATGGGTCAGTAATGAGCACCTTAAAGAGGGGGCGAAACCAAGAGTGAAGAGCATGTAAGCACATTAAGAACTGACAATGTTTTCTCACAGTTTTATTCTGTTAAGGTAGATACCATAGGTTTTGAGATGTGTCATAGTCCTAACTGATCCCTTGTCATGACGGTACATTTCAACCAGCTGGTTGGACTTGTAGTTTAAGTGTTTAACTCATAAGTAGGGCCTAAAAGTCCCACCATGCCTCATGCTGTTGAAAAAGGAAACAGGAATATTCCACAGCACAAGCAATTAGTCTCATACATTCAGCTGTACATTCAGTAAGCTATCTCCTCTTTATACTACCTGCTCGCACATGCTACCTTCCTGAACCTGCTCGCGATGTGCACTGGCCCACCTCTTGCCTCCCCATGGGTGCCCCTCCCACTTGTCCCTCCCTCTTGTGCTCTCTTTCACACCTCTCTCTCACTTTCTCATGCACTCTTCTTGCCTCTCTCATATTGGTTCTCTTCAGGTCTTCAAGCAAGGTTTCTTTCCTATGCCTTTTCAAGATTGATGTCCCTCAAAACCACACTCTCCTCTTCTTGGGGTGTCTTCTGCATACACAGGTGCACCCTCTTGATGCATCTGTGGCTTGCTCTCCCCTTCTTTCTCTTTCTCACACATTCTTTCTGCTCCTCTGTCTGGAGTTCATTCACCACTTCGTGCACAAACTACCTATCCCTCTCTATCTTCCTTTGTATCCATTCTGTGCAGCTCTCACCCCTATCTATTCACCATGCCACATGATTCCACTATACAAATACACTA
This sequence comes from Triturus cristatus, assembly GCF_964204655.1. NCBI lineage: Eukaryota > Metazoa > Chordata > Amphibia > Caudata > Salamandridae > Triturus > Triturus cristatus. The sequence goes on along the minus strand of NC_140584.1, from coordinate 241,456,352 downwards.
CACACCACACATTTCCACCCCACACAATTCCACAACTAACAATTTCAATTCAGCCACATAATTTCTCTTCAAACCACAAACATCCACTCCACTGCAAACCAAAACAAATGGGTAAAAGACATTGTCATCTACAATGCCAATAGCTCTAACTCTCACAAATGTGAGACCAATTGCATTGCAAATGTGTAATAATCAAAGATGTCTCGTAGACAGGTTACGTAGAAGAAGTTATAGGTTTATTGGTTAGTCATAAAGTCCATGTAGATCTCATGTAAGGCCTCAGCTAGGCCCCAGTAAAGCCCCACCAGGAGCAGCCTCCCTGCTGCTCAGCCCATCTCTCCCAACTGCCAACTCCTCCAGCCCACTCACACCCAACATTCTAAGTGACATCACACATGGCTGAGCAGCAAGGGACAGAGTAGCAATGAGGAAGATGCACACAACACAACAGGTTATAACACATCTCCCTTCCTTACGAAAGCAAAGTAAAAAGAATAAAGATACATCAAAACAAGATATCACCAAAATAGCAACGCAACATAAAGAAAACACATTATGCAAGTAAATCAGAAAATACATGCAAGAAAATCACAATAGCAAAAAGAATAATGAACCCCATCCCCCTCCCTAGGGAAACTAATTAGTTGGATAGACACCACCAACAAATTACAATAATAGGGTAAACACACCTCCCTATAGGGGAAAACACCTCCCTTAGACACATAGAACATTGAAATAGGGAAACGCACCTCCCTATGAAACTCCAAATACTGTAATAGGGGAAAACACCTCCCTATAGGGGAAAACACCTCCCTTAGACACATAGAACATTGAAATAGGGAAACGCACCTTCCTATGAAACTCCAAATACTGTAATAGGGGAAAACACCTCCCTATAGGGGAAAACACCTCCCTTAGACACATAGAACATTGAAATAGGGAAACGCACCTCCCTATGAAACTCCAAATACTGTAATAGGGAAAAACCTTTCCCTATGATTCACCAAAATTCAAAATCCAGTAATAGGGGAACACCTCCCTATAGGGGAAAAACACCTCCCTTAGACACATAGAACATAGAAATAGGGAAACGCACCTCCCTATGAAACTCCAAATACTGTAATAGGGGAAAACACCTCCCTATAGGGGAAAACACCTCCCTTAGACTCTGCAAACACTGTAATAGGGAAAAACTTTCCCTATGATACTCCAAGATATCAAATCTTGTAATAGGGGAAAAACACCTCCCTAAAACTGAGAAATAGGGGAACAACCCCCTATGATCCAAAACCGGGCAATTAGCCCCCAAAACACCTCAAAACTGAACACATCGCTCCACACAGCTCCACAACCCTACCAAAACAATGGGTACTCACCAGCCACTAACATGACACAACACCCTTGAACAAGAATGGAGACACACACCAACCTCACAGGATAAAGGCACTCACTCACACCCCCACAAAACAATATTGCAGTAATGAAAAATAAAGAAATAAGAAATCTCATACTCCGGTGAGCGATCTCTCACCCGAGATTAAGTAAGTAACTCCCATATGCCAGAAGTCAAAGTCAAAGTCATCAGGATGCAAAATGAAAAGGAGCCAAAAGCAATAAATCAGCGTGAAGAACTGCTCCTAAACTGTGCACTGTGTACTCAGAATATACATGGGACAGCAACTTGGTACAACATTTTTCAAAATAGATAATAACGTTGACAGAAGTGAGTGTATCACTGACATCCTGGAGAAAACAGTACCTCAGTAAGCAATGTGTTGATCGTGACGAACGTGGAGTCACGAGTAAACCAAAAGTCAAAGATGCAATTCAGCAGTTCCACCAAGCAGATATGCACCTCAACCCCACACGACGAATATGTAGAGAAAAGGTTTCTCCTCCGACGCGCATGTGCGCACGTAGATCACGTAGATCAGCTATTGAAACGGAGGTATGCGCATCGATGTGGAAACTCCTCTGAGGTACCGGATCCCTTCCGAGAACAACATGGCAGCACGTTATAGACGCCGTGCAGGGTGGCTCACGGCACGTCAAGGCTGGCAAACATCCCCAGCAGTCACAAACTACGTCAGAAAAAAAAAAAGAATCCAGCGAACGCATCACAGCCGGGCTCGAGGCACAGCAGGTAAGATCGCATGTAGAAAGTCACGCGCTGTGTACTTTTTTTTAAATCGCGAGAATACAGTTAAACTGCCAATTGCCCAACTCACTTATTTTTAAGGCAAGCAATGCCCCCAACAGCTTCACAAATAACTTAAACTCACAGCAAACTTAGCGGTGATGAGGGTCAGCCAGTGAAAACGAAATTGTGCCAAAAATCAATCAGCTCACAAATAAGATCTCGTGGTGTCAGTCTCTCCACAGTATTGCTTGACACACTCCTCTTGTGTGTTAAAGGTTACACGCTGCCAATATAAAATCATTACAGCTTTTTTCACAGGACAAACGATGCACTTCAGCAAAAGAATCAACGTAAATTTGCCAATCCCCCAATCGCAGCTGCAATTTCTTTGCGTGTGGTGCCGATTTCTTTGTATTGCTCAGCATTCACCTCAGCAGTCTCTCTCCACCGGCAATTTCCACAGTAGCTGTTAGCTGACTAATAATAGGGTATTCACAACCATCTCTCCTCAACATGTAAGTTCACTCTAACGTGTGAGAATCACTTGTTTCCATGCAACACGGTACAGAAGAAACTGTAGGCACTTACAGGGCGACCGATGGAGTGGTCACTGGTGGGGCTTGATTGTCAGCTTCCTCAAAAAAAAAAACGCAGCTTTAATTTCTCTTTACCTTGAAAATCCTTTTTCCTTGTAATTCCTTCCTCTAGACTCCAGAAACCATTATCCTTTGAAGTAGCACACGCGTAAGTCCTTCCAAATCGTCGCCAGTGTAATAATCAAAGATGTCTCGTAGACAGGTTATGTAGAAGAAGTTATAGGTTTATTGGTTAGTCATAAAGTCCATGTAGATCTCATGTAAGGCCTCAGCTAGGCCCCAGTAAAGCCCCACCAGGAGCAGCCTCCCTGCTGCTCAGCCCATCTCTCCCAACTGCCAACTCCTCCAGCCCACTCACACCCAACATTCTAAGTGACATCACACATGGCTGAGCAGCAAGGGACAGAGTAGCAATGAGGAAGATGCACACAACACAACAGGTTATAACACAATGCTTATTATTCTTGCTTCTGGGATATATCCCCAGGGTGTTTCAGTCTAAATTTTCATAGAACAAACCATAGGGTTTCTTAATTTTGAAATGAAGTCACTATTTCTAAAATGGAATACAGGGCCTCTGTCACCGCTTTCGTGAAAGAATCTTCACTTCACTTCACACACTAAGACATTCTCACACTTAAGACGTCTCTAAACAGATACTTAATGAAGGTGTGCTTTGCATGCACACTAATTGCATTTGGAAGTACTCTATTTAGGAATACCGAATAAGGTACCACAGTTGCTTTGCCTTCTCCCATAACATTATGTTCCTTCTGTATTACCTCTCACCCATTCTATCTTGGGTTGTTTGCATCATCTGGCTGTATACTTGTTCTTTCATATGATTCAACTCAGACCCTTTAATCTCTCACCACAGAGATCCCTGTCCCGTACCCCACGTAACATGTGTATTACCTGCTTTTTCGTGATGATTCATACTAAGGGCCTGATTTAGAACTCGGCGGACGGGTCACTCTATCACAATTGCAACGGATATCTCGTCCGATGAAATATAAATCCAAAAGGATGCAATAGGATTTATATTTTGACAGATGTGACATCCATTACCGTTGTGATGGAGTAACCCGTTCACAGAGTTCTAAATCAGACCCTTAGTTTGCTTTGTGTCTTAACACTGCCTCATCATAAGGACATATTTCCTGAGTACCCCTGTTTGGATCAATTAGAATAGTGGCTTTAGAATGAGCTAAGTGAAGAGGAGCTGTGAATGAGAGCGAGAGAATCTTTGGTATGTATCAGGTCCTTACTAAGTAGGCTTCTTTAGTAGTGTACACTATGGTACAATACCCTTTGGAAACCATCTGACTTTTTTTTTGTTGTAAGGAAACCATTTTACTTGCTTCGTTTTCTAAATATCTCAATTGTAACTATCATTAAATATTTAGCATCTGTTCTTCAGATCTGCAGAGATAGATTTACAAGATCCAGATTCTGAGGCCTAAATCTGATAATCAAAAACAAGTATTAACACCCCTAGTATGCCTTTTTGAATGTATGTGCAGTAGTGTCCGGCTTTAGGACAGAGCAGCTTCAGGATTGACCTGAGTGGAGATGATTTGTGCTCCCAGGGAGACTGGGAGCCTCTGTCTGCTGTCTCCAACCCGGCAGCGCAACTGGGTTGGAGCCAACTCAGTGCGCCTGTGGATTTGAACAGCCTGAGATGGCCGCCAATCCCACATGCGCACTAATAGCAGTGCTGCCCACCACTCCCTCTCCTGACTGCCCCAGTGATTGCCCCACCCCAGGACGCAGCACGTACAAGTTGAAAAATAAAACAATAATAAACTTGTTTACTGGCGGGGGGGGCGATGCTCCTCCGCCATAATGGAGGATCTGCCGCTCTGTGTTTATTTATGTGTGTGTATGTGCTTGTTTAAAAATATGTTTGTAAACAGAATGCACATGTGGTATGGTATCTGTAATGTCTTGTCTATAAAATGGAGACTTAACAGTGTCTACATTTCTGACTTTGAACCAGATACCATGAACTGTAATTCTACATTTCTTCTTTGAGTAGTCCCAGATGAGCTCTTATCAGTGCTGTTCACACAGTAGAGTAGTACAACTAAATGCCTTTTCTCATAGTTTCATATCTGCTCTTTTGCATTATTCCTTTTACTCTCTCTTTTACTTTTTCATATTATTTGCCCACACTGAGGGAATATGATAAGAGAGAACTCACAGATGCTCAAGCAAATCAGACATTAGTCCTGCCCGTGCCCAGGGCTTTAAGTGGGATGAACAAAGTGGGGCTAGTAAGAGGGGTGTGGCCTATATAGTTATAGGCATGGCTTAAATATGTAAACTAAATCTCTGTGATTTTCATAGTGTGTCACCCGCACAGTATTTTGGTGTCTCTCTGAGCTTTCTGTTATTGCATCCAGATATAATGGCAGAGCAATTGGCATACACATACAACCACCCTGGACTGTTGGCTTTGTCAATCGTTGTCTCTCTGTGCTGTGCAAAGAGGCCAAGGATTGGATGACTAAGTATTCTGAACACCTTTTTGACCCACTGAAAGGCACAGCAAGAAACTTGCACTGCCTTGAGCCAGAACACCAGAGCTCTCAATTGCAGCACTAAACCAGAGTAATATGCTGAAAAAAAATAATTCAAAATCACATCGTGGGAAAAGCTAACACTCTAATGGAGTGCAAGGTTCAGTAAAACGTGACATTTAAATGGAAACTAAATCATTTACATGGATCGCCTGAACATTTATGATATGAGTTGTTCAGTAATCATCAGTGTTTTTCACAGTAGAGTTAAGGACGTGAATATAGGGCTCGATTGAGACCCGATTCAATGTCCATTCTAAATCACTAACATGTCTGAGACCCATTCGGACCCAGTCCACTTCAAGCCCTTCCCCTGCCTGTATAAGAGTTATTCTTGCACTTTTGATTTCCATCCTGTGCCTGCTTTGAGTGTGTTTGTGGCTTGCACTTCTGTTACATATTCTTCTGCAACTGTTCTTTTTAGGGAGAACTGCTTTGGATCATGCAAAACAGTTCTATATATCAGTAGAAGCTGTCATGTAAAGAGGATGTTGGGGTGGGATGGACAAAAATAAAACCACAAAAATATGTAAACAAAAAAGAATTCCACTTACCTTCCTGATGCAATGTACTCCTCGCTAGGGTCTTCTCCAGGCAGGCAGACAGGCTCCAACGCGGGACCCAGGAAACTGCAGTAGCCAATCCTGGCGCTGCTCTCATGCAGCATAAAAGAAGCACCACGATTGGAGGGAGCGGTTTCCTTCGGTGCTCGAGAGCTCTGGAGCCCTATGCTGTATCTAACCCAGCTATAGAGAGGTTTAAAATGTGCATGTCAACCGGCCAAAAAGACATGCGCTCTCTAAACCTAAATTGCCCTGCCCATCACTACTTTCTACTGCTGCCTGACTGGCAGCAGAAGAAATCAGAAAGCCTTGACCCCCCCCCCCCGTCCTGACACTCGGGACGGGACAGGGTTTTGAAAAAATGTTTTCTAACAAATGAACTTTATTCCCATTTTATTTTTCTATCTCTGGGGTCATTTTTTAGTGGGGTGACGCTCCTCCATCTTAATCGAGGAGTTGCCCCTGCTTTGTCTGTATGTTTGTGTGTGATGGAAGCTTGTATTAATGCATGTCTATGTGTGAGAGTATGTGTGTGTTTGAGTGAAAGAGAGAAAGGAGAGGGGGTCTTGAATTCTGTTGCCCAGTCCTGTTACACTGTGTGTAAGTGATTAGTGAACTCGTTAGGGGTATGATGCACTTGGCACATTTTACTACACAGTACCATACAAGAGAAGCTTGCACTGCTGGTGCCTATGCTGTTCCTGTTCTCTGTGTAAGAAAAGCATGCATTGATGTTGCTTTGTGTACAAAACTCTATTATCCATTAACCCTGTTCCAGAGTGTAGATGAGAAGTTCATGCTCCATGTCAATTCAAATATTGGTATCTTTGCTGAGATTGCAAACACCTATCAGTATACCATTCTTAATCTTATTAACTATGGTCCGAAGGTAAAATACTGTTGAATAAAGAGCAGTCCTACCGTGTAGTTATGGTACTGTTTTAAATATATCACCTCTGCTGCGAAATTCTTCCTATATCCCATTACATCTATAGCAATCCTTCTGAAAAGTGCCCATGCGGACCCAACCAGTGATAGCAGTAAGGCAGAGAGGTGTTGATAAAAGTACACAAAGGATCTAAAAATGAGCGTGGTGAAATGGGATTTTGGTGGGATACTGCTTGTCCATACTGCCGGTTGTCAAGTGCTTGCAAGCCTGAAATTGCCTAGTTTGGAAACTCCAGACCAATTAATTCTAGGCACTCAGTCACCGCACCCCATTTCATCATTTGTGATTCTACAGCTGATGAAAGATGGTGGCAGGCCAGGTACTTCAGGTAGAAGCACAGCCGGGCGCTAACCCATCATCTGCATCAACAGCCCGTGGCATTGGTAAAGGTGTGCTCTCACAGCGGGCTTTGCTCCTACATCTCCCATTCCCCAAGCAGGAACAATCCTGGGTCATGCATAGAGGCCTTGGGTGCATAATCCCTCTTTTGCAGGCAGGAGAGTTTAGACAACGCTCCTCCAGCTGAGCCCTGCCTTACCTTGCATCTCCCCGTCTTTCCACCCCTCCCATGATCCTCTTCACAGCCCTGTACTCATGTTATATGTTATAGAGACATATATAGGGAGTGCCTACCCATAGGTGTTTTTGCGCTTGCAGAAACATGAGCTACTGAGCCGGGGGTATTACTAATTGCTAGACAGCCAAGTCTTGAGTTCCTTTCTGAAAGCAAGAAGGGTAGGTATGGTCCTAAGATGCAATGGAAGAGAGTTCCACAGCCTGGCTGTGCTGTTAATGAAACTCCTTCCTCCACAGTTCACTTTCCTGATTCTTGTGGTGTTAATCAATCAAGCATTAGTTGATTGCAGATGTCTAATTGGAGTATGCCAGTTAAAAACCTTCCAATGAAATTTCGGTCCTTCTCTGTGCAGGGCTTTATGGGCCACACAGAGCACTTTAAATTGAATTCGCTGTCGCACAAGGAGCCAATAAAGCTCCCGTATGCCTGAGGATATCGGCTGGTATTTGGGGATATCCAAAGTTAATCTGGCCACTGCGTTCTGCACCGCCTGGAGCTTCCGAAGTAGTTTTCTCTGGAGATTCATATACAAGCCGTTACAATAGTCCAACTTTGACATGATTAGTGAGGAGGCAGCATTCTTCCTAGTATTTCTGGGGATAAAAGGAAAGATTTTCCTCAAGGTTCTAATGGTATAAAAAGAGGAGGACACTACTTTAGACATCTGGGCCTCGTATCTATGATAAAGCCTAAATCTTTGGCTTTAGTCTCTGGAAGGGGAGATGAGCCCAGGCTGTAAGGCCACCAGGCAGGAGACCATGCTGGAGAGAGATTGCCAAACATAATAACCTCTGTTTTACTCGAGTTCAGTTGTAGGCAATATCTGCTCTTCCAGCTGCTCAGGTCAGTCATGCAGTCATGTAATCTTAGGGAGTAGTTGATATCATTGTCTACAGCTGATACAACAAATTGGGCGTCATCAGCATAAGATGTTGGATTTAAATTGAAACTTTTAATTAAAGGGACAAGTTCTGAGACGTGGATATTAGAAAGCGTTGGGGTCAATGAAGAGCCCTGAGGAACCCCGCATGGCAAAGAAAAGGGTGAGGATTTAAACTGACCAAGATTCAGAGTTTGAGATCTCGCTGATAGGAAGGATGTTAATAACGTGAGAGCTTACCTTTAATTACTATGGCATTCAGATGGTGGACCAATAAAGCATGGTCCATAGTGTTGAATGCTGCGGATAGGTCCAATAAAATAAGAGCTACTGACCCTCCGCCATCCAGTGCCATTCTTATCTCTTCAGTGGTTTTTATCAGTGCAGTCTCCATACTGTGATTCACTCTAAACCCAAACTGACTGGGGTCTAAAGGCTGATTGTTGAGAATAAAACTGGATAGCTCTGAATTATTTTTTTTTTCCACAATTTTAGCTGGAAAAGGAAGTCTTGAGATGGAACGATAATTGGTAGGATCGCTAGTATCAAGAGGTGGTCTTTTAATAAGGGGAAGAATACTAGCTTGTTACCAAATTATAGGAAAAGACCCTTTCAAGAACTTTTGATCAAACACTGATGAAAGATGAGAAGCAATCTGCTGATTTGCAAGCTTTAAAATCTTAGGGGGAAATGGGTCTCAGGAGAACCAGATTTGGCAGATAAAAGAAGAGAGGCTGCTTGATTTAGAGACCACCTTCAAACTAGTGCAGGATGTGCCCAGTATTGAAATGGGAAGAGGGGTAAGCATGCGGATTTGAACCTGACATTTTTGGGTCTGCATGTTATTCCCTTTTTTGGGAAGTAATAACTCAAAACAGACATTTTTTAGTCCAGAGATACTGGCCGGAACCAGTAACCCTGGACACAAACTGACCCCGCACCTAAATCCAGCTCACTATTACTCTGCAGCTAAAATTAAAGGCGTTCCACTTAGATATTCAGAAACTGATCTGTAGGGTATAGGACGAACTGGATTGTCTCCTTGAAGTTATAGCAGTGATTCTGTGAAGTGCAGCTACTGTCACATTGAATATAAATGTGCCCTCCAGAGAAGTGCTCATAAAATCCAGTTAAAATACAGCAGTCCTGCTAAAAATGGCTACTGCCTTCACGAGGAGTTAAGCAGCACGAGCAGTGGTGGCAGCATACTGTGGAGTGATGAGTAGCAGTGAAAAGATTATTTTTACCCTCTCTCACTGGAGTGAGGCCTACATGCTCACACACCTTTTTAGAAAGTTCCTCTGCTGTGTGCTTAATTCACCATTCACCTATATCAGTTAGATGGTGTTAGACCTGGCACCATTGGCGTGGGTCTCCCTTCCATTTTTCGCTGTTGTCTCCTCTGTTTTTGCTGGTAATGGATGCTCTGGGCGCTGTGCCACTGCCATTCAGTGCCACAGCGCGAATGCTCCCTGTGTAAAGATGACATGAGAATTGGTATATCCATGATTGGCTTATTTGGTTTGCCTGTTAGTCCCTAGCAGCGTGGCCTGTGTGTGCCCAGGGCTGGTAAACCAAATGCTGCTGGTGGGCCTGCAGCGCTGGTTTGCGCCACCCACAGAAGCAGCTTGTAAAGTGTGTCTCAGACCTGCCACTGCGGTGTCTGTGTGCAGTCTAGAACTGCCACCTTGGCTGTGAAGTGCACCCACTTCCCAGCCCCTAAACCTTCCCTTGGCATCATGTAAGCCACCCCTATGGTAGGGTGCATTGTATGTGTAAGGTAGGACATGCTCTGATGTGTATAGCATGTCCTGGTAGTGAATTACACCCAATTTTGTTTTTCACTACTGTAAGGCTACCTGTTCTCCATAGGCCAGAATGGGAGGTTTGGCTATTACATTCTATAGTCCTAACTGACCCACAGAACATGGTAGAAAAACGAATTTAGTATGCCTGAGCTCGGAATATTAAAATACACCTTTTAGTGAAGTTTATTTTTATATTCCAGGTTTGAATGTACCACTTTTCGAAAGTAGGCATTTTCTTGCCTAAGCCTTCTAGTGTGCTCTGCTGTTATGTGTATTGGCTGTCTGGTTTTGGAGGGACAGGGCAGGCTGAGTCAGACCTGTGTTGAATAGAGAGATCTGCATTGGAGTATGGGGACGAGTAGCTTTTGGACCTGAATAGGGCTGTGCCCGGCAAGGTGAATGCTGGCTCCACCTCCCACTGTGCATCTGATGGCAGACCCCCTCTTTCTGAAAGGAAGGATTCAGCCTGGTAAACAAAGTGCTCCAGGGCTGGTCAGAACTAGTTCTGGCTGGCTTCAGTGACTTGTAGCTTCTGAGAACAAAGACTTTTGGGGTATAAATATCTGTGCTGAAACCCCTACAATTTGTATTGCTCCTGGACAACAAGAAGAACCTCTGTCCGTGTAACTGAAGGAATCTGCAGGAGAGGACTGTCCTTGTGCTTGTGTGCTGTTTCTCGGACTGGCCTGCAGTGGTTACTACTGGACTTGGAAGAAGAGGAAAAGGACTTTGAAGGAACTCTTATTTTATATTGCTACAGCAATCACCCAAGGGCTAGAAGAGAGCTAGCCTTCTGTTGGAGATATGAAACTAAGGGGGGGATTCTATGAGGTTATCAGAGGCCAGAATCATGTAGTACTTTTTTAAAAGCGAAAACCTCTGATACCATTGATCACACTTTTTACTTATCTCAGCAAGCCTATTTATTGACTGCGAGTATTATCTCTTTTGTACAAATCTTAAATTCTTTGAAACAAAAAGAACACTTCTTCACTGTGCCAAATACATGTCCTTTACATAAAACATAGACAACACTTTATGCAAACATTGAAAATTACTTTACATATAATACATTGACTTGATGACAAATCTACAAATATAGACAAAACATGAGGAAATTATATCTCTACAGTACTCAGATATCCCTCTTTTTTGTAAAACGCGGGAACTCAAGTTTATTGTTGCCTCTACGTGAATTACTTTCTGGTCCTATGCAGGGTCAAAGAGCAGTATTCAAAGTCAGTTATACAGGGCATTGACTAGATGTATTGCTTTTGTTCTCCTGGGGACGAAGGTGTCTGATTGCTATCCCAAGTAAGTCTCGTTATCTGCTAGCCGACGTGTTTCGACCTGTGGTAAAAGTGGACCTGTGTTTTATTCAAGAGGTCTTCATCAGGGCTCATATGTGGTTCCGAATGGACATCTTTCTCGTACTACCAGTTGTAGATTACTGACGTCTTCTTTTGCCTATTGGCTTAGTTCGATGGGAAGGGGAAACTGGAATGTGGTTCTGATCCAATCTCGCTTTGGGCGGTTGGAGTCCCTTATTTGTTCATGCACTCGTGGAAACCAACTCGTCTCTTGTTCGGTTTTTCCTCGACTGCAATAAATCTAGTCAATGCCCTGTATAACTGACTTTGAATACTGCTCTTTGACCCTGCATAGGACCAGAAAGTAATTCACGTAGAGGCAACAATAAACTTGAGTTCCCGCGTTTTACAAAAAAGAGGGATATCTGAGTACTGTAGAGATATAATTTCCTCATGTTTTGTCTATATTTGTAGATTTGTCATCAAGTCAATGTATTATATGTAAAGTAATTTTCAATGTTTGCATAAAGTGTTGTCTATGTTTTATGTAAAGGACATGTATTTGGCACAGTGAAGAAGTGTTCTTTTTGTTTCAAAGAATTTAAGATTTGTACAAAAGAGATAATACTCGCAGTCAATAAATAGGCTTGCTGAGATAAGTAAAAAGTGTGATCAATGGTATCAGAGGTTTTCGCTTTAAAAAAAGCCTTCTGTTGGAGTCTCAGGCACATCAGACTCCACCACCAGCCCCCTGTTTCCTCCCAGCGAGGATTTCTATCTGCAGGTGAGGCTCCTGTGAGTTCCAGGGCCTCTAGTTCTACTGTGGAGAAGAGAGTGCTGAAAATCGTCGCTAACGCCCGTTAGCGAGCCGCCACAGCTGAAGAGCGTAAGGAAAATCATCGCGCTGCTGCTGCTGAGTGCTCGCTACCAGAGATCATCGCATCGCCTGTCTGCGGGCTGCCAAAGGCTCACTGACTTCAAGATTGTCGCATCACCTGTGTGCGGGCTGCCAAATGCTCGCTAACCCAAAGATTATCGCATTGCATGTTTGCGTGCCTTAAAGCGCTCGCTAACCAAAGATCATCGCATTGAGTTCCTCGCTTCACGACATCGCAGCGCGGACGCCGAGCGTTCGCCATTTTCATCGCATCACATCAGGATCGTCGCTCCCTCGCGGGGCGCCATTTCTTTTCATCGCAACAAGATCGCACATGCAACAGGCTCGGCGCATCATCCTCCTTTCGCGGCAAGGATTTCATCGCATCGCCGGCTTAGCGTGTAGAAGTTTGTCGCTTTGTCCTGCACAAAAATCAGCGCAAAATCCTCCCTTGCGGCAAGGATTCAACGCATCGCTGGTTAGCGTAAGGAAAATCATCGCTGCAACTCCTTAGCGACATTTTGGTTGCTTTGCTACAGAATCCAGGTATCTTGTGAGTAAAAGGGTCGCAGAGACCACTGCCTTGAACTGAACTCCTCTTTGCACACTTTGAACTATTTTTGCAGCCTTTCAAGAGGGTGTTTAGCCAAAATATCGAGTTTTAAATTTCGACCTACAATAATATCGTGTTTTTAATATCGTAGGTACAGAATATCGAAGTCAAGAATATCGACGGACAGAATATCGATCCCAAGGTAAGTAATATCGAAGTTAATAATATCGAAGTAATTAATATCGATGTAAGTAATATCGTAAGTAAAAATTTCGATGCCAATAATATCGATATTTATTTAGTGTAATGTCATTTAATATGTATTGTATTTGTATGTTAAAGATTATTGTAATGTATTTTAATACATTTAAAAATAAATGTTTATAGATTAATAATTATTTTAAATTTAATTTAGCGTTTTAGTATCAGAGCGGGTTGTGGGTTTATAGGGGAATAGGGTGGGAAGTAATTTAATTATAATTAATGAATTAATATGTATTGTTTAATTGGTATTTATGATTAATTAATTGGTAATTAATTAATAATTGGTAATTAATTGATTAATTAATTGTTAATTAATTATTAATTGTAAAATTATGCTATTAATTGGTTAATTATATACATTATAATTAGTTTATTATTAATATTTATTTATTGTTATTGTTAATTAATTAACTGTTAATTAGTAATTAATTGGTGATTTAATTTTATTAAGTGATTAATTGCCAATTAAATTAATTATGTGAATTTTTATGTGTAGTGGGTTGTGGGTTTATAGGTGAATAGGGTGGGAAGTAATTTAATTATAATTAATGAATTAATATGTATTGTTTAATTGGTATTTATGATTAATTAATTGGTAATTAATTAATAATTGGTAATTAATTTGATTAATAGATTAATTAATTGTTAATTAATTATTAATTGTAAAATTATTTTAATATTTGGTTAATTATATACATTATAATTAGTTTATTAATAATATTTATTTATTGTTATAGTTAAATAATTAATTGTTAATTAGTAATTAATTGGTGATTTAATTTTATTAAGTGATTAATTCATAATTAAATTAATTATGTGAATTTTTATGTGTAGTGGGTTGTGGGTTTATAGGGGAATAGGGTGGGATGTAATTAAAATAAAATAAATAATGATATATTTTATTTATTTGTAATTATTATTAATTAATTGTTATTAGTTAGTTAAATATAGTAAATATAAATAATTTATTATTGTATTTTATTTGTTGTTATTGCTAATTAATGTATTGTTAATTAATAATTAATAGGTGAATATTTGTAATTTCGTAGTTAATATGTATTAATTAGTCAATTAATAACTATATTAATTATAAAGAATGTATTATTAATTGTAAATAAGAGATACATTGATATTTAAATCTATTGTGTATTTTGTATGTGTAGTGTGTTGTGTGTTAAAGGGGAAATAGTGTGGGATGTAATTTACATTTATTTATTTAAATATTTATTTTACATAATTGGTATTTAATAATAAAAAAAATTTAAAAACATTGTTAACATGCAATTTTTTATAAGAAATTATTGAATTGGTTATAATGTTCATAGAATCACTATGCTATCTAGTGCTTTCCCAACTGTTTTACTATCTGGAGTGGGAATAGTAATTTTTACCCCTACGCTATCCAGCGCTTTCCCTACTGTTGCACTCTCTGGAGTTGGAATAGTAATTTTTACCCCTACGCTATCCAGCGCTTTCCCTACTGTTGCACTCTTTGGAGTTGGAATAGTAATTTTTACCCCTACGCTATCCAACCTTTTCTCTACTGTTGCACTGTGTGGAGTGGGAAGAGTAATTTTTACCCTTACGCTATCCAACACTTTCCCTACTATTGCATTCTCTGGAGTGGGAATAGTAAGTTTTACCCTTACGCTATCCAACACTTTCCCTACTATTGCACTCTCTGGAGTTGGAATAGTAATTTTTATCCCTACGCTATCCAACGTTTTCCCTACTGTTGCACTCTTTGGAGTTGGAATAGTTATTTTTACCCCTACGCTATCCAACGTTTTCTCTACTGTTGCACTGTCTGGAGTGGGAATAGTAATTTTTACCCTTACGCTATCCAACACTTTCCCTACTATTGCACTCTCTGGAGTGGGAATAGTAAATTTTACCCTTACGCTATCCAACACTTTCCCTACTATTGCACTCTCTGGAGTTGGAATAGTAATTTTTACCCCTACGCTATCCAACGTTTTCCCTACTGTTGCACTCTTTGGAGTTGGAATAGTTATTTGTACCCCTACGCTATCCAATGTTTTCCCTACTGTTGCACTGTCTGGAGTGGGAATAGTAATTTTTACCCTTACGCTATCCAACACTTTCCCTACTATTGCACTCTCTGGAGTGGGAATAGTAATTTTTACCATTACGCTATCCAACACTTTCCCTACTATTGCACTCTCTGGAGTTGGAATAGTAATTTTTACCCCTACGCTATCCAACGCTTTCCCTACTGTTGCACTCTTTGGAGTTGGAATAGTAATTTTTACCCCTACGCTATCCAATGTTTTCCCTACTGTTGTACTCTCGGGAGTTGGAATAGTTATTTTTACCCCTACGCTATCCAACATTTTCCTTACTGTTGTTTTTGTTGAAATTGGACTAGTAGTTTTATTGTGTCTGATATTTAATATGTTTTGTAATATTTTAGCTATTGTAATATATAATTAATAATAAAAAAGATTCAAATTAAAAATATTGATTATTATTTGCTATATGTAATTATTTAATATTTATTAATGTTATTGTTGTATGTGTATAGATGTATTGGTAATTTAAATAAATATTTAATAATTTATATGTTACAGAAATTATTATTAAAAGTAATTATTAAGTAAGTGTATATATTATATATTATATATGTTTCATTAAAGTTTCATTTAATTATATATATTTATTATACATTTTACATATTATAAAATATATTTAATTATGTTTCTTTGATTTATAAGTATTATTTGGTTTATTTTACATATATTTTTAAACTAAAAAAAACCGATATTTTTGAATTACGATATTTTTGACATCGATATTAAATGATCGATATTTTTGTACTTACCATGTTGTAGATAGGATGTCGATATTCTTGACCACGATATTTTTGTTGCGATATTTTTGTAGGTCGAATTTTTGTCTTTCGAAATTATGTCATACAACCTTTCAAGAGTAACCCTATTTTCTAGAATTGTGGATGTTTACTGTTATTGGTCTTGTGTTAAGTCTATATATAAAGATACTTATTTTTTATAACTACTTGTGTGGTGTCCCTTTGTAGTGTTCTTCACTGTGTTGCTGTGTATGGTCATAAATGCTTCACACACTGCCTCTGAGATAAGCCTAGCTGCTCGTGCTACGTTACCACAGGGTTGAGCAGGGGTTATCAAAGGGTGTAACCCGCTTACTCTGACTTAGGAAGAAGGGTCCCTGCTTGGACAGTGGCCAGCCATTGCCAACTAGAGACCCCCATTTCTAACAGATGTGCAATACATGAATATTGAGTACATGAATGATTATATGTATACCAGCATGCATGCTCAGTGGAACCATGTGCTGGGTGTATTTGTGCTTCCAAAAAGTCCAATACATGAAAGGAAAGTGTTGTGTAGGGCACACATGATGAATGTGTGTATTGGCAGTGAATGTGTTTGCAAGTAGCACACCATGGCACAAAACAGACAGGCTATAGTACTGAAAAGTTTCTAGAGAGAGAGAATGTGTGTGCTGAATGAATGGGGGCGCAACATATTAAGCTAACAGTACTTAACAGTGTGTGCACTCGGCTCATACACTTAGTGCAAGTCTGCCTGTAATGGTACATTAGATGGAGGACCCTGGGTACCATTTTGGGAAGCTTAGGCCTGGCAGGCGAAGTCATGACGAGGAGCGGTATCCGACCAGATATATTTATGTATTGCTGCATTCCTGTGATCTGGGCGGGACACAATGGAGGAATGAAGAGAGAGAGACTCCCCTTGTACACTTCAAAGATGCTATTTGGTTCATTGATAGACCAAAAGAAAGGGCCTGGGCGAATCTCAGGAAGCAGATGGGACTGATGAGATGGGGCAGATAAGGAAATCATAAAGAGTAGGTCTGGGAGCCTGGGATTAACCTTTTAATGCACTTATCACGGTGGCTGATATCCAGGTGTGAATTCTAGTCACTCCCGTGGCCTGTGTTGTGGGACTGTCAGCTTCGGAGACTCTCCTGTTGTGACAGACAGCCTTTCAAGAAGAAGAAGAGATAGAAACGTGAACATTTCAAAAGAAGCAGAACCTCAAAATAAATCTTCAAAGACCGAGACCTTAAATCACTTTGGTGTCTGGAAATGAACTATAAGAAGGGAGGTTTAGACCTTAAATTTGGTCATCTGATAAGTAGCCAAACAGGCTGTGTGATGAGGGGAAGCTCTGCAAGACATCTGCCTGTGACCAGGACTGGGGGTAAGGGCCTGCTACTCTCCCTGCTGGGTGAGGGCACATCAACCAGGGCAACCAAGACTACCTGCTCTGGAGCCTGGACCACAAGTGCCTGCCTGCCTGCCAAGACCAGTGTGCCCTATGAGGAAGAGGAGAGCGTTGTAAGGCACGTGTGCCAGTAGAGAGTCATTCCAAGAGGCCTCTTGGTGCAAGTCAGCTGTGTGGATCATTGACACAATATCGTAAACAACAATATAGTGAAACAAAATTATAGAGTCAAAAATATCATTTACAAAAATATCTTGCCCCTATACTTATAATGGTCAGTACAAAAAGATTGAAAAAAATATAATTTCACACTATTATTGTTAAAAAACATAAAAAGATATTGTTTATGAATATATATATATAATTTAAAACAGTAAATCTTAAATATTTTTTTATATATAACGTTAATATAATGAAAATTAAATAAATAATACTTTATAAAAATATATACTTATATAAACTAACACACGTGTGTTTTTCTTTATATAAGTATATATTTATATATAGTATTATTTATTTAATTTACATTATTTTAATGTTATACATATATGTAATGTGACACTAATATTAAAAATATATATTTCACATTGGATTACATTTTTTGGTTTATTTTTTTAAATTGCTATTATTAAAAGCATATATATATATATATATATATATATATATGCCACAAGGAATCGTCTCACATGATGCGCTGCATTGGAACGCCAAAGACGAACACAGACCCAGAAATAGGTGCTCTTAGTTCTTTATTTTACTCCGTAACCTGCACCACCGCCATGACGCGTTTCGACCTACTGGAGGCCTTGGTCACATGACGCTGACAGAGGAAGCCTGAGTATTTAAAGTGCAAGTGCATGGTAACGTGACAACAAAATCATGAACATAGACAACAGATTTGAATATCGTGATTTAGAACATAAGAAATTGTCTTGTGGTACCAACAATAGTAATAATATATGTGAAATACATTATGTACCCCGACAAGGCAAAAAGATCAACGATAAGTCTTTAGAACAATCATAGAAAAAGAAAAAATATGCTTATCTAAATCCATGGGCACAGGATGGATACAACTACGCAGAAAAGAGAATATGCCAAGTTGAAAAAAACATTTTCATAATGAAATGATAATATTATTATTTCATTCATATAACATAACAAGTATAAAGGCACCATCTAATTGTAGAACAGCGTCAGGGCATTATTTCATCTCAAATACTCGTCATATCTCTTATTCGTATTACACATGTAAACAACTAATTTCATATCCAATTAGTTAAATTGATAACTGGTTTAATCCCAATATATATATGAAAGCCAAAGTCCTGGAATAATCCATAATGGGATCCAACAAGCAGGTACGGACCACGATGTGGAGAGTAAATTATTTTATTGAGTTAGCAGATTAAAGTGCATAGTGCATAAAAGATCTCACGCAAGTGCTCAGCCTGACGCGTTTCGACTGCCCACGGCAGTCTTGATCACAAATATATTTGTGTGTATATATATATTCACTGAAAAAACCATGGGTTTCACACACGTTATAGTTAGGAATTAGCATTTAAAAAACCTTAGAAATTCAGTGAAAAAACCATAGGTTTCACACATGTTATAGTTAGCTGGACATTTTACTCGTAAAAAACCAATGAAATTCCCCCGTTATAGTTAGTTCAGCTAACTATAACTCACGCGCCCGCAATGCACTGCTGATGACGTCACATATTACATCACTCATGACATGGTCAGTGACATCACTCATGACATCACTGATGACATCTCAAATGACATCACTGATGACATCACTGATGATGTCATCCAGTGAATGTGTGTTTCTGAACAATTTTAATATGTTTAATTTTTATAGGGAAAGGCCTGTTGAAGAATGAGTGGGTGTATAAATGTGTGAATGGATGATTTTCTAGGTGCGTAACTGACTCTGTAAGTGAGTTATTAAATGTATCTTATTGCAGACTAGTGACTAAACTGTGTGAATGTCTGTATGTGTCTGTTGTTGGTGTATAAGTGGCTGCATGGTTTTGTGAATAGCTATATGAGTGTCTATATTGGGTTATTGATTGGTTTTCTGAGTATCTGTATGGGTGCCTGAGTGTTTGTGTGGGTAGGGTGTGTGTGACTCTATGCATAAATGTGTGAGTGGGTGATTCTATGGTGCATAGTTTTAAGAGTGCATCTGTGATGGACTGTATGGTTGAGTGAGTGTATGTATGGGTGTGTTAGGGATTGAATGTATATCTCAGTAGTACATTTGTGACTAACTACATATGTGAAAGGCAGTATATGTGTGTGTAACAGTATATAAATGAGTAGATATGAGAGTGTGTGATTGTGAAAAGTGACTGTATGGATGAGTGTGTGCTTGTATGAATGATTCTATAAGATGGTAAGAATGTGGTACTTTTTTTATGACTAAGTGAACTTGAGTGTGTATAACCGCATAGCTGAGTATATGGGAGTGAGATTATTTGCGTGACTGACTGGGTGTGAGAGTACCTCTATGGATGATTGGTGGTGTGTGAGTGTCTATATAGGTGTATAAATGCATAAGATAGTTTTGTATGGAGTGACTGTAAGTATGAGTGACTGTACAGCTGAATGATTGGAGGTGTATCTAGACCTAAGAGTTAATAAGTGGGTATGTAGTTATTGGTATTGCAGTATGTATAGTTTTAACATTTGAACTCTTAAATTTTGAGTTGGTGTATCAAAAATTATATTAGGGTGTGAGAAGATGTGCTAATTTTTCACATGGATGACATCATCAGTGATGTCATCAGTGATGTCATTTGAGATGTCATCAGTGATGTCATGAGTGATGTCACTGACCATGTCATGAGTGATGTAATATGTGACGTCATCAGCAGTGCATTGCGGGCGCGTGAGTTATAGTTAGCTGAACTAACTATAACGGGGGAATTTCATTGGTTTTTTACGAGTAAAATGTCCAGCTAACTATAACATGTGTGAAACCTATGGTTTTTTCACTGAATTTCTAAGGTTTTTTAAATGCTAATTCCTAACTATAACGTGTGTGAAACCCATGGTTTTTTCAGTGAATTTGCAAGGTTTTTTTAATGCTAATTCCTAACTATAACGTGTGTGAAACCCATGGTTTTTTCAGTGAATTTGCAAGGTTTTTTAAAATGTTATTTTTTTTTTTTTCTTCTTTTTTTTTAAACATATTTTTATTTTTATTTTCTAACCTTTTATAAAGACCATGGTTAAATTTTTAAAATTCCCATTTTTTTTTTAAAATATATTTTATAAAATAAACATGTAAAATTTATTTGCAGCACATTTTTTCCTTTTTTTATTTTTTTTTAGTACGCGTACCGTAAGCTCACGGTAAGCGTACGGTTTACGCAACGTCCGTAATTCATCTACGCTGTTTGCGTATATTTACGCAATTTCCGTAGCCGCGCGTACTCCGCGTGGGACGCGTACGCGTGTACGCTACACGCGCACGTTACGCGGAAGTGAAGGGGCGTGCCTGTTGTGCGCATGGGCGCGTGCGTGTGTCTTTTTTACGCGCATGCGTACTTTTGCCGTAAGCGTACCGTAAGCGTACGGTAGGTCATGTGATCATGAAACACAACTTTTGATTGGTTGAAACTACTTTCAGTTCTAGAACTCTCCTACACCACACCCATTCCCCTCATTTCTGCTTGTGATCCCTTAGGAGAAGGAGCTGGGTTGTCTTTGTGATACGATGGCAGACCAGCAGAGCCCTTCTGAGAGTGAGGCTAGCACTAGCAGCACTACCTTGAGGCAGAGAGCGAGGAAACAAAAGACTTCTTATGTATGGGATTATTTTACTTTTCCTGAAGGCCAGCAAAAGGTAAATGCACCCTTAGTAACTTGTAGGCTGTGTAAGCGTGTACTTTCAAGAGGTAATCCTGACAGGAAGTATTCCTTTGGGAATCATACCATGATGAGGCACCTCAAGGATGTACACAAGAGGACACATGCTCGACTTACTGGAGGTAACCCTTCAGTAAGTGAACCAAGCACATCCACAGCAGCTCAGCCTGGACCATCATCTGCAGGGCTGACTCCTTCTTCTGCAGGTCAGGTGAGCCCTTCATCTGTGGGGGGAGCATCTCCTTTTGCTGGCCCTCTGGAAATTAACCCTCGATTTCGGAGGGTTGATATTCGATGCGCCTCTTGTCATGATCTAATTTGTCATAGGGAGACCAGTGTTTCCCTAGTGAACAACAAAATAGATCAGCACACTTGTCGCAGAGACTAATTTTCCCATTCTTTCTTTCCTCTGTCCCTGCATGAACGCAACGGCTCTTTTAAGAGCCAACCTTATCTTTCATCTTTTTTTTATATATGTTTTTAAAAACTTTTTTTATTTTATTTTTTACCGTACGCGTACGGTGTGCGTAATTTTTATTTTTTTTTTTTAAAAACACTAAAAATCAATTATCACATTACAAGGTCCTTGAGAGACTACAGTGAAAAACTGAAAATGTGATTGTAGAGAAGTAGAAAAAAAGGAACCATCATATTATTCACTTACCATACCCACTCAAAAAAATATTTTTTCATTTTTTTTTTTTAAAAATTGCTTTAAAAATGGTTCTAGTTTTCGAAAATTTTCTATATCAATCTGAAAAAAAAGAAAAAAGTATTAAAAATTTTTAAAACATTTGATAATACAGTACACATATTTACATATTTATCAAAAAATATGTTTGCCTTAATTTGAATGCACACTTACTGCTCTTTTTTTTTGGCAAGTGAAAAACACTTATACAGACTGACACATTATAAATCCACTTTTCAGATTTTTTTAAAAGCACATGTCCATACTGCTTTTTCAGACCACCACTATGTGTATCCTGGGTGACTGCCTACAGTCCAGCAAGGGCAACCAGCCTTAGTGATGCTGAATGTATTTGCATTACAGACTGAAACCTCAAAACCCCACTCGCTTGTAAATACTGTGCATGATTATACATGGAAAGGAGCTGGGTGTGTGCTAAGAGTCTGCTTCTGCACCAAAAAAATCGCTCCCCCTTTTTCCTACTAATGCAACTGTGAAATCACCAGAGCAAAACGCAATAAATCTCTGCCTGTAATTCCTATTTGCACACAGAGTCATGTTTTCACATTAGTCACAAAACGAAATTTCTTTGCCAATTTGAATGCACACTTACTGCTCTTTTTTTTTGGCAAGTGAAAATCACTTTTACAGACTGACACATTATAAATCCACTTTTCAGATTTTTTTAAAAGCACATGTCCATACTGCTTTTTCAGACCACCACCATGTGTATCCTGGGTGACTGCCTACAGTCCAGCAAGGGCAACCAGCCTTATTGATGCTGAATGTATTTGCATTACAGACTGAAACCTCAAAACCCCACTCGCTTGTAAATACTGTGCATGATTATACATGGAAAGGAGCTGGGTGTGTGCTAAGAGTCTGCTTCTGCACCAAAAAATTGCTCCCCCTTTTTCCTACTAATGCAAATATAAAATTACCAGAGTTGTACACAATAAATCTCTGCCTATATTTCCCAACATGTGTAACCTGGGTGACTGCCTACATTCCACCAAGGGCAACCAGCCTTAGTGATGCTGAATGTATTTGCATTACTGAGTCCAACCTCAAACCCTTAAACTATTCTTTTTTTATACCAATACACCTTAATTTATCGTGAAAACATAGTCCATATTATTTTACATGTTCCTCACATTTAAATTTCTCCCAAAACAGAAAATAATAAACACAACTTCAACAAAAAGAATTACATTTCTATTATTCATTTCTTAATTTACCATATACATCTCCTCTCAAACTCTAAACTCACCTTTAAAATTAGTTAGTTGTGAAAGAAATGTGGCACTCAAACAGCAGATTATCAGAGCCAGGATCTCTGTTCTCTACACCTCTCTCCTCTCAGCAGAACCAGATAATGGCAAAGTTTCCCTCTATTTTTCCACACATATACATGTAAGTTTCAAATCTCAGTGCTTCCCCCTTTTTTTCAAATGTAATCACACATTTCTATTGGTTGAAAACCAACCCTTTTCCAAAAGTACCCTTCCCCCAACTTGACTTCTGCCTAGTACCCTTCCCCCAACTTGACTTCTGCCTGCTACCATAGCAACAGCTCATGGAACACTGCTGTGTGGAGTCAGGTCAGAAGTTCGCCAAACAATGTTTCAATTCCACAGAGCAAGACTGCTTGACTTTTCAAACCTAACAGCAAATCCATAGTACTGTTCTTTGGTAACACATTTTTCTGTACCAATACAAAACATGCTTCTATTAATTTACACATACAGCCTAGTTTTTATTCTAGAATGGTATGAAACAGCCAATCAGTTCTTTTTTTTTTGAAAAAAATATGTATGCCTCCATTTCCAAACTGTCTTTCTTTTCATATTGCCATTCTACTGAAAGACACCTCCTGAGTGCATCCAGTTCTCCTTTGAAGATGTTCACAGTGTGGATTGTAGGGCACAGCTATGTCTTCTGGAGTGAAAAGTTTGCAGAGAAAACAGGTATGGTGAGAGACCTTGCTTTGCCAAATGTAGACATTAAATGGATTGGTCAGAGAGGGTTAAAGTGGCACCAATTGATGCCATTGGTGAAATCCTTCATGCAAATCCAACACCCTGACCTCATAATAGTGCACTGTGGTGGCAATGACCTAGGCACTTTGACTGGGGTAGGTCTGGAAATGCTTATGAAGGACACCTTTGCACAACTGTTTTCTCTTTTCCCAAAAACTGCCTTTGTGTTTTCCAACATATGCCAAAGGCAAAAATGGAACTGGTCCAATCATTTCTGTCCGCAAATTGACAAAGCAAGAAAGCACGTCAACAAATCTGTTTCTGCTTTCCTCCGAGACTATGGTATGGGTGCCATTTACCACAACAACTTGCGTTACGACATGCAAGACATTTATAGAGGAGATGGTGTGCACTTCAATGATGAAGGGAACAGAGTCTTCCTCTTGAACCTTAGACTCTGCATCGGTACTTACTTGTAGGTACCAATAAAAAATCACTTCATAAACACAACGGCTCTTTTTAGAGCCCCCTAATATCTAAACACTTAAATTTGCATTTCATTTCTTTTTTTTTTTTTTTTTACCGTACGCGTACGGTGAGCTTACCGTACACGTACCCCGTGATTTTTTTAAAAATCAATTAATGTTTTCTTTGTACTTTTCTGTCCTTCTTTGACCCCCTCACAAATGTAAGGGGGTCTGTAACTCTCCTCCTTGCCCCCTTTTCTTGTTATCACTCTTTTTTTTCTGAGTGAAACACACAAAATGGCGGCCGCCGCTTCCTGGTTTCGGCCGATTCGAATGTTTACTAAGATCTAAGAGCCAATCAGAATCGCGCTCGCGCACGCCACCGTACGCGTACGGTAAGCGTACCGTAAGCGTACCGTAAGCTGGCTCAGATATATATATTGATTTAAAGGCTATTTTCTCAGAATCTACTGAACAGATTTACACCAAACCTACAAAAGGCACTTCCTTGACCTGAGGACTACCTCTCTGCCAAATATCAAGTAATTCTGTTCAGCCGTTCGGGCTGTAGCCCTGTCTAAAGGTCCTATGGAAAAATGCATGGGAAAAACGCGTTTTGGGACCCCCCTTTTATCTCAGCCCCCGCTTGACGTATCCCCCCGAGACTTTCAGGGTAGGAGCGGAGCATAGCGCCCCACCTATTTTGAGAAATTCGCGAGGATTCGTCGACCGGCGCCAAAGTTATTCAAAATAGAATGTTGCGGATTTCCTATGGAAAAGGGGTCCTAACTATAACTACCTACTGGCGACCGCCAGTAGGTAATATATATGGTTTTTATAATAGTAATTGCATTTATATAGCGCTTACTACCCCTGACGAGGCGTAATGTAAAATATATATTAACGAATCAACTGCAAAACATTAAATAAATTATGGAGGAGCCGCAAACTTCCTTCCACCTACCATTCGTCTAAGTCTTCTGATACAAATGGGAGCCCAAGGCTCCCATTGACCTTGGTTTGATCCGTTTCTGTTGCAGGCTGCAGTCCCAGACACACAAGTGGTGCAGCGTTTTTATCGCCAAAAGTGGAGCAATACTGGGCGATAGGAATTTTGTGGCATCCTGTGGATTCCGGAAGTTTCCATCACAGAAATGTAAGGAAAATGCATGATTTCAGGCAAAGTTTGAGGTGTGCATGGCAATGTGGGTAAAAAAACCTCATGGGATCGACTCCATGCACATCACACTGGAATCCCCTGGTTTTCTGCTTTTCAAGGATGCCTGTAGTTGGTAGATTTTCATGGGTGGTGGCCGAGCACTGCCCAAAATCCAGCTGCTACCCCTATTGCTGATCTCTCCATCTAGCACTTTAGGGCCTTTTGTGTTAGGGTCTCTTGGCCTATCCACACATATGAGGTACCATTTTTATTGGGAGACTTGGGGGAATGCTGCGTGGTATGATGTTTGTGGCTCCCTGCAGAATCCAGCAGTTTTTCTCACAGAAATGTAAGGGAAATGTGTGTTTTTAGTCAAAGTTTAGGATTTGCAGGGCATTGTATGTTAGAAAATGGTGTGGGTTGCATGCGAAGCACAGCACTCCGGACTCTTCCAGATGTCCAGTTTTCAGAACAGTCTGGGTCTGATAGGTTTTCTTGGTGGCAGCCTACCCAAGTCCAAAAAGTGCTTGCCATTGGGGTGGGATGCTTTAGTCCAAAGGGGAGCAGAAAAAACTGTTTAGGGTTTAGGGGTGATGGCGGGCCTGATGTTAGGATGGGCAAAACCCACCTCATTATTTTATTAAAACTATATATTCCTGCCATACACCCCAGAGGGAGAGAAACACTGTAGCCCCATTTATTTGGGGTGGGGGCGTAGCCATACCCATGTTGGGTACCCCATACCTATATTTTTACTAAAGAAATTCCCTGACATATAGTGGGATTTCTCCCCCCCCCCTGGGAATAGCTTGGGGGTAATTACCCCATCCTGCCCCCTAGGGGAGGCAGAATGTCTAGTTCCCCATTTAATTGGAGTGGAGAGACATGGCCATGCCCATGCTAGGCAGCCCCCAACCCCTATATTTTTATATAACTAAAAAATACCGGGGGTCTAGAGGGCTTTCTGCCCCCTGGAGGCATATTGGGGTAATTGTCCCATCTGCCCCCCAGGGAGGGCAGAAAGATGACAATATACAAATTGCCATGGGTAAGGGCAATTCATTACCTAAAGGGACCACTCCCCCTATCCCTGGTGTCTAGTGGATGGATCCTTGCTTAAGGAATGCTCTCCTGTGGCAATCCCCAAGCAGGGATGAACAGAGGTGCCATTGGAAAGGGGAGAAACTCAACTTTCCAATGATACTTCTCCAAAGAGAATCAGTGCTAAGGTTGGCCGAGATATGCCCCCAAGCACTGATTTAGTGAAAGTAAAACAAGCCTATCGGCTCATATTACTTTCACTGTTACTGCCGCTTTTAAGAGCTTAACATTGCCTGGGCTTCTAAGTTTATGTGGAATGGAAGACCAAATGATGTAATAAAATGCAAAATGTGGAACATTCTTTACCAGTGTTATTTCCATCCATTTTAGCTTGAAATTAAAAAATGTTTGTGAAGTTGCAAATGTTGCAAATGATAGTGCAAATTATGTGGTAAATTAAGTAAATCCATAATTATGTGATAAACGCTACAGACACACAAATATGTAAATCCTCAAGCCCTCACACTTCTGCACTGTTTTATCAACAATTTATTCATGAATGGTAAACCTAAATGTTCTAATTCCAATCAATACCCATCGTTAGATGCAGTTTGAAGAAAACAACTTTTTCAAGATGATTATACCAAAACAAACTAGTAATATAAAAAATACATAATGGGTAACCTGAAATAAGGTAATTTATTGTTTTTTCAGATTACTGGTGAGATTTTCCAACCACTCGGCCATCGGTTTTATGGTTTGTGATGTCACCAGATCTGCTCGACGGCTACATCTGACAATATTGCACTGTTATGCTTGCTCACTGTCTCTCTTTCACTCGCACTCTCACTATAAGTGTGTGCGTGTGTGTGTTTTTATTCCATTATTATAGAAACAACCTTTGTCTTATTTGAGGAAGCAACATACATTTTATTTGAAACTATTTTCATGATATCCTAAGTTTATCCAATTGTAAACACAAATACATTAATTCCACCCAAACAAATAGCTCACAGCATAGATTACAGATCGGAATGTGTAAGTGATAGACATGTTTCATGAGAAGAGGGCTATTACTGTCTTCTAATGCCATCATTATGAGTTGCTCGGTAATGCTGAATATGGTAAAAATTTATTTTTGAGCCTGATTCGCAATTACATGTTGTGTAAAACCTGTGCACTCTCAAGAATTTTCACAAATGCCTAGTGAAATTTACATTGTAAGTGAGGTGAGAAAGAGGGTACATCTTTTGTAATAGGGTCACGTACTTTGATCCTGCAGGTGTTACATTATTACAATTTCATTTACGCAAAATGCGTTGATAACTTTGCACGGCGAAAAACCCATTATGCTGTATTCAATTTACCAAGGTGCAAACTTACTGCACAGTTATTTTCAAAGGACTTGGGGGGCATAATCTATAAAAGACTTTTACACATGCACAAATTTGGAATATACTAAATTGACATTACTTTTTGCAAAAGGATTTATGACTAAAAATGTCCACACTGCAGCTCTATACAAATGCAAAGAAAGGTGAGAATGATAGGGCATCCTCCTTCCATGAGACTCACAAGGATAGGTATCAATGGCTGTGAGACAGCTTCTGCTATGTGAATGTGGGCTGTGGGTATTAGGGAGCACACAGATGTGCATAAGAATCAATGCATGTTCCCACTGATGTACATTCTTATCATTGCGTTTTCTGTGTGCTTGCCATAGACATGCAACGTTGTTTCTAAAACCTTAGCATATGAGCTGCCAGTCAGCCCCTTGCTCATGATTGGATGGCCTACTTATCTATTTAAGTTCCTAAATTAGATAGCTTTTATCCCTATATTTCTGCTTGCTCACTCCTGAAGCATTTCTTCTTTATCATGGTTTCTGATTGGATGTGGCTTATCATTCCACTGAGTCCTCTCCTGACATAAGGGAACTTTAAAAAAAAAAGTACTTTTAGTACTCCATGGTCATGCACCTCTTACATCATTCTCCCTCCTCCCCCCGTCTTGGTGAAAAAACTCCCATGCTATTTCTTCCCACTCCCTCCCCCACCACTTTTTTCTGTCCTCAGCTGTCTTTTATCACTCTTCCTTCTATCCTTCTCATCTGATTATCTTCCAACTCCTCCTGTCCCCACTGCCAGGTTTATTTTAACATATTTTTTAATTGTGTTTGGGACAGCCCACCAGTTACATACTGCTACTGGGATTTTTGATTCTCTCTATTTGTGAGGCACCCCGCACACCTTTTATTTCTTAATGTATCATTTGAGAATGCCTGTTATCCATCTTGGAGTAGAAAAATTAGTAATGAAGTATAAAACAAAAAGTATTTGTAGATGGCCGTCTGAATCAGCATGCATGTGTACATATACACACACAAGGGAGGCCATCTTGGAATTATTTTTTGTATTACTAAAAGAGTGCCGACATACTAGGGGCAGTTTGGAATGGTTTTTGTCGTTAAGTATCTCAAAATGGCACACCACGCATGCCAATACCTCTATGATTAGTTATTACAGGTGACACTGGCTTTGCCAATGCTTGTTTTTTATAGTCTGGGACTGGAACTTTGGCATTGTTTGAATGCGAGTGCATTGATGGTATTTTGCTGTTCTTTCAATGCCTTCATCACTGCATTTATTTCTTTTTATTCACAAGGGAATATGTTCAAGTTATTTTTGCAAATCCTGCCGCATGGTGGTTTTGCCCTCTGACATATTAGTTAATCCATCACAGCATAAAACAATTGAAGGCGTTGCATTGCCGCGCTTTGGACAAAGGACGACCTCATTGTTGGTTCATCCGACCCAGAATAAGCACCGAAAAACATATAAAACAAGAGCTAATGAAAACGCAGAAGCAAGTACAAGTCAGAACTAAAACGTCTTAAAAATATTTCACAATGAAAATGTCATAAATAGTGTAACATATCATAAATCAACTCAGTTCACAAATATGGTACCACAGAGGGGGTAAAACGATTGCTTGGGAGATGCACACCATAAAAGATTTGTAATGGGGAAGTCGAATTTATGCCTATGAAAACCAAATTATACTTTCCTGAGAACACATCCATGCAAAGCTATCATTAAAAAACATGTAGCTTAAGACCTCTGGATACTTTCTGCTTTGCAAAATGCACGGTGCTTTTGTGCTTGTAAATCCACACAGTATTCCCAATGCTGTTGGCAGTCTCATGCAGCTAGGCAGAACCTCAAACAGGCCAAATTTGGACCACATTGTTTACACGGCTATGTTACCCCCCATGCTGAGAGTGGGTAGGGGAGGAAATGGATACAGACTTGATGAATGTAAAGTACCCGCCATTTCATTGCTGCTGTAATAAATAGCATTCAGCTATACCATGTAATCATTAATCAGAAACATTTACAGATAACTGAATGCTCTGTTTCACTTTTTAAATGGCTTCTTGCTTCAAATGAGAGCAGATGTCGGTCTCCAGTCTCTGATTTTCTCTGTCTCTGGATCAAGTGAAAACAATGTTACCCTGTTGTTAGATTGCCAGAGTTAATAACACATTCGACTGAAAGAAGAGAAAATTCTATTTTTCACAGAGGTTTGTAAAAAACGAAAGAAGGAATGGTCAAAATGAACAATTCATCTTAAGAAATAAATTAATTGAGAGTAAAAGACAATAGGCCACTAATTCTAAGCAAGTATTTTGAACATCTCTTACCACGATGAAAATGATTCATTTCTACCATGAAAGCCCAGATTTTCAAAGCTATCTCTGAACGCAGCGCAGCAGGCAAAAATGTTGCGCTGCGTTGCGTGAGAGGGAAGAATATGGAGTGCTCCATATTTACAGAGATATGGCTCTCTCCTCCCCTCTCCCTAGAGCTGGCACTGATTTTAGCTGCCGTGCGTCAGGCACACACCTTAGCACCATAGTGCTAGGGTACATGCCTGAGTATACGATAGGTTTTGTACTGGAAAGGCACCCTTCCAGTACAAAATACTATATGTAGACACACTTTAAAACTTTTCCTACTTTGCATGTGTGCTGCGCAGTGCAGCAATCATCATAAAACAGCATTCATACTACTATCAAAATCTAAAAGCAAAGTGACCCACGAATTGCTGCGAGAATTCTGGAAGGTTTCATGCCTAACATGACCCATTCTGTGAAGTCAGCAGAATTCACAATAAACTCCAAACTATTTTAGTAGATTAGTTGGTATTTTTGGTCTTTTTTTGCAAATGAAGAGAATCACAGCAATAGCTATGATCAGTATAAAACAGAAAATCTACTCAAAAGCATAAGGAAAACAAAGAAATCACCGTAAGCAGTAGCTTATAAAAAAGTCGGGCTAGCACAGAAAAGTGCCAAAGGACATGGCAAGGTAGGGTAGCATGGAATGAAAAGCTCTCTAGAAAGGAACAAGTACTATATAGAAAGCAGATAAACACATTGCAAAAACAGATGAATGTGTCATCATCATCCTATGGTGAGAGGGATTTCGATGGTCTGCAGTCTTTGTCCTCGGTTCCCACGATAAACGTCTATGCCAGCATGAAGTCAGTTAGAAATGACTACAACGTATTACAAAAAGTGTTATCAATGAAGATTCTCATGAGAACCTTTTGCAAGCCTACTCTGTTAGCTGTCTGGTGTCTCATCGTATAACAATGAGCTACTCTATGAAATGAAACATTCAAATTCTGGTATGTCATCCTTAAATCACAAAATGTAAGCTGCAGCAATCATTGTCTTTTCATTAATACACCATGTTCATTATGTATATGTGAAAAAGACTACAATATAAATATAGTGAAGTCATATGGGGTGAGGAAAAAAGGAAACTGCACATTTCACAAAAAGTCAAGCCCTAAAGTTCGATTATAAAGTTAAATCACTATTTTATGAAAAACATTTAGTTTCTTAAAGGGATAGAGTAGAATAAATAAATAGTGCGGCCTAGTAAGTGTAGAGAGAGCATATGCACTTTAACATTGAGAAGCAGTGGTAAAGTGTCCAGAGCCCTATAGCCAACAAAAATAAGGTCAGAAAAATAGGAGGCAAAAGGCCAAAAGTTTGGGGATAAACCTGCAAAAAGGGCCAGGTCTAACAGCATCCCTATATTATTCTGTGGTGAAACTTTTGTCAAAATGTTCCACTTCCTCACCGTCCATTGCTTACCATTGCTTGGCCTTTCTTTACTCTCATATTTCTGCTTCTTATTCATGTCCCAGTGTGTCCATCTTGTGTTTGTCCCTGCCATGGAGCATAGCTTCTTTACATCTCTTTTGATGGGCTTCATTTGCTGCTTCCACTGCTTGCTTTTTAAGAACTTTTTTTTGTTAAGCACTCTATGAGAGTCAGGCGCGCAACACCCATTGGACTCAAAGGGCTTCAGCCCCCCCCCCGTCGTGTGTGGCAGCCCGGGATGAGACACCTTCCCGGGCACTACGCAGCCGCACCCGAGCACTTCACAGGTCTTTAAAAGACTATTTGCATGTTAATGAGGCCTCGCTGTTGTTTCACCCCTTCTAAGAGCCCCTGCAGCTCCACTCTGCCTATTACTTAAAGATTCAGCCTCCCCGAAATTTTTTCTTAGCCCCCCCGAAATCTGGCTCTAGTTGCGCCTCTGATGAGAGTACATGTGTTTTCAAACTGTTTTCTTTGTATACTCTCTCCTGCACTCTGTGTTGGTCTGTCACATCTGCTTCTCCCAGCAGCGGCCTGTGCAGGTAAGAGCAGTGGGGCGGTGTGACCTGGTGGGGGGGTTTCAACAGATGATGAGAAAAAATAAATTATTTATTTAATTCTACTCCACCCCCTCCATTTTGCACTCGCTTGTTTGCTTCTCCCTATTGCTTTTCCCACCTGTGGCCTTTGTGTTACTTCCCCCAATGCCTGTGTTGCTTCTTTCCCCTTACTGTCCACCCGAGTTGCTTCCACTTGCCCCATGCCCTCTCTTGTGTTGTTTACGCCCCCCATTGTTTCCTCTTTCCCACCTGCTTTAAAAACAAACCGCATATGTGTGTTTCGTTTTAATATATAGTTACCGATCCAACACGAATCAGTAACAACAAGCATTTACAATGCAACGGTCTCGCCATTGTTAAAGTTAGAGCTATTAACATTGCTCATGACAATGCCGTTTCTTTAAATGTTTTAAAAACAAAAACATAAACAAAAATAATGTCATGAGCAATGCCAATAGCTCTAACTTTACCAATGCCAAGACCATTGCATTGTAAATGCTTGTTTTCTTCTCCTTTGGTGCTATCAATATTTTCAACAGCTTGGTACCTCCTGAACACGCTTTATTATTGAATCCTAATTACAATTGACACATGTACGATTTTAATCTGCGTGCTCTGCACAGAGGCCACGAATTGGATGGGCATGTAGTCCAAACATATTCATGAGCCACTGACGAGAACTCTGAGAAACTCGCACAGCCTTGAGCTTCAACTCCAAATCTGTCAATCATACCCCATTGGGAGCAGCTACCCCTAACTGGTGCACGCCCAAGCGCCTAAGGGCACTGCGTTCACAGTAGGCGCTTCACAAGAGCCACACGAGGCCAGAAAAAAGAACTACAGAAAGATCTGGTAAAAGAAAATGCTCTTGGGAGACAGGGACACATACACCATGCAGCAGGAAGTAATCCCTGTGGAATCTAACTAGGAATGCATCACTGAATTAGATTCAGAAGGAATTCTGCACACATTGTCTAGAAAGAGTCACTCTTTCAGTTAAGAATATATATCCAGGGCCCAATCGGGTCCGGTTTCAATGTCCGTGTCTAGTTACTGTCGGTGCTGAGCACTGGCAGGACCCGCCCCAATTAAAGCACCAGGCCATACCTTCCTATTTTTGAAAGAAGCGGTGTATGAACTGAACGGGGTTTAACCCCACGTGAACACTCTCTTTCAGCCGTTTAAAGAAATATATACCGCAGGAACACGAAGACAGAAACGTCACTCGCACTAACTCTCTACCAGAGAACTGAAAAATCCCATTTTGGGCAAGCAAGTTTTCTGTCTCCGAGTGAGGTATGCAGAATTTGTTGACATCCATCACCACTGACTGACCCTAGGTGCAGGTCTTCCGAGATTGTTGTAACATTCGGTGGGGGGGTGGGGGGGGGGGTTGCTTATTCGGTCTTCAACTGACAAAGACACATTAAAAAAAGACACTGTTTTTATTTTGGGCTTTTCGAGGCAATATCTCTAGGTCCCGACGACAATGTGCGTCTCTCACTGGCTAGAACATTGAAAGCGCACGTGTCCACCCATCTCATTACTGCCCTACAGACCGGCCCACGTCTGGACACAACGGCCCCATTGAGGTCCAAGCCCAGGCCCTTAGATTTGCAGAAGGAGGGACGTGCCCTGTGGGGCAGCATAGAAACTGGACACTGAACTCTGCAACATCAATTTACAAAATTCAAACCCCCCCCGGTGACCCGACATTAAAAGAGTCACGGAATCACGCGCCATTTCCTGCTCTAAGAGAGTCCAGCACAGGGCCGGCGTTGTACACTGCACAGACCTGCAAATCACTCTAGTTTCACATCCCTAGCTGCAGGGGAAGGGGCGAGGGTGGGGGGGAGCAAGTGCCGTCAGATGGCCCAGGGTTATACGAAATACACTCATACAAAAAAAGACACAATGAGGAAAGGTTGGGCAAAGAGAGGGGGCGAGAAACCGCGAGAGGAGGGAGGGAGCTGTGTGTATTCAGATCTCACGAGGCTCATGACTAAAAGCACACCACCGCCTTTCTCCGAGGCAGAGCAGAAATGCCTCGGAGAAACGCAGCGTCCTTTTCGGATTCGGGGGCGTGTTTTGCTGTTATCTCCTCCTTGAGACTTCTTGCAAAAAACACGCCCCCGATCCGAAAAGGACGGGGCCTAATCTGAATGACTGACCTCTTCTCCAGTGGCTGGCCAGCATTCAAGAGGCCAGCCAATGAAGAACAGGGGAGAAGAGGGGCTGGTTCAAGCCCCTCTTCTCCAAGTCATTAAATCTCTCGACTTCCGGTTCTGCCTTCGGCAGACCGGATGGTCCCGAGACCTAAAACGGAAATAGAAAAACACCTACATTGTTTTATAGGTGTGAGCATAGTTCAAAGGATTTTTTTTAACATGTGCAGCATGGCTACAAGACATTAGCAAATAGTGAGTCCCGTGCCCTCCATGCCACTGGAATCAAGCTATCCTGGCTGAAGAGGGGTGAAACCCCGAAACCGGTCCTAGGATGCATGTTTCCAGTCCAGGGAGGACCTGGCTTGGCAGTTCGGTCTGGACTGTTCCCATGAGGCACAGGGTCAAGAATGATTTGCATATGGCTGGGTTCAAACTGGAATGGCATGGTGAGCAAAAAAACGATGGATTTAGGCCCAGGTCTCTGTACTGGAGTGAATGTATGACATTGTTCTGCATTCTGTTCATCAACTGTTGTTTTTGCGTTCATCATAAAACAGCATTCCTACAGCTATTAAAATCTAAAAGCAAAGTGACCCATGAATTGCTGCGAGAATTCTATCTGGGAGGTTTCAGGCCTAACATGGCCCAATCTGTGAAGTCAACGGAATTCACAATAAACTGCAAACTATTTCTTAAGCAACGTATCAGCAAAAGTGCTCGATAAGCAAACTAGACTTTATCTGTGCTCAAGAAACTAAAAATCTTTTTCCTGTCACACAAACTAAAATCGACAGCACATAATCAA
Organism: Triturus cristatus; assembly: GCF_964204655.1. Classification (NCBI taxonomy): domain Eukaryota; kingdom Metazoa; phylum Chordata; class Amphibia; order Caudata; family Salamandridae; genus Triturus; species Triturus cristatus. Next base: position 241,421,075 of record NC_140584.1, on the reverse strand, counting down.
GAATCAATTTTCCCAGTGTGATTGTAGAAGGAATTTCAGTCAACCACCTCTCTCCCTTCAAAGCAGTATTCCATACAACCAGAGATTAATCAAGGAGAAAAGGAAATTTGACAACACGTCGCCAGTCGTACGTGAATTCGATTGACTTCCACTGGAAATCAGAATAAAAGTAATTATTTATTTATTTATTTGGTTCTGGGTGGGGGTGGGGGGGAGTGCTCCATCCCGCTCAGCTGTGGGACAAGTGGGCCTGGTGGGAGTTGTAGTGCTGGCTTCCTACCCATAAACACCCCTCCCTATTAAGATGTTTACCTGCCTGTAGGTATGATGAATAATCAATTTATAATTCACAAAGCCATCCGCCAGAGAAGACCCAACTACCTGGCCAAGCTCTTGACATCCTCTTGAGGATCTTGAGATTCCAGAAGCAAAAACACAGTTGTACTTATGCTGCCCAAGTTTAAAACAAAACAAGCACAAAACACATCCTTCACCTGAGCAGCAACAAGGTTGTGGGGCTCTCTATCATCCTACCTAAAAAAACAAACAGACTTGCACTCCTTCAGAACGGGATTACAACTTTCAGTTCAAATGAGGCTTAGATTAAGAACTTTCTTGAACTGTGCATTTGAGCTCGCTATTGGTTCGACCTGTCCTACCTAATCTGTTGTTCACCCTGCCTAACCCTCTTCAGCCGCGGCCCTGCAGGTAAGAGCGGTGAGGCCAGGTGAGGGCGGATTTCGATACACAACCACGAGGGAAAATGCATTATTTATTTAATTTTATTTAATTTTCCCTCGTGGTTGTCTCTCGAAATCCCCCCTCACCTGGCCCCACCGCCCCACCGCTCTTAGCTGCAGCGGCCGCGGCTGCCTCTGCCTCTTCCTCTCCCCAAACATTTTTACCTTCACCCTACCATACCTCTCCCAGCCTGACTGCCAAATTACATATTTTGACATTGCTGTTGTTATATGTGTAGCACTAGTGTCACGAGGTACAGTTGCACTATGGAAGAATGTCTAATAATAAGAATGTTGGCAGCCATGTCCATCCATTGGACACATGAGGGATCATTTGACAGTCACTGACGACCAAAGCGTTCATGGTGCATAAAGGTTTATGAGTTATAACCACAGGAAACCGCAAACCGTCTCAAATTAGTTGCTGCTCAAAACAAGGTTCTTTTCAGAGTGAGTTAATTACAATAGTATCCAATAAAACAAGAAAACATAGTCAAATACCCCATTATAAAGGATACACATTTTGTGCTTCACCCCGGAACTTTGTGGATGTCTGTATATCTGTCATGCAAAGTTATGTCTGCCAAGAGTAAATAGTGATTATGTTTTCAGTGCATATTATTTTAGAAAAGTTTAGTGCCAATGCATCTTTTTAAACGTTCGTTTTAATCCTTTTTGAGCTTTTAAGTGTCTTCTTTTAGAGGGGGTGGCATCTTTTGGTTCAACTACTTTTTTGGCATTCTTTTCTTAGTGTGTTGTGTTTGTTTTCAATTATTTTCCAGAACCGGAAACGCTTTATGGCCACTTGGCCCACCTCATCAGCCCATGGTGACCTTGAAAGAAAAGTTGAAGGTGTCCATGTCCGTGTAACAAAGAGGTGATTACATCATCTGTAGGTGTGAAGGCTGTTGGCACTTGTGAAAAGGCATATCCTTTCGAAAAGCAGACCTTTTCATATCCGCAACACTATTTGTAGTTCCAAACTAGTGCTGCAAATCTACCTGAGCTATCTTTGAATGCAGGCCTGTACTGCATACCTACATACCCCCTACACACCCAGGTCTGTGAAGAGTAGAAATTCCAATGCGCCCCTGCCTCTACATTCAGCCGACTTGCACACTTGGGTTGCATTCTTCCTCACGCAAGGTTGAATGTCACACCTCATGATAAAAAGGTCTGGGCTCCAAAACTTCTCTGTTCAGAGCTGTGTTTGGTAGAGGGCAGACTAAGAGAAAGTGTGTCCCTCCCACCAATGCATTCATCCTTGCATTGTGTCTCTCATGCATTCATTAACCCATGCACTCAATCATCCATTTTACATCCTTACTTTGATTCATTCTCAAATTCACCCACTAGCCAATCTGCACTATCATACTTATAGCTACTGGACCTACTGGCTTTGCCAATGCTTGTTTTAATGATGACCCAGAAGTCTTTCTTGATCGCTAATATTTACTTAAAGTTTGCAAAGGTATAAGTGAGCCTCTCCCTTATTTGAGAGTGTTCTAAGGGCCATCCAGCTTATATGTCTAGAGTGAAGCATCTTGTGCCCACCAGGGTAAAAAATCAGGAGTAAAAACTCAGGAGTAATGTAGGAGAGATCAGATTGTAAGTTGTTTCAATCTATGAAAGGCGAGTATTTTATTGCACATATTCTGTGCAATCCTTAAAAGGGCCCGCAAGTGTGAAGAAAAGAACTATTCTTGTTACCCAGTCCTGCATCTCTTACAATAACCAACAATAGTGATTCCAGAATGTTGCTTTGTTTGATCAAGTCTGCTTCATTCATTTTTAAGGTCTATTGTGAGACCAATCATTGGATGGCCCCTTTATTTGTGGCAGTTGGTATATTCTTAGGAACCTCCATACAGTGACAATAAAGGGCAATGCTCACTGTTTTATCTCCAACTCCTATCATGACTGACCTGTCCTGCTGCCTGCAGCACATTGAGGCTAAAGAATTAGAGCTAGGCTAACAAAAAATTACAGAACATCCCATGAGAGAAACATAAACCTGCCACTCTGCCTCTGTCAAATCTCTCCTTGGCTCTGAAACTAGTCAAGGAGCACGCACTGATATAAGTACACGTTTTCTAAGTTGCAACATTAATATTCTTTCTTCTTTATGTTGACCAATAAGACTTCAGCACGCTCCTGGGAACAGATTTACTCCCCATCTCCTCACCAGAGTGTGATCGTCTTTTAACCATGTGTCCTTTAATGTAGCGGCACACCCTTTCTTGTTTTAAAAAACATCTTCCTATGAATCATCTTTCCTGGCATCTGTATCTTTTGCAGTGAAAACCTTACTTTCAGTCATCTAATTCAAACAAGTGTCTATTTACTAGCTAATAAAGAGTAGCTTATGAAATTGCAATGTCTGCAGCAAAGAGAAGAAAAACATCTTGTACAATGGTGGTTTAATGTGAAAAACAAGCCTTTTAATACGTCTTCTTGTTCATTCATGGCATTTTCGGTTATGCCAAGTTAAGAGTCCAGGCTACAATTCTATGTTACAGGCCTAAAGTTCTTAAGTATGTTTGCCTACTACAAATTTTGCATTTATCACATTTCATTTTTAAACATAAGCTTTGCGCATTTGTTTTTAAATACAATTATTAATATTATTATTATTATTATTATGATTATTATTATTGTTTTTGTTGTTGGTATTATTATTATAAATGTTTTAAATAAAGCATTTTGCAAATTACAGAATTTTCCGACAGCAGTAATATTAGGTGACAATGATCCATGGCTTAAAAATTATCTCTAGTAAATCATGCAATCTGAGTTCAAATCCCATCCTCCATGCATCAACATACTGCGACGGGGCCATCAACTTCCAGGAGTTCACCATGGGTCTCCGCTGGACCCAGGGCTCACCTTAGCTATGAACAGGGGGTCAGACCATTGTCAGGGCCCCCAGAGAACTGGAGGATGGGCCTGCATTGAGGAGACCCCTTCAGCTTGATTTAGGAAGACTCAGATTTTGCTGCGGGAGGAAGCTACAATTATTCCAAGGGAAGAAACGAGTTCATCAGATCTGCCACTTCCCTGTTTGTTTAACATTATTAAACTCTGACACATCAAAACAGGTATGATACTGCCCCATAGTGTTGATGAAATCAGCTGGCCAGACTGGCAACAGAAAGTAAACAAGAAGTTTATGTTGTGGTCAGATACTTTTGACCATGTTATATTGGAACAGTTACTTGCCAAATTTGCAAGATGTTTGTGGAGCAGATTCCAGTGTCATTCCAGAAGCTGTGGTGGAGATATGAATGTGGAATATTTGTATGAAAGAAATGTTACATTTTTGGGCTTGGAAACGTGTTTAGTAGACAGGATGCCTTCTGCTTGAAGAAGTGATGATCTAATTAAGTGCTAGCTACTGTTTTTTAGAAGAATGGTCTTTTATATACAGATTTATTTATGGGGGACTTGTAAAGTGCAATATGTCTCTATGCTGTAGAGAATTCAAAAGATGATTGATTAATGTAGTAAATAAATATTTAAGTCATTTGTGTAAACTGACAGATTGCTAGAAATATATAAAGATTAAAACAAAACACTCCATAATTTGAAACTTTGTCAATAGTCATGTTCCTTGATTTTAGTAATTGTGAGCTTTCTCAACCATGGGGTACTCTGAAGAAGGGTCCAGTCTTATGACTTTGCTGTTGGTAGATTAGTATATTCCAAGCGGCTCTACACTCATTGCCTTTGTGCAGTGATGTCCATTACAGCAGAGGCACAAAATGATGTGAGCTTTCTTCAATTATCTGTCATCTGTCCAGCTTACAGAGTGATCAAGGAAGACAAAAGGCTGGGATCTCCAAGGGGTCCCCTTCACCTGGCACAACAGATTCTGCAGTCCCAACCCTCACCTCCGCCATCTACCAAAGAGCAGGGCTTCAGGATGTCTAATCAGCAGCCCCACGCTAATTCAATTTTAAAAGGGAGCCTTGCGACAATCGCCCTCAACCCATCATGAGGATATCAACCCACAAGCCACAGGAATGCAGGCAATACACTTCAGTTGTCTGGGGAAGCTCTCCTCGCCCTTCATCTTGCACAATGCCAAACTAGAGGCATCCAAAATGGTTCCCACTTTGCTTTATAATTAATAATGTGTACTATACTTGCGAAAGACTTCCACTCCTGCATTTGGAGAATCTCTGTTTTTGATGTTTGCATTAGCTACCCATATATATTCTCAAATTGCTATGATCTTAAGGTTGCTGCTTTCTTTGAGTGCAGATTAATGCTTTCACTATTTTCATACATATGCATTAAGCCACAACTTTATTCTTCCATCCCCTGAGCTGATCAGCTCTCCTTGCTGAAATAGTGGGCTAACAGCAGTCTAGCAATGGACATACTTTCCACCTTGAGATATGTTAGTGCACAGTTTAAAACTACTTTCTGAAGCTTTACACTACTAAAACATTTATAAAACATATCGGGTCTCCAACTGACAGACGGATTCTCCTAGACTGTGTCAGAACCCATCCACCTGAGTCGGTCGGTATCCAGTCCGCCCGACCTATTACGCTGCTCACAGTCGGAAGCGGAACCATTCAGTCATTCTGAATCAGTCTCGACTGGCTATCTGAGAATCTGATTCGGTCAGAGGCTATCCGACAAGCTCTCTGAACAGCGTTTCTGACTGACCGATTACAATGTCAGATTCTGACATCCTTTCCGACTTGGTTTGTCTGACGTGAAAAGGATGTCAGAAACTGACTTTGGGGGCCCCTAGCACGCCCACCTTCATCCTGAGGCCTCTCGTTGGGGGCCATGGGGTTACCCAAGGTATCCCTCTGTAAGACCATGCACTGTGTGGCAGGTACCATGGGGTGCCTGCCACAGGGTGCATGGTTTTCTGCAGACACCCCTTTTCCCCATAGAAGTCTGTGTTGTCGGTCGGAACACAGGCTCCCACAGAAGTCAATGGGAGTCCTTCCGAACGGTGTTTGGAGGCATTGTAATTGGTCGGGAGGAACCCCCAACTGCGAGTCGGTCAGATCCTGCATCCGAGAAGGTGTCGGGTGGAACATTTAATGTTAACATGTCCTTACAGTGTCCCAAAGCATTTTCACTGTGGCAAGCCTAGCTGTCCTATGTAAAAAACTAGAGTACATATTATAAATCCAAATACTGTATCCCGGAATGGGACTAGCCAAAAAACTAAATAAACAACTATTTTATTAGTTATTAAAAATCCAATTAAGAAATTAAGCCAGGGAATTAGTTGGGGTTCTCCAGGGGAGCACTTTCATAGGAAGAGGGTGGGGTTGGGAGAGCACATTAGGTGGGGAGCATAGGGGAAAAAACAAATAAAAAGATGTCCCAAACGCCAATTAGAGTTTAAAATAAAGTACTTTTTACATCATATAAGCAATGATACAGCCCATAGTTGATTATACATCAGATTTGAAGATTCTGTCATGGAATTTAAACGGGCTCAGAGTAAAGCATAGGAGTGAGAGGATATTTCAATATTTAAGAGACCGTCCCGAACAAATTTGTATCCTTCAAGAGACACATCTAAACGAGGAAGAGATGAGGAGTTGGTGTAAAACTAAAACTTGGATTAAAGATGTTATTTGTACCTCTCAACTGACTACAACGAAGGGGGTAGCCATACTTATAAAAAAAATTCCGGCACTATCGTTTGAAGGCTCTAAAACTGATAATATGGGTAGATGGGCTATAGCAAGAGTAAGGTTTCACATGCATAAATTTACGATAGCTGTTTATTATGGACCCCATTTGGACGATCCAACTCCTTTGAATGCTTTATGTGCTGAACTTTTATTATTTCAAGACCCTTTAATTCTGGCAGGAGATTTTAATCTAGTTCTTGATCCTGTGATGGATAGATCTTTGAATAGTAGAACGATGTTGAATTGTAAAATGAGATCCTTTTTGAAAACCACAATGAAACAGTTAGGTTGGACGGACATTTGGAGGGAGAGAAAAGGAAATAGGAAAGGATATACTCTTCATAATAAAAAACATGGTCACAGATCAAGGCTAGATTTTTTTTTAATCAGCACGCAACTTAGGGGGCTAGTATCAGGAATAAATCACCAACCAGGTCATCTATCTGATCATGCAGCGGTTTCATTAATATTGAAACTTCAAAATAATTTAAAGAACAAAAGATGGACGTTGGATAGATATATCTTTGCAGAAGATAAGGTAATAGCAAGCTTGCTGGAAGAAACCAAGAAATATTTTCAAGCCAATATCGCTAGTACGTCCATAGAAATTGTCTGGGATGCCTATAAGGCATTTCTAAGAGGATGTATTACTTCCATCCAGTTTGATAGACAAAAGAAATATAAAATAGAGCTAGAAGAGATAGAGGAAAATATTCAAAAACTAGAGCTTGAACTCTTAGATCAAGGGGTTAGAACAGAAGCGATCATTATTGATAAACTATTATCCCTTAAAGTGGAATTAGCAGCCGTTTTGGATGCTAGATTACAGAAGAGATGGGAGGCTAGCAAATTGGCCCACTTCGAATATGGGGAAGGCTGTGGCAAGCTTCTAGCTTGGAAAACAAAACAGGATTTAGCTAGAAGCAATATAGGGGAGGTAGTCTGCAGTTTAACGGGAAAACTTTGTCAAGCTCCGGCGGAAATTGAAGGAGCTTTTGTAAAGCATTTTCAAAAGGTGTATAGAGAAGATCTGAATCCACAGGAAGAAACAGTGCAATCCTGGCTTGACTATTTCCCTTTGAAAAAAATCAGTGCAGAATCCGCTAAAAATTTAAACAACACCATCGGTCAGCTCGAAATTAGAAAAACAATAGATGCAGGGAAGAAAGGTAAAGCAGCTGGCCCGGATGGTTTACGGGCTGAGCTCTATAAATCATTAGCTGAGGTTCTGGTTCCAGTTCTGGATAAACTCTTTTCGTACATCTTTGATAAGGGTGGGAGAATGCCTCCTTCATGGGACGAAGCGACAGTTGCCTTGATTTTAAAACCATCTAAATCACCAAACCAATGTGATTCATATAGACCAATCTCCCTGATCAACTTAGATTATAACATTTTTGTAAAGATTTTAGCAGAGAGACTAAACGGGGTTATGAAAGATCTGATACATCAGGATCAGAAGGGATTTGTGAAAGGGAGAGGTATTCAAGATCTTACCTATAACCTGATAGGCGCTATAGATCTGGCCACACTGTATAAAACACCTTTGGCAATAATTACATTGGATGCAACTAAAGCCTTCGACCGGGTCAATTGGCTTTACTTAGGTCAAGTACTGGGCAAATGTAATTTAGGGGAGAAATTTTGTAGAGTAATTTCATCAATCTACTTAGCCCCCTCAGTGAGGATACTTATAAAAGGTAACCTTTCCCCTGCTATCTCAGTTCAAAGAGGAACTAGGCAAGGCTGCCCCTCTCTCCATTGCTTTTTAATCTTTATATAGAGCCCTTTGCTGAAAGGATCAGGAGACACAAAGACATTATTCCTTTTAGTTGTGGTAATTGGAAAAAAAAAGTAACTCTTTATGCCGATGATATTATGGTATACACTTCCAATCTGGTGAAAACTATTCCTATTATATACAATATAGCTCATCAATTTGGCAGAATATCAGGTTACGAGATCAATCACTCTAAAACTGAGTGTATGGCCTGGAATTTAAATGCCGGTCCTTATGTGTTGAAAAAAGAGATAAGATATTTAGGTATTAAAATTGCACAGGACATTAATGAGATACCTGATATTAACCTACGTAAAGTAGATAAGGAACTAGTCGACTCTATGAAAAGCTGGTCATACTTACCTCTATCTTTAATTGGAAGAATTAATTTAGTAAAAATTATGCTTTTACCAAAAATGATATTTTTATTCCAAAACATACCATTAGCCTTCAATGAAAAGATGTTGAGGAAAATTCAGGTAAAAATTAATTCTTTTATATGGGCCTCCAAGGGTATAAGGATCTCCTGGAAAAAACTTCGGCAAAAAAAAAAATAAGGGATGATTGTGTGCTCCGGATTTAATTTTATACGCATGGATTTTCCTGATTAGAGCCGGTAAAATGCTTCTGTCGGAGCCCAACAGTTCAGATATAGGGAAATGCTGCAAAGTTTAAAAGGAGCGGAATATGCCTATATATATACATTTGGAGATCCACGCTTCTTCAAGAAGGTTCGGCTGAAATCTTTAAAAGATCTAGCACATACCTGGTTTAAAATCAGGAAGCTTCTAAAAATCAGTTACTACTCTGCTATGGCACCTATTTGGGACACACCAGGTTCTCCTGAGTGGACTAAGGATGCATTAGTATTACCGCTTAAAGAAGCTGGGATTGATAGCTGGGTGAAGCTTATTCCTGACGGCTCTTTGTTATCCTGGGAACATCTTAATTCAATCACGGATAACCAGCTATCTAGATTTAAATATTTACAAATAAAAAGCTGGTTACAGGCAACTGCTATGGATGTGGGCCACACAAATGATTTTGAGACTGCTTTAAAGACAAGACAACAGAATAGGAGGTAAGTGGCTAATTTCTACTGGCTCCTGATCGAACTGTCGGATGGTGCCTTCTCCTTTCCTTCACAGCTGTGGGGCGAGTGCTTGCTGGGTTCCGATGCAGTAGCATTATGGCAAGTATCTTTTGATTTATTATACTCTACAGTTTCATCTGCAAACTTAAGAAGGAATCACCTCTTCTCTCTTCACAGAGTATACTGGTCTCCCTTCAAGCTTTCAAAGTTTGCCAAGGGAGTGATTCCGTGTTGCCCGAAATGTCGGCAAGAGAAAGCTAATGATGAGCACATGTTTTTAAACTGCCCTAGTTTACATCGATTTTGGTATCCAGTAATAAGAGGTATGGAAGGTGTATTTGGATTTGACATTCAGGTGAGCATTCATTTAATTTTCTTTGGAATTTTTGAGAACTATGCAAATCTATCTCTAGATAGTAACAAATTATATTTTTTTCTCATCTTAATGGCTCGACGAGAAATATGTAAATGCTGGATTACAAGTAATGCTCCGACATTTTTAGACTGGCTAAATTCGGTCAAGTATGTAATGAAGTTAGATATAGCATCAAGGATAAGCAGTAAGAAGATAGCCTTCTGGGCACCATACATAGAGTGGCTAGACAATCTCTAATTTGGAACTATATATGTCCAATGATTATGCACTTACATAGAATTACTTTACCACTCGGGTCAGTGTTTCGGTATCCATATAAAGGCAAAAACTGACCATTACGAGAGGTTCTGTGTAATGAGCAAGCCGTTAAGATCTGAGTTTTTCTGTTGGTGCAAACGAACTGTGGGCCGTAAAGATCAAACAAAGTAGCTCTGGATCTGTATAGTGGCGTATGAGGACAAAAAAAAAAAAAAGAAATGAAGCCAGTTTTTTAATCAAATATTAAGGGAAAGTAACTTTTAGAAAGTTACCTTTTCCCTGCCAGAGGGTCCCAGAGGCTATATTTCATTGGCTGTTCCTACTTCTGCCAGCCAGTAATTAGCATTTGAATAGGTGTGAAAAAAGATGCATGCAAAGTGCAGCTAGAAGCAAAACATAGGTTGACCTGAATAGGCAGAAGTGACTACTCAGACATAATAACCAGACATAATATGCAGAGTGTAGCTGTGAGCATCTATTTGACATAACAATCCTAAATCCTGCTTGAATGTTAAATTCTGCTTCATGTATCTGCTCGGTTTGCGTATAATACTGGGGTTGCACTTGAAAGGAATGGAAACAGGATGCCAAAACAATTCTTGTGTTTCCACTGCTTGATAGCTAGAAAACCACACTTGTTCTACCGGGATTCTGTTTCTGGGTTTATTGTGTAATGTATCAGGGGATGACTAGCTAGAAAAATGAATAAACAACTATGTTATTAGTTATTAAAAATCCAATTTCATGGTGAAGCCAGGTTTTTAACAAATAGTAAGGGAAAGTAACTTCTAGAAAGTTCTCCTTTCCCTGACTGAAGTTCCTGGATGCTATATTTGCATTGGCTCTCCCACTTCTTCCAGTCAGGATTTGCATTTGAATAGGTGTGAAAAAGGTGCAAAGTGCCTCCAAAGAGTTAAAAAAAGGGATTCACGGCATAGGCAGAAGTGACTGCTCAGAACCTGACAGAATATGCAACGTGTAGCTGTAAGCATCTTTTTTTGTATTACAGTATCAGTACCAGGCTGACAATAAAATCGGGGCAGTGGAAGCAAGGACTGTGGATCTCAAAGCCTGAGCTGCACACTCCTGCATCTAACTGTGCTAGAGATAAGAACTTGCGGTATATGAAGGGCGAATCTTCCACTCAATTCATGTTAAATATTTGAAGTGCTGATGACGATAGTTTTCCATATATAACGAAGCCCTACCTAATCACACTCTAAGGGATGAAGTATTACAATTTAGGGTTGGGATAAACCCATGTAATGCAAATGGGAAGACAGTAGCAGTAATCAGAGATGAGCCTGGTATGTGCACTTGTGGGTTGAAGACGAAATGTAACGGGCACACAGTTGGGTACTGGGTATGGCTTTTAGATGAACAGAGAGCATTTTTAAAAACAATTTTGATCAAAGATGGAATTACAAACTCTGACCAAGCTCTCAGCTTGTTAGTGAATGTGAGATTCTTGGACGTTACGTGCGCAATTGGGAGATTTTTAATTGCGATACAGTGGATTTTAAAAGGTTTGTCAGGTAATATGTAAGGGAATTGGTGGGTCTTTATGATATCCCCCAACCCTTATTTATTTCTCTTACCTTGTTGGATGTATTATTTATTGGACATGTCGCTTTTAATCCTTTTATTGTATGGATTATTTTTGGATGGATTTATTGGAATGTTTATAGACTTCAGTCTAAATAAACAAAGCTTTCTCATCTGATCTGACATTACAGTTCCAATTGCTGCTTGAATGGGAAATCCTGCTTCATGTATTTGCTAGGTTTACATATAGCACCGGGAGTGCAAGGAAAGGAAACAGGATGCCAAAACAGTTCTTGTGTTTCCACCGCCTAATGGCTGGAAAACTACCTTTGTTCTACCAGGCCTCTGTCTCTGGTTTTATTGTGGGGTACAGTGACTGGTCCAAATTGTATTTTAATGTTATTTGTGTGATGACTCTAGGATTACCATAGTACACTCCCCCCACATACACACATCCCTCAGATCCAATGTTTAGTGTAGGTGAATACTCTAGCCATCTTAAAATGTGCAAAATGGATAGTGTTGCCCCAGGGAACTTTTACTTCATTGGTTGGTGCATACCAAAGAGTCATTCTCACCCACTAGCTCGTGCCTGGCACACATGTGGAACCACCTCAGAACACTCCTGGACCTGAAGAATATCAAAAGAGGACTAAACCTGCTGCCTGTGATTTGAGAAGAGCCCTGAAGGACCATACCTGCTCTCTCTCTCGGACCCAGGATAAAGCATTGCCCCTAGGGATCATAATGCTGACCTTCGGCTAGACTAAACTACAGGGATATAGAAAGTTACAAGAGGCCTTTCACTGCATCTACTAAAATGACCAGTCACAACTGGACCTGGACTGGACCCTGCTTCTTTGCCTCTACCTAACATTATGTGAGTCTCTAAGTGACTCCTCTTAGGTTCTGGGGGCTTTAGAAGTGTACTCCTGTGGGGGATTAGGATTTTGAGGATTAAAATTAGCAGGTAATGTTTTTTAACCAGGGTGAACTATGTTGGCGTATCCGACCCTTGATCCATCCTGGTCAGCGTCTAATTGTGTTTATGTCCCGGTCTACCGTGACCATTGACTGATATTCGCATCTTACACTTCTTGGCACTATTCCCACTAAAACCTCTAATAACTCATATTTCTGGTTTCCCTTATTGGATATTTGTCATTTTTTCCCCTCTGACAGCTCATCAATGACCACTTTTTCTGCAGAAACATTTCTAAGTCATAAGGTAAACTTTTCACCGGGATAGACCTGGTTCCTGTATTGGACTCGTGTTCTATTGCAGTTAGTCTTAAATCGTGACTTTGACCCTGTCTGGCACAGCCAGATAATCATGGTTGGCACCTTGTGGTTTTTGGTGCTGTTTTTAATTTAAACTTTAAAAATATATATGTCTGGTTCCACTTATTGGATTTGTGTAGTTTTGGTGGGATTTTGATTAAAATATTCTCTATTTTACTTCTCTCTCTTGTACCTAGGAGAAAGAAATGGACTCCAAGGGTCATAAGTTTGACCACCTTTTAAAGCTACAGGGACACAAAAAGCTGCAATAGGTCTTTTCCTGAATCTACCGAGCTGACCTATGCCAATTGGACCAGAACTGTACCCTGAACTTTGGCCTCTTTCTGACACCATGTGAGTCTCTAAGTGCCTTCCGAGAGGTCCAGGGAGGCTTTAAAACTGTATTCCTTTGGGGGACTAAGACTTAAATGACTAAAATCAGAAGGCAAAAGTTTGACTAGGACAAACCTGCTTGCCATATCTGACCCATGCACCATCACGGTTAGTGTCAAATTGTGCCTCAATTTCAGTCTTGTGTGAGCATTGGCTATCATTGATACTTTATGCTTCTTGGTGCTTAATGAAGATGGCCATCTTTTGCCTGCCATCCCCCAGATCCTTACTTTCTTTTCTTAAACCCATTTTTTTCTTTTTGGCCATGGAACTCTATGCACTTTATTCCTGCTAACCAGGTGTTAAGTGTTGGTTCTCTCCCTTCTAAACGTGGTCAAAATTGGCATATACCTTATTGGCACATTTAATTTACTTATACGTCACCACTAACATAGGCCTTAAATGCACATAGGGCAGGATGCATGGTATGTCAAATGTAGAACTTGTATAATTTATGTTTTACATATTCTGGCAGAGAAGAAACCATAAGGTCACGTGCCAACATGGCATAGCTGTCTCTCCTATAGGTTAGCAATAGTTTACCCTCTTACCTTGAATAAGTGCTAAATTCAGTTTGGGGGTAGTTAGAAATGTTTAAATGACTAATTGTAATAGTAATTTAAAATCCAACTTAAAGCCCAAGCCTTATTTTGAATTACTATTGATACTTTTAGAAAGTTGTCATTTTCCTGTCTAAAACCAAAAGACTTTCCTGCTTTGTCCATTGGTCACCTCACCCCTGAAGGCTCTCTGTGGAGAGATGTTTATTGCTCCCAGACAATGGTCAAAGGGCCACAGCACGGAATCCTCTCTGCTGGCTGCTACTGATGCCATTTGTTGTCAAGTTGGTCAAGGATATTCTGCCATCTGGTGCTGCTGGATCTCTCAGCAGCATTTCATACAGTGTCCCCCTCCAGTCTAGTTCATAGTTTGAGCCAGGCAGGGGTGAGGGACACATTACTGGCACTGATGGAGTCCTTCCTTACCAATAGATCTTAATCTGAGAGCTGCAGGCACTTTATGGCAGGCTCTTTTCTGTTACCTTGTAGGATGCCACAGGGCTCTTCTCTCAGCCCTTCTCTGCTTAATTTATATGTTGCCCCCTTGACCAAGCTGATTAGGTCCTTCGGCTTCCAAGTAATACCTTACGCGGATGACATTTAAATCTTTGTTTCAACATCCGATAACCTCCCAGTGGTGGCTGAAAGGTTCAGTTGCTGCATGATTGAAATAAACACCTGGATGAAAGAAAACTGGTTGAAACTGAAGACCGACAAGGCAGAGATCCTGATTTTTGAAGAGCAAAACTGTGGTGGCCAGAGTTTTACGGCATCCTACCTATTCCTGTCACAGAGGCTAAAAATTTAGGGTGATTTTTGACACCTCCCTTTCCTTTGACACTCAGACCAAGAGGACTGTGAGCTCCTGCTTCTTTATTACCAAAACTCTAAACAAGGTATTTTCTCTCATTCCAGACGAGCTCAGAGTTGCAGTGATCATCGAGCTTATTTCATTACACCTTGACAATTGAAATGCTGTGTGCTTAAATATCAATAAAGGCACCCTAAAAAGATTTCAGACTATTCATAATGTGACTGCTCGTCTAGCCCTGGACGTTCCAAAATGTCTGTCAATCAGAGAGGGCATTTCGGCACTGGCACCACACTGGAAGCATATGACTTTTAAAGCCTTCTGTTGAGTTCACACAGCCCTCCTTCAGCTCAAGAGCTGCTGCATTTGAGAATGACCTTCCATTGGTATATCCCCAACAGACAGCAGAGGTCTGCCTCTCACACGAAGGTTGAGATACCTAGATTTCGAAAAGCCAGGTGTGGGGTAGCGGTCCTTTTAAGTCGCCGCTGCCAAGCTGTGAAAAACGCTCCCTACTGACATTGCAAGTCTTTCCTCGCATGCTGCTTTTTGCAAACAGTTGAAAACCTGGCTCCTCTTCCTTCCATGATGGATATGTTCTGGTCCCCTCTCTTGCAGTCGCTCTTACACTTTGCTAGCGATTTGGAACCGTTGGGTATAAAGCACTCTATAAATTCTCAAAATGCAAATAATAATCCAATTACTTACATTTTCTTTTGCAGCTCCATCTACACACGTACCTCTATTTACTTGAGGATTCAGATGAAGATTTTTCCTGGAATTCACTTCTCTCATATTTGAGACTTTGTTTTTGTTCCCGTCTTTCGCTGGTTCTTCATTTGTGGTTTTCATCTCCTTGCATCAAGAACGATGATTTGCAGGCTTCAGCCACTTAGAAATATTGTTATGGTTCTTCCCTGATTGTCTTGAGTGTGTTTGTTATATATGTATACAAGCTTGCCAATTAATTAGAATAAATCCACATTTTCCAAAATTAGGGAGATGCCACTCAAGTAGGGTTAAGGAAATCAGTGTATGCCAGAATTGTTTGTGAATAGTATACATTTTTGTAATTAAACTCCATAACTTAAGAGAACTGCTAATCAAGTAAATATTCATGAATCTAAGCAATGCCTGCTCATCCCAAGAATTTTAACATCTTGGTGAGTTAGGGCCACAATTGCTATACAATAAAAAATGGAACAAGTCCTAGAAATTTGGAAAGCAATTCCAAGGTGAAAATGAGGGCACAGCCAAAAAATTAAGAATCCCCAGAATTACCTTCTTTATCAATCATACTAGCATTTGCAAATAAAATAATTAAATAACACAAACACAAAACCCCACCACTCCGTGGAATTCCTTGAGCTGCTTCAGTTTCCATTGTGCGCTCTCTGAATGTTCTCAGTCACTTATCCATTTATGTACCATGTGATAATAGGAGAGCCACATTTCTTGTAGTTAGGACCTTTTCTCATGAACTGCTTTTGTATAAAGAATCTACACAACAAACATAATATTATCTCTTGTCAAAAGTAAACTATTCAGTCATGATCAATACGTAATCTAATCGTTCATCTCACACCTATGGCTTTTTCTTTTAATCAGTGCTTAATTTGCACAGAGCTTTTCTTGTGAGCCCTCCACCAGTGCTGCAGATAGCTGTCTAGTCATAATTCCACCTCATGCCTCTTTTCTCCACCACCCTACATTGTCTGTCTCCTTATCTCGGTCTTGTAGGGTCTTTTCATACCACTCTCCCCTTTGTCTCTCTTTACTTATCTTTCTCTCCCTCCTTCACACTTTTTTTTCGATCTTTCTCTCTCTTACTCTGGTTTAAAGTTTGATTGATGATGACAAATAAACCCGGTCTCCTTAAATGAGTGTTCAGTCACCACCAGTTACCACGTGCAAAATGAAGCACTGTTAATACGCGAAAGAAAAAAGGAGTTTAACCCTGAAGATAATAAATACTGATGCAATGAGGAACTTAACACTATATGAGGATTAAAGCAAGTCAAACCCCTGTAGTATTCTGTAATGTAATTTGACAAATAAAATACAATTCAAACTTCACAAATTTAGACAGAGCTAAGAGGGATTTTATATTTTAGAAGTATTTCTTCTGCGTAAATTAAGATTGTTGAAATATAGGATGTCATAGTAGTCTGTGCTATTGCTGACAAAAACACTCATATCGTTATGTTAATGAGCAGACCGTTCCGATTTGCAAATCGAGTTAAAGGCCGCCGTTTTCAGGTCAGCCCCACACTGCACCGGGCACCCGCGGCGAGCAAGTCTGACCCTCTTCCAGAGTGGTTCATTTGCATTTTTATGTTTCCAGCACGGTGTCTAGAAGCTTATTTGCCAAGTATTCAAACTTGGAAAACAAACAGAGGCGGGGCCTAGCTATCAGTAGCCCAACAGGCCCAGTGATACCGTAACCCAACTGCGTGAGGGGCGCGCTGCATCATAATTATGGCTGCCTTTAGTACCACACCGAAGGTAGGGTTGCTATGTTATTTTTATATGCGATAGGGCATGTATTACCCTTGCTACGACACTGAAATAATCTCAGACCAAGAGAATGCAAGTACCCGTAGAAAGTCCGGCCTAGAGGGCTAGCCTTTATAGTGTTCTGTGGAGTCAAATAGTGTAAGAGAATTGCCCTATAAACGAAGTGAATTTGCACACCCACTAACCCTTAATCGGTTCAGGCCCGATATCGGCTTTGTGCTGGTACCGCCCCCTCGCCTTTTGTTTTAACCCTTTAAAGTTACATTACAAAGACTTTTTTACGTTTCCCAACTGGCTTTTCTTCCACTCTTTTGATCTCAAACCTGCTGGGGTCTGCCAAAATCCTCACTTGCGCTTCACCAACCCCCCCCCCCCCCCCCCCTCACTACAGGAATTTGAAAAGACCCACCTGGAGGATTTAACTCCTTGGGTAGCTGCAGCCATCCTTCACGTCTTCCTATTCATGCTGACTAAGGGGGGTTCAGGGCCCCCTTTGTGCTCCTCTAAGTAGCCTAAGGTGGTCTTTGCACTTCTGAGGAAGTGAGGGACAGAGGGCACAAACCTATATACCTTACATCCTGCTGTCTCCAGCAAAAAGGGCACGGCAGGGGGGCCGCTAAGCATCCTTTTCGACCTAAACACCTTTTGGACATGGCAACCTAACAAAGGGCCGTTCATTGCATCCATTACCCACCGCGGTGCATAACAAATTAGATTTAAAAGGTTATTTCTCCCTTAAAGCTATTTGTATCGGTTTCTTTCAGGCTACTATTTAGTGTCTTGTCTTAAAATGTACCATGATGTGTTTTAGGATAACCTAACACCATTTAGTACACCACTTAGCATTATTTTTTAAAATAAATGAGCTAGTTAGTGTTCTGCAGATAAAATTGTGGTTTTAAAAAAGTCACTCAGAATTCGGAGAATAAATACATGTTTGTGGGTAAGGCAGTGTGGCTATATGCATGCGTTTTGACTACAACAATTTACACAAAACCGAGAAAATAAAATGCGTTTTAACGGCCCCTTTTTAAAATGGGAAAATGTTTGTTTGATTTGTTTATTAACATCTAGGTAAGATAAACGCAGGTGGTTTTTGTATTGTTAGGATTCCCCCTAAGAGGTTTACTGAAACATCTCCATTGGACGACTTAGTGAATTTTGCTAAGTCTTTGGAGCCAGGCTCACGGAATTTTTAGTCATTAATAAAAAAAATGTGTGTCAGGCAATATTTTTGACACTAAAATGTATAATTTGAGAATAGTCAGTTTCCGCACTCAAATTATCAAAGAAAAATACAAAAAATGGAAGCTGGCACTCAACCTACTGAAACGAAAGGTGTGAGTGTAGTATTAAACAACATATATCGTTTTGAGGCAATATCTTAAAGCAAATCATTAAATATTTTGCTTGGAATTTCTGATTAATAAATTAAACACAGACGTGACAAGCTCTGCTGGAATGGACTTAGACTTAACAAACAATGAGTACCGTTCAACATCAGCGCAGCATATCATTCGAAAATAACATGCATGGTTCAGTGAATTATATACATTCATGAACCGATTTACGAAAAAGTCACACAGTGCAGCACATCAAGTCACCTTGCTGTGCTGTTTGACAGAAAAGGGTCAGGAATGTGCCACATTTCAGGCAATACGGTGAATTCCTGTGCTTTCCCCTGCGCTGACGCCCTTTTCAGTCATGGCTGGCAGCACTAAAGCATGGTGGGACGGGCAAATGGGTGGGTGACTACATATACACAATGACAAAGAAATAAATAAAAAGTCACTTACCTGCATGAAGGTCCTTGTCGCTCCTGTCCAGTTTTCTTTTGCTCAGCTCTGCCTCCAGCTCAACAACTCCCCTATCCAATCCTGGCGTAGCTCTCATGCTGTCAACCAGCATGAAAGCAGCACCAGGATTAGAGAGAGCAGCCTGTCTAGGTGCTCCTGAGGGCACTGAATGCCTGGGCTTTGTCTAACAGCTGGGTTAGAGGATTCAAACTGCGCATGTCTGGCTGGCCACTGCATGATGGACATGTGCACTTTGAACAGCCGAGGCAGTCCACCGACCTCCTTGCTGCTGTCACGTAGTAGTCCCCCCCCATCCTGACACTCGGTTTGGGATGGGTAAATGAAAATATAAATGGTAATAAATTAGGTTTATTACCATTTTATTTGTCATCTCTGGGGCTTTTTTTCTGTATTTTGGTTTGTGGGGCAATGCTTCTCTGCTAAAATGGAGGAGTCACCCCCAGCTCTTTTGGCAGTCTAGCGCCAATGCAGGCACCCTTGCACCATGGGGAAAGGGTTCCTATTTTGCATGCAAAATTGTTTTTGTGCAGAAATGGCCAACTTCCTGCACAAAAACAATCCTAGAAGGCATATTCCTCTTTCCATGTAGCACACATGGAAAGAAGTAAAAATGAGGAGAAATAACGATGTTTCTCCTTGTTACACCTTCCCTGGTAAGGCATAACGTTTTGTCGCATTCCCATGTTTAAAAGTACTGGTAAATCAGGGAATGTATCAAAACCATGGGAGTTGCGTGGGAGCACCCACGCAACACCCATGGAAGGCCTTCCCAGGGCAGAGTAACTCATCGCAGCAATTTGCGCTGCATTGCCTTCATCCAGATTTATGAGGCTTTTAAGCCTTTTAAGTGGCTTTGTGTGGGTTAAAAAATCTGCCCTAGAGGTTTGTGTCACGCATGTACCATGTTGCGCGGTGCCACATTCAAAGCAAACCATCTCTGAAATAGGCCCCCAAGTGATTTATTTGTAAAACTAAAAGTGTCAGGGCATAACTTTCAGCTGAGAAGGCCTCGGCTGACGCAATCCCTGCTTTTTTATTTCACTCTTGGAAGTTCTTTTTAATCTGTGCCCTCTCCCTATGTCATTGTCTTTTCATCTTTCTCTTCTTGCTCTTTCCGCCTCATGTGCTTTTCTTTCTCTCTTGCTCTGGATCAAAGTCTATAGATGAAAAATAAGTACTGGTCTCTTAAAATGAGTGCCACTGGGCCCCACCTGCCATCATCAGCTCTGTTTAAGTACTGTATAAAATATTTTTTAATTAATTAAATACCTAAAATGTGAATGGGCTTCATAACACGGTCTTTCCTGTTGGTGGGTTTGACAAAGTGACCCTCGTCACATTTGAAAAATTGAAGTGTCAAAAGCAGCGGCCAATAAGTGGCCCAGCAGGAATCATGAACGACAGTGCATGTTTACAAAAATGCAATTGCAAAATGCAAATGTGATGCTTTACAAAATGGTTTCCATTGCCATTATATAATTCTCGTCTGTCGGGTTTTACGCCATTCGGGCAAAAGTGTTCTATAAGCTGCTGCAGGAAATGGAGAGATTTTGACCCAAGGTCATTTTTAGGTCTCGCCTACGCAGCGCGCATGCGTAGGAAGAGACCTTTAGCAATCGCTTTAGCTTTGCTGCCAAAAACATGCACGCATTGCATTGCTTTGAATGCAACGCGTGCACGTCTGGTGATTCACTTGTGGGAGCGAGCTTTCAAACCATATGTTTGCAATTAACTCGCTCGCTCCCGCAAGGGAAACAGGTGCAGACCCCCTCCTCTCTCCCCTCCCCCTGCTGCCTCCTCCTCTCCTCATCTTTTTTTTCCCCCTTCAGCGCGAGGCGCGCGCTTGTTTCACTCGGTGTTAGAGCTGTGCGATTGTTGATCGATTCTTCTCGCCTAGAGTCCACTCTTCTATGTTTATTTATATTTAAGTTTTATATAATCATTGTAAAGCGGATTACATACTTTGGTCACACAAATGTGTGTTTGGTTCTCGTTTCATTAATGATAATTGTTGAAATTAGGTTAATGTGAAATGTATAAACTAAGATTTAGTGGCCTCGTGGTGTCAGTATTGGTTAATTTATTGAGCGGCCCAGAAAGTGTTCTCCACACTGACAGGCACATTCAGGACCCCGTGTTAAATCCGAAATCGGACGCAAACGGCAGTTTTTGCCCGGGACAAATTGCGCTGTAATCGCCGTGCGGTGGCGGTACTGCGTTGGGCGGTTTTACCGACTGAAAGGGCTGACAGTCTCGCTCTGAGGGGCGGAATGTAAAATGTAGCACAAATACATGTATACTCCTGTGTACTAAAAACTGTAAATATATTTCTTTTATTTAAATACCATTGCAGACAGTAGAACCGTGCTCAGATATAGAGAACCCCTTCTCCTGCCGCTCATGTTGTAAAGTGCTTTTTCTAGGTTCCATCTAATCCAGTTGATTCAAGTTAGGTATATATTTTTTTTTACGTGCAAACATTTGCATAAATATACTTGCCTAAGGGGCCACCATGCCTCTTTCATCAGTATTTTAAATAGTATAAAGTTCCTATTGTAGTGCGTGTAGCTCCCGCTACGATACGAAGATTGTTTTAATATAAAGCTTCATTTCCTGTTTGACAAGCGTCCTCCAAAATCAAACTGATAAGCCTAACTGCCCAATGTAAGGACTTGATAATAGTCATGCTAGCATGGTTCGGTGTGTGTTTTCATGAGGCAGGGGGTGGAAGGCTCATTTGCTAGACCTCTATAGTCACGATTCGCGAGCGCTGAGTGGTTAAAAGAAGCTTGCGCTAGGCCTGCAGATCGAAAAGTATAGATGCAAGGGATCTGCTGCATTATGCGTCCAGTGCTGTTTTGCATATTTATCAAAATTATGAATGAATGCGTTCTTTTACTCTCATATGAAAATATCAATAAAATCCTTTTAAAAATCAAAATAGCAGCCAGGAATGTTTCAGCATTCTGAGGGCCTGTGCACTAAATGTCTGTGATTTTGCAATCCGGTTTGCGAACAAAAAATGTCCAAGGTGCGATGTATTAAAGCCACAAAAGTAAGGGCTGGGGTGTATTAAGTCACATAATCAAATGCATAGCGAATCGTGGTGGAAATAGCGATTCGCTAATGCATTTTTTAGAATGCAATTCGCAAATGATATGTATCAACCGTTCACAAGCTGTAAAGAGTCAATTAACAGGCAGTTTGGCCTTGCAGTTTAACACTAAGCTGGAGAAGTTGACAATCAGGTGCAAACTACAAAGGGAGTCTCGAAAAGTTACACAGTTTTTTAAATCTCTTCAGGCAGGCAGTCACCTCATTGGAACAGGATGAGAAAGAGATATATTCCAAATACAGGTAAAACGGGCCTGAATGATGAACTGGGCCCGTATTGGACAGATACACTCAAAATAACCTCACAACACCCCCACATATGCAGATCCTGTGCTTCCCTGCACCTAAAAGCGTCCGGCAATTCCAGCTCAGTATTAGATGCCCTCTGATATAGGACACATGCTGACATAGCATTCCTCCAAACGCAGAAGGAGGTGCTGGAAACCATTGTAGGTTTTGAGTGCATAACCCAGTTCCTACAGGTCACATACTGTGTAGGTGGCAGCCATACATTCATTCATATACCCTCCATAAGGCACAATATAACTTTATAGGAACAGAAAGTTCCAGCATTCCCTAAACATCCAGGTTATATGCACATCTAATCGTATAAATACTGACCTTGATACACACTAGCCGGTCAGTACCCATGATTCTTACATGTGTAGATACAATGCCCTACGCCCATTTTGCCAGGGAAGACCTTGGAAGTGTGTGTCTGTTGGGTATATGAATATGTTCCCAAATAAATGTAGCTCTTGTAGTTGACAATGCATATGCAATCCAATCCTTTATGCTAACTCCATACCTCGATCCACAGCCAGCAAGGCAGGAGAGATGCAACACGGTAAAGAGGCAGACAGGGTCAGTAATGGAATGAACACTTGGCCTGCTGTAAGGCAGATTTCGTATCTACCAAGAAAGTGTGAAAGCACTGCAGGACTATTAATCAGAAACCTCCTGTACAACAGTAGCATGTTGTACCTACCATACAACATAACTTTGCAACAAGATGATGCCTTCCTATAGACCCAGAGTATACTTACTCCGACAATGACAACCCTCCCTTCCACACTATTTCCACCATCATGGCCAAGAAGGCCATCAGACATTGCCATAATGAAATTAAACAAGCCCAAGCCAAGCACTTCGAGGAAAAAAATAAATTCAGCTCTCAACTCATCTAGAGAACTCTTCAAGATCATTAGATCTCTTACCACTACAGAGCAAGAGGCTTCTCCTCACCAATCCTCAAAGAAGAGATGTAACAAGCTCTCGACTTTAAAAAAAAAACTCGATGCAATCGAACACTCACTTAGATAGCACAGATGTCCCTCCAGAAACCTACGACCCCTTGGGACAGGTCACAGGACCAGAATTAGATCCTTTTCCTGTGTTAAGCAAAGAAACCTCCAGCATGATTTTACGGAATATCAAATCAGGCTCACCCCAAGATCCTGCACCCCCACATATTCTACTGCAGGGCGGTGACACCACACTGTCCACCACATCAGAATTTCTATCGTTATCTCTCACTCAAGGGATAGTTCCAAAAAAATGGAAGCATGCCATTGTCCGACCCTTACTGAAGAAGCCCCACTTAGACCCTACAGAACTGGAGAATTACCGGTCCATATCACTTTTACCTATTCTAGGAAAAATTGTGGAAAAGCATGTTAATCATACCCTTTCCCATTTCTGGAAGAGAATGATGTATTACATCAGACCCAAATGGGTTTCAGGCCGCAGCATAGCACCTAATCAGCCCTGTTGGTGGTCACTGAGGAACTCAAAGGAATTCTCGATTAGGGAGGGTTGCCGCAATTCTGCTTCTTGATCTTAGTGCGGCTTTTCACACTGTGGATCATAACACCCTGATCTACAGGTTGAAGAAGGCAGGTATCTGGGATGGCGCCCTACATTGGCTATCCTCATTTCTAAAAGACAGACCCTTCCAGATAATGGAATGCATGCACCTTTCAGATGTGCTACATGTCTCATGCGGAGTCCCACAGGGATTCGGTCTTAGTCCCACATTATTTAACCTTTCCATGCAACCATTGGCCATTATAGTTCAGGAATTTGGCTTATCAACCGTATTCTATGCAGACGATATGCAACTGGTAGTATCAGTGATGAAGAGCCCTAAGTCTAATTACAGCCAATTGGTCCACTGCATGGAAAAAATAGCCAAATGGATGGCCAACTGTAGCTTAAAGCTGAATGGCAATAAAACTGAACTGATGTTCCTGAGAAATAACTCTGTGCCTTGGGCTACTATCAGTTGGCCACAAGAACTTGGCAGTCCCCCCATTCCTAAAGGATCCATACAAAATTTGAGGATGTGGTTGGATCACATTCTCTCCATGGAAATACAAGCCAGGAATCTGGCAGCCAACTGCTTTGGGATACTCCACATGCTTCGCAAGATCCTAGTCCCTATCCCTGAACAGACTCGGAGAACCATTGTACATGTCTTGGTAGTCTCTCGGCTGGACTATGGTAACTCCCTCTATCTGGAGTCCCCTAAATATGTGGTGAACAGACTACAGGTGGTCCAAAATGCAGCAGCTAGGTTACTCTGAGGAATACCAAGATAAGATTCAGCGAAAGCTTCACTGAAACAGCTTCATTGGCTGCCCGCCCAAGCAAGGATCACATTCAAATCTTTATGTCTGGCTAACAAAGCCATGAACAACAAGGGCCCAGCCCTACTTAGAGCACTCTTCACCCCATACATGCCTAAAAGGTATCTTAGATCATCTTCAGAACTGCTCATGAAGACGTCAAGGAGAAAACAATCTAGATGGGAAGGAAGATCTTTTTTGCATTAGGTCCCAAGGCTGTCGAACTCCTTGCCCAGAGAAATGAGACTGCTAAGAGATGAAGTAAGTTTCAGAAAAAAATAAAAACATGGCTGTTCCCTTGGTGATATATTAATCCCCTCACACATCATCGCCTCTCCGCAGCACTGGGAAGCCCTTAGGCAGCTATGCGCTTTATAAATCCATAAACATAAACATACTTTTGACAAAGGTGAGAAAGAAAATGGTAAAAATAAAAACAATGAGCTGATCGCTCTAAATTGATTTATTTGGTGAAATAAGACACTACAGAAGAGCTAGTTGATGCAAGTAAGGGTACGATGACCAATGCCTGAAATGCAGTAACAAACAGTACTTGGCAGACAGAACATAAAGTCAATTGTTCAGAGAGGAACAAGACGATCTGCGATAATTCTGAAATGCAAGCTAATCATTAACATGCACCAGATGTCTGCAAACAAGGGGTATCAGCTGCATTACATAGTAGTTGGGGAATGCAAAACATTGATAGATCCTAATCCTGTTGTAGGAACTTGGCAAGGTGCACTATAGGGTAAGTAGTTCTAACCTTCCCAATCTACTTAGTGTAAATTTGAAAGTCAAAGTAATGGTATTCAAAATGAAATGGTGCAAGTGCTGATGGTACACAGGAACTATTAGGTGACATCAGGTCACTTGTGTTAATGCGGGACTTTCTATTACCTACCATAGTTGTTGAACTTTTCCATTAATAAATGTGGACTGGATTTGTTCACACAGGTGACCTGAAGCACCATTCGCAAGTCATGCATTGCCCAATAACTGATATTGTAAGGAAATATGTAATGTGGGTTGACATGCTTGGAGAAAAGAGATACGCTTGAAAAAAGGTGTCAATGTCAATGTTGGCAGTCCTAAACAAGCATTGGCATAGCCAATAGGTCTCGCCTTTGTAGCCATGCAACACTTGATGTTGTTGCACCAAGGATATTGTGCTGGATAACTAAACACAGTATAAGGTCCCAAAGGTGAGACCTATTGGCTATGCCAATGCTTGTTCTTGGTAGTTATGGCACATACTGCTCTTACTTTACTGGTACTGCAGGATAGGGTGAGGAGGGAGAAGTTATTCAGGGCAAAGAACACACTTTTAGGCATGCCGCACAAGATGTGGTAGTTCCACTCATAGGTGATTCTAGACATATTCAGGATGGAAGAGTTTTATATCAACTACTTTGCACTGCCATGCAGGCCATCCTCATAACAAGCTGCATGCCATTACATTACATGGACACTTTTGTTCCAGAGAACAATCACACTACAACTGGCATTTCACAATCTAGCCTCTAGTAGCTATAATTATGTGAACAAGAAAGTACACCCTTTATTGGTATTATATATTAAGTACAAACATTTATGGTTTTAGATATTTAGACATATCTGACCATCTATTATCCACCAAGTGCCAACAGAAGTTAAATCGAACCTGATGTGGCAAGCAACCACAGAAAGTTCCCCTTGTTATTATATATTAAACAAAACAATAAACTAGATCCAAATCATGAGTCTCAAAACTTGTGCCAGTACCTGAACATGTGTCTGCCTTAAGCATCTCAACCACCAGCAACACCATTAGTTCAGGATGTGCAAAGGCGCGCTGTCGGCTGAAGTCTGAGGGAGCATAATCCAACGTGTGACCCACACACAGCTTTGTTACCATAGTCAGATGGTCAGGTGTTATAATAACATGCATGTGAGATATCCCAAAACAGATGTCTCTGCTGGTAATACCACGTGCAACACATACATGGATCATATGCTTGTGTTTGTACATGACATGTAGTGATGAAGACATACCAGCTTAAATCATGTGAATGTGCTTATGAGAAATCCTCTCATGAAGGTCATGAGCATAAGTGTGTGACACAAAAAGAATTGAGAGTTTGCAGTATGTTCAGCACGTGTTGCACCAGCGACAGCAGATGGACTGACAAATGCCTTTTGCCCCGATTACCACCTCATTGGTTAAGACTAACGCTTTCTTTACAGGGCTTAGGGATGGAAAGACTGCAGTAGGAAGAACTACTACTTTTATTATTACTACCATTTTATTACTGTTGTTATTACTGTTGCTACTACTACTACCAAGAAAAATAATAATAGTAATACTAATATATGAACCAGATTCCAGGCGATACTCCAGCATCTACTGCATCCATGCCACTTGATCAAAGCCATAGCTGCTGCAGGATCTTGCTGGTGTCAATCTTTTGCTTCTCATGGTTGAAGGATCTGAGACATCCCTTAGCAGGTTAAGGACAGGATCTCCCTTAAGAAGGCTACTGTGAGACCTGGCATCTTATGGCATGGTTTCCCCTGTTTTTTTTACTTCTGACCTCCTCTTTTTGATGTGTGCTGAACTTCGTTTTTGCTGGTTTAAGACTCTGGGCACTTTACCACTGCTGATCAATGCTATGTTTAAAGTATGACGGTAATTGGTTTCTCCATGATTATCATATTTGATTTACTAGTACGTCTCTAGTACGGTGCACCATGTGTGCCCAGGGCCTATAAATCAAATGCAACTAGTGGACCTGCAGCACCGATTGTCACACCCACATAAGTAGCCCTTCAAACCTGTCTCAGGCCTGCCACTGAGGAGCCTGTATGTGGAGTTTTAAACTGCCATGTCGACCTGGCAAAATAAACCTAATCCCAGGGACAAACCGTTCTTTTTAATACATATAAGTCACACTTAGGATAAGCGCTGGACAACCCATAGGGCAGGATGCAATGTTTTTACAAAGTTGGCCATTTAGTTTTAAGTTTTACATGTCCTGGTAGTGAAAATAACTCTGACATCATTGTTTTTTCACTACTGCAAGGTAAGCCTTATGGACAGGGTGCAGTGTATATAAAATAAAGGGCATGCGGTTTTAAGTTTTAAATATCCTGGTAGTGGAAAACTGCTAAATTCGTTTTTCACTACAGCAAGACCTGTTTATCCAATAGGATAGCATTGAAGCTTACTTGTAACATTTTACAAGTGTATCTTCCAATTGGGAACTGATAGAAAAATGGAGTTTGGTGTCTCTGAACTCACAATTTAAAGACACATCTTTTAGTGAAATTGCAGGTCTGAAAATGCCACTTTTAGAAATTCAGAAAAAGTTCAAAGGAAATTGATGGGAATAGTCTGAATGCACTCTGTTCAAATCGGTCTGCGTAAAGTATTTTGGTCGGTGGTAAAGGTGGGCAAATCCTCCTGAGTGTGAGGATAAGAAACAACTTGAAACAGTGCGGCCCTCTGGGTGGAGGGACGTCTCCCACTTGCACTCAGACGTAACGTTAATCTTGTAGAACTGTGGTAAATAAAGATTTGTTCTCAATAAAGTTTTCTTCAATTCAATTTATTGTTTTTCTTCAAGATGTTTTTTCTTTTATTTGTCATTCATAATTCCATCATTATAAATGTAATATTCCATTTGTGATGTATACATCAGCCCAATGCATTTCGGGCGAAAGCCCTTCATCAGGGGTATATATCTTTGATTTGAGAATTTCCTTTGAGCTTTTTCTGAGTGATTTGATAAACGCACCAGTACAATGTCTTACGAAGAAATAGCTAAACTCACAGACCAACGAGCTGAAACTTTAGCATTCACACCGGATAAAACACAACACATCTACTCTCTCATAGAGGAAACGGAAAGTGTCAATCAAACCACAGGATCCACTCAATCAAACATTAAGCATCTGCTTTACAATTCCAGTAAAACCATAAACCAACGTTTACATGCCAGTACTCTCATCAAATACCACAAGGCCCAAAGAATTCCTAGAGGTCTCAGAATCTCACTGAAATCCACGTTATGCAAACAATGCACGATTCACCGAGAAGTGGCAAGCCATCCTAAATAAACGTTCATTAGACCTCATTTTATTATTTGCACAGGAACTAGCTAAACTTGTGAAGGATCTAAATAAAGAAATATCACAACTAAAAGAGGAATTACAAAACAATATGCACAAAAAGGATTGGAATCACTTGTTAGAGGACCTCAATTAACAACTTGAAGACTATACCAAAGAGATTAATGAAAGGAAAATTAGGAAATTTAGGAGAGACATGATTAATTATAAGCTAGGGGAAGTTTATAATTGGGCCGAGATTTACACTCAAGGGAGACAACAGAGATCCAATTTCGGAAAACCATCAGATACAGACACCTCCTCATCTGAAGACATGCAAAAAAGAGACCAACGATTCAGAGATAAGAGATCACAACAGGAACATCAACCCCGGGAGGCGAACAGAATGAATATGGATGACACAGCTCCATCCACATCATCAAATGTTAACAATCATGAACTTTTTTTAGAGAGCGACCTAAGGCTACCTGACGAGCAGGAGGAAGGGCTCAAAGAAACACTCAACAACCAGTAGCCAAGGGCTCGCGAAGTCAGAGGCAATTGTGATTAACATTTCCAAATATAAATTCACCCAATTTCAAATCAACACATTACAGAAAAGATCATCTTTTGTTCCAACTTATCACTCTAACTACCTGGAGGCTGAAATAAATCAGTACAAATTTATGCGTACCTTGAGATTACGCCATTTCTTTACCAACATTATCGAGGAGATACCACAATCTAGACCCAACACCTTACTTGGTTTACAAAACAAGAGTATATACGTGGCACTGATGAGCCACAAAGTGTTGGACGCCTTAGAAATAGTGATAAAGAGAGATCTGCAAAACATCTTCAAACACAATAAACCTAAATCAACCAACATTACTCTAAAAGAAAAACAGATTCTAAATCAAATCGCTTCCAACTCTGACATTGCCATCTGTCAAGCGGACAAAGGTGGGGCTATGGTTATTATGGATACGTGCTATTGCAATGAAAACGTTTTTGAACACATACAGGATACCAACACGTATACTGAATTGTCATTTGACCCCACCAAAGAATTCATAAAAATACTCACGTAAATCGTCAATAAAGCATGGAATAACGGAACCATCACCAACGAAGACAGAAATTATCTGTTGAAAACGAACCCAGAAATCCCATACATGATACCGAAAATAAATAAACATGCCAATCAACCTCCTTTCAGACCCATCGTTTCCACAGTTAACTCTATACATGAACACATTGGAAAGTATTTGAACAGACATCTCCAACCTTTGGTAACCAAGACATCGACTTTCATCAAGGATACAACTGACTTTTTGAATATACTGGAATCTTTGAATTCCAAAATAACCATCAGCACACTCTTATGTACAATTGATGTAAAATCATTATATACTTCCATAACTCATGATCTAGGGATCGCAGCTGTTGAATCTTTTTTAGTTAACTGCAACAAGGAAGAATCATTTAAAAAAATTCTAATTGAACTACTACATTTTACACGATATCACAGTTATTTTAAGTGGCAAGATAATTACTACATCCAAGCATCCAGAACTTCCATGGGCAATTGCGCAGCACCAACATATGCCAATTTGTTAATGCATCGCTTTGAATCAGATCATATACTGAATAAGGAGTCATGGATTAAACATCTCATAACATGCAAAAGATTCATAGATGATATATTCATATTATGGGCAGGTACCGAAATGAAACTGGTGGAGGCTATTACAAACCTCAATAAAATTGATGGAAGAATTGAATATTTACATCAACCAATAGTACACATCAAATTACATTTTTAGATACATGCATTACAAACGTTAATGGACATTTAACAACAGGCGTTTACACCAAACCCATGGACAGAAAAAATCTATTACATTATCAGTCATTCCATCAACCATCGCTCAAAAAGCATTATACCATATTCCCAATTACCTGCTTAAAAAAATTTCATCCAACAATGAATTGTTCAATGAAAGTCAAAGAACCTGTATTAAGAAATTCAGAGACTGTGGTTATCCTGAACCCATATTGGAAGATGCAATCACCAAAGTCAAACTAAAAACACCAGAAAACCTATTAAAACCCTTGACATCAGACAAAACGGAGAACAGAAGTGTATTTGTCTCTAGATTTTCAACCCGTAGTTTCCTCATTAAAAATCCATTTTAAAATACTGGCCAATGTTGAGAACGAAGCCTGATTTCACAGGCATCTTTGAGACTCAGCCAAGATTTGCTTACCAATGAACTCACAACTTGAAACAAATTCTAAAACAACAAAAGGACACCAAACCACAGAAATTTAAAGGAACTTCACCATGCTATATTTGTGGAAGCTGCAACGCAGTTATAAAAGGAGATACCATCAGACATCCACAACAGGGTACACCCATTAAACTTGTATGCATTGGGAGAACTGAGCGCAAACTCAGAATCCCGTTTAAATGAACATAAAAGCAACATACGCACCAGAAATACTAAATCCCCTGTGGCAGTACATTTCAATAATACATAACATAACATCAGTCAATTACGCTTTTGCATTTTGGAACAAGTTCCCATAATTCAAGGATGCGACAACACCAGATACCTCTTACAACGTGAGGTACATTGGATTAATTTTCTGGATTCAGTAAATCCAAAAGGATTAAATGAAAGAATGGACCTAAGTTGTTTTTTGTAAATACTGCTTCATAAGTTGTTGATTCTTTCAAAACAACTAGAACAATTTTGATGGACAAACTGAAAGCATGTTTATATTTGTCAATTAGACAAAAACACCGTACAACTGTTTGTTTTAGTTATATATATGTTTACCTGATTTATATGATTATTACAAAGTGACATATACACACATGTAAAGTATCGCAACATGATTAATGTTTATTTACACGTTCCGTAGATTTGCATGCTTCTGGTTATTCAATATTTATGGCTATGTGTTCTTTCCTATCAATGTATCAGGGACATTCACTAAACATATATATTTTGATTCATCTCTGTTGATATGCCACATTACACCATGGCTTTCATTTTCAAATCCACACACAGAAGAACTACAAACGTTTCTATGGTGACAGCATCAACGCGTATGTTCCAGTTACTCGCTCGCATCTGGTCACGTGGTAGTTGAGGTTACGTGATTTACTCAAATGAATATATTACTGACAGTTACCTATTACACCACGCACTGACTGATTCATCGATCTGGATTCACATTTTTTTTCATTTACATACAAGATGACACTATGACTTTCGAATTAACCAACTCTTTTATGGCGATGGCAATCATGCCGTTCACTTCCAGGTACGTTACGTAATTTTAAATTGCAATCACGGGACCCACATAACGTAGAACCACGACCAAGGACTCCGAGGCGTCAGATACTCGGGTAAGAGACTAAAAACCCAGAGAACCTAAATTTTGTCACTCTAGTATGGTTTGCGTTCATTTAATTAGTATCTTCTCTTTTTGCCGTTATATACAGCGTATTTACGTGATTTTACGCTAAACCTGATGTTTACCAGGATATACTTTCATTAGGTAAGATAATCACTGAAATATATCCGTTATCTTTACTGGTTACTCTTACAGCAACTATCGCTCATGTGACTGTACGTTTTCTTTGCAGTTGGAAGACTAGAACATTATGTAACTTCGACCTATCAAATATAGGTGGACACAAAACATTTTAAGTGAGCCACATTTCAATAATTTTGTTTTAAACCTTTTGGGTACACAAGTTAATCTAGTTTTCCACCACGACACTGGTATATTCACAGATTTTTCAAATGGCATGTCACAATTCACCACACTGATTTAGTCTGTGCACTCTGACTACTTCCACAACTGTACCATTCTTCACATTCATTCTTTCATCTTTTCTACCGGGCATTGAACATTAACCACATACCTAATATATTTGAAACACATGCACAAAGATTTGACAACCCTCACTTGATAAATCTTTTGCATGTTCTCTATTGATGAGTTTGATAAACATTGTTTTCTATCAATATATAGTGTATGACCATATTTACCTTACATTTCCTCTCAAATCACAGATATTACGCCCCTGATGAAGGGCTTTCGCCTGAAATGCATCGGGCAGATGTACAACATTACCAACGGAATATTACATTTATAATGATGGAATTATGAATGACAAATAAAAGAAAAAACATATTGAAGGAAAACAATAAATTGAATTGAAGAAAATGTTATTGAGAACAAATCTTTATTTACCACAGTTCTACAAGATTAACATTACTTCTGAGTGCAAGTGGGAGACGTCCCTCCACCCAGAGGGCCGCACTGTTTCAACTTTTAGAAATGCGGCATTTTCTTGTTTCACCATTCTGTGCCTCTGCCTGTCCCTAGACTACACGTCTGGGTTGGATGACAGTTGGGCTTTCTGAATTCACTCTAGACAGTCACACACAAATGAAGCTGAGGTTTGCCCTGGATATCCTGATGGCCCTTCACCAGGCTGATGGGTCCTTCTGAGCTAGAGTGGTGGGAGGAGTTGATACTGACACATACCTGCCAACTTGAACAAAAATCCCACCATGTGAGGAGAGGGTGGGGCCTTGGAGGGGCAGAGCCTTGTGCCAAGAAGTACCTACAAGGAACTTTTGAACCCCATCCTGTTCCCTAAGCCCCCTACACCCAAAATAAAAGCTTGCTGAGGCTGGTGCCGATGTTTTTGGGTGCTTTCACACCCATTAATGGAAGTCGACAGTTCAAAGCCTCAGAAAACGAGCTGTGTCGTGAGTTGACACCTCAATCGTGCTGTGCCTGTCACCACACAAATAAGTCTCCACCCCCTGTAGTGTGTCTGGAGCTATGCCAGGAAGGGCAGGGTTGTGTGTACTTTAAAGACTTTTCTTTGAAGCTCGCCTACTTTATAGGCTGAAATGGGTACAAGTACTGGACCTCTGACACAATATTCTCGGAACACATCTGGACTGAGAACATTCTGCCAGGAAGAAGCGCTGTGTTGCTTTCAGGAGGGACTCCCACTTTGCTGTTTCCTTTGCTGTGTTGGCCTGCTGCTTGCTGCTTCAGTTCTGGGAGTGATAGGTCTGGACTTTGCTTTCTACATCCCGCTCTCCAAGATTCTCCAAGGGTTTGAGTTGAGCTTGTCTCCTGTTGGAAGTCTCAGGGCCATCAAAGTCTTTACCTGCAGCATCTGGGCTATTCTGCTGAAAGCCCCACTCTGCCAAGGAGTTCCAAATCCAGTCCCTGGGCCCTTAGAAGTGAGTTTGCAGTGTTCAACCAGAAGAAAGCAGCACGTCACTTTGAGTGTGACTTCTGACCTCGTGCCACTCTTCAAAACCACGCCGTTGCCTGTACCAGAGCCATGCTCCCTGCTCAATGCAACAACTGTGACTTGAAATACAGGCCTGACGCCTTAACATCGCCTTCAAAGAGCCACCACAGAGGGAGTTCTGTGTGCTGTGTCATCAAAGTTCGTGGCACCTGACTCCGCCTCCGCCACCGCACCGGTGACCACTTGATGTGACGTAGACACTGTGAAATCGACGCCGTGTGGCTTGACTATCAACACTTCACTGACTCTGCACCACCAGTGGAACCGACTCCTTGCCACCAACACCGCCAATGCTGCCAATGCAGCCAACACCGACAACACTGCATCACCTCCCATGTGCCCTGCAATGTCCAAAGCTCTGACATCCCAACTACCTGCTGCAACAGTAGGGAACCAACACCACAACGGCAGCCGCAATACCTCACCTCCTCTGTGCCTCTCAACGTCTTTGTTTTGTCATCGTTTCCAAGGTTCTGTAACTGGGGTCTGTGCGACTCTATAGCTGGCCCGCTCTCCATCATGTTTGGTCCCAAACTTTGAAATCTGACTCTGTCAAGCAAGTCGGTATAGCCCCAGTTGGAGCTATTACATCTCTAAGCACTACAACTACATTTAATCTTTGATAAATCGTAATTTGATTTGTGTATGTTGGATTTTTGCCATTTTGGCCTTGTTTTTTCTGAAATATTGGCTATTTTTCTAAATTGACGTGGAGTACTTTTGTGGTGTCTTCACTGTGCTACTGCGTGTGTGTGTGTACAAATACTTTGCCTATTTCCTCTGAGGATAAGCCTGAATACTCTCGCCAAGCTACAAAGGGGGTGAACTCTGGTTATTCTGAGGGTGTAACTTGCTTACCCTGACTAAAGTAGGGGTTCCTGCTTGGACAGTGTGCAAACTACTGCCAACCAGAAACCCTATTTCAAACAGCTACATTAGTTACCATTGGAAGTCAAAATCCAACCCACAACCCTCACTGTAATGCATAGGGCACTGTACAACAAACCACTAGATTATCTCATGAGAATGGTCACATTTTATTGTCAAACCGGAACTCTTTCTTTTCCAGATGTTTCCTGGAATTAACTCTGATGGACAGAAAAACCTTGAGGCAGATCATTGTGTTTAAGGCAATCAGGGCTTCAAATAATCTCTCAAAATGTGTAGGAACCCCCAGGATCTACTAAAGTCCATCAGTGGCCTAATGCATCAAGCACTGGGATATGTTGACAGTAATTCAAAGAGGTAGCAGTGGTGGAAATCAATCGCACATCCCCCATAAACAAATTTGAGTTAGTATGTTATTACAACTGTAGAATATCCCCTTTGTGTAAGTTTAAGTTCTACTGACAGTGTCCCACACCCTGCTACCCATAGGGTGTCACATATGTTTTTAACCCAAGATAGGTTGTAATCAAATTCAAAATTACAGTGCGACACTGGAGCGCTACAAAACCGTAAATGCAAGAAATAGCAATTCTTGTTTTGAATAAACGATCTAAAATTATTTTTTCTTCTTCTCTATTTATTTCTAAGGATTCCAGTTTTTCAAATAAGTGCACACATTCAACAGCTGAAATGTGCGTCATCTGGTACAGACTTTTCCAGGGCTTTGTATCAGTTTTGTGGAGCTGACAGAAGCAATTGAACAAGATGTTGTCCAGGTATCCTAAGTAAATCTTGGTATCAAAATGAAAAAAACAATCAGTTCTGTCATCCCTCTTATTAAGGTGTATTGATGTCATAACAGACAAAGTTATAGCTGATCTCTCATTGGGTGAGGCTAGCAGCCATAATAAGATGAAGTATGTGGACTGGCTTACAAAGGCTTTGTGTCATGCAACTTACTTCGGGCATCTGCACAAAACTAATTGTAGGGATTCCCTCTTACACCGATTTTCAATAGCAATTTCCTGTACTTAAGCGCAGCTGGGAGGCAGACCCCTTTTGGGGTGTCGGTTTTGGTGCTCTCGCCTCATCATAGTTGCAGATATACCTACTGTAGGCTTTTACTTGCAATTAGAAGACTATAAATGGTGAAAGACTCTGTGAGAAACAACTGACACAAGATAATTGCAGGTCACAATGGTGGCGTCACCAACAAGCAGTACACATAATATAGAAGAGCATTAAAAGAAGGCAATACAAGCTGTTGCAAATAGAAAAATACTTACTCATGAAAGAGGGGTGACTCAGCAAACAACCACATAGCCAAGAGTGGACTTTGCCAAGAGTGGACTTTGCAGTATGAAAGTACAGTCTCAAATAGCTCCAAAGTTGATAATGCCAGGTTGACAAATGCCTTGCCTCCATATACGACCCTTAGGTGCAAATCTCTCACAGGTGTACAGTCTACTGATCAGCTCGTGCTCCCCCACATTGTGGTATGAAGGTGGAATCTTATCACTTCATCCATGATACAATGGCTAACTAATGGAATGATCCACAAGATTGTGCTGCCAGTTTGGGGTGTAGCTGGCAGAGACACCAACATCACAGTAAACACAGAAAGTACCTGTGTTGCCATACGCCACTGAGCCCCTGCCCCCATGATAGATCGCAGCATACTGCAGACAGAACTGGTGAAATAGACAATACTTCCCATCAATTGAACAAGAATGAGGAAATTGAATGGCAAGTAAGAACAAGCATTGGCATAGCCAATAGGTCTCGCCTTTGGGACCTTATGTGTTTAGCCAGAACTTTTGGCTATGTTGTAGAACATTGTGGCTGCTGTGCATCATGTTGAAAAGTTATAATAAAAAGTGTTAAGCATTTTTGTTACCTTTATACAAACCAAGACAACATTATATACAACTGAACAACCTGATTATAAAAAGATTTTAACAGAAAAAATGTCTTCTATTTTTTTTGTACTTGCACTGCTGGCAACTTCTTCCTGCCTGTTCTCATGATTGTTTGTTATGGGGGAGCGGGACATAAATAACGGGGGGAATGGAGGTTGGAAAACAGTAATTTAATTAGAACACGAGCAGCGGACGGACACTAGGGTAGAATCAACAGATTCCGATGGCAGACTGACATGATGCTCAGGTGATGTTTAGGTGATGCTTAGGTGATGCTTAGGTAGGATGCTTTTGGGATGGAGTAGGGCAGATGGAGGAAATCACTCCCTCCTCCAAGCTAACGTTGCCATACCCTAAGCGTGGGAGGGGTGGAGAAGGGACTGTGATGTCAGACTAGACATTAATCTATATTTCAATATTTGAATTTAGTGAATAGTGCAAGACAGATATTATCGCCTGGTCAGATACCAAAGGAAAAGCTTTGCAACTTCAAGGATTCTTTTTTGGTCTGTTTGTCCGAATCCCCAACAGCATCCATTTCAGTAATATGGAAGACTCCTCATCGTTTCAGACTTGTTCAGTTCCACAAAGTCTCTAGCTAACTGTCACTGTTGGGCCCCATGTATTCGAAAATATCCTCTCCTTCTCCTGAATGCTGTATGCTAATTTTGTAGTCCCTAGTATTGATCAAATATTAATCCACTATGCTCCTGTAGTTGGAATCGTTGTCTTTTACCACATCGCTAACAGTTCTTGTTTTGCTGCTAAAGGCACTCAGCAGGGACCTTGAAATTCAGTTAACAAAGCGAAATGTCACTGTGGTGCGTTGCACTTATCTTTTGGAAATTCACACGAGTATTACTTTATTAGTAGTAAAATATGCTGGTATAATAACTTCATCAGTCGCGAACGTATGGCATATATGCTGGTGTTCCGTAAACTACTTCTGATCACCCTGTTAGAAAAGGACTTGCAATGAGAACTTCTGTTTCCACTGAGCATTGAGATGTCTTAATGCCTGGATAATCCAGCCTGTGCTGCTGCAATACCAATATTTTGAGTTCCTTTACTACAAAAATTAGCGCATGTTTTCGGACTCAGATGTTTTGCTTTGCCCTTCTTTGAAAGTAATGGAGCTTCTTAGGCTACAGCCAATATGGTATATTTAAAACCAGTTGATTCATCAAAATGTATCTTTTATCCTTAGAGCACTGTTTAGTATGAACGAGTAACTTTCGTTTTTCAAACATAGGTTATTGAATATCTGGTGTCTTGAAACATCTGTTGGAAAGTCATTTTGAAAAGGGGAATTTGTTCTACGGGACTGGACACACAGGGGCATATCATCAACAAAATGCGATAAGTATAGCAAATTACGCTTAGCGCGTTTTTTAATATCGCCGTCTATTGCTGGATTTTCTCACCCTGTTAGCGGCGTATCATCAACGCGTTGCGCAGAGGTGATGTGAAATCCAGCGATAGTGGCATAAGGCAGCGATAGCGGGATGAATCCTGCGATGCTTTTCATCGATAATGGAAAATCTCGCAAATACACAAGTGTGGACTTAATCTTAGAATCCACCTCCCATTGTAAGGATGGTTTAGTCAAGTTTTGAACAGGCGTACAGTACCTGCGATACTCGCTGTTAGTGCTACTTTATTTATCGCTGGTGCTGCATTGTAAATAGTGCAAAGTTGTGCTTGTGTCGTTTTTCATGCAGTCATTGTAAGGAACGCCCACTTTGCATGTCATTAGCGATAATTATCGCTGACATGCAAAGCGTTAACAAAGCGGCTGCTATCACAAGTAATCTAGCGCTACATCATCTTAGCGCGGCCTTGCTAATAGTGCGATAATTAAATCACCGCTTTTCGGCCGAAAGGTGCCGATAAAGTGGCGAAAAGTCACTTGATGATATGCCCCACAGTACGTTGACACTCCATCGAGTGCGTTTGAAGCACACCTTATTCACGTTTTATTGGTGATAATTTGGAATCAAGCAAGACCGTGCTTTATTGCTAAAGGGCCAGCTTAATGTGGGCTTTCTCAGTTGTGCACTGGTTTAATGCTCTTCAAACTAAAGCATAGCTTTGATTCACAACCTTTTTGTTACCTACAGAAGTCGGAGGCATACGCTAGTGATTTCAATTTTCGTAAACTTGTTAGAGTGTACTCCTTTTGTGTTCTTTTAATCTGTGTAGCGTTCATATTGAGGAGGAACAGTCAGTAATCTCATAGTGTGGGGGCAAAAGTGAAATTTCAAACTAACCTTTTTATATCCTCTCCACATGGAAAATAATTTTACTTGTCGCCTATCTTGAAGAATCCATCATCTATGGGCACACTTCTGCCTACTTTCAGAAGAAGCGTTGGCAAAGCCAATAGGTCCCAAACATGGGCAAGCTAATGGCTTTGGCAATGGGGTGGGGATAGCAAGTGTGAGAGGAGAGGGGTGGGGTGTCGGAGTTGGACAAGGGGATGATTAAAAAAAAGCACTGTATAGCGACCAACACTAGCTGCTTAATAGCACTTTTTAGGTGGAAAAACTAATAGAGCTAGTGATATTACTGGCGCTCATTTAAAGCGGTCCAATACCTTTGTGTTTGATTGGCGCTATATAAAGCTGCCAAAAATATTTAAAAAATTAAGAAAGCATTACCAAAGGTTTGCCAATGCTCTTTTTCTGGCGAGGGGGAAGACAGGTCTGAACATAACAATGGGGGGGTTTTTGGAATTAAAATCAACGGGAGGTGAATTGAAAGGAAGGACCGGAGTGTGGCGGAGATCTGAAAGTTGTGACAGGAAGGTGGGGGGCGATTTAAAAACAACCACGGGAGGGTGGGAAGGTTTGAAAGCAACTACACCAAAATAAAACTTACTTTTGCAATACACTCGGCACAAGTGAGCGCGACCCTGTTCAATGTAATTGGTGCTTATGCAAAACAGACCTATACCTTCTGATTGCATTTGCACTATATAAAGCTGCAAAAAAATAAAAGAAAAGCATTGTCAAAGCTTTCCCTACGTTTTTTTTCTGGCGAGGTGGGCGGGATGTAAGAATAGATGGGAGGATTTTTGGGAATTAAAAGCAACTGCGGGAGGGTGAGGGGTGAACGAGAGACAATAGGAGGGTTGAGGAAAATTGAAAGCAGCAACAGGAGGCTGAGGCTAATTGAAAGTAGCAATGAGAGAGATTGAAAACGGGAGGGTGGAAGGTTAGAAAGGAGCAGCACCAAAATAAATCTGTCTTTTGTAGTGTAACGTAATCCAGCGATCATGTAAAGCACTCCAGTACCCTTGGGAAATGTTACACTATCTAACAAGCCCGGGAGTGGTGCGCGCACATTAAGTAGGCTGAAAAACAAAGTTGAAACAAACGCGACCGTGAAAGTGTGCGTGTTTGTTTACTTAGGAACATGAGGAAAGATCAGATAATGAAGGTATGCGCCAGGGCCAGTGCGACCGCCATCTGTTTCCAATTAACGATAATTGGAAACAGATTGCGCTGTTGCTCGCTCCCGAACACCCTAGGCCAGGGGAGAGAGAGGCCGGGACATGCACCCGCCTTGGGCCAATTCCATGCTGTCTTTCTTAGAAAGACGCATGCAAAGGCCAATCGCTGGTTAATCAAAAAAAAACACAAAAGCTTGTGTTCGGAGTTGAAAAGCCCTTACTAAATGCCTCGCAGAGCAGCGCATGCACGCTGGCTCAGGCGAGACCTATAAACTGATGTGATAGCACGATGATTCATAGAAGAAAATATTATTCTGCCATATGAAGCAGAGCCTCCTGCCAATTGATAGCATGTTTGATACCTGGACCAGTATGATGCAAAACAAATGACAAGCAAGAAGGGAGAATCAATGCTACCAAGCAGTGCATTTCGACTGCAAAGCACCAAGGGACAATTCCTCAACACGGATAACAGTCTCTCTATTATCAAAGCAAAAAACGAAGACCTAGAAGCAAGATTACGTGTAATAATCATAGGATTATCGTAGTTGCAAAATCCACCAATACAGCAAGGAATGTTGACCAAAATGTTCAGCACATATGCATTTTCTAAAATGTTAATTGTGCAAAGAGCCCACTACTTCCTTGGCCCTCATCTATGCCAGGGGCCCAGGAAAAACCCATAATAGCCAGTTTTCTCAATTTGTAGGACAGTCATGACCCTGCAACTGTTGAGGGGAAAAAGAGAATAGCAATACCAATGCAACAGCATATCCCTGTATCTAGATTCAATACTAGCAGTCCAGGAAACCACATGGACCTATATTAATATAAAGAAAACTCTGCAACAACTGGACATACCAGCAAGTACCCGGCAAGATTGGGCATTGCGCTTCTGGGTAAGCAAACAATACTTAATTCTCCCATAACAATTAGCAGTATTTATAAGAAAAATGAATACAATGCAGGAGAAAGCATCCCACACATCAGCAGGAACAACATAGAACCAACCTAATAATCACTCAGGCTGATCCACACTGGTCATGAGATGCCTGCTCTGTAAAACCGATAGTGTCCTCACTAACACTGATGAGATCACCTTGAGTGTAAAAGCTGCCTTAAAAGTCTCACAAATATACAAAACAGAAACTAAAACCATAAGTAATAGACATATTTGTCCACTTTCAGACTTGGTGTTTTCTTACACAATGCTCTATGGTACAAATATTTGCTAGTCTACAACGGCTGAAGCATGTATGTATGTGGTACTCTGCAACTAGATAGCCCTATGATAAACTCCAAAGCCATTGCCATACAGGTCAATATCCTCTTCAGAAAGGTTATGTCTTTAGCTCAATTAAGGGTGGAAAGGGAGGAACCACTAGAGGGTTGTATGGTTTGCTAAGAAAGTTGGGCATACTGGCATGGGAGGAGGTGTGGCGTGATGTTCAATTTAGATTGCAGCAGATTAACATGTTTATAGACAGTACCATTGCTAAGTATGACATACACATGTGAGAAGAATGCTTCTTGACGACTACTAAACTGCAACTACAATAGCTTATAAACTATACATGACTGACCCCAGCAAAGCTGGCTCCTAAAACGTGCTTACATGAAATGTGCAAGGCCTGAACAACCCTATGAAGACACGCCTGGCATGCCTGACACCACATTGATATTCTCTTGCTTCAAAAAATACACCTCATTAAAGTTCTGGGCCAAACCATGTTTAATAAATGGGCTAGCCACTGCTTGATGTAATCCTACTCCACATATGCAAGAATAACATTGATCCTTATCAAAAGAATCAAACACTTTCTCTTAATACAAACAGATGAAAATAGCAATGGATCTTATGACTCAGTTCAGTGTGCACTGGAAGGGAAACAACCCCATTTCACACCTATGGCCCTAATATAGATGACTCTGGGTACCTTATAGATATTTCGAGCAAGATACACACATTGTCTCTGAAATCCATTAGATGGGGAGGTGACTTCAACATGAAAATGGACCCACACAAAGATAGATCTCAGTCTTCACTCTGGCCGCTGCGATGGCAGCACTTAAGGAAATATGTAATTTCCATGAAATACTGGATATATTGAGAACACATCATTCACTACAAAGTGAAGGTACCTTTCAGTCCTTAGTTCATAACATGTGATACTGACTTTTTGGTTAGTGATCTGCGTTGTAAACACATGGACGGTAAAGGTAAGCACTTTGCAAAAACACTGTCCGACCACTTCCTAATCGGCCTTAGTACAAACATTCTGGACTCTCCTGTTTGCAGAGGGCTCTGGAGAATATCCGCTAGAATACTATTGGAATGGGTCTTTCAAGAAAAAACAGGCATTGAGATTTATAAAAAGATGGAAGGTAGCTATGGACCACTGTACTGCACATCCTGTGAGCCCCACAAAATATGTTCACTTACTGCCCACCTCTAAGGTTAGCTACCAAATACCCCAATATAAAGGATATTTCTGTATATTTGAGAGGCAACACACAAAGTAAAGTGTACAAACAATCAGATCTGCAACGTTGATCAGAAGATTTCTTAATGTTTAAATTCTTTATTCTTTCTTCACATACGAACAAGTGCGCATCCAGTGCATTTCATTCGAAATAGCGCTTCATCAGGGCACATATTCAAAGAAACGTCAGTATCACGAAAAGTCCAAACAGAATTAATGTGGTGGATATAAATAAAACAGCAGCCATCCATATAAAATACTCATGAAATATGAGGACCATGTCATGTCTGACATCCGATGGTCACCAGATTTCATACCAATGGTACATATAGCGCCTCCTTTATTCAATAAGTTTGCGAAGTTGGTAGAGCAAGCTGTGTTCGGGAAAGCATCCGCCTTCAAATTATTTGTAAAAATAGCAGTCAGAATAAATAATTTAAACAATGAGAAATCTTCTGATCAATGTTGAAAATCTGATTATTTGTGTACTTTACTTTGTGTGTTGTCTCTATAATGTACAAAAATACACAACGCCATAAGAGCATGGTTGGAAAATTTGCCACGGTCTGAGACCCTTCAAAGTAATGATGCGGGTGCATAGCATTGCTAAACAACACACGGTGCTTAAGACACTGAGATCCCACCATATCAACTTAGAACATAGCATAACATCCCTAGAAGCAGATCATGCAGAGAAAACTAGGGAGAAACACAGGAGGAAGATCACTGAATACCATGAAATTGCTGATAGAGAAGCCCAGTACCATTGCAAATATGCTAGGGCGAGGTCATTTGAAGGAGGGGGAGGCTTGTTATAGAAAAACCCTAGAAAGCGAAAAATAGAACTCATATTGTGAGAACAGAAAGCTGCACCTAATATGCAATGGAAAAAATTCTCTATGAACTCTACACATACTATTCCAACCTCTATGTGTCTCACCATTCGGTTAGCTCTGCAATAAAGAGTGAATATCTGGAAAGTACAGCATTTGTGTGGCTAGGTCTGGGTGCAGAGAATATCTCTCACAGCCAATTAGGGTTGAAGTGATAAAGGGCATAATAATATCACTACCCAAAGAAAAAAAAACAGGATCAGAGTGGTTCTCATCTGGGTTCTATAAAACATACTCCGACTTGTTGACGCTTCTCCACCTAGAGGTTTATAATGAGGCACTTGAAACAGGAGAACTCCCACCTTCAATGAGGGATACTTTACTGATAACACTTCTCAAACCCGGCAAAGAGGCAGAGAGAACTGTGAATCATATGGACCCCTCTCGTTCATTAATAGTGATGCTAAATTTCTGGCGACATTACTTGCCCATAAGCTACTCCATTGCTTCCAGAAATAGTCCTAACAGACC
Organism: Triturus cristatus; assembly: GCF_964204655.1. Taxonomy (NCBI): domain Eukaryota; kingdom Metazoa; phylum Chordata; class Amphibia; order Caudata; family Salamandridae; genus Triturus; species Triturus cristatus. The sequence continues at coordinate 241,376,932 of NC_140584.1, read as the reverse complement.
AAGCAGGATAACATAACATGTGCACTGTTTTTGCCATACTACATCAATTGAATCCCAAGATTATAGCTGTAGCAATCTTTCTAGATCAAATCGAGACATTTCATTCCATTGAATTTGATTCTTTATTAGTTATTCTGTGACAATTAAAGCTGCCAAACATATTCATGCATTGAAAGGGCTTTCATACACTGAATCACTAGCCCTACTAAATATTAATGGCATTTTGTAACTACTTTTTTGTGCCACTTTAATGTAATGCATCAGACAGGGAAGTCCCCTCTGGCTTATACTATTTACGTTGGCACTTGAACCCTTGGTGGCTAGACTTCTACAGCATTTATCTGACCACACCCTTAGATTTAGAAACAGATCCATAATCATATCATAATATACTGATGATATGGCACTTTATATATGCAACCCAGATTAAGGCCTGTACCCGATTCTCTGGGAATTTATACATTTTAGGGCCTCTCTTAGTCTATTTTTAAGCTGGAATAAATCTGCAATATTTCCACTAAAAGATTGTATAACCAGCTTCAACATAGATAACCTGCTGAAGTAATGCAAACACCCATTAAATACTTGGGCATATGCATTAGCCATAAGATTGATGAGATACTAACACTAAACTATGGCTCTGTTGTCAGTCACTATATCAGACCGAATAGCGTTAATTAAAATATTGACTCTGGCAGATTCCTGTAATACTTCAACTTCAACATTCAATGGAAAAACTCCAGCGACCCTCTTGTGAACAGTTTCGAATCCTTCCTCCAGGACCTCAACCATATCCAAACTTGCAACAACCCGACCCATAACAAAGGAGCCACCCTAGACTAAATCATTCCAAAGAGAACAACATACAAATTGAATCTATTCTACCATGTGACTGGACTAACCACCACTGCATCACCTTCCTCATCTAAAAAAAGTCAATAATTTCTAAGTGCAAACCAGAGAAAGCCAAACACTGGGTCCGAGACATCTGCAACATTAACCCACTCACTATGTGGGCTCTTAAGGACATCCTGCTCCCACCCTCCCCATGAATGACGCTCATGACCTCACTGATCACTACATCAACTCCATGTAAAAAAATCCTGCGGACCCTTGCCCTAAACAACTAAAAAGAATCCTGTCTAAAAGATCCAACCCCTGGTTCAACTGTAAACTTACTGAGGAATGCCGACACCTCAGACTGGCAGATAGAGCTTGGAGACATACTCACTCCCTGGACAACCTCAAACTTCTATGACAAAGACTCAGCGCCTACAATAGACACATTAGGAACTCCAAAGCAGAGTTCTTCCAAAATCAACTGGGCATGGCAACTAATCAACCTAAAAAACTGTTCAAAATTATCACAAACCAGTCAAACTACAAAAGCAATCCTATTTCATCAGACAACAAAACACCAGCTAACTGCAAAACCTTTGCCTTCTTTTTGGGCTGAGAAAACCATGCTAATCACCAACGATATCCAGAACACTATGAAGCTACTACCCCACGAACCTCCTCTTCACCTCACCCCACTTGATCAAAAAGAATGCCTAAGAACCCACCCCTTTCACACACAAAAATAATGCTGCCTGGTCTAGATTTAAAACCTTTGATGAAAATCACACCTTAAATCTATTAATCTCTCTGATTTAATCCAACCACTTCAACAATCCCCTCCCTTCCAAACTCCTAAACAAGTACATTCACCTCCTACCCACACTATGGACTATGATATTCAATGCCTCACTCACCCAAGGATCCTTGCCAAACTGCCTCAAAAGTGGCCAGGTTAACCCTATCCTTAAAAAAAAAACTCCATCCAATCCGACCCCAACAATTCCCATCCTCTCTCCAACAACCCAACTTTGGCCAAACTCTTAGAAAAATGTTTTGCCATTACAGCTTCACAATCACATCAAGCAATTTCAACTCCTCGACCATTGTCTATCTGGCTTCCGATTGGGTCATAGCACTGGAACTGTCATGGTCCACATTGTTGATGATGCCCTACGCTCACTCTACTATAATGAATCTTGCCTCCTAATCCTACTTGACTTGTCAGTGGCGTTTGATACTGCCAATCATGATACCCTTCTAGAACACAAGATGGGTATCTCTGGCACCATTCTAAAATGGTTTTCCTCTTTCCTACACAAAAGGCCTCAGCACCTCCTAATCAATCATGCTCTTTCCGATCAGTCTCCAGTGCCGCTGGTTGTACCCCTAGGCTCTACTCTCTCCTTGACATTGTTTAACCTATATTTGACACCCCTAATTGAAATCCTCAAACTCACCTACAAAGGATTTGATTTTTAATTTGTAAAGAGCAACAAGTACCCGAAAGCATCAAGGTGCTGTAGTCATGACCATATGAAATAGATCAGAGATACTCAGACCCAACTTCATTCAGGGGAAACTGCCTAAATAGTGTAGAGCCAAGGTTTAAGAGCCTTTCAAAAAAGGAAGATGTTCGATAATCGACTTCAGAGAAAGGAGGAAGTGAATTCCAAAGTCTGGCAGCGGCGACGGAGAAGGCTCTGTCTCTCCTTCTTTTCCTCCGGACCCCGGGCACAATAACCAGGTTGCGGTTGACAGAGCGGAGGTTTATACCTGCAATATACAGATAGAACATGTTTCTAATTCCATTAGGGCTCAGAAGGTGAATAGCCTTTTGAACAATACAGATGGATTTAAACAGATTGTGCCTCCTGATGGGGAGCCAATGTATCTCCCTCAACCCTGCAGTCACTGACTGGCACACAGGAATGGTAAGAATGGCTCTGACATGCACAATCTGTACCACCTGGAGTATTGTCTGGGCGCTGATGTTTGAGTACAGGTAGAGGGAATTACAATAATCTAGTCTTGACATGACCAAGGCTAGTGCCACTTGCTTCCATGCAGAAAGGGAGATAAAAGGAAAGATCTTCTTTAACTTCCTTATAAGCCAGAAGCAGGTGGCAACTGTGCGATTGGCGTGACCATTCAAAGGCAACTCAGTGTCTTAGATTACCCCAAGATTTGTAGCCTTCTCGGCTTGAATTGGGCAGGTACCTAGGAATTCCGCCGCTAATTACCATTCCAGATTGAGGTTTGAGTTCCAAAGAGCAGTGCCTCAGTTTTCTCCCCGTTCAGTTTAAAGAAATTCTCTTCCATCCAGTTTGCGACTGTCGACATACATTGAGAGAAGTTATCTGTGGTAGTAGTGGAGTTGGTGGGGATTGAAACAATAATCTGGGTGTCATCATCATATGATATTACATACATCCCATAGGCACGGTTAATGGCAGTAAGAGGGTACACGTGCAAGTTAAAGAGCCTTGGGCTCAATGATGATCCCTGCGGCACCCCACAAGGCAAAGAGAAAACATCAGAATGAAATTGATTAAGCAATACTCTCTGAGAGCGACCATTGAGGAAGGAAGACAGTAAGGCCAAAGCCTGCTCTGTAATGCCCAAATCTTAGAGGTGCTCAATCAGCAGTGAGGTGGAGATGGCATCAAAGGCTGCAGATCGGTCCAAAAGGACCAGAACTGTGCCTTGCTCCTCGTCCACTAGTCGCCTAATCCTGTCCGTGGCTTTGACTAAAGCAGTTTCGATTCCATGATGTTTTCGGAACCTGAACTGAGATTTGTCCAGCCATCCCTGCTCTTCCACAAATTCCTTCAAGTGGCTATTCAGATGTTTCCCAATAAGTTTGGCTGGTACCGGAAGTAGCAAGATCGGATGGTAGTTTTTAAAGTTCTTGCTATCAAGATTGATTTTTTTAAGAGAGGCCTGATTACTGCCTCTGTCAATCGGAGAAACAACCTGTGAGAATAGCTTTGTATATCAGCACCACACGTATGTGGACGACACAACTGTACATGAATATCACCTCCCTCAATGATATCAATATCCTTAATAACACCTTGACAAAAATGCAATATTGGCTGACTCGTAACCACCTCAAGCTCAAAGCCCTGAAAACAGAATTCTTAGTGATCTCACCTCCCACCACTGTCCCTAATATCAAAATCTGTCTCCTTCTTCTCACTGTCTTGAATTGTACCCCCCAACATCATTGACTAAAGGAGCTAACCATCAGTTGCATGTTCTTAGGAAATTTAAACCTTCCCTCCCCTTGGCATATCTCAAAACAGAGGTACAAGCTCTTGTGTTACCAAAATTAGACTACAGTAGTACTTCCCTGGTGGGCCTCCTGAAAACCTCACTTGTACCACTGAAGGCTACAATGAACGCAGCAGCTAGGCTCATCATTGGATCAAAAAAAGTGATCTTATCACCCCAACCTTCAATCGCTGAAATGCTTTCCCTATTAGGCTAGGATCCATCTCAAAATTGCATTTAAAACAAACCCATAAAACACTGCATCACAATACCCCCTTCTTCTTGGCACAGAAGCTGACTCTATCGGGTGGAAACAGACCTTCCAGAAGCACAAGCTTCTTTATACTTAAGCCACAACAAAATCAAACATAAGAAAAGCTACAACCGATCCTTCACCGGAATTGTCCCTAAAATTTAGAACTCTCTCCCTGCCAAGATCAGATGCAACCCATCCACATCTATCTTCAGGAAAGAAGTAAAAATGTTACAATCCAACAAATTCCTCTCACACTGAAGACAAACCTCCCTCCCCACATGAGCGACTCTTCCTGTCTATTGCCTCTTTTGCTTTGGGCAAGTCCTGTTGTCACAGACACTGGTCTCTTCTTTGTCCTCTTCAATACAGGATGTTCAGAACTGAAGTTCTGGAGTCAGGGGTAGTCCTTAAGTCCTATATTTAGGGGTATTAGGGGTGTGAGTGAAAGGTATCATGGGCTACTAGCCCCAGTGGTTAATCCACCATGAAGTGACCACATGCGGGGTGATGATCAACTTTTCTACCCAGAACACACTATTCAACCACTTTTAAAAATGGCAGATGTCTTCCTCAGCTGTACAGACAGGCAGTCCACCCTAGGGGCCTTATTTACATAAAAATGAAGCAGCTCGGCACCGCAAGCCATTTTGCTGCACCGGGCAGCGTCATTTTAAAAGCACAGGGATGCATCATATTTACAACAATATGACGCATCCCCGTGCTTTACCCTGTGCTGGCACACATTTGGCTTCCCTGCACCAACACAGGCACACAAAGGTGCCTGCGTTGCAGGTATGATTGTTTTTTTCAGGAAGGGAAACCGTCCTGCACAAAAACAATCATAAGAGGCTTTTTTCCTCTTTCTATGTGTGCAGCAGACTTCAGCATGCATAGAAAGAGGAAAAAACGAGGATATATAAAAGTATTTCTTCTCGTTGCACCTCCTTATGCCTCCCCAGGGGAGGTGCAGGATTCTGACACTATCCCAGTTTACAAAAATGTAAATCTGGGAATGCGACACCCATGGCACGCCCCTTTCATGCAAAGTGATGATAAGGAGCCATATTTACAAGGCCATAGACAGCCACGCTTTGCTTGGCCGTGTAAATATGAGACAGCACTGCCCCACCGGTGCATCAAAAAAAGTGACGCACTGGCAGCGCAAGGGTCTTGTAAATAAGCCCCCTTGAGGTGTGGCTAGCTTTCTGGAGGTGTACACCTCCTGACTGTTCCCGCCTGCCTGGGTACAATTGTGCCCGGGGGCAGTAGTTTCCTATTTTGTGAGGGAGCCTGGTTGCATATCACAGGCTGTGCAGCCTTTGAAGCTTACCCCCTTGATGTGCCACCTTAGTAGCCTGCCTGTCAAGGAGAGAGTGTGACCTCCTTCCCATCTGGGCCATTGTTTCTGACTCCTGAGAGAGTTCACACTTCCTGGCAGGGGGTCAAAATCCTGTCTTGACAACAGCAAGCTCGGGCTGCCAGCCAGAGCACAGGAAAGGCTTGGGCAACCAGGTGGTAAGCCACTAAAGTAGCCACCAGTGTGTATGCCACCAGTGTGTATGCCACCTAGTTCTTGACACAAGATTCATGTCAGGGGTGATATGGCATGTTGATTGATACCACACATGACATATTTAGTGGGGTAGCATAATGTAGCTGCCAACTTCGAGTTTGCCCTTGTGCGGGCTTATGTGATCCAATAGACTATCTGTTACTTATAGTGTCCTTTGATGGTAAAGGTCACTATAGGGACTTATAAGATTGCACTTACATATCCACACCTTTAATATGGTGCACCCTGCCTCCTGGGCTTTAGGAAGCCTTCCTTAGGGGTGACTAGGTTATATTAAAAAGAGTGCATCGACTGTGCCACACATGGTGGGAGCAAAGTCAACTTTGTGCACTTTACACTGCTCCTGCAGTCTGCAATGACATGCCTGCTGTCAGTAGTTTACTTGGATCACTCAGGGTGGCACAAACACTGCTTCAGGTCCTGGTGACCCCTTTAACACCCATGCATCGGGTACCACTGGTACCATATTCTATGGACTTTTAAAGGGGTTAAAGACCTTTACCCATTGGGGTTACCAGTTCACACCTATCAGATTTACAGAGGGAGTATATGCACCGGGTCCTTGCTGGCTGGCTTCAGTGCACTTTCAGAGTTTAAAACCAGCATGTAGTCGGGGGCATCTGCAAAAAGGCCTGGTTTCTTACACGATTCGGCTAGAATTGGGTATCTGCATCAGCATCCCACTGCTAGCAGACAAAATAAAGACTGTATACTCTACTGTAAAAACGTGTACTCTAAACAACAACTATACATCACGTATGCGTGTAGCATTCTTCTTTCGCACCATCCACAATTCAATATGACTGTAGATCCAAGGGTGAAATCACAACTGAAGAAACTAAAATTTACTGAAGAGACCCAGGGGACCCCATCCACATGCACATTTTATTAGTAAGAGAGGGGGTGCACAGCCCCCTTCCCAAACCTCAAAGATCTAATTCACAAGGCCGTTTTACAATATGGGGGCATGCATCCCAACTCCCCGAGTCTGATGGGACCCCAGCGACCCAATAACCAAGGGCTATTGCACTTTTTAGGGGAGGGGGACCCCTTCTTTAATGATTGGCTCCAGAGACCCCAGAGGACAATCACAGTACCCTGGGAACCCCATTCCCCAGATCACTCCAGTCCCCTGCCCCGGGAGTGTGGGCACTGAATATAAATGTATTCCCTGCCCACAATCTCCCAGGAAGGGAATACAACTTTGATCCCCTCTGCATGGTAGCAGTAGAAAGTAGGAATGGTGCCCACGTGGTAGCAGTAGAAACTCTCCTACTACTTCTGCCTTACTTAAATGACCCCCTCTATATTGTAACATCACAGTCATCCATGCGTGTCAGTGGTGGTTTGGGTGCAATTGGAGGCCAACCTCATGGCATGATGTTGGCTGCCCACGAGGTGTGGACGCACGGCCTGCAGCAAGACCGTACAGCCAGCCCCACACTAGTCACGGCGGAGCATTGGCATTACAATGACCCTGGGCGGTGAACACCGCTTCTCGGGGAGTTTGCAGAGTTTTCTGCACTACGCGTTATGTGGAGATCACGGAGTTCCGAAAAACTCTGCTTGGCGTTGCGGAGCAGAGTTGTTTACCTCTCTCGCGTTCGTCAACGTCAATAAACCTCCCGGCAAGATTTTTCCTCATTAGCGATCATCAATATCAAGTTGGCGAGCATGAACATGGAAAATCAACATCCCGGCGAGATTTCTCAGTGCGGGGGCATCAGGTTTCTCATTGCGAGTGGTCGCATATGCTCGCGACAGCTCGTGTTGAGAAACTGCCTGTTCGCGTTGAGAAAGCTGCCGCTCAAGTAAAAATCTACTCGAGCGGCAGAAAAGGAAAGCAGGGACCGCTTGCACTGTGCATGGTGCTGTTCACAATGATTGCACAGTGCAGACAACCATTCGGCACTGTGCAATCACTGCGTACGGCATTTTTCTATTGTACTCCGCTGCTCGCGGAGCTCCGGTAGTGCGTCAGAGATTTTTTCCACTTCGCGGGGTTCCGCGTAGGGCAACTCTGCGAACTCCGCCCAGGGTTACAATATATATGGTAAAATAATATTACTTAACATTCAAAAAGCCCTAAAACGTCACTGAAAAAAAAAGGTTAAAGTGGCGATATAGTTCGATATGGTGAGAATATCTGACTGCATAATAAAAAATCCATGGTTAAAGGGTCATTATAGTTCGCTGAAAATGTCAGTTGAAACATACCATTTTCAATAAACAACACCACTGAAATTCACTTATTATATTAATTATCAAGTTACTATAACGCATACCTAGGCTGTCCGGTTTTAGGTTTAAACCTATAATGACTGATAAAACCCCACTGAAAGAGAAATAGTCCTCACCAGTGAAAACATAAACACCTGCACAACCACAAACTAAATGCCATTCAAAGAAAGGAAAAAGAGAGTGAAAGTGTCATTTTTTTCTTCCTTAAGGGGCCAATACAATGTAACTTTGTTATACAAGCTAGCAGTAAGAAAGACTGGGCTAACATTCTTCTTCTTGAGTTTTGTTGTTTAGGGATGCCACTAGAATATTATATATTCATGAACTGTAGAGAATCAGGAAATATCAAAATCATATTTGATATTTTGGCTGCGTTTGATTCTTTGACTGATAGGTAAAATGGCTGATTTCATATGAATCTTTCCTAATATGTGTCATTACATTTACCCACAGAGAATGGGTAAAAACCCTTAATACATCAGCCCCCAGTTTCTAGTGAGTCAGTATTGATAGTAGGTGAATTGTCAACACCTCAGGCTTTAAACATTCAATGCAAGGTATAGTGACAAGTATATGTGAAAAAAGCGCTGTCCCCAAGCATCTCGGATAGTGGTGAAAACATGACACCAGACGTTTGGAAAACATGTAATGCAGTGTCACGTGGAATGCTCTGCAAAAAAGGTTCTTTCCAAGTTCAACAAAGATTAGAGTGATATTGTTCGTATTTGCAGTGATTCAGCTATGTATATGAAAAAGTTGTGTGATGAGCTGAAGTTCTTCCCTGTAAGAGATCCTTGCCACTTGTTCAATGGTATGCTGAAAGCTTCTTTACAATCTACAGAGTTAATGAGGAATGCTATTGACTTTTAATCCCATTGTGGTGCACTGTTTTCTTATGCACAGAAACTAAAACGCACATATTTATCATTTCGTGCTTTGTGTGGCATCAAAGAAAGAGTCATCCCAACTGTGTCCCATAGCTGATGGTTCTCAGTCCATGGGACTATGAATGCTATATTATCCATGTGGCAACCATTTACAGAATCGTTGCTGAGTGATGATGCCAAAGGCAAGAAATGTGAGGATCTTTGGTCGCATATTGATAGTGATGTGCAAAAAAGTACACTCTACTGCACTTTTACAGGAAAACATAACTGCTGTAGTGGACATAATAAAAAAAACTTGAGTCTGAAAACACATTTGTCTGCCAAGTGTTCAGCATAATTGGTGTAGATGTGAAACATCTCCTGTAGAGTAGAGTTGGCGACACCTTTAGTGACTTTGGCACTGCAACATATTCTATGTTAGAGTGCTTGCCACTTGGTAAGCAAAGCAATGTTGAAGAGCAAGTCAGGATGTTTTATTTTACAAATGTATAAGAAATGGCTTACAATGATGAATAGAAATGTCCCTTCACCACCAATGGCATTTGAAGGCAATGAAACCTCACTGTGGTACTCTTAACAAAATCCCTTCTGTAAAGGGGAATTTCCTCCGTAGTTTCAAAAGTGCTGCTTCATATTTAACCGCTTCCATAACTGAGAACATAAGCGCCCAGCTCAATGCAATTGTTGCAGAACCTGCCCTGAGAATTGCAATCTTCTAGTGCACCAGTATTGGCATGGAAAGCTATGTCAGTGGCCAGAGTTAACAAATTGTGTACTGGCTGTTTTGGTGTGCCCGTCTCAAGTGCCAATGTTGAGAGGGCCTTTTCACAGACGTTTACATGGGAAGGAATGAGCGAGCACACATAACCAAAGACTCACTGAAGAAGAATTGTGTAGTGTACTACACTAAGTTTAATTTGCAAAAATCTATTTGTACCTCATCTACACTATACGTACACTGTGTATATACCATGCGCTATCACTGCAGAAAGTAAGCAATAATAAAAGCAAAATGTTCCATAAACACTGGAAAAGCCCTGTTTCTGTTGTTTTTAATGGCACGAAAATGTCTAACCACTGATGACAACTGTTTTTTAAGGTATTGAAATCACTTGAAAACACTGAAAAAAATCCCACCAGAATTTACCAAAAATAGAAACTGAAAACAGGAAAGCCTAAAGACACGATGGACCCACGCCCCCCACGCCATGCGTTGCTAATTACTTTACACATTACATCACGTTTAACGTGTTCTATGACATCATCGATAACATCTCTGCAGCATCTGAAATGTACATGGTGGGGGAGTGAGTAATAACGTTCAGTGTCATTTAAAGATATGTGTGTATCTTCTGAATAAATGCATTGGTAACCACATTCCCTGCTGTCTCTTCCAGGACTCTTCCAGGACAGAATTGTTTTGAATAAAAATAGTGAGAAAAAGAGTTAAACACCAACCACAATCATCTGGTTCCACTTGACCGGAACCTAGGTGTGATTGAAAACTGACTGCAATGGAGCAAGCATCAGATACAGGAGTCATGTTTGACCTTGTTGATAGTTTTACGTTATGACTTAGTGTCTGAAGTAGAAGTCAAATCTTCGCAACGGCTGAGACTGGCTCTATGAGGCCTGATAGCCATCGGACAAGGTAGCAGTGAAGCGGTTGACATTTAGCAGGAAAGCTCCGAATGTGAGAGATTGAATATTCGCTCCCAAGGAAGATACCTCGCCTGCCGGATACTTTTGATGCCATCATTCAATTGAGATTTCTACCTTTGGACTTAGCAACTTTTTGGGAACTCTGATTCTTATGGCGGGTGAGGATGCAAGCTGCAACTGAACAGGGCTCAACAAATCCAGATATCCTCTCCATGACATCCCACTGAAACAGATTTGCTTCTGCGGAAAAGCACAGAGTGGAAACAACCTCAGTCTTTAGCCCATCAACAACAAACTTACGTCTAATTGACTTGCCAGGTTTGTCACGGTTCTCCTGAGGGCAAACGTTTCTAAGTCCCAGGTGTTTGATGATGCTAGGAGGGGTACACTTTAACACAGCTAAGGATCCCATGACCTTAAGAACAGCACTTTGGGACCATAACTCACTCTAGCAGAATACACCAGCAGGGTCTAGAGCATGTTGAGTTGGAACTCATCAGCTGGGCTCTTCAGGAAAAAAGGGCTCCTTTGTGGCCCAGTAGCTTAACATGAGTTCAGCCAACCTACCTTTGGAGATCCCTTCTTGCCCTGGGTCCAACCCTCCAGGTCTCCTCACAGGACTCAACATCAGGCACAGTCCTTCTTCTGTCTGGACAGGTCCAGCACTGTCTTGTGGGTGGGTGGGACTACTGGCCCCTTCAAGATTAATAGGGATATAATTCCCTGTGGTAACCCTACTTTTACAACAGTTTCTGTTTGCCTTATAGTAAACAATCCCACATTGCACCACTCTACCAGAATCCAACACAGCATAAATATATTCTCTATGTGCAGAGCCTGTGTGCATATCCCACAGGTGTGGCCAGGGAAATGGGCAGCCCTTCTCAGAGCTCATATCAAACCCAAGGGCATATTTCTCAAGGTTTTGTGTCGCTCTTCTGCCACAGACGGTAATGCAAATGCGATGTAAAGCCTAGATGAGATTTACCAAGCCATGAGAGGCCACCTTGTGTGCTTTGATAAATCTAGAGTAACACAAAACAGTGCCAGTGACTGCCTTGCATTACTCTGCCCCAGAAAGGCATTCTCTGGATGGAGATTGGGTGTTCCCACACAACCACTCATGGATTTTTGTGCATTCCCAGATTTACCATGAGTGGTAGACCTTGAAATGTGTCAAAATGCTTGACCTTCCCAAGGAAAGCATAACGAGGAGGAATATATTTTTTTCTCCTTGCTTTTTCTCTTTCTACATGAGCTGTATTCTGCAATAGACATAGAAAGAGGAAAAAGCCTCAGAAGATTGCTTTTGTGCAAGAAGGTGACCATTCCTACACAAAACCAATCCTGGCAGCAATGCAGGCACCCTTGCACTAATGTCCAAGGGTGCCTGCATTTCTGCTAGGCAGCACATAGTGCACCAGCACATGGAGAGGACAAGAATGCAAAGCAAACACAAGGAGATGATGGTCGGAGCACTGAAACCTTTCAGACACTCATCCCCAGTCACAGATCTGGGTTGAATCCATTATCGTTCTTTAGCTCACTTCGCCACCTCATTTCAGACCCAGCTATATGCAAATCAGTCTTGACCCTGTGTCTCATGAGAACAGTCCAGCCCGAACTGCCAAGCCAGGTTTTTTCTCAACTGGAAACAAGCATCCTGGGACCGGTTTTGGGGAAACTCCACTCTTCAGCCAGGCTAGCTTGAAACCAGTGGCAAAGTGAGCAAGAGACCTACGTCTGGGCATGCCCTGCCAACGTAGGGCGAACAAAGCAAACACAAGGAGATGATGGACGGAGCGCTGAAACTTTTTAGACATATATAATGTTATATATGGTGCATTACTGCCCTCTCCCTGCCACGGAACACAGGACAGGAAGGTGTCTTAATGGTCTGCGTTGCGTGACACTTTGATAAGTCTGCCCCCTAGTGTAGGGCATCCCCTTTCTCACTGGGGTTAGTGCCTGCCTGACTGGAGGAACAAAGAAGGGCCTTGCCCAGGTGTCAGCTCACATTTCCCTGTGACAGGCTTGAATCTTTGAAGTCAATTATGTTCCTGGGCACCACCCAGATGTTCATTCTGCAAGAGGAAAAGAAACAGCACCTCACATTCAAAGCCGTTGTCCTACTCTGGAAGCAGTTTTCACATACCATCAGCTGCAAGGTGACAGTTGGAGCTCATTCAAATGGGCCTTCAGGGGCTTTAGGTAGTGAAAAGGTCACTTTCTAAATGCACCTTTTCCTTACAAAGTATTGCCAATTTGATGTTGCCATTAAATTGTATTTGAAATTACTATTAAAGAGAGTTTTCGAATCATATTTCTAGCTATTACCATAATTAGCATTTTGACATATAATAATACAATCCAGTGTTTTCCTATAGAGCAGTCTGTCTTACTGAAGAGAAAATAGCTTTTTTGTCTTTTTCACTTTAAGGTCATGTGCAACATTACATTTCTACGTGTCCTACTTGTAAATATCATGCCCCTGCCTTAGGGCTTATTCGTTATTCTTAAGGGTGAATTAACAATATTTAAAAGGAAGGTTTTGATCTGTCTAAGTGGTTTATTTGGACAGACTGAACTGCAGTTCACAACTACCTTTGCCAGGCTACAAAGTAGGCCTGCAGTCATATTTGAACTGCACATAACAAAAAGTTATTTTGTGTTCACTAACTCTGTGATTTTGTGAATTGCAGGCTTTGCGACCGCAATATTGTTTTGTACAGCAGAACATAGATTGACTAAGACGTACATCCTGTTGATGACATTGGCAATGCAAAAAATGCCTTTTTTGTGTGATATCATGCGTGGACCTCTGGGGTAAGGGTGAGTTAGCATGTTACATATAGGAATATCACCTAATAGTCTGCTTACCCCTTTTTCACCTGGTTTCATTGGACATTAAGATTTGTTGGAAACCACGTCACACTAGCTCAGTGGGTCAGTCTTTACCTCAAATCCTAGGAACGCTGTTGCTGTTTAGGCCTCCCTCAACAAATATTTTCTTTGTAGAGCTTGTGTTTTTTTTTTTAAGTCATCCTATAGTATTTAAAAAAAGGGTGGAAGTGCAATGCTATTATCTTCAGCGTTTAAACAGTATTAAACATTTCTCCTAGCTTAGACAGTTCCAAGTGAAGCCTTTCACTCAGGCTCTAAAGCCAAGAGAAGTGAGTTAATTTTTTTTTACGTCTAAGAGGGAGGAAGGTGTATTGACTAGATTTCACACATCCTGAAATACCCACTTTATGTGAAGTGTAAGTACAATTTAATGTTTTGGTTGAGCATTCATCTTGGTGATATCCCTTGAACTATGATACACATGCCAGAATTATTTTGCACAAGGCACGTGGCTCAATTTGTTGCACAAATGACATTGAAACAAAAATTAGTATGGACAATGTAATTAGAATCTATATAAGACATTTAATAGTAATGAACATGAATCTTCTGAGACTGTCAGCAGTGTGTGTTGTTAATAAGGTGCCATACTTTAGCAGACTTTCTGAATGATTAGTGCTTAGTGTTTTTTTTATCATTTGCTTTGAACTAACTTATGCTATTAATAATGGTGTGTTTCTGCTAGTGCTAGTTGCCCAATACATTTCATGTGATTTATCATCCTTTCTTGTTTTCTGAATGTTAATTTGATAAATGGATGATTAGTTGTCATTTTCCTTTGCTGTTTCGAAATTGTTCTATCCGTGTGCATCTCTACCTGTTTTCATCTGAGTGGTAATTTATACACATGAGTATTTTCATTTTTAGTTGAAAATGCACATCCAGTGTCTGTGGCAGTTAATTTCATGTAAATGAATCATTAAATGGCTTTTTACTGCTCTTGGGCATCTTGAAAATTATCTTGTTGACCCTACAAAGCACCATCTTTCTCGATGTACTTCTTTTCTTTCTTTGGTGAATTCACTGTAGTTTATTATCTATGGAGGTTGCTATTTTACACAAGTATTTGAGGGCATAATGGTAATCTCATATGTTTCGTAGCTTTACAAAATGCATATCTCCATATTTTTCATAGTTACTTCAATTTGTCATATTATATGTCAAATGTTAACTTGTTTTTTAAATATATTCACACGGAAATTGCATTTTTCCATCTTTGCTGTGTCAATTACATTTACATGCCGCTTAGAAGAGCACAATCTGATGACCTGACTGTAGTGAAACACGTAAAAACTTTTATCATGTTGATTTCAACACTTTACCCTGTCTGATCCACTCTTATTATTTAGTTTGCTTAAATGCTATCTAGCCCCACTGACCATCAAATCTGATCCTGGACAGAAATACTTATTTGTATTGAACTCTTTATTTCCATTTAGAACGGGTGGTGCTTTAAATAGTATTTCTAGTGCTCTGAATATATAGGCATGGCCATACTTTTCAAGAAGGAACACAGCCATATTGTAACATACAAAATTCAGTGCACGTACAGTAACTAGTTTAAAGATATTGTACCTTCAACAAATAGTTGAGGCATTTATGAGGGGAAACATCTCTGAGTGCAACTGAATGAAGTTTAACAAGCATCACTACTTTATTTTTTTAATTAACACATATTAATGTTATGTTGCGCTGTGAGATGATTTGTACAATTTATTTATTTGATAATTGTTAAATTTGTGTAACTTTTTTCTATAAGAACCGATTATATCTTAAGGCTGCAGAGTGCTTTGAAACATAAGTGAATAAAGAAAGAAACACGTCCAGTTTGTACGAGAAACGTAGGCTGTACAGTAACCATGCCGTGCACCACAGTCAAGATTGTGTATGCACACGTATGCATCCCATAGTGCAACTGCAGAACAAGTTGCTCCACGCACAGCAAGACAGTTGTAAAAAAAGTCAGTGAAAAAAGTGCTGAAAAGGCAACATATGCAAAATGCAAGTGTTGAAGGAGGGGCCCAAAACTTGCAGTAGGCAAAAGGCCGAAATCCTATGCATAGAGTTGCCAATTCACAAAGTGGGACCAATCACCCTACTCCTCTTTTCCCCCATTGTAAAGAGGCCCTTTTCTAACCTCGTGCAAAACTGTAAATGAACAAGAGCAAAGGGAAGGAAAAATAACAATATAAAAAATAGACACCCCATAGTAATGTATGCCCTCGAGAAATGTCCCCACCCATGATCTCGACTTCACTATCAGCCATTTACACTAGTACACGAATCTTCAGCTCTGTTCACCTCTTTATTTGAGGAATCATGCCTTAGAACTGCAATTGCGCCCATGATGCCCTTTTTAATACCACCCTGAAATGCATGATCAGCAAACACTCACTCAATCAGCTGGCACACTGGCATTCTCCTGCATTAATGCTGTTTTGCAGCTTTGAGACTGCCACGTGTTTAATGGTGCTTTACGGCACTGTTAATTGCGTTTTCTATTTCATTTTTCTGTGACTCTTCAATGTTACCTTTTGCAAATTGAGAACGTTTTGACTGCCTTTTTTAAGGGTGCATTTTAAAGCAATAAATACGGCCAAAATTAAAGGGAATTCGGTTGAATCACCAAAGAAAGCACATTTTGTAAGCAGTGGTAAGCGAATTTAGCACGTCTCACATTTCACTAAAAAGCTGTTTTTGTTAATCGGAACGTTTATGTTATAATCACCTGTAAACATTGGGATCAACAAAAAACAAATACAACAAATTGTTTTAACAAATACACCTATAAGAAAAGAACACGAACCGATTGACTTAATGTCGAAGCTCATTACTGAAACAGAAGGAATCAGACAAATCTTCTGCAAGATTTCCTCTGCCTTAGTATTTCCCTGCTTAACGTGGGTGATCCCCCTGCAAATTGAATGGTGCCTTCGATCCCAGGGCCCTTCCTTTGCCTTTTTTTTTCTGAAGCAAGCGCTATCAGCAGTTCCAAATGTGTGCTGGTGTCTATGCAATAAACACCACAGTCTCAGGAGGAACTAAGCTGAGTTCATCTTCTTTTCATTCAAAGCCTTTAGAAGCTTGCCTATCAGGTCTTGTGTTTGAGCCGGCCTGGCTGAGGGAGAATTTGATCCCTCTTCCAGGTACTGTATAGAGATGATAAGATTAGCCCCACACAAATTCCATTGACTTTTCGAAGCTTAGAATCTTATTGAAATGGAGAAAAAGAAGTGTGTAGGCATTCAGTACAAGGCTGCACATTTACTTGATAGCAGATACTATAAACGTGTAGTGCAAGGGATGTCAAACACATTAGCTGTGTGGTCCACACCAAATAGCTTAGACAGATGGGCGGGAGAGGAGGGTAGGCAAAGAGCCGGCTTCTTCCATCATACCACTGAACATTTTTATGTTTCTTGTGAATAAGAATTTTTTAATTACAATATTAAATGTGTGACAAAACTATGCATTCAAAAAAATCACTTTAGGTATCAAATGCACCTGACATTTTCATTAGGAATGGCAAGATAATTAACAAAAGGCATGCAGAAAACAGAGCAAAATGCCTTTACAGCAAAGGCAGTATCTTTCGCTGAGATCAAAGTATGCCATTCAGACAGCTGAACAACCTTTTGCATGTGAAGCAAACTCAAACGGTTCTCCTTTCTTCGTGGCAGATATAAGATCTGATGCCTCTTGGTTGCTCTTAGCATTTCTTTATTCCTGCTGGAATAAACAATGCACATTTCTTGTACAAAGCTCTGGTCCATTTAGGCAGCTGATTGTATCTGCTTTAACTTGCAAGTACTCATGTTGAAGATTTTATTTCCCGTTGTTCCTGAACTCAACTTCATCTCTCTCTTATTTTTCTTTGTGTATGTGCTTATTTTGCTGTGTTTTCACATTCGTTGGAATGGAATATTTCAGTATTTTATCTTCAGTTCTTTTCTGCTTTCTCCGATTTCCATCTAGTTTTTCAAAAGCTTATTTTTGTGGTCAGTTTAATAAAATGAGTTGAAAGTTACATCAATTCAATATTAGTGAAGTTAACAACTCCCAAGTACTGGATTAATAAAATAACAACACATTAATTAAAGCAGATAAACTCTATATTGATTAAGGCCCATTTTAAAATTTCTAACATAAGATCAGTACATGAGGCAGGCGGCCATGATACGCCAAGGTTCCAATCAGTGCTTTAAATGAGCAGACACTCACCGGTACTAAGCGCCTGATTAGGATGGCAGTCAGACTTACGTCCAACCGCCATACCTTCGGAAACAGGACCGCCTGACTAGCTGTCGGCAGTCCCACAACTGGTGTCTTTTGTGTGGCGGCGTGTGCTGCGGGCTGCAGCACACGCCGCAGTTCAAAAGATACACTCTGTACAAATCCCTGCATTAAATGGCAGGCACCATGCAGTACCTGCCACATGGTGCAGGGATATATAGGGGGGAACCTCCCATGTCGGAGGGCCAGGGCAGAAGGGAGACCCGCTACGGACCCCAATGTCCCTTTCCCTCTGCCTTTTCATGGCGGGTAAACCGCCATGAAACGGCCGGTGGAAACTGACATTGCAATAGCTACGACGATGCCTGAGCTGGCACTGCCACCATTGTAGGCATTACACTCCGTCCGACGAGCTCCATGAGCCCATCAGATCCGTGGCGGTCGGGTTCTCTGACGGCCAAGTATCCGCCTGTCATCATAATGCGGCAGGGGGTAATGCAGGGTCCAATGGCGGTGGGACCGCCACCAACGGGCGGACAGTGGCGGTCCCACCACCATCGAAATGAGGCCCTAAGTACCGGCACTTCTCAGTGTCCTCCATTTCAGTACTTGCACTTTTTCTTGCAAAAGGAGAGTACCCTTACCCATAAAATTCGAACAGGGTCAGGTACAGGGATTGTGGGAGAGGATTATGGTGAATGGGCTTGCTCTGACAGCTGAATCCCTGTACTAGCCCCCGACTTAGCCACAGCCGAAATATGCAGCAGAGGCTCGTTTTCAGAGAGTGGCTCACTGATTAGGGCACTGTAATCTGTGCATCACACCGGCTAACAGCACAGGGGCCAGTCAAACGCTACGCTGTTCACACACTGTATGTAAGATGTGGTTTGTGCTATCTTCGGTCATTCGACACGCAGCCTGCTCTCATACTTCATGTTAGTTTACAGATAGTGCATGCCCCATGTGCTGAATGCTATGTGCATGTGTGAGTTCATCTGCCAGAGTGAGAGAGAAAGTGTGTACTTTTGGTTTTTGTCTAGTTTTCACTCTTGATAAAAAAATGACAAAGGCCCAGATATTCAGCCCTGCCTCTAATAATATAAGCACAGCCTTCAAAGGAGCACATACCCGGGTTCTGCTGGTAGCCTAGGGCTGTCATCTGCAGGATCTGGCTATTGATAACCACTGTCTTCAGGACCACTGTGAAAAGACCAGGTGTCCCGGTCCTTAAACCACCCAGAAGGTAGATGTAGAGAGCAGAGGAGTTCAGAAAGGATTGGAAGGAGAAGCAGAAGAGTTACTCCAAATCCTCAAACAGTGCAGTCCAAAGTCCAAGGCCCTATCTGGCACGTGACTCATCACCAGGAGCATCACACCAGCAAGGTGCGTGACCAAAGCTCATGCAGAAGCCTGCGTGTCTCACTCCCGAGTCTGCCACTGACTCTCTATATGACCTGAGGAGAGCCATTGACTACCCTGTGATAGCCCACTGACCAACTATATCTGCCTGACTGAGCCTTTCATTCTGGGGGTAACGTGAGCAGTGTGCACTCACTACCCTGGTTGTCAATGACCTTGTGACTGAGGAAACCCACTCGTTAGGACCCACCACTTTCAAGGATCCCGAGTCGCAACTGACACACTCCTTGAAAAGATGATCCTATTTGTTCAACGCCCCATCCTCGCCCAGCTCTAAGCCCCACCCAAGATCTGCCCCTAACCCCACTTCAAACCCCACCTCTATCACCATGTCCACTCAATTGGGTGAGAACCTGCCTTTTAATTTCCGCAATTAGAGTGCTTGTTTCAATTATCACATTCTCCGCTCAAAATATCCTTGTGCGGTCAACAAATATTGATGTGCAGCCTCATATGCCCAGTTTCACCCTCAAATGTCCAATTTGAAACCTCGAATGCCTAGCCACAGTCACAGAAAATTAAGTATAGTTTAAAATATAGAGGTACAATCCAAAGTACCTGGGCACAGCATCAAGTTCCGAGGCACTTTCACTATATGCCAGCCACACAGAGCCTCAAAGGCACAGTCACACTAAATTCTCAGGCACATATGCACAGGCATTACTTAATATGTAGATGAACGGATTCAGGTATACAAGTATAATTTCTAATGCTAGTGTACAGCGTCACACACTGTTGCCAGTATAGGTATATGTACATAGCTTCTTTATCCTCTCTCTTACTTTATTGTCATCATCTGCTCTGATTCTAGCAGGGCTTTGTGGACACATCCCTCTTGGCACAGGTCTCTACTTCAGCAAGGGCATAGAGCGCACACAGGATCTTGGTCTTAATCATGGCCATTGGAATTATGTGGCACAGAAGGTACAAATCATGTGGCAGGGGTGACTACAATTTGAAGCAAAAGGCAAATTATGCAATGTAATGTGGCATGTTTTGTAACCCTGGGCGGAGCTGGCATAATAGTACTCCGTTGAATTTCACGGAGTTACTACAAACCTCCGTGAAATTCCACGTACTGTGGCTGGCTCACATATGCCCCCCTGTTCCCCTCCGTACCCCCCTGCTAAACCCCTGGCCCGCCCTTTCTCTAAAACCCCCGGCCACCCGCCCTCCTCCTGCTAACCCGCCACCCCCTCTCCCCCCTCCTCCCACGTAGTGTAAGGCCTACACTGCAGTAGTGCTGGCCAGGAAACTTACCTTGACGTCTGCCTAGTCCCAAGGTGTTCTGGTCCTACGGCTCCACTTGCCTTCTGCTGGGCTGCTCTGTTGCTCCGGTTGAATTATTTAACAGAAAACCGGGAAGAACAGCAGTGCGCATGGCGTACTGTGTGAAGGCATGCCTGTCGTTTGGTGTCCTGCAGGAGCAGCACACCAAAGGTAAGTGCTGCATTGCTCTGCTACGATTGCAGAGTTTTGGAAAACTTCGCACTCCAAATGGAGTGCGGAGTTTTAAGAATCTGCAAACTTTGCTGGCAGCGTGGAGTTATCTGCCAAGCCTTAATGTTTTGTGTGAGTATTACTTCCTAATTGTGTAATTTTACATGTTAACACTGTCTGGGCAAAGGTAACATCTCATTAGTATCATTTAACACACAAACCCAGCAATAAGCAACAGAAAAGTGACCAGTCAACCTGAGTAAAGGCCTTCCACTGTGCTGCAATATACATTGCCATGATTCTAATATATTTTGATCTGTTTGAGCTAGAAACATTTTTTTTTTAACATCTGAAGATTGTGCAGCAGATGATGGATTATGTGGTAAATGCTGCAAATCCCAAAATAGGTGGAAAATGAAACAAAATAGCATAATTAAAGTTGCTCTGGTCTTCATAATGAGTGGACCATGGAAAGAAAGTAGTAGTTTATCTTCCCTCACCATTGTCTTCTTCATGCCAGCACTAAATTGTGATCGGGTGTAAGTGGGAACAAAACACCTGCCATCTAGGTGATCTTTTGCACTTTAGTAGCAAATAGGAGGTGAATAGATACCTATGTAGACATGGAGAAACTAAAATATGGGTCTCAGGAAGCCCTAGACATGCCATCAGATAAAACACAAAGCACAACAAATAGGGAAGTCCAAGTTTAAACAGTTTTGATA
The DNA here is from genome assembly GCF_964204655.1 of Triturus cristatus. NCBI lineage: Eukaryota > Metazoa > Chordata > Amphibia > Caudata > Salamandridae > Triturus > Triturus cristatus. Next base: position 241,355,479 of record NC_140584.1, on the reverse strand, counting down.
CAAAATATCAGATAACAAAGCAAAAATATGAAACACAATTGTCATTTCAACTGACCGGGGTTCGATCTAGAAAATGGTCCGTTAGAGCAGTGGACTAAGACATTAAAATTTTAATCTGGTATACATACATTTTGTCTAATTCAAGTAATTGTGAGAGGGTAATTTGACAACAATTAATTAGTTTCAAGAGAAGGTTATCTAAAATGTAGGTATCTGGAAGTTTTCCTCCAAGGTAGCACTGAATGGCTTTGAAGGGAAGATAGCATTCATATCCACAAGTACTAAGGGGCATATTATCAAGCACAGCGTTAAAATTATCGCCGCTTTAGCGACAGAAAACTGCTGCTAAAGCGACGATAATGTGCTTGATAATATGCCGCAGAGAATTCCAATAGAAGCCCATGTTGACTCCAGAACATGGGCTTCTATGGGAATTCTCAAGGGCATATTATAAAGCCCATTATCGCCGCTTTAGCGGCAGTTTTCTGCCGCAAAAGCGGCGATAATTGTAACGCCGTTTCTTGATAATATGCCCCTAACTCTGTTCTTCTCGCAAAACCCCGTTTCCTTTGCCAGGTTTCAGAACGTGGTTAAACTTGCTGAAGTGTGCAATGTACAACACAGTGTATCATGGGTCCAGGGTCTAACATGGCCTAGTAAAACTGTAAGCAAATCCATTACTGTGCAAAGCTTTAAGACAGAAAGAAACTATTTTTTTTTAAACGTGCACTCCGTAAATACATGCTTAGTAGTATACTAGATTTCCGTTTATGAATATACTCAATAAAATAATGTCACCATATAAATATATTGGACATAATAAAGCATGATAACATGCTTTCACAGCCCCCCTTTTTCCTAAACGTCAATCTACAGATATTCAATAGAATGCAATCTCACCATTTCTTTGCTTATTTCATCACAATCCCCTCTTTTATCATCCAGAGGGGTAGCAAGTTGTACTCACTGTGCGTTTATTTTAGCCTCAGCATTGACTGATGCATAAAGATAATTTAATAGTTACATAGAGAGCAATTACAATCAAAATTATTTGAACAAGGTATTCAAGAACCTGCATTCCTATAGAGCTAAAGACCCCTTCTCACCCCTTCCCAGCCATGCCTAGATGCCACTTGGACTCAAGCAGGGACCTGTTTGCATTTCACATAGTTTCTTCACACTTCTTTTAACATGGGCTTTCTGTTCCTGTATGCTGAGAGAGGTCCTGGAGAGATGTGTGCAATACTCGGACCCGAATGTGGCACAAACCCCCCATCCCCCCTGTCCACCAAAAGGTAATCTAAAGCCATCCTATTCTGGACTAACATCTTTATGTGGACATCTAACTGTCCTGCTACACTTCCGAAAGCTGTTGTGGTGGTATTCACTTTCTCTTCCAGAATCTCAGCATACCTCCTTATCTCATCTAAAGCCATGGTTGTGTCATACATAGGTATTAGTGCAGAAAAGAATCTGGAGGTGGTAAAACAACTCCCCGATCCTTTCTTCATTCTAGCAGATGACTATCAATATGCTTTATAGCAGGCACAATGTGCCTAGTGTAACATGTTGTAACCCAGTGCAAAGGCAAGCAACGTAGGCCCATGAGCCGCACATAAAGTATGTGTGATCCCCTTTAGGGTGCAGTCGAAGAAATAACAGTACATCAGGAAGACAATATTCAAATGGGGGCTGATCAGAAGGAATGTTCTTCACTGTTAAATTGCATTTACTATGTCTGCCAGAAAAACTGAATGGATTTGCTACTTGGTGCTCACAATGAACTCTTTTCAGTTATTACAAGGTGAGTGGTGTCTGACATTTTGTGATTGAACGGGTTTTTAAACTTCTTGAGATCTGGGAAACAAGGGGATATTCCAGCACATTCTGGCTGTCAATGTACCAAATGATAAAGCTGCATGCTAGTGTCATTAAAGCTACTCAATACCCCATCAAAACGATACTATCTCTTACATCAACAGACGTGATACAGACCAAGAGTTAAGTGCCCACAGCATCACGTAAGAGTTACCATTCTAGGCTGAGCAGAAATTTCATACCAGGGAAGTCTTGGCACAGTTCAGTCTAGAAAAAACTCCCCTTTCAAGGTTTTGAACATACTGCCCATTTTAGGCAGATGGGGGTCCTTGTTGACATCAGAAACCCCTTTTGCAACTCAGCCACCCGAAAGAACACACAAGATGAAAATCCTAAACAACTGGATCTACCTCTGCCCAAAAATAACTCTCACTGGTCTACCTTCACACTTTACGATCTCAGTGACATCACCAAAATATTAGCAACTACCAAACCCAACAACCACTTCAATGACCCTGTCCCCTCTAACTGCCTACCCCACATCCACCATATCATCTCCCCTCTCTGGACCAAAATCATCAATGACTCGCTAGCGCAAGGTCACATCCCGGACTGTCTAAAAACTGGTCAAGTCACCCCTATCCTAAAAATGAAGACAGCAAACACCTTCGACCCCAAAAACTTCCGACCTATAACCAATATTCCCATGCTAGCCAATGTCCTGGAAAAATGCGTTCAGCAACAACCGAACCAACACATCACGGATTTCAAACTACTGAACGACTGCCAATCGGGCTTCAGCCTCGGCCATAGCACAGAAACAGCCATTCTGCATATAGGAGACGACGCCCTCCGTGCTCTTGACCAGAATGAAACCTGCCTACTAGTCCTGCTCGACCTCTCATCAGCCTTCGATGCGGTCAATCACGACACAATGCTAAGAAGACTGGAAAACAGGATGGGTTTATCTGGCACAGTACTTCAATGGTTCAAATCCTATCTGGAAAACAGAACACAATCTTTCTCCCTCCTCACCCAACCAACTTGGAGTTCCACAAGGCTCAACCCTATCCCCAATGCTATTCAACCTATATGTCAAACCACTAACCGAACTACTACAGCAAGCAAATATCTCCTACCACATGTACGCGGACGACACTCAACTCTACATCAAGATCTCCTCCATTGAAGAGATAAAGAGGATGAATCAAGCTCTCGAAAAGACTGTCCACTGGCTAACAAACAACTTCCTCAAGTTAAGCTCGCAGAAAACGGAATTTCTCTTAATCTCCCCCCCCCAAAAAAAGCTTGCTGGACATAAAGGAATGGACCAAGATGATCACGGCCCTGAATTACACGCCAACTCTGGTGGACTCCACCAAACCACTTGAAATTACTCTGAATAAGAACCTTAACATGCAAACGCTGGCTAAAAATGCCTTCTTTCACCTCAGCTATCTCAGAAAAATGAAACCATTCTTCGAGATCCGTGACCTCAAAACTGCAGTTCAGGCCTTAGTTATTTCAAGATTGAAGTACGGATGTACTACTCTCTCGGGGCTTCCCAAAATCTCAACAGCCCCTTTAAAGCCTGTCTCAATGCAGCAGTAAGACTCCTAACAGGATCTAGGAAATTTGACCACATGTCTCCACACCTGAAGTCGCTCAACTGGCTACCGTACGATGCCAGAATTCAACTAAAGATGCTCTGTATCACTCATAAAGCTGTACACCACAACACACGCTGTATCTATCCCAAACACTTACCTTATAGGGAGGAAACAGACACTCGAGGAGCGCCGACAATCTAGTCCTGAAACCCTCTCGGTTCAGCAAGAAAAAAACTTCTGACAGAGCATTCACCAGAGCGGCACCAAGAATATGGAACTCGCTACCTCCACACATCAGAAAAATCTCATCTACACCATTATTCAAAAGGGAAGCAAAATCATTCCTGATGAGCAAATTCCTCCCTTAATTCCACAAGGCACAAAAACAGTCCACGACTTCAAACTTGTTTCCTCACTCCCCTTAATGACACCCTTGCCTCTATGAATGACGCGTACACGAACGTGCTCCTACTGTTACATGCTCATTGCTGCTACCTACCTAACCTTACCTAACCTTGTTATGTTAATAGGACTTCTATAGCGTTCTGTTACCCTGAGGTGTCCTGGCGCTGTGCACTACCCTCCTGAAATGAACCTATGGTTATTTGCTGGGATCAGTAATTATGTGAATAGCCAAGTTTTTAATTCTTTCCTAAAGGGGAGGAGCTCAGTTATGTTTCTAAGATGAAAAGGCAGGCTGTTCCATGCCTTAACAGCACAATGGCAAAAGCTCCTGCCACCCCAATTGGCTTTGTTATAGCGGGGGAGGGTCACTTGTTTAGTTTGCGCCGAGCGTAAGATTCTTCCAGAAACATAGCACTGTAAGGCATGTGTCAGAAAATCAGGACCAACTCCACTGAGTGCCTTAAAAATTATGCACAAGCCCTTAAACTGTATTCGTTGTTTAACAGGTAGCCAATGGAGTGTCCTAAGATCAATCCTTACCGAGACAAACCTAGGTGTCCCTGTGATCAACCTAGCTGCCGCATCTGCACGATCTGGAGTCTGGCCAGGTGTCTCTTTTGGATGTTAATATAGAGGCCATTACAGTAGTCCAGTCGAGACAGAATGAGCGCAATGACTACTGGCTTCAGGCTGTCTTCCGGGAGGAAGAATTTGATTTTCCTGAGAGACAACCCTGCTAATTTGGTCGCTGAAAGAAAGCTTCAGGTCAAGAATCACTCCCAGGTTCTTAGCCGTGCCACAGGGACTGGGGGTAGACCCATTGCAGTTGGCCACCAATCCGGTGTCCAGAGGTTAGCGATGTTCCTAAAAACAATCACCTCTGTTTTGCCTGCGTTCAACTTAAGACAATTAGATGCCACCCAGGCTGCAATCGCCTGCATGCAATTATGGCATCTAGATCCGGTCTCAGCCTCGGACCCCTTCTGGATAGACAGCACAATTTGCATGTCATCCACGTATGAAGTTAACTGGAATCCGAATTATCTAATCAGGACTGCCAGTGGTGCCACATACACATTAAACAATGTAGGGCTGAGTGAGGACCCCTGCGGAACACCACCGGGAAGAGAAAATGGCTTAGATCTATCTCTACCAAGATCTACCGTCTGAGTTCTGTTGGGCAGAAAAGACTTGAGAAGCTCCCAGACCTTGACTTCAACCCTGACCGCCGATAAACGGTCCATCAAGACTGCATGATGGACCACATCAAATGCGGCCGAGAGGTCCAGCATAATAAGTATATGGGCACTCTCTGATCTCCTCAGTGGATTTGATCAGTGGCAGCTTAGTGCTGTGTTCAGCACGGAAGCCGAACTGTGTGATGTCTAGCAAATAGTTGGTCTGGAGGAATGAGCTGAGTTGACCATTCATAGCCCTCTCAATCATCTTTCCTGGAAAAGGGAGATGTGAGATGGGCCTATAATTACTAGGATCGAGTGGATCCAGGTTGGGTTTCTTTAGGAGGGGAAGAATGGATGCTATTTTCCAAGGACTCAGAAAATGGCCGGTGTTAAAGATAGAAGCAAACAATGGAGAGAGGACTTTCCCAATAATTTCAGGGACCAGTTTCAGTATGACGACTGGACAGGGGTCTAAAGGGGAGCCTGACCGAATATCAAGTAAAAGTTTAGTAACTCCTGATAGATCCAGCGGTGTGAAATGATCTAGCATAGGAGTATGCCTATTGTTATCAAGAGGCCCTGTTAAAACGGCCTCAGTGGCATCTGTGGGCGTGAAAATGAAGGAGGAAAAAATATTTTCAACCTTTTGTAAGAAGAAAGCCGCCAGGGACTCACATAGTTATAGGCTGCTTTCGATTTTAGGGCTTGCGGGGGTAGTAAGCATGGAAATTGTAATAAATAGGACCTTAGATGAAGGTACAGCCTTCTTAATTTGTTTGCCGAAGTATATCTTTTTGGTTTCAGAAAGCAGTTTTTTATATTTGGAAAGACATGCTTTATAAATCTCTTTGTTGGAGATTTTGTTCCCTCTCCTCCACTCACGCTCTAACTTTTTACATTCAAGTTTATGTTTTTTTTTATTTTCAGTATACCACGGGGCAGAAGGCGATGCCCGCTTGAGAATGTGTTGTTTGCCCGGCGCTAATTTCCAGCAGACAGAGTCTACCCATTCCATATAAGAGTTTGTGGCTTCCTCAACATTAGAGGATGGGACGGGTAGTGAGGCTTTCAAAAGAGTTCCCAATTCAGAGCTGTTAATATTTTTCCCGGCCCTTATGGTTGTGACGGCCTTGGTAAAGGATTTGTATAGATGATGATTAACTTGCTTAAATTCAAAAAGAATCGCCGCGTGATCAGTCCATGTGAGAGGTACTGTTTTAGTATAAACAAGGTTAGGATTGTTTGAGAAAATCCCATCCAATATGTGTCCTGCAGAGTGAGTGGGTTCTATCACTAATTGCTTAAGATCACCTCCACTGAAAATTGTCTGCAATTTGATGTTATCCGTGTCAGTGAAATCTTCAAGGTGAAAGTTAAAGTCTCCCATCACTGTAAAAAACGTATTGCACAGCCCTTCCCCTAAAAGTGTTCCAATGGAGTCTAGAAACACACCCCTGGAGCCCGGGGGTCGATAGAGGAGAATAGCATTAAATGTATCATTGTCTGATGTTTGAATGTTAATGGATACTGCCTCTGTAAGAACTTTGATACTGTATCTGTTCTGTTTGTTTTGTAAAATGTTGTATACTCACGTTGCTTTCCTTGTAAAACACTCTGATACCCTGCCCTGGGTCTTGTTCACGCTATAGAAAACTCTAAAAATAAATAAATAAATACATTTAAAAAAGTATACTTTGAGTCTGTATATACAGTAACAATTTTTTTATTTGGCTAAAATACAAACTCTTTTGAGCGCTATGAACTCTGCAATATGAGCAGATTTACCTGAGGGCAGGTTACAGCTCACTACCACAATGTATACAGAGCAAACTGTGTACCAGCGACTAATGCGCCTCCTTCATTCCTGAAGACACACAATACCCCGAGTGGGACGGGTATGCCCAGACGTGGGTCCCGTGCTCTCCATGCCACTGGAATCAAGCTATCCTGGCTGAAGTGGGGTGAAACCCCGAAACCGGTCCTATGATGCTTGTTTCCAGTCCGGGGAGGACCTGGCTTGGCAGTTCGGGCTGGACTGTTCCCATGAGGCACAGGGTCAAGACTGATTTGCATATGGCTGGGTTCAAACTGGAATGGCATGGTGAGCAAAAAAACGATGGATTGAGGCTCAGATCTATGTACTGGAGTGAATGTATGACATTGTTCTGCATTCTGTCCATCAACTGTTGTTTTTGCATTTGTCACCCCGAGTGGGATGTGTACGCCCAGACGTGGGTCCTGTGCTCTCCATGCTACTGGAATCAAGCTATCCTGGCTGAAGAGGGGTGAAACCCCGAAACTGGTCCTAGAATGCTTGTTTCCAGTCCGGGGAGGACCTGGCTTGGCAGTTCGGGCTGGACTGTTCCCTTCCCATGAGGCACAGGGTCAAGACTGATTTGCATATGGATGGGTTCAAACTGGAATGGCATGGTGAGCAAAAAAACGATGGATTTACGCCCAGATCTCTGTACTGGGGTGAATGTATGACATTGTTCTGCATTCTGTTCATCAACGGTTGTTTTTGCATTTGTCACCCCGAGTGGGATGGGAATGTCCAGATGTGGGTCCCGTGCTCTCCATGCCACTGGAATGAAGCTATCCTGGCTGAAGAGGGGTGAAACCGGTCCTAGGATGCTTGTTTCCAGTCCGGGGAGGACCTGGCTTGGCAGTTCGGGCTGGACTGTTCCCATGAGGCACGGGGTCAAAACTGATTTGCATATGGCTGGGTTCAAACTGGAATGGTATGGTGGGCAAAAAAAGATGGATTTAGGCCCAGATCTCTATACTGGGGGAATGTATGACATTGTTCTGCATTCTGTCCATCAACTGTTGTTTTGGCATTTGTCACCCCGAGTGGGACAGGTATGCCCAGACGTGGGTCCCGTGCTCTCCATGCCACTGGAATCAAGCTATCCTGGCAGAAGAGGGGTGAAACCCTGAAACCGGTCCTAGGATGCTTGTTTCCAGTCCAGGGAGGACATGGCTTGGCAGTTCAGCTGGTCTATTCCCATGAGGCACAGGGTCAAGACTGATTGGCATATGGCTGGGTTCAAACTGGAATGGCATGGTGAGCATAAAACAATGGATTTAGGCCCAGATCTCTGTACTGGGATGAATGTATGACATTGTTCTGCATTCTGTCCATCAACTGTTGTTTTTGCATTTGTCAACCCCAAGTGGGACGGGTATGCCCAGACGCGGGTCCCGTGCTCTCCATGCCACTGACTGGAATCAAGCTATCCTGGCTGAAGAGGGGTGAAACCGTGAAACTGGTCCTAGGATGCTTGTTTCTAGTCCGGGGAGGACCTAGATTGGCAGTTCAGACTGGACTGTTCCCATGAGGCACAGGGTCAAGACTGATTTGCATATGGCTGGGTTCAAACTGGAATGGCATGGTGAACAAAAAAACGATGGATTTAGGCCCAGATCTCTGTACTGGGGTGAATGTATGACATTTTTCGGCATTCTGTCCATCAACTTTTGTTTGTGAACCTTCACTCCTGAGGCATTAGTTGTCAGCAAAGTAGATTATTCACAATCAGCTAAAGCACAAGTTTTAAATCGATGTGTGGCTTAGTATCCTGAGCAGTGGTCATTATATAATCCTGTGGTTATTTATCCTCACCGGTAGCCATCAGAGAAGCAGAGTTCAGTTGTTGACAAGAAATCAAAGTAATATAGGAAACTGATAACAACAACATTTCATAACAAGACAATCAAGCAGTGGACAAGTGTTGCATTCTTGTGGTGAGGAGAAGTGTAACAATAGCATGGGGCACAGCAACCATTAGTGGGGAATGTAACACAATATTTTTGGAAGCTTTAACAAGGCTGGTGGTGCAGATTAGTAGGCTATGGGTCTTTTCTGATCACGATGAGCCTGCACCAATATTCCAAGTGCCAAATCCTTTATGTTTATGGCAAAGAGAATTAAAGATTTCTCATAATCACAAAGCCACAAGTTGGGAGAAAAGGGAAGAGCCTGTTTTATCTTCAAAAATGCATTTTCAGCTTTGTTACACCACCGTAAGCGCTCAGAGGTGTCTTTCCTGACAGTCGTGGAGGTTTAGGTATAACAGCATTTTCTAAAATCCATTGTCTGCAACACCTAGCCATTCCTAAACATGTACGCAGGTGAGACACAGTCTTAGGACAGGGACATTTTCAGATGGCTTCAACTCTTTCAAAGGTAAGTGATGTTCTCCTGCTTTGTTCGCCATAAGTTGGCAGGGTATGCTCAGACGTGAGTCCCTTGCTCACTTTGCCACTGGATTCAAGCAAGCCTGGCTGAAGACGGCTGAAATGCCAGAAACCGGTTCTAGGAAGCTTGTTTCCGGTCCAGGGAAGGCATGGCTTGGCAGTTCGGGCTGGACTGTTCCTATGAGGCACAGGGTCAGACTGATTTGCATATGGCCATGTCTGAACTGGGGTGGCAGAGTGGGCTAAAGAATGGTGATGGATCAAACCCAGATCTGTTGACTGGGTGTCAGTGTTTGATTGGTTCTGATGCTCCGTCCATCACCACCCCCTTTTGTACCGCTTTGTTCGCCATAAGTTGGCAGGGTATGCTCAGACGTGAGTCCCTTGCTCACTTTGCCACTGGATTCAAGCAAGCCTGGCTGAAGATGGCTGAAATGCCAGAAACCTGTCCTAGGAAGCTTGTTTCCGGTCCAGGGAAGGCATGGCTTGGCAGTTCGGGCTGGACTGTTCCTATGAGGCACAGGGTCAGACTGATTTGCAAATGGCCATGTCTGAACTGGGGTGGCAGAGTGGGCTAAAGAATGGTGATGGATCAAACCCAGATCTGTTGACTGGGTGTGAGTGTTTGATTGGTTCTGATGCTCCGTCCATCACCACCCCCTTTTGTACCGCTTTGTTCGCCATAAGTTGGCAGGGTATGCTCAGACGTGAGTCCCTTGCTCACTTTGCCACTGGATTCAAGCAAGCCTGGCTGAAGACGGCTGAAATGCCAGAAACCGGTCCTAGGAAGCTTGTTTCCGGTCCAGGGAAGGCATGGCTTGGCAGTTCGGGCTGGACTGTTCCTATGAGGCACAGGGTTAGACTGATTTGCATATGGCCATGTCTGAACTGGGGTGGCAGAGTGGGCTAAAGAATGGTGATGGATCAAACCCAGATCTGTTGACTGGGTGTGAGTGTTTGATTGGTTCTGATGCTCCGTCCATCACCACGCCCTTTTGAACCGCCGAGATTTAGTGCCCAAGGCATTTACCTTTGGGAAGGCAAAACTAGAATTTTTCTTTAGAGGCCTTGTGTTCTTTTTTAGCCAATTCAGTGAGGAGGTAAACTGAGTCTGTCTTGCACTGGTCTAGCAAAAAACGAGGTAAATAACAAGTCATTAACATACTAAATGAGGGTGGGCCTCCAGGGGAAGACCAATCGGCCTATTCATGAGGCCTTTTTCGTCGATCATGCACCATGCAATGTGGTGCAAGAGAGATGCAAGCCTTAAGATAGATTTTTGAAGCTACACAAAGCCACATTTGCGTGGATCTGAGTGGCTCCAAAAATCTGTAGTTAAACAATGCAGCGCAAATCGCTGTGTTTCGTTACTCTGCCCTGGGAAGGCATTCCATGGGTGTTGCGTAGGTGTTCCCATGCAACTTCAATGGATTTTGATGCATCCCCAGAATTACAAGAACTTCTAAACCTGGGGATTCACCAAAATCTTATACCTTCCCAGGGTAGGCATAACGAGGAGAAATATCTATATTTCTTCTCATTTCTTCCACTTTCTATGTGTGCTGTATTCTGCAGCACACATAGAAAATGGAATATGCCTCCCTGGATTGTTTCTGTGCAGGAAGGTGTCCCTTCCTGCACAAAAACAATCCTGCATGAAACACAGGCACCCTTGAACAATGGTGCACGGGTGCCTGCATTGGCACTAGGCTGCCACAAGGGCGCCAGTGCAAGGGAAAGGAAAGAAATGCACCAAATTTCCTTAAATATGGTGCTTTCCTGCCCTTTCCCTGTCACAAAGTGCTGCGCAGCAAGGTGACTTGCTGCACTGTGCTGCGTGACTTTCCCAAAAATGAGCCCCCAAGCGTCTGTCCCCTTCTTTAAGGTGTGAATTGAAGTGGGTTTGTAAGTCCTTGTGGGAGACAAGTTCACAAAAATGGAGAGCTGCTGAATGTGAACAAGAAGAGATACTGGTTTTCCTCATGTATAAGGATGGAGAAGAAATCAGAGCAAAGGTCAACCACAGTAAACCAGTGGGCATTTGTCGAATGCGGGAGAAGATAGCAGCAGCTTTGGGGGCCACCAGAAAGCTCGGGATAACCACACTATTAATTGCTTTATTGTCCTTTGCTAACCTATTTACATTAGTTTTCCCCACCCTTTGTATTAGGGGATTTGAGGTGTTACATCTATTAACAATGTGAACTAGAAACACTTGCTTAATTAAATTGATTAGAACAGAGCAGATTCCTGACTCACCTCTGGCTTTAAAGGTCACTGAGGGATTCTCAGTAACTTCTGTGGATCTACCTTCACTTATAGCACTTCCATTGAAGAAATGAACCAGCTTCAATAGACCACAGAGTGACAAGTACCTGTGAAAGCAATTTCTTTAAGTCTGGTGACATCAAAGGGGGATCCACACCCTCCTGACAATGTAAATTCCCTAAAAACAAAGCAAGCACCTGATTTTCCTGTTTCTGAGGCACCTTTGAAATTACTCCATCTGGTGTACAGAACACTTTGCAGTGACGTTTGCAAAGAATGTCCTTACCCAATAAGATTGTTGAAGAAGTGGGGATAAGTAGAAAAGAGTGTTTGTGGCTCAAAGGTCCCTTAGAAATGATCATGGGATTTATAATATGGTGGGTGGCTGCATCTATGGGCAAGCACAAGAGTGGTGAAAAGGGAAATTCAGAAGTCTTAAGGTGGCGTGTGTCAAAAAGACAGGTAGTGTATTTACCATTGATTATGCAATCGACATAAGGGCCCTTTTGATCCACAGGTATTAGGGCATTCATTTCACAATCAGCTTCTCTTGGACTGTCCTAAAACTCAAGGCAGGGATTTGGGATAACTTGATGGTAGGTCAATGGCCCTAGTGTGCTAGAAGTAGCATTGTGACAATCAGACTTCCAGTGCCCCTACTGTCTGCATGCAAAACAAGAGCCCCCTGCCCCTATCAACTCTCTTTAACCTCTTCTAATTCCCCTTCTACTCATCCACCAAATTAGCCTCTTCTTCCTGACACCTTTGAGGTGCTTCTCGTCCTTCTTCTTTAACTACTCTCTGTATAATCTGCAATTTTAAGGACATCAGTTTCAACTCTGTGTTTTCTTTTTCTCCTGTGATGCTCTGCAGTGGTTCCTAACTGCCAGCAAATTCACCAACTCTTTCCTTTTTTACCCAACGCATACAGTAGTTGTAGAAAATCCACCTTTTCTGAGTGGTCACCTCTGATTTATCTCCTTAGTTGGACCCTATTTTTGCTGTTTTTAGGCTCTGCACACATGGGTGCCGCTGTCCAGTGTCCAGTATATGTTTTCTGATCCCTAAAATATGAAGAAATTGCCTTATTCCTGATTGGCATGTTTACATTTGTATAAGGCCATACAATGTCGTGCAAAAATACTCCCATGGCATGAAGAGTTAACAGTCACCCACTGACTGTGACACTTATAGTGCCATCCATTAGTGTGAAAAAAGAAAACATAGCTTCAGGCCTACCATTGTAGCCAAATTGCTGCAGTGTAAAACCTGCAGTGCGCCCTGTTAAATTAACCTTTTTTGACAGGTAAACCCCCCCCCCTTTAAAATATTACTAACTCATCCCTATGTAAGTCTTTTAGCATGGTGTTTAAAAGTGGTACATGTAGAAAATGAATATTACCATGCTCATACAGTGACGATGCCCAAAAATATATTTTCACGGTAGCAGGCATAGCTGTTCTATGTAGAAAACCTCAGGCAGATTTAAATTATAAACATCCAATCCAATCGTAAAGTCGGATTTCAATAAATATTAAAGCAATTAACTTTTTGAAAGCTAGCATCTCCTTGCCTTAAGTTCCAGGGGCCTAATTTACTCTTTGGCAACTCCTATCCACTACCCAGAAATAAGTGTAAAAGAGTTGTGCAATGCCTCCCAGAAGTAAGAAATAAGCTGACCTGAATTGGCAGAGAGGACTCCTCTGAACTCTGCTGATTGTGCAGAGTGTGGGCTGTGGGCATACTGTAACACCACACTGATAAATCTTCAGTGACAGGTCTTTTGAGCCATGTCACCCTTTGGCACTTGAAAGGCAGAGAACAAGATGCCAAGGCAATTCTTTTGTATCCCCTGTAAGGCTGCTGAAAGACCTTGTTTTTCCTACCAGACTTGTTCCTCTGAGTTTGTTGTGGGTACACGACCTGCTTCAAACTGGAGTTTGGTGTTAGAAGTGGGAGGGCACTGCCGATTTATATATGACACTCCCACATCCCCCCCTAGCCCTCAGAGGTCAGGTTCATTGTGGCCAAAGGCTTTCAGCATCTTGAAAATGCCCTGACATGGTGCATTTTGGGCCTATTTCCTACTGAATATATAGGAAATGCAAATACTGCAAATAATGTTACTCCCGGAACTTTTTTGTTCTTTTGGTTAGGGAAGAGTCTCCCTGATCCACTAACTGATGCAGGCATAAATGTGGCACTTCCAGGCACCATCTTCAGAATACTTTCTGGACCTGAGGAAGTACAGAAGAGACCTAGACCTGCTGTCAGTGACCTGAGAGGAACCCCGAAGGACTAGCCCAGCTACCTCATGTACCCAAGACAATGAAGTGGACTCCAAGGTTCAGTTGGCTGACCTCCTGAGTGGCTAAGGTGAGATGACAAACAGTAGGAGACCTTTTCCTGGAAGCACCCAGCTGGCAAGTAGCAACTGGACATGGACTGGACCCTGCTGTTAGCCTCTGCCTGACACCCTGTAAGCCTCTAAGTGCCTGCTTTGAGATCCTGGGTGGCTTAGTATTATCCCATGGTTATTTGGGCACCAGAGGAAAGGCTGGAAACTTTTTAAAACTTTTCCTCCAAACCAGTGGATTTAGAAAATGTATTGAACCTTCGGACTTCCAGATTTTCTTTTTTTTTTTTTTTTTTTTTTTTTAAAAACCTTTATTTGTGCATAGTAAAAGAACAAATACGGGCCTACAACCATCAGGCCGGCCACAGTACGGTTGAGCACAGAGACAAACAATACATCCCCTGTGCGTCAAGGTCAAGATGAGCAACGATTCAGGATTCATACACTGGAGGGATCCTTGACACCGGGGGAAGGAGAAGTGAAGGTTAATTTTAAGGTTTTCAAAAAAAAAAAATTTTTATCGAGAAAAAAGTCAGTAAAGGATAGAAACAAGGAGATTCGAGTCCGCAAGTCGGCTTCATACACTGGAGAGCAGCAGCATCATTAAAACAGCCATAGAAAATCTCATACAGTAAGGCGATGCAATTAGATAACAGGATCATCACAGTAGTAAATACGCACCCCCTAAAAGCCGCCCCCACTCAATCCACCCCACACCCGGACCCCGAATCGAAACAAGTATAGCGCAGAGACATAAAAGAAAGAGGCCCATAGAACTAAAAGAAACAGTAAATTACCCCCCCACCCTACACCAATGCGGAGGCTATGGCCTACCCCCCCCCCCAGCATAGTGCCTGTCGCCCAATGAACCCGAAATATAGACGAGAGAGAAAGTAGGAATAGAGTAAAGAAACTAAGAGAAGAAAGAAGAAAGGAAGCGGGGAGGAGCCCACGTATCCTCAGGAGCGCCCGACACCACCGGCCAACCAAGCCTCCACACACTGAAACCCCACTACACCCAAAGGCGGTCGTGTGAAGATAGCATGTAACACCACGGACATGAAGGCAGACAGATCGCGACGAGTGCGCACAACATAAGTAGATAATTCCAGTCCCAGTCCAGCCCGGCCGTGAAGCCATGATGATAGAAAGTAATCTAGCCCTGGCCCGATCGCGGGCGTACGATTAGACCCGCCCCCTCGTGAATGCCCCGCATCCCGAACAGACAAAGACAATATGGCCACTTGGGAGAAGATGGAGAAGTAGAGTCACAAAATGGCCGCCGATCATCTATTGAGATCCCCTTGCACACCATATAAAATCCAGACCTGGCTTGTAAAGTACATGAGTTCCACATAAAAGGAGCCGTAGGCCACCGTGAACGGTTCCTCGCGGTCGCCAGGTGTAGTTCAGCTGGAAACTCCTGCGGGCACGGTGAGGCAGGCAACAACAAAGCAGGCAGCAATGACCGGGGAAACAAAGTATCTGCCATTGAGCAGGAGAGCGATGGATCCTGAGCGCCGGGAAAGCCAGATGCAGACACCAGTGTAGCACCGTTATACCCAGTCGTTGCTTCCCCGCAGGAAGACCACAGCACTGGCAGACTCACGTCTTGTTGATCACAAACGGGGCGCTCACGGCCCGCAGCAGACAGTGTAGAGTCGAACCGCTCACTCAGCGTTTGCAAGCCGACACACAATTGCAGACGAAAGTCCCGCAGGGCAGCCAGAACGGAGCCGTATGTCAGCGGAAGCTGCGTCCCCACAACGGCAGCAATCCGGGACGGCACTGGGGAGCTGGAGTCTGGTAGAGGGAGGGCGAAGCAGGCAGCGGGCGAGACCGGAGCATCACCCCCCAGCAGCGAGCAGGCAATCAGCGCCATGTTTTACCGTTGAACGGTACCGTGGCCAGGGGGGGGATCGTGACAAGGAGGCAATTCCCAACAGGTCTGCGCCGCAACAGGTGAAAGCCAGCAGTCTCTTCCCCTCCCTCGGGCTCTCTTTGCAGCCGACTAGACCATAGAAGAAGGGGGTCTGCAGCCTTCCACAGTGTGGTCCACAGAGCGGGGTAGGAGACCCGCCACACCGGGGCTTACCCTCTAGCTCCAGCCCGTCAGGTGCAGGGTACAGGAGGTGTCCGGGCGTCTCTCTCCCGGCTCTTCTGGCGACCGTACGTGGCGTGAGGCGGGATCGGGACCTCGGGCTCAGATTTGCACCAGCGGGTCCGGTGACTGCGACACTTCCAGGGGGCCGGCCGAGGCCACAGTAGAGCAAGGGTCCAGGGTGGGGAACAAAGGCACCAAAAACTCCGGCATCCGGGCGGGCTAAGACTTCGGGAAAGCGGCGGCGCAGTCAGCGCGTCGTCGCACACGTTACACCTCGAAAATCGGCAAGGATAGGAATCAGGATGATAGTCCGAGGCCAAGGGCCGACGGAGCCGGGCGCTCAAGCGACTGCTCCGGTCGCCATCTTGGCTCCTCCCTGGACTTCCAGATTTTCAATGACACCTAGCCACTTCCTGAATCTGACCGGGGCTTTGTCAAGGTCGCCCTGAAATTGCACATTGTTCTCAGTCTCCCACAACTATTGACTGCCATTGATGCTTTACATTTTGGTGGTTTGATTTGTACTTAAAACATTACAAGTTCCCCTTATTGGATTTTGTCCTTTTGGTGTCATCTTGTTTATTAAAATGCAGTTTTTCTAATTTGGTTTGCGATTTTTATTATTTTGCTTTTTCCCTTCATTACTGTTTTTGACTTGCATAAATAGTTTGCACAGTGCCCAACATTCATTCTGTCTGCTCTGTACCATAACTACTCGAGGGTTGAGCTAAAGTTAATTTTCTGACTTTAAGCTTTCACCATGACAATATTTTTGATTATTCCTTGAGGTGGGCAGTCACCCACCCAAAGTAATAATCCAGTTTCCTACAGAAGTCAAATGTTTCCTTACATTCAGTAATGACACCTGCACAAAAGTGGCCACCCACAGTTCCCAGTGCCATCTTCCCTAGATAACTACACCTGAATACATCTCAAGCACACCCATGAGCCTATCTAGATAATCGACTGGAGCCCCATCTTTCATCTGTTTGGAATTAGAAATCTTGGTCCAATCTGTTTTCACGGGGCATATATTTCAGGTACCATAATCAGTAACAAATCCGTTGCTGCTTACAATTCTACTTCATTTCCAGGATCAGCTCTTGGCCATGAAGCCTTCACAACCAATCTCTCTCGCACTTCACTTAACACTATCAATCATTACAGCTGATTCACTTCTGCCCAATTGGGTCATGGCACCTCAAACACGCTTTGCAACTCTGCTCTGAACTGTGAAATGAAGGATGGGATATTGTTTCTTTATAGCAGAGTGGTCCAGGCTACATGGACCATAACTCTACCCCCAGCTGCTGGGTAGTCCCTCAATGGAATGATGGCCAATGGGATGGATCCTCGTTGTCAGCATTGCTCAAGTGGAGAAAAGGAGGAGGGTATCTTGACAGTCATCTTGCTGTTTGTCTTAAACTCTTGAGAGTAATAGTGGGAACTTCTCTCTTTCCAACCTGTCTGCCCAAGAGCTGAGCACATGCAAACTCTTGACCGGTTTTAGACTGCAGAATCTACCTCTGATTTAATCACTCCGCTGCCTACTACTCGCATCGCAGTGCTCACTTGAGTGTTGCTTCCTTATGCTTAGTTTGCTGGCAGTGCCGCAGTTGCTGCTCAGTTTCCAGGTGCTGCTCTGGCTGCACTCCCGACCCAATCTGTCAGCATGAGGATATGTCCAGTAAATCCTCCCACCTTTGAAAATCAATTTCTTTCATCTCTTCCTGTTTAGTTAAGTAGGTGGGGAATAGGCAGAGCAAGTTCTTTCCCTATTTTTTAGTTCAGAAAGAAAGTTTTATTGATGGAAAGAAAGATGTCAATACAAAAGTCATAACAAGAAATTCATGTCAATACAATACAATAGGTTGCACCACATAAAGTAGAATCGGACCTATGGATAAAAAAAAAAAAGAAGATAAACAATTGATACATAAAAAGTAAATCATAAAAGTATTAGAGTTATAGATAAGCTAGGAACGTGTAAGGAAATCAAGGGGGCTTCAAAACCTCCTGCTGGGACGGTTTTAGCTGGGAACATCGTTTGGCACATACATCAAGGTAAAGTGTAACAGGGGACCACAAGTCCAAACGTTTCGCTGCCATCTGTATAGGATATACAAAGGAAGTACTTTCCCTATTTTTGAGGTGACTAATTTGGTATTCTATTTTTTCCTGTATATCTTTCATCCTCTGGACAAGGGATTCATGGTTTTGCCTATGTGCCTCCTTATGCAACAGGAGGAAGAGTGGCCACTGCTTGGCTCTTATTCATTCTTGTGGTCTTTACATTTTTTCTGCTGATTAGCTAATCTTTCTGTGTCGACAGTACCATTTTCTTTTTGTCTTCATTAGTGAGTCCCACCCACTGGTTTAGGAACCTGCAGGTTTGCTTACCTTTCTGTTGGTACATAGTATGGGCAAGAGTCCCTTTTGATGGGGGTCGTTACATTTAGATATGTCTGCCCATCTTTATTTCCTATACTCTTTTAGACACAGAAAGAAGGGAAAGGGGTCTGCAGGCCTTGTGCTTGCAGCTCATCCTGAGGTTGGAGGGAGGGAAGGAAATGGAGAGAGAGTTCCCTTCAGGTGTTCCTTTCAACTGATCTCGTGGAGAGGGAGAGGAATGTATCACACTCTTTCACTCAAAGGTTCCCTGGTGTTTAACATATTTTCAGTCTATGCCTGGAAGGGTTCGTGAAGTGTTGGGTGGTTAGATCAGAGGGACTTTTTCTCTCACAATTTCATTCTTCAAGGGTCTTAGCTTTAGGTCCTGGTACTCCTGCCTATATATCCCTCATTTGCACATGTTTCTAGAGCCTTCATGCTCACACTCACTTTTCCCTTTGATCTCCTCCCATTGGTATCTGCCTAAACGCTTTTATTTTATTTCCTATTGTACACTGCGGACAGCTCTTTTTCTCATCATTTATGACAATCTGTGCTCCACCTTTCTGCCAATTACCAGGTTCGATGCGGGTCCGTTCTCTACCCCAGTTCTCCTGGAGAAACTTAATTCCTTTTTCTGGCGCCTAGGGTTCTTGTGTGGAGTCTGGTCCCACACTCTCCTGTTCCTCTTCATGTAGGCAGATCCTACTACCATGATGCACCATCTGTGAAAAAGATTCACCACAAGTTGGGAAGCCCACGTCCAAACAGCATTTAATGCAAAATAGCAAGCAGCAAATCAAAAATATAAAAGACAATTATAATTTCAATGGACTGGGGCTCATACTAGAAAATGGTCAGTTGGAGCAGGGTGCTGAAACATGCACATTTTAATCTAGCATATATAAATATTTTCGCATAACACAAGTCAATGTGAGAGTTTTATGTGACAACAATTAATTAGTTTCAGCAGACACCTATCTAACATGCAGGTGTCCCTATCTTTTCCTCCAAGTAAGCAATGAACGGCCTTGAAGGGAAGGTAACATTCATATCCACATCTACTGAGTCTATTCTCCTCACAAAATACCTACTACGATTGCCAGATTTGAAAATGAGGTTACACTTTCTAAAGTGTGCAATCATCATGGTTTCATGGTTTCCGGGTATCCATGAAAAATATCAGCAAATGCAATACTGTGCAAAGCTTTAAATTAGAAGAAACAATTGTTCTCTAACTTACACTGAGTGAATACATGACTAATAGCATACTACATTATCACACATTTCTCTTCATGAATACATTTTGTAGAATCATTTCACCATATAAATAAATTGGATATACTATAGCATAATAAAATATGTTTTCACCCATTCATGGATAAATATTCCCCATGGAATCTTGGACCAGATCATGGGAGGAAAAGTATTTTGTGTGGAAGAGATGGCTTGGAAGGGTTGAGAGATTCGATGCCTGTGATTTGAGTTATTTGAAATATACATTTTAGGTTTCAAAGGTGAAAGCCTACTGTAGCCCCTATAATCAACATGTATTCTACGACTTCTCTGTCATATGTAAAAGATGTATCATAGTGGCCAAGTTTCAGACTTTGCAAACAGGGAACCTGGGTTCCACTCTTCAGCAAGACCTTCCTTGACATATCACTCCCTCCTTGTGCAACATTTCTATTGACTGACAATAATGGCTGTACCTGGAGGTGATTCGTGTTATTGTGTGTGCTGTATAAGAATATGCATTCAATGCACTTTTCTATTACAATGTTTAGGGGAGTGGCTAGTCAATTTAAATAATTTCTGGACTATTGTATAGGCCAAAGCATCGTAGTCTTCTACCTGTGAAAGCTGCAATGACAATTCTGATCCAATGTGAACTTTGCATTGAAATACATTGTATTGGATACATATAGTGTAAGTTTGCACCAGCAAACTGTTCGTTTGTTAAATAATGGTAAGGTTGCAATGCGGGTTATTTTACAGCAATAAAACATGTCAGATTGGAAGGGCATTTCTTATCGGAGACTTGAAGAGTCTTTCCCAAAGCCTGTTTGTTGACATATGGAAAGCATACATTTTTACAGTAGTTTCCCCTAGATTCACTGGTCAGTGCGGTCAGTGACAAGAAAGCATGAACCCACAAATATGTCGCTGCTATTGTAGCGCCTGCTGATAAAAAATGCTCCAAAGGTACTCAGGGGAAAACATTTTCCTGAGATCTGTTCAGAATAAAGCTCCATCATAGGAGACATCTCAGGCTGCAGTAAGATGGGACATTCCCGTTTGGAGATACCCCAAGGCCGAAGCATCTTGCTGACAGTCTAGGATAGTCTCAAGTGCATTAACAAACAAAAAGAGCACCCGTCTTCCAATTAAGGGCATATTTGTTCTGCTGTTCCTGCAAAAGGATAGTCAAAAGCATGAATACTTTTTTGAACATCCGTGGGGCAGATTAAAATTTAAAGGGCTGAAAGATGAACAGCTAAGGGCTTTCCCTAAAATGAACAAGAGAAACATCTGTGACAAAGAATGCACCGAAACTGTGCAATCCAGAGTTGTCAGAGGTTCCTTGGACTGACACAAGTGAAGATTGACTACCGGGAAACCATCTTGAAGGAGACGAGTTGCATGAAATTGTTCGCCCCTTTCTGATCTAGGAATGGTGTGAATGTTTTTTAACCATGAAGACACTGGAGTGCGTGCCTGTGTAAAATAACAGAATCACTGGCCACTGCCCTATTTCTGCAGGGGTCCAGCTCCCTCCTAGAGTACTTCTCATTTTGCCAATTCTGCTACCAAGCAAGCTCATCTGAATAATGTTTCCAGCTGAGCTTCCTTAACCTCCAATCTGAACCCCATCAAGACAATCTCGACCACCCAGTGGTATTCGATTCTCATCTTCCATTAGCCTGCAAACTGATGTAAGCAAACTTCGTTTATGGCTGGACTATTTTCAGCACAGTCATACTTTCATGGGCATCAACAGGCAGGTTAAGTCAGAAAGTGCAGGTGCCATTTATAGGGAAGCACATCAAGTATATGGTCTCTCTAGATCCCTAGTTAGAGATAGCCCAGATATCACCTCACGACGGATCTGTATTCAGTAGCTTTGGAGCACCTAATAGACAAACTGCAGTATTTGGACTTACCATGTTCATTTCTGCTTAGTCAACTGCAAATCTGATCTTGACAGATAGTACAAGTATAAAAATAAATGTATGCCCTGCATGGAGGTTGACACAGCAGTGATTGGGTGAATGACCAAAATGCATTTTAATCTCTGTATCACAAACACATTCCCTTTCGTGATCCACCAGCTCTGGACAGGTCTACGGCTTATAAGGTAATGCACAATTATGGTATGTATCAACTGTGACCTTTAATATCACTGTTTGGACCTTCATTATTCTTGGGCACTACTGTAAATTGTTACTTCTATGATCTTGGGTATTTGCAGATCACATGTGTTAGCATCATGCAGTGGGTAGCAAGTTATCTAGACCAATGTATTTCAAGGCTGTTCAGTAACTTGAGAGAAGAATGGAGAGGAGGAGTTAGTGACACTCTCTTCTGCAGAGTTAGCACAAGAAGGCAACAAACATTTTAGTACATATTCAAGATGTTTGTTCATATAAAAAGATAGAAGTAGTCCAGTTAAGTACAATTTAGCATGTGCACTATAATATGGCAAATGAATGTATAAAGCTATACTATCACAATTTAGCTTAAAAAATAGAAATGACTTTAAATGCATTGTGATCTGACCATTGAGTGTTTGGGGAAGCCTAATTTTTCAGTCGTTCTTCAGTAAGTCATTCAACTTTGGAGACAAGAATTAACTGCAGGCAATGAGAGATTTCTGAACAGCATTCAACTTCCATGGCTCCAATCACATGTGATGTCTGCTTGACATAACTGTTCCAGAAGTAGTTGCTGCAGCACAAACACCATTAAAAATAGTGTCCAACAGACATCAGTTCCATGATCTCAAGGACATAATGGTACAGTTCCCTCCCCTTCCCTTTCTGTTTCCCTTTTTCAGCATAAGTGGCTGTCTGGAAGGAAAAATCAAAGGCTGTCTTTGCACTCTTTGTTGCAAACTCCAAATTCCTTTCAATTGAGATAGAGGGCAGACAATACCCAGATGCAGCCTCCCCACTCATAGAAATTTTCAATTGAGGCCCTCAAGGGTATAGGAACAGTTCAAAAACCTGGACAAAGCAATCTTGCCAGTGTCCTTCCATTAGAGTGCAAGGATGCTATGAATAGCTTTTTAAGTTGGTAATTCACCTGACTCATCATAGGAGTAAGAATACAGAGGCTGTTTTATCAAGCGACTGCACCTCCCCTCAGGTTCATCTTATGATGTGAAGGAGTTATATTCTGATTTACTCAGATGCTGGCTTTTTGGATTCTATTAAAAACTAAACGACTGGCAAATAATTCATTTTGTGAGTCATACTGTTGGAGTGAAGTACCTTGCCTTACATTAACCATTCCCCTTTTGGACATTCATTGTTTTATTATCTGTCAAGGGTCTGCACATTTTCATAAACTCAATGCTTCATTCTGAGAATGGTGCCATGTACTGTTCAGACACTGAAACGTCGTTGCTTCACTCACCACAATTATCTAATTATACGGAGATGCAAATTCCTGGCCTCAACGTAATCTCTTTTGGACCATAAGGAGGACTATAATACTTGGTGGGCACCGTGGGACCTCATATCACCATTTTGGGACTTTCAAGTATTGATCTGCATGGAACGACGGGAATGTGAGACTTATGGATATAAATGTTTTGACTCTGTACTCTTGAACTGTTTTCTATGATCTATATCCTTATGTAATTTACTACTAAAGTGTACTTTATATTTATCATACAGAGAAGTATGCCTCATATCTGATATAATCTATTATTGACTTGCTACCATGCTTCACTTGGACATTACACTATAAGGGATGGATCATAATCTGCAGATGTATCTCAACCTTCTGTGTGTGCTTCCTCAATACATCTTCGTTGTCGTGATGAGCTACCTGAGTGGATCACAGGACCCAGTGTAGTGCATCTCCATCCCCAGAGTTTCTGAAGCTATCTAAGCATTTCAGCGCTAATACTACTTCATCTGGCCTTGGACAGGAGACACCAATGTGAACATGCTGAAAATACCAGCTTGGGTCTTGAGTATTGCCGTGTAGGTATTAAGTAGAGTATTTCTGTCTAGTCAATTACACAACCTTCCGCAGTGACAGTGTTTGTCGAAGGTGTGTGTACTATTCTTAAAAATATTTTGTTTAGTTTACATTGTTGGCTCCATTTATTTGCCCCACGCTACAAGACCAGACTGTCTTGTGTCCTGCACTCAACTTCTCACAAGTGATGTATCAAGAGGAGAAACCAGTTCACAGCAAAGCTGCACCTACATCACAATGGGCCTATCATAGCAAAGACACCACCACTAATGTGAGACATGCTTGTCTCCGTTGGGTCTGCACAGCAGAAGGAGAAGCCATGGAGGAACACATTTTCTGTTCGACACACCAATCTCTTTGTGAAGCACCGTGGGGCGTAATGAATCTTTTTTCACCTTTACGATCTACGGAACGATTGCGCAGAGTGAAATCCAGGCAAACTGTCTCATCAATTTTGTGTTGACTAGCTTTTTGACCCCATGTCATTACTTGGTAATACACAACCAGCTAGTTCAATACGAGACATATTATTAAGTCTTCATTAAAAAAGTAATTCCATTGCAAGAAGCTATGTGTCATTGTTCAGTAATTCACACACCATGTTCTTCTATAAGAGATTTGCAAATGTTTCAGGATCACATAACTGTTCAAGAGCACATATCTGTATTACTACTCTGTGACACATTCACCTACCAATCACTTAACAGTGTGTTAATACTCAGTGACACAGATACAATTACTTACGTTTTCAATGCCTCATACCAATCATCACGGTATGGAGTCAGTAATTACTCCTCCTCCATTCATTGAAGCACTGGGTTGATGCATTTGAAGCATATTTGGGTGTGATTGGTGCACAGAGATTTAAATCAAATAATGAATTTTTCGTTGTTGTTACAATCTCTGAGTTTTGATAAAAGCCCTTGTCAAACAGCTCCCAGATCCACTGGTAAATGCAGAAGAAGAACTGGATGAATACAAAGAAGTCATTAAAAAACTTGAGGATAGATTTGATGAATGAAAAAGTTTAGTTGTACTGAGACACAAATATTTCAAAATGACACAATTATCTGGGGAAAGTGTTGAGTCCTATATTACACCATTTAATGACTCTTTTCTGAGTGTCAGTTTGGCAAATACACTGATTAACCTGCTAGGGACCAATTAATGGGGCATTGTTGTGACAAGGATTCTCAACAAAAACTGTTGAAAACGGGTAATCTGTTACTTCAAGTACCATTCACACTGCACTGAGCATTGAAACATCCCATGTTTCTTTGAAAGAACAGGGTGTAAAACATGCTAAGGTGGTATGTGCTGTCACTTATAAAGGAGACAAAACCTCGAGGGAAATGAATGAAATCAAACAATTTTTCCAAGACAAAAAATATCTGCCTTAATTGTGGTGGTTCTACACATGCAAAAAGGGGGAAGCTTTGTCCTGCAAAAAAAGTCAGTTGAAAAATATGTAACAAAGCTGGACACTTTGCAAAAGGATGTAAAAGTAGCAAAATTACCGTAAACTTAGTTTCTTGCAATTAGTGAGAAGGTAAAAGTTACAACTAAGGTAGATTATGTCCAACATGAGCTGCAGGATATGATTTTGGTGGGTACAACAAACCACATATGTAGTGATGGCCCCATGTAATGTGTAGACCGTGTATAGATATCAGAGTCGGCGATAAAGTGACCAATGAGCTAGAATCTCAATGATAGCCCATAACTCTGTTACTGAATTATGGTACAATGGAGCGTTGCAACTTCTAGACAGAGCTTCTGTTTTATATGAAGAGAGGAAAATTGATCTGGATGGGTTCTTCGAGAATTTCTTGGGATTTAAAGGCAGACATATTCTAGGAAAGGTTAGCATGTCAGTAAAGGGGTTGAATATACTTTGATGAATATATTAAGATATTACCAGGTGCAAAGGAACAGATGCTGGTAGTGTCAGAGCAAAGTTGGATGCCAAATTTCTTTCAGATGTTTTGTGGTATTTTTTCTGAGGGGCTAGTGAAAATCATTGGTTTCAAACACAGGATGTAAGTGAGAGAAAATGTTATTCCAGTTGAAACACAAATCCAGAGGAGTACCATTCAATATACGAGGTGATGTGGAGAAAGAATTGGAAAAACTATGCAAGAGTCGGATTATTGAGTCCAAAGATTCTTCACTATGCCTTTCTCTTCTAGGCATACAAATTTAAAGGTGAACTGAGGGTCTTGTTGACTTGCAAGCTTAATAAAAAGTTATCAGTCAACTTGCACTCATTGCCTAAGATTAGTGAGTTGTTGGCTGTTGGGTGGTGCTTTTGAGGTTCACTAAATTAGATCTAGCCTCAGGTTACCATCATGTGGAATTTCAGCCTCCATCTTGAACACAATATTGCACTTGTCTCTCCTTTTGGAAAATGTAAATACTGCTGCAGGCCCTTGGGCTATCCTCCATGGTGGATGGTTTCAAAATAATCATGGGGCATCTGTTGGTATTGAGTGAGTTGTAGAGTTCCACAGTGATATTTTGGCATTCTCGTGTGGCCACCAGAAAATGACAGGATTTTGAAACAAGTGTTTAAAATTCTACAACACAAAGTACTTTTACTGCAGAAGGAAAAAAGTGAATTAATGAAGAGAGAGGTTGAATATTTGGGAAATATGTTGCTTAAGGGAGGAATCGGCCCACTTTCTGGTTTAGTCATGGCAATTCAACAAGTTGTTGCTCCTTTGGCAAACTTACACTGAAGTAATTTTTGGGGGTGCATGTTAGGCATGTTACCTACCAGGACACGCCACTCACATATTGTGAAACAACAAAAAGTTGTGTAAAGATTTTTCTTTTGCGTGGGATCTGAATTGTGAAGAAGCCTTTTAATTGGTGGAAGCAGAGCTAGTCGAACCAAAAGCACTCAAACTGTTGTTATCCATTATTACCCTGTTGGGTCACAGTGGGTACTAGGAATGTGGGACTAGGAGTGGTCCCACATAGGAGTGCAACAGAAGTTGAAGAAGCGAGTGATATGTCGGAAGATGAATGCCAGAAGTGTGCAGGACAGGATGCAGCTATGGAAGAAGCTATTCATTTGTGACACATGGGTGGCTCAAAGAAAATATCAGGGGCTACACCCAAGATGTCAGAGTAGGATGGTTTGCTATTGCAAGAGGAAAAATCGGTTTCACTGGTGTCCTTGAGATCCACCAATATTTGCAAGGCTTATGATGGACATTTAGGTTGCACATTGACCACATGTAGATTGCGGGCTTCTTTTTGGTGGCCTGTAATGGACAAGGCTGTAGGAGAAGTAGTCAGCAGGTGCATGGTGTGTGATGGTTTTGGGCACACAAACCACCATTGAAGCCCATAGAACTGTCTGATGGTCTGTGGGTACAATTGGGTATAGACTTAGTTGGGCCCATTCTTAAACTGTTTCCCACATGTGGATATGCCATTTTATTATTTGACTACTCCTCTAAATTGTCTGAAGTGAAATTTGTGTCTAAATGTAATATAGGAAGGACAATTGATTTTTTTTTAAAGATGTGTTTTCAAGAGAAGGGTTTCCCGCATATATAATATTGGACAATGGCTTTCAATTAGTAAGTCAGAAGAAGAAAACTTTATGAGGAAATCTGATGTCAAATATTTGAGGACTTCACTATACCTCCCCCAAACTAAAGGTATGGTTGAAAGGATCAACTGGGTTGTAAGCTTGTACATTCAGTGGACTGTTTCAAATACATTTGTTGTGCATAGAGCTATCAAGAATCGGTTGTGGTTCTATCGTACATGTTACATCTGACAGCCTTTGAAGTGGTCTTCCCCCAAGCTTTTTACCCACTTCCCTCCAGTTTTCTGAAATTAATTTTTGTTGGAAATTAGGACTCTGTGCATTTTACCACTGCTAACCGGTGCTAAAGTGCTTGTGCTCACTTCTTAAAACATACTAAAATTGCCTTACACCCAATTGGCACATTTAATTGACATATAAGTCTCTAGTAAAGTGACACAATATGTACTCAGGGATGAAAATGTAATGCTACAAGTGGGCCTGCACCACTTATTGTGCCACCCACTACATTAGCCCTTTAATACATCTCAGGCTTGTTATTGCAGCATGTGTGCAGTCTTAAACTGCCTATTTGACCTGGCAAAGTAAAGCTTTTGCCATGCCTTAACATCCCTATTTAGTACATATGTCACCCCTAGGGCACGCCCTAAATAGCCTTAGGGCAGGGTGCATTGTATTTAAAAAGTTGGATTTGCACTGTTAAGTTTTACATATCTGGCACCAGGTATACTTATTGAACCATCAGACTAGTGCTTGTTGGCTACAGCCTGAAACTTCGTCCCGCTGAAGATTTTTGACTCCCAAAAAATCACAAAGTTCGAAAGTAGAATCATCACCACAACAGCCTGACCTCCTGAACCTCCTCTTCGGACACTGCTGGATGCCTTGCCCCGCTCAACTTTACCTCCTCAAACGTTTTTTATCACATTTTTTTCCGACCGTAAGTGGACACCAGCCCCAATCCAGCTCGTGCATCTTACCCACGGTTCATCATGGTCAGCCATAACTTTAGACTTTGCCCCGGTCTTGTACGACTAGATGTCCGCTGTTGGCATTTGATCTTTTAGTTGCTATTTTTCACTAAAAACTTTCAATTTCCATAAACTGGGTCTACTATTTGGATTTAATTTGTTTTTATGTCAAAATATTTATTGCATTTTACACTATTTTTCTGAATTGGTTTGAAATTTTCTTGTCTTGTGTTTTCACTTTATTACTGTTTGTGTGTTGCGTAAACACATTGCCTCTAAGTTAAGCCTAACTGCTTTTGTACCAAGCTACCAGAGGGTTAAGCACAGGTTAATATTGACTTTTGTGGTTTGCCCTGACAGAGATTGTGGTTGTTGCTTAAGAAAGGTTCTCATCTCTCCCAACCAAAAACCCAATTTCCTACATTATTACACCTCACTCTGTCACAAGGATTTCTCCATTTCAAATTTTGATGGGCCAAATGTGTCCTGAATAAATGATCGAGTGGCTTTGGGAGTATGAATGGTTCTGTTGAGGTTGATTGTTGCAGAATGGCAGGCTAAAAAGAAACTTGGGGGCATATTTGCAAGCCCCTATCACCACAGGAACGTCATATTTTTTTGTTTGTGGGTTATACCTTATTAACAAGGCAGTGTTAAGTCACTTAACGTGGCTTAACGCTGCCTTGTAAATAAGGCACCCTTTCATGTTACACTTAGCGTGAAAGGGGTGGGCATTGGGTGTTGCAGTGGGCGTTCTGCAGCAACACTCATTGATTTTGACGCTGACACCTATTTACAAGGGTGGCGCAATTAGGAGGCAGCATCACAATTAAGTTAAAATAAAAACGGGTCTTAACATGGCAAAACGAGGAGAAATGATTTATTTCTCCTCATTTTAGATGTTTCTATGTGTGCTGCATTGTGTAGCACACATGGAAACAGCAAAACGCAATGCATGATTGTTTATGTGAAGGAAGGTCTTCCTTCCTGCACATAAACAATCATTTTGATAATGATGAGTTGCAACTTCTATGTGTGCGGACACCTTCCTGCACATAAACAATCATTACCCCAACGCAGACTCCCTTGTATTATGGTGCAAGGATTCCTGTGTTGGCGCTAGGCAGCTGAAATTAGCTCCAGTGCAGGGGGAAACATAGGGCTGCACCGTATTGTTGTAAATATGGTGCAGCCCTGAGTTTCAGAAGTAGCGGAGTGCGATGTTAATTCAAGAAGACTAACGCATCGCTCCATCACTTCTTTGTAAATATGCACCTTGGTTTTGGAAAAAAAAACACTGAGTTTAGAGTTGGAGATACTGTGTGTATAAAATACCCAATTATTCGAAAAAGGGGAATTTAAGTTTGGTGAACCTGTGATGATCGACAAGGAGTTTGTGAAAGCGGTGGCTTGAATGGTCGCAACTGGTGGAACTGTAAGAGAGTTGTTAATATGAATGACATTTCCCACTGGCAGGAAAGGTTAGGAGATAATGATGGTCATAATGTTGTTGACATAGGGTCTTCTAGCAACTTTGACCCCAGTCGTTGTGAGAGTTACATTTGCCTCAATGCTATCGCAAATTAATTTTGCTTTTGTTAATTCTTATTTTGTGTTCTTTGTGTTTTGAGTTGTTTATTTTATGCGATAAAGTTTAGTTCAAATGAACTGATTTGTAATATGTTGTTCTGTTTACTAAGGAAAAACGCCATATCATATTATTTGAGACTCATGTCGTGGTGAGCATCCGTTCCAAATGGAATGCATGTAATGTGGTAGAATGTTATATTTTAAATCTGGTAACTGTACATTGAAGAAGCTGCGAAGTGGACGGTGGCTCGTTTTTCATGTGGACATTACAGAGTAAGAGACGGATCCTATTAAAACGTATCTCACCATTCTGTATGTCGAGTATTAGTACTAGTAGCAATGTTTACCATAGCTAATGTACTATATGGGAAACCAGACTCTACATAGACACAAAAAACATAGGATTTTATCTGGGATTAATGACCGGTGAAAGGAAGGCATGATAAAAGACAAAAAAAGACTACTTTGATTCTTTAAGAAGAAAAAGATTAAGGGACGTAAAGCAAGCAGGGTGAAGTAGGTAGATCCTCAAGGATATTGATGCATTGGTAAGAGATTTTGTGACAATTGAGTTTTGATCCAATTACTCCCCCCCCCCCTAGTTTCCTAGTCAACATTGTGTTGACCCTCTTGGGTTCAGGATATTTAGTTCTGGATGCCTCTCAGAGTCAAAGGTTGCCAGTGCGCGTCTCTCTCTTTCTCACTGCTGCCATTTTTACCTAGCCTTTTCACACTTTTTCCTGTTCCTAACTTTGCTATGTACACAGAAGAAGTGTCTATGATAGGCACAGATACACGTTATGACGTGCTGCATGCGGCCGTATGCCCATGATTCAATTTTTTTTAAACTGGGAAACAAATGTCCTGAGGGTATGATATAATTCTCTTTTTTGAGGCCAACATATCAAATATCGCATTGATCACCCTCCTTGAAACATTTGTGTGTAAATAGTGATTTACAAAATCCTGAAATGCTGGAGGCTCTGAGCATCGTTGCCTACTGGGAAATGACTCACTCTCACGTGGTTGGGAAGGTCACAAGGAAGGCGAGAGGAGATTGCAATGCTCTGATTCCGTTTACAAAGCTGCATTGTCTTCTCAATTTCCGGCATTATACATGGATAGGGTTTTCCTTAGCAGCGTTAGAATGTAGGAGGTTCTCCCAGTGCTTGCTCCAACACATTGTTCCTGTCCATTTCAGTGCTAAATGCAATTTCAAAACAAAACCACATGTTCAAGGTTCTCATTACTGTATGATTTTTGATTTGATGAACAGCGTATCTCAAAACCGCCAAAAATACTTATCTTTGTTAAGTGAGGAAATTAGGCTATTAATTTAATGTGCTAAATGTTTTCTGCCCCACATGCAAAATTAATGTTTTTCTCTCCTCCCCCACCCAGGATCCAAGCTGCCTGTGGGCTCTTCATACCACCTGTGCCTTAGGAGACAATTAGCTTCACTGAGTAGGCCTGTCCAAGTCTCTTGGTAACTGTGGCAGAACCAAAAGATAGACAACGCTGAACCAAGACCTCAGGACTGAAGGATGGTGTACTGCAGTTACCCCACCTGTTCGACCTTAGGACCACTTAGTTCAACATCAGTACCCTTGAGTTTTCTCCTCTCATTGATAGGATCCTCAACTGTCCAAACCACAGTGTGTTTCTGACACAGTGCACATGTATTGAACTCTATGTGTAATAAACAGTGGAAAAGCATTCGCTTTGACAGCTCTGGTGACCAGCTGGTTTCTGTCTCTGGCAGTACTCCTCTACGCCCTGAATTAAAGGTCAGTGCATGGCTAACAAGGATGTACCCAGGGTGTGTTGAGAATTTGTCAAGTCTAGATGGCACCACCCTTAACATTGCATTATTTCATCAATGAAACATGCAGAGACAGGATTTCAGTGAAACTGAGAATCTGTGGCTCTCATTCTGCCTTTCTGGCATGGTATGCAGTTTTGTTTGGAGCAAGTGAGTGTGCTTAAGAGAACATTTACCACATTTATTTAGAGTTGCGTAATGCACAAATATGGTGACCACATTGCACACTATTGTATAAATATAGCTTATATATGTGTGTAGGACAGAAAGAGTGAAGAGTACATGAATGAGTGTAGTGAGGATAAAAGGACAAAACCCAAATTATAGCCAGGTAATCCAGTTTGTACCAAAACAAGTTGACAAGCCTGGTGAAAATCGTAGCATCAGTGACTATTTTTCCAGTTTTTTACCAGGTGAAAATATTGCAAAATTCTAGTTTGTGCAGCTAGCAACTGGAGAAAACATGAACAATATGTATGTTACTTATACATTCGATGTTTGCTACCTTAACACTTGTTAATCACCACATCTTGTTTAATTAGTATTTAGTGAGTGCACAATTTACACCTGCATTAACAACTGAATTGTAACAGGGCCTAAAGATGGGAATTGTGTTGAGAAATGGGAAAATACATGTTTTCTGCAAAGGTAATCCAATGAGTCCAGAAAAAAATCAAGCATTGGCAAGGCCAATAAGTCTAACCTTTGGGGCTTGTTGGCTTTGTCAGTTTCTATTGGTGGTGCTGTACAGTGTCGGGACACTGTGCAACATTGTCAAAAAGTATAAATATGTATCATTTCACTGATGTGCTTGTGCATCTGAAAGCACGCCCACCAGTAGAATATTGCAGGCACAATTTGCTTTAAAGTTTTACTTATCGATCCAAGACAGCAGACACCACTATAAGCAATACCTACAAAAATAAAGATATTTCGGCATTAAAGCACTGATTAAAAAACACAGGACCGGTGAGGTATTTCCAGAGGAGCTGCTGGAGGGGGATGGAAAGAGAAAAGCATCACTCAGAGGGGGCGAACAACCTTTACAACGCGGTTGTTACACCGCGGTACGTTTACATCGCTGTGATTACAACGCAAGTCGTTACAACGACTTGCTCTGGATGGCGCTATACACAAAGGAATAGTATGATTTACTATTCCAACACCTTCCCTACTGTTACGTAGGCTGGAGTTGGAATAGTAAATCATACTATTGCTACGTCCAGCACCCTGTAACGTAACGCGGTGTAACGACCGCGTTGTAACGTCATATATTGAACAGGGTGAAGGGAGAATCACAAGAGTGAGTGAACACCACACAAGCAAAGGATGAGTAACAGCATTATCTAGTGTGTTGTGGGGGGATAGAAGCACATGGACGAGAGCAAGAAGAGAAGGGGACGAGAAGCATACAAATGAAAGAGACCAACACAGAGCAAGAGGGAGGAGAGAAACACACAAGGGAGGCAGCTGGAAAACACATCCACTTATACAGTGCTATAGCAAAAATAAATGAGATAGAACAGTGTAGGGGGAAGTAAACTAATGAGAGAAAACAACACGGAGTGAGAGAGCACACAAGAGAGACAGCTGGAAAACATGTACTATCCTGGGGTGCTTAAGCTAAAATAAAAAAGTAGCTTCCTTAATGCTGTCTGGTAGGCGTGACCTAAAAAAGGAGTGAAATCTTGTAAAGTCAGAGTGAAGGTAATATGCAGAACTCTCAGACAAACAGGGTAGGTGAGAGACAAGGTTTGTGCGAATGCACGGACGGCAGGGATCAAAAACATGCAGGGAATGTGAGGTATATGCTTTTCATGCAGGTAGGAAGAGTGAGGCTCACTATTTGAAGGTAGGCAGGGAATATATGGATTAGAGTTCTGAATGAGCAACAAAAGGCATATGTAAGTAATCTAAAACAGGCTGGGAAACAGAGAATTTAAAATCTCCATCTGGTTGATGTTACAAATGGGGTTTCTGGTTGGCTGAGGTATGTACCCAAGCCAGGCAGAACCAACAATTCTAGTCAGGGTAAGTCAGATATGCCATCAAGATAACCTGTGTTCTCCCTTTGGTAGCTTGGCACAGAGCAGGCAGGCTTATCAACAAAGGCAACGTGTAAAGTATTTGTACAACACACATACAGTAACACAATAAAAACACCACAAAAAAGCTCCACACAGGTTTAGAAAAATAGGTGATATTTATTTGAATAAAATTAGATAAAAATGACAAAGATCCAATCAGAAGATCACGAGACATCAATTTTAAATGAATAAATGCAAAAGTAGTGCTATAAAAGTCATCAGTGACTTGGTTCAGGTTATTGTTGCTTCCACAGAATTTAAAAAACGTTGTTGCTGTCTTGCGTGCAAAACTGGTCATCATAGGTAATTATAGCCACATGTAAGGGTGAGTGGGCCGGAGCAAACAACCCATGGGACTCACTGCACTCATTACCTTGGATGAAGGGAGAACCGGCTTCGTGATCATAGTTTCCAAGCCGGCCGCTGTTGAGTGGCGCTGGCGTGGTCCTGGCAACTGGGGTGTTACAGGGGCCACTCTGAGGGATTTCTCTTAGTGCTGCAGTCACTTGAAAAGCAGGTAGATGGTGCCTCACTCGGCACAGAGGCTCCAGGGGCAGGTCTTCGCTTCTCCCTTTCCAAATGGGCTGTACTGGTGGGATTCCCCCACCATGTAGTGGCAATGATGGATGCTAACCAGTCCCAGAGTTCGCTGCTCTCCCAGGGATGCTGGCTCTTCAGAGCATGGACCTCTGCAGCGGTGCTAGAAGAGCTGCAAAGCAGAATCTTGGCCAAAGTATTCAAGGAGAACTGAGCTGGTCAATGTGCTTGTAGTGAATCAGCCACTTTTGTGGTCCGACACCCTATGATGACCCTCAACCACCACCATTCTGTACTGACTTAAGTGTGTTATGTTACCTTAGCCTTAATGTAGGATGGGTTTGCATATGCCTGCACTTCTTCTGTCTTTTAGTGGAATAGTCTTTCCAAGAATATAAGGTATGGGATGTTGAGGTGCAGTCTTGTGGATGGTGGTGCACACATGTGCTCAATGTTGTATACTGAGGGATTAAGTGTATAATGTTATTTGGGTTAGGTGAATTATGACTTTGACCTATTGGCTTTGACGTAGTCTAATGTCATTCTGCCTTCTGACTTTACCTTGCTTCAAACTTTTCTGTGTGCACAGTGGTGCTTGTAAGTTGTGTGGATGAGAATTATAGGTGCTGACTATTGCCTTTGACAGGGCCTCATGTCTGACTCTGCCTTGCTGCTGCATGCACAGCAGTGCTTGCAAGTTGTTTGGGTTATTCACATTCAAGGTCTTGGTGTTTTCCTGAGCGATTGTTTTTGTTTAGTGTACTGTGGAAGGCCTTGTGAGAGCTTCGTCAAGACAGAGGCTGGAAGAAGTGCGAATGGAAGAAGAGACTTGAGAGCTCCTTACTGCTATGGAGATGCTTGCTTGGAACTTGGCCAGTTCTGGTAAAATTCCTCTGGCGGTGGGAGGAGGTCTTTCACGAATCTTCTAGTGTGTTTATAGCTGAGGGTTGCAGGCTGAGAAACTGGGAGTTTGGATTCAGAGCGAGGGCAGACGTGTCTATCTCGGATTGAACCCTGGCTTGCTGAGCTCTGATCCCCGGCTGTAATTCCCCCAGTAAGAAGTGGGCAGTGTATGCACCAGGTGATGTATTGAGTTGTGTGGTTCTTTGATCATTGGAGGTGTTTTCTTTGTGGTGTGGGAGGTGCACATCCAGAGTACTCCTCTGCTCTCTATATATGTATATCTTTCTGATCTCTTGCAGGACGTCCAGTGTACCTTATATCAGTTATTGCTTGTTTATTAATCAGTATTATAGTTTGCTCAGTTATTGATTCGTGCCTTTAGATTATAAGTTTGCTACATATATTTGAATATGTTCAATCATATTATTGATATGTTAGAGTCTGCTATGTTAGGTGCATTTGGCTTACTGTGTGATGCTATTTACTAATAAATACATCCCAGATATACCAATTCGTCTTTTCCTTGTAGCAGGAGGTGTGGACTCTTCTTGGCCAAGTATTCTGTTGTAGAAGGATGGGTGAATTCCCTTCTAGCAGGTAATTGTGTTATAGGAAGTTGGCGCTACTCCTCACAAGTGATGCGCAAATTATTGTTTTCTTGCCTTGCCTTTGGGGGAGTGTTGAAAGTTTGCCCACCTTAGGAAGTGCAAAGGTGTAGTATATTTGCCTCCCAGGTGGGAGTGCAGGGATTGGGTGTGGCTTATTGGTGAGAAGCCACATTCAAAACATTTCTCAACCTCCAATAGCACCAACTGGCGATCAGGCACGCCCCCGCAAAGTGGAGCGCTTGATTTTGCAAGACAACCTCTGCAATTGTGAAGTAAACAAAAAAGCAGATAATTATGTCTTTGATGTCCCTGAGACCTCAGGGAGAACTGGGGCAAGCCCTTGGAGTCACCCTAGGTTTAGTCCTTGGTCCTTTGTCAGGGCAGAGGTCAGCAGGCAGTAGGGCAGCGCAGCAAAGCAGGCAAGCAGTTCCTCTGAACAGTCAGGCACAGCAGAGTGGCCATCCTTTAACACAACAGCCTTTACACAGCAGAGTTATTTCCAGGTCCTGTAGAGTACTACTTTGATAGGGCCAGAGACCTGGCATATATACCCAAAAGGGCCTTTGATTTAGGGGGTGACTTCAAAAGAGTTCTCCGAAGTGCACAAGGATCCCTTTCAGACCAGCCCTGGCTTCAGACTACCAGTAGGGGGTAAATCAGCCCTTTGTGTGAGGACAGGACACAACCTATTCAAGAATAAGCGTGAACCACCTCTCCTTCTCCCTGACCACGAAGAATATCAGTATGCAGATGAATGGAGATGTATCACCTGTCACACCCAGCCCTTCCTGTGTTGTAGCTGTCAAGAGAGTATGCACAAAGTGTAGCTGTCACCCAGCCCAGGCGTCTATTGGAAGCAGGCTACAGGCACACAGAGCAAAGTTAAGAGCAGAGACCTGTCCACTTTCTAAAAGTGGTATTTCTAAAATGGTAATGTGAAATTTAACATTACCATTAAAGAGGATGTGTCACTACCATTCCAAAGATATTAGACATGAAGTAACTACTCCTTTCCAATAAGGAATTACAGCTTAACAGGTATTTTAAGGAATCTCCAATGCTAGCCTATGGAAGGAGCAGGACTCACTGCAATGAAAAACAAATTTAGCAATTTGTCGCTTCCAGGACATGTAAAACTTAAAAGTGCAAGTCCTGCCTTTTAGTTGCACAGCACCCTGACCTAACGGTGACTTAGGGCCTACCTTAGGGGTGACTTAGGTGTAATAAAAGGGGAGTTTGAGGTGTGGCAAGTGGTTTTAAATGCCAAGTCAAAGTGGCAGTAAACTGCACACACAGGTCCTGCAATGGCAGGCCTGAGACGGGTTCGAAAGGCTACTTGTGTGGGTGGCACAATCAGTGCTGCAGGCCCACTAGAAGCATTTAGATTATAGTCCCTGGTTACATGGTATACCATTCTGCAAGGGACTTACAGGAAAATAAATATGCCAATCAGGTACACACCAATGTAAACATGTTTAGGGGAGAAGCACATGCACTTTAGCACTGCTTAGTATTGGTAAAATGCTCAGTCCTAAAGCCCAAAAAAAATACACGGCAAAAAGTGGGAGCCAAAAGGTAAAATATTGAGGAAAGATCACCCTAAGGTTGAGAGGTCTAACAATTGAGAAGGTTATTAACAAGGCTCTCATGCAAACAGGAAAGGTGGGCAGCAACGTTATTGTGCAGTACACTACAAAAGGTAACAAAGAGCCTTAGAGAGGTAATCATGAGGTAGCCCCTACATTAATAAGACTGGAAAACGATGTCAAAGATGTGCCAAAGTTTTATTTGTCTTTTGTTGATGACCTTCTTATGGTGCAAAGAAGATAAACTCCACTCACGGTAAGATACAGACAAAGCAGCACTTTATTGCTGAAACACAGTGCCACAAGAAAGTAACTGTCCCAAAGCCAGCCAATCTCCATCTGACTTTGTTGGAACATAACATTCACAGCTGGAACCTAGAACACAAGAACAGATCGTGTTCCACATTCCTTGAATGGGACAGAGGGAGAAAGGCTTTGCTAATGAGTAACACATCCCCTTTCCTTATTACATTAAAACAAAAGTAAACTAGTTAAAATAATATACTACAATAAATGAAAAGAAAAAAACAAACTATATGAAATGCAAATGTAGGCATTAAAACACAATGGCCAAAGACAAAATCTCATGTATGAACATTGTCATTAAGATACCTGGGTGTATGATGAAATTTTCAGAATTTCAAGTGCGAACAAAGACATTGAGACCTGGTGAATGATGAAATTTCCTGACTTTTGTCCCTTCAACCAAGTGATTGTGAGGATCCAAACTGGCAAGCACATCAGCCCCCAGTTCACCTCTATCCTGGAGCAATGCCCTAGTACTGGCACCAACTTGTCAAGGAAGTGTCAAATTATCATCTAACATTAACATAAAGGCACAGTTAGTATGCTAACTACGCAGCCCATCATTCAATTTGCATAGACCACCTCTTTGATAGAGTGCTACTCACCTGTAGTTCCACTTTTCACCATTTCCCAACACCACAGCATGACGTAGGGCACAAATCACTTTAAATGACCCTCTTGAACTTAGCCAAACCACCACCACTCCTCCCACTCCTTAGTTTTACCCAATCATCTTCACAAATGCACCAAGAACAAGGCAACTTCCCACTCTTTACCACTGAGTCACCCTGCCTTACAATCTCTTAAATCCATGTAGGAACTAACTTTGTATCTGGTAACCTACAATGCATTAACTGACATGGTGTCTTGCCTCTCACTCCATGCGCATTTGAGCGATACGTCCATACCAGTTCCGAAACCATACCACAGACATCTCACCCACATGCCACCGCCATCTGGATTGCACCTTTAATCATTCAGTTGGCCCTCTCAGCAATACCACTACCTTGGGGGTTGTAAAGCAAGGTGCGGTTATGCTTAATACCAGAAGATTCCCGAAACACCCTCATGATTTGGGTAGTCTATTGCTTGCCATTATTTGTGATAATCACTGACGAAATGCCATCTTCACCGAATATGTCCTTCAATAAGACAACCGGCACTTTGGTAGTGATCTCCTTCATAAACCTTACCATGAGCTATTTAGTGTGCACGTCCAAACTTACCATAGCAAATCTCAAATTTCCTCTCAATTCATTCATGGGCCCAATACAATCCAAACAAATAGTGTGCCAAGGTTGTTTGGGATCTGTTATGTGCCCGAAATCAGTCTGTACACCCACTCCACTCTCAAGCACTTCTCCCCCTCATTGCAGACACTACATTTTTCCACCCATTTATCCACTCGAGCATCCATTCCACTCCACCATCAGTCTACACACATTTATTTTTGTTTTAGTTTGCCCTAAATGCCCCTCATGTGCTGTCTTGATGAGCTTGGCCCATAAACCTTGAGGAGGAATGAATTGTTCTCCTCTCATAACCACAACATCCTCATGCACCGACAACTAATACAGAAGTTTGAAATAAGGCCTGACAGAGAGTGGCACTGTACTTTCCCTTCTACTCCCTTGCAACAACACACACTTCACTTCCTTCAGAGTAACATCAGACTCAACCACAGTGATCCATTCTTGTCTCATGATGGCTTGTGCCCCCACCACACTCAAAACATCCTGGACAGAAGCTACAGATCCCTCACTCTCCTTTTCTAAAACTGCAGGATAATCCACCTTCTGCCATTCCAAAGACAATCTTGACATACAATCCGCTTGAGAGTTTCGCCATCCCTGAATTTGTTCTACAGTATAACAATACACTTGCAAACGGGCTTCTAATCTTGAAAGTCTCGCTGAGCACTTGCACGTTCCACCCAGTAATAGCACCTTTACTAAGGGTTTGAGATCAGATCTCAAAATAAATTTTGAGCCCCATAAGTAGGTTATAAAATGCTCACAACCTCAAGCTGCTGTTAGAGTCTCCCATTTGATAACAGAGTAATTTTTCTCAGAGATGGTCACTGTCCGGGATGCAAATGCCACAGTATTCTCCTGTTCACCATGGTTATAGAAAAAATCCTTGACAATATCACACTGGAAGGAGTAAGTAAGGAGTTTATAATGCAACGTACTAAATTAGTCCTGCTTAACAACATTTTTCTGTTTAAAGGCCAATTGCATCGCCAACAGAAGGGGACCAGTATGGGGGCCACTTGTGCCCCCAGCCTGGCCTGCCTATATGTGGGCGAGTTCGAGGAATGCCACATATATATTGAATTGGCACCATTCTATGAAAATGTGTTAGAATGGCATCGTTTCATAGACGATGTATTCTTCATCTGGGATGGCCCAATTGAATTGTTGTCTGAATTTCTTGTCTGGTTAAATGTAGGTGACGAGAATTTAATATTTACTGCTCATTATAGCAAAGAACAGGTGGACTATCTGGATATTACAATAAAAGATGTGGGTGGTAGATTGGCGGTGGAGCTTTTTACCAAGCCTATGGCAAAACACATCTTGCTCCACTATTCAAGCTACCACTTCAAATCCAAAAAGGTTAATATCCCGTTTAGCCAATTCCTTCGGTTAAGGAGAAATTGTACTGATTTGAATGATTTTTACACACACTCTGATGTACTTAAAACAAAACTGAAGAATAGAGGATATCTGAGAAAACTCATATCCCATTCTTTTAAACGAGCGAGATTTTATGACCGTGATGCCATGCTTAATAAATGTAAATAGGAGAAGGAAATGTCAAGAGTTGTGTTTGTGCGCCAATTTAGTAGTCTTAGCAATAAGAGTAAACATGTGGTGAACAAACATTGGAAGATCTTGAATGGTCAGGAAGAGGTCAAATTAGACAAACCACTGTTCGCTTTTAAGAAAAATATGAATCTACGCATTCAGTTAGTCCACACCTATAGGGAGGATCAGAAAACTAGACAGAGAACTCTTGATAACACCACTGCCAAGGGCAGCGTAGGGTGTGGTAACTGCCAGATGTGTGGTCAGTGTCTGGTGGCCAAGGAATTAACACATAATGGTAGATTAATAATAGGTCACACCCTAAATAAGTGCCGCAGTAAGAATGTAATCTATTTTTTACGCTGCCCCTGTGGTCTGGCATATAAAGGTGTGACGAGCCATGACCATAGGGTGCGCCTAGCTGAACATAAGTCAGCCAATAAAATGAAGAAACTTAATGCTCCACTGGTTTCCAACTATATTGAGTGTGAGCATAAAGAGAATGAATTTGTCTGGTTTATTTTAGAAAAGGTATGCATCAACAAAAGAAGTGGCAATATAAATGAGAAACGCAAAGCGAGAGAGCAGTGGTATGTATCTATCTTTAACACGATTAGACAAGGGCTCAATACTTGAGAGGAATGGGAAAGATTGATGAAATGATACTGTGGAAAAGCCCTTGTGAATTGATGGCTGTCATATTTGAGTTATATGACGACACAAGAAAAGTTAGAGAAAGGGCTATAAATGATATCATAATAGATATGTTAAACCTCTGATAGGCAGACCTTAGTACAGTTAATTTATTAAGTAATAGAGTTTTAGATACACACAACATGCACCCGACGTGTTCTACCTTAGTGGTTTGGGGCAGATACCATATAACGTCTCACCCCATGACATTTACATCAGTGTAAGAGATCAGCATGCCTCTCTACATTGCAGGGTTCGAGTCTATATCAACCATAGTTGGTATGGCGACAATAGAGAATGCTGGCTGTCCCCATCAATAATAATATATATATATTTTTTTTTTAAACGGGCTATGAGAGTAAATACCGAATAAAGTTTTTAATAACTAAATATACTATTAGAAAAAAGAATTCAACTGTTGTTTTTATTGTCTTGTTTGTGGTGAGCATATAATCCCCCAATCCAAGATGGTGGCCGTGAGAACACGCTAGAAGAAAATTGAAAATAGCATTTGTAAATGATCTGAGTAGGATCAGGGCGTAAAACAGGAATTGAGTGAGATCAATTGTTGCAAGACGGCTTGGGTGTATTGATGTCGAGACTAAGATTCGTTCGTCTTTCATCTCAGAATGCGGTAGAATAGTGAGGAATAAATTTGTAAACAGAACGCCACTTTGCCACTCTAAATATATTCTTATGTATATATAAGTTAATGTATTTAAGCGACTTGACTATTCATATAGTAAATATTGGGAGTGAGTGAGAATTTACCCTCCCAAGATGGCAGCTGTGTTCTTCCGTCTAAACTGGGATACTTTGGTAGTCTCATCTTGCTCTCGTAACGCGACAGAAGTTAGGTGCGGAAATTACATATGTAAACAGTGAAAATAAACTACGGTTTGATCGACAAGAACACACAGAGGGACGCAGAGATTTTTTATCCCGGTAAGCGGTTTGGGGTTAGGTCTGAACACTATAAAGTAGCGTGAATTAGGCGGCCTCGTTACACGTTAAACCACGTATGTGATGTAAAGGAAAAAACGAGCTTCTTTAACATGAAGTTTGTTTTTCACAGAAACCTGCATAGAGTATATAGAGAGGTGGGGGGGATAGTTTATCCTTTACATCCAAATGATGGGTAAAAATATTCTTGTTTACCTTGAAACTCCACCAGCCCCTGTGGCACGGGGTCCATTCATGGGCCCCTCAAGCTGTGAAGGGGGTCCCCATACAGCCCAAGGTCAGTGAATAGCTGTGAGATATGGGATACTCAAGGGCCCCTCTTCTCATTATGCAGGGGGTGCAAAGTTTTATTACACCACTGTATGAATGGTGTCATTTTTTCTGTGGGTAGTCCTCGAAGAATTTTCTTTGTGCTACTTTTTCTCTGTACCTATTCTCTTAAATGGACTAGGTAGTTCATCACATACTTGCCCCTTTAAAAGGATAATATTAGTTTCTCATTATGGTGGCCACTGACAGTAAATATTCCATAATGATTGTTGATGCCCTTCTTCACTTCATTGGACATTGGGGAATAAGTGGTGATACAAGGGATCCTATTCATTGTCTCTCTTGCATGAGTCTTAAGCAATGCTTACCTCTTGCTATTGCTCACTCTTTCTGCTGGTCTTTTCAAAATTGTTCTTGTGTAGTCTGGATTAAAAAAATCTGCTTCCTTTTCAAATTTCTTAATTTCAGAGAAGTTTTTTCTAATCAGCAACATCATCAATCAGGCTAGAAGATCAAAAGTGACAGGAAAGTTGGAAAATTACTATGTGGTTAGAAAGTCAAAGGGGAGTAGGACCATGAGCATCTATGGCAAAATGGCTGAAGTTTGTACGTGATCCAAAAGGTTACAATAAGACTAATTCGAAGAACAGCACTGCGTCAGAACAGCAGTGCAGGTGCCTTCTGCAGGTACTTTATGCCTGGTCAATTTTTAAGTCTGGTATAAAACAAACTCAAATGATAGCCTGAACTAGTTGTTCGCAAACTGCACTGTGCCATCCTCTGTCATAAAAATGCATCCTGGTTACTGCTGTGTTGCAGTTCAGCACCAAATTGATCATGGGGTTTTATTTAAGCAGGGTAGGACTGGGACACAAAATAGGACAGTTTCACCAAAATGAAAGTGGCCCCCATATGTGTATTAGGTAGCTAGAAAAGTGACCCATGTATGTAAATTGTGACAGATTTGAACTTGTAAAGACTTGTGTAAGTGTTTTGTAAGGCATGAACAACTGCATAGGTTTGAGCTTACTGCAAGCATTTGTTTTTATATCAGGAAAATGAACAGTAAAAACACTGGCCCACACACTGACCTGTCAGACCAAACCTTCAGGTATTGCCTAATTACCCTATAGGCCAGTCCGACCCAACATTTTAGTTTTAAACAACTCCTGTATATGTACAGAACCTTTCATCTTGTTTTAGAAAAGAACAAAGTATACCAGTTATTTAAGATTTTGGGTGTTAAGGGTGTAATGGAGGTGTAGGTATTACGGAGAGGTGGGGGCTAAAGCAACTCAGACTAGGAGTATCTGTAAACTCCATAGTCTCAGTTCTCCAGCTTCACATTTCGCAGGGGGAACCCATGAACTTGCATTAACGCCACTGGTGGGGGTGAGCATGATTGCATAAAAAAACTGACACTCCAAACCAATGCAGTACAGATATATCTGTGCCCCACCCCCCTCTATTCCTTCCCACCCCTTCACCCTCCAGTGCAGCCACTTAGCATCAGGCTGTGTATGCCAAGTGTGTTGTGTGATATTTTAAAGGTTGATAGAAAGCTGTAACACCCATATTTTGAGCTGATTTGAAGGGAACAGTAGTGTGCATGGAAATATTGGTGCTGGTGGAAATTAAATATTCCTCTCTACTTACATCTGTAAAGTAATATTGAATGAAAGTCTTTACACCTGTGTAGCATTCAGGGAATAAATAAACAGATCCTTGGGACAGTTGTAGCTTTCCAAAGTAGGTTTATTTCAGTAAAGGACCCATGACTGTTCAACAGAATGCCAGCACAGCCTGTAACTCAAAACCATCCCAACAATGTAGCGCACCCCCATATATGACATAGGCATAAGAAACATGCAGTAAGGCATTTAACATCTTAACACATGTATGTATATACAACACTATACATATGCTACATCATCCTCTCTTTTATAACAAATGAAAATAACATCAATAAGACACATCAGCTCTAAACCTGACATGAGCTGTTCTGATCTTACAACTCCTGGGCAAATTACTTCCATCTCCATCCTGAGAATTCCTACCACCTGTATTGTGCACAACAGGTCTAGAAGTAACAAAGGGGCACATTAACAAGGGCCGGCGATAAATATCGCAAAGCGCGCTTAGCGCTTGCATATTTATTGGCGGCTATCTCTGGAATTTATCGCCCGGTTAGCGCGTTATCAACAACGCGCATCGCCGAGGCGATCAAAATTCCAGAGATAGTGTGGATATCGCCGTTTTCCATGGTGGAAAACGGCGATATCCTAGATGATAGGGCCTGTGGTCTTAGCCACAGAATCCACCCCCCATGTTAATTATGCCTTAG
This sequence comes from Triturus cristatus, assembly GCF_964204655.1. Classification (NCBI taxonomy): domain Eukaryota; kingdom Metazoa; phylum Chordata; class Amphibia; order Caudata; family Salamandridae; genus Triturus; species Triturus cristatus. The sequence continues at coordinate 241,310,883 of NC_140584.1, read as the reverse complement.
TCAGGAATTTAACACACGTTAAATTCCTGCGTTAAGGCATACTTAACGCGATTTAAATAATCGCTAGCCTTCCTTGTTAATATCGCAAAGCTGCCTTCACGATATTTTACCTGGTTGGTTTCACAGCCACGCCTACTTTGCATCTCATTAGTGATGCAAAGTTAGGCGTGCTGGAAACGGGCGCTAAGTCAGCAAAACACATAATAGCGTGTCTTTGCTGATAAGGCGATAACATTATTGCAGCTTTTCGGCCGAAAACGGCCGCAAAAGCGGCGATAATTTTATTGCGCTGCCTTGTTAATATGCCCCAAAGTTACTGCCGCCCTGTCACCACTAGCAGTAGGAAAGGCTGTGTTCGGTATTGTACTGCTCGATTTTCCCGGCCTTCCGGTGTTGCAGAGCAATCCATATGACTTCAGTCTCTTTCCATCCGAGCCTAAGGACTGGAGTAGTGAGTAGGGCCTATCTATTAGACACTTGTGACACCATCCCGTGCTCCTACCCTTAGCTCAGGGCCTACACACATAGCCTAGGGGATAGATTTATTAGCCTTGAGGCCCTATAGTGAGGTTGTTTCATGGAGCTGTGTTGAATTCAGGCCTGGTAGGTCTCAAACGGGAGAGACTCCATCTTTCTTTCTGCTCCGGCAGCCCGGGACCTTTCCAGAGGGAGGGGGATGTTTTAGTTATGAGGTGTTATTCGCTCGGAGAGAACCGGTTCAGGCCGGCCCTTATCGAAGGATTGTATTTTTCTTCATGCCGAAGACACTACATCAGGCCGGCCGGCTGGGAAAGTGTCCTTGGTACGGGGAGGTACAGGAATTTGGTGGGCGGCAGGTTTCGAGCTGGAAATTTCCATGAGGGAATGCACTTCTATATTAGTGAAAGTCTGAGTGAGATAAGAGCACTTGCTTCTAGACCATAGGCGGCATCTGGCCGTTAGCAGAAGAGCTATTACTTATTCCAGGGAAGACTGATGATGAACTTGAATCCAAAGAGGAGAGAGTAGCCGATAAGGACGAGGTTCCAGTGACTCGGAGAGGGAGAAGGGAGCAGACCCACAACTGCAGAGGGGTGACTTCCAGGCTAAGCCGAGGCATAGACGAGAAGGGAACCTAGATGACCATTGAGTACAGGCGACGTACCCTCAAGGTGAAGTCGATCCCTTTTTCTTTGAAGTGTATAACTTAATCTTTTACTTTCCTTGCAGGTTATATATGTATGATGTGTTCCGTAAATGTGCATGTGGCATTTAAATAAAGTATTTAGCTTATTGTACGTTAGCATGTGTTGTGTACTTTTGTATAGGAGGATAGCCTATTCTTTAGTCAGAGTAGCCTTAAAATGAACAGAGGTTAATCCTGGTCAGGTAAGTGGTAACTGGATGAGGGGGAAAACAAGCCCCTCGAACTAGAGAACAGGTTGTGCTCAACTAATAGTCTTTGTGTGATCTGATAAATAGTCCCAATTCCCCTGTCGTGTACTAATAGGATGAGCTCGTGCTAAGGCTGCCGTGTAGGTAGGAGATTCTGGGTCTGACTGAGGCCGCGAGATCGTGTGTGTGTCGCTGCCGAATGGGTAGGAGATTCTGGACCTGACCCAGGTCGCGAGACTTTGTGTGTTGCTACCGGATGGGTAGGAGATTCTGGGTCTGACTGAGGCCGCGAGATCGTGAGTGTGTCGCTGCCGAATGGGTAGGAGATTCTGGACCTGACCCAGGTCGCGAGACTTTGTGTGTTGCTACCGGATGGGTAGGAGATTCTGGACCTGACCCAGGTCGCGAGACTTTGTGTGTTGCTACCGGATGGGTAGGAGATTCTGGACCTGACCCAGGTCGCGAGACTTTGTGTGTTGCTACCGGATGGGTAGGAGATTCTGGACCTGACCCAGGTCGCGAGACTTTGTGTGTCACTGCCGAATGGGTAGGAGATTCTGGACCTGACTGAGGTCGCGAGATCGTGTGTGTCGCTGCCGAATGGGTAGGAGATTCTGGACCTGACTGAGGTCGCGAGATCGTGTGTGTGTCGCTGCCGAATGGGTAGGAGATTCTGGGTCTGCCTAAGGCCGCGAGACTGTGGTTGCTGAGATTGTGAGGCTGTGAGGTCTTGATATATATATATATAATAGGAATTCCCTGTCCTTAGGTGGTACGTATATATGTGGTTATTTGGGTGTAAAAAGACCCTAGGGAGGGGGTAACGTTCTGTTTTGGGTCAGAAGGGCTCTGTAGAGCGGGTTCCACCCGATCCGAAAACCCAAGCAGAACATTTGGCGTCACGAACTGTTTACGTAACCTGTGTGCGTTGTGGTTGTCTTGTGTTTGCTTTCGGCGTGTGCGTGATTTTCTTTTTTGTACATTTGCGTTTATACTTTTTCTTTCTCTTTCTTTCTCTCTTCCTTTCTTTTCTCTGCGTTTCTTTTTCTTTCTTTTTCGCGATGTTTTCTAGGAAATCTAAATCTACTCTTAAATTGTCCGTTGATATTCCCGGATGGGATTCAACGCCTTATGGTGCCTTGGCCCGAGAGTGGGCTGACTCTACTGGTTTGAGTGAAAATTGGAACTCTTCTTTGGAGTCGGCGGAACCGGCGGACGTGATTACTTGTTTACAGACGGCACCTGTCTTGAAGGGTGAGGAAGTTCCCGCTTTGGGGCGCAGAGGTTGGGTTGTTCTATCTGCGTATCGGATTTTGCATGAGAGGTTGCTGAAATTGCAGATCTCTCTTAAGGATGCGGAATCGCACTTTGTTGAGGTTCAGAATTCCAATACTTTATTGCGCTGTCAAAACAAGTTGCTTTCCGACAAACTTGACACTTACCAAACGGTTGCTGAAAGGGCGGCTGTGCGGATTGCTCGTTACAAGTACAAGAACAGGCGTGGTCGGGTTTCGTCGCGTAAGGTGCGCCTGGCCGTGGCGAAGGCTGGACTGGATTGGAATCCTGATGAATGGGATGGTAATATCTGGGACTCGACTACGTCTTGTTCCTCGGGTGACGAAGGTGCTATGCATGAGTTTTCTCGTTCCCGTCATGGAAGTAAGTCTACTTCTCGCACCTCTGATGGTGCACCCCGTGATTGCGCTCGTTCTTCGGGCGGGATCGATACTTCTTACGCTGATTGTCCCTCTACTAGTACTGCTCGGGCTCCTTGTGATGCTCGTCCCGTGGTTTCTGCGCATCCGGTTTTTCGTCGGAAGTTGCAGCAGTCTCCCAATGCTCCGCAGGGTGTTTCTTTGGACTGTTTGGAAGATTTTACCCAACAAGAAATTAGTGATATTTTGCAGCGCTTTCGGCAGCGGACTGGTGAGGCTTTGCTCACATGGATGGTGCGCCTTTATGAACTAGGCGCTGCTGGTATTATGTTGGACACTGGCGATTGTTTGAAGTTTTGTTCTTTGAGTTTGGATTCTACTGTACAAGATCATTTTCGTAACTATAATGGTGGTGGTCAGATTTCTTTGCTCCAATTGGCGACTGAGGGTTGTAATTTGAAGTATCCTACTGAATCTGACTGGCCTGTCAATGACAAGCCGTGGTATACCTTGCGTGATGCTGCGCAACGTCTTAAGGAGGAAGTGATGAAAACGGCTATTTTTCTGGGCACTGCTGACAGATTGCTTGATGGGATGTTGACTTCTTCTGTGCGGAATCGTATCATTCGCTCTTCTCCTGTTGCCTACAAGCAGGTCATGATGACTTTGTTGATTAACCAGACTGGTAATGTACTATCTACGGTGTTGGAGTCGGTACGCCAACTCGGTGAGTTGGGTGAGTGGTTTAAACCTGAACGTCAGTCCCGGCCTGACACCCGTACTCCTGGTGAATATAAATTTACTAGACGTGATATCTTTACTGGTCTTTTGGCTGATGGTGTGCGTCGGGAGGACATTGATGGTGAGACTACTGCTCGTTTGTGGGAGATGTTTCGCAAACGGGGCTTAGATCGGAAGGAGGGTGCCCGGCGTGTTCGAACGACTGAGTGTGATCGTGGTTGTTCTGATGATAGCGGTGATGATGATCGCCGTCGGCGCTCTGATCGTCGTGATGATCGGCGTCCTGTACGTGATCTGTCCCCCCGTCGTGAGCGGGACAGGGAGAGAGAGGGGGAAAAGGAAAGGGGGAGAAATGATCATGCTTACAGCGGACGTAGAGATGATAGGGATCAATCCCCTGAGCTGAGAAGGAGGGAGGATAGATATAGTTTGGCCGATCGAAACTCGCAGTGCAATGCAGAGGACAGGAATCCATTTCGTAATAGAGATGGATATGAACAGGAAGTACCGATACCTAAAAAACGTGAGAGTCTTTATCCTGATTTGTCCTGGTACACAGAATGCAGTAAGAATGACTAGGAAATAGGTCAAGCTCCGGTACACAGATGGGCTCACAGAGATAATAGACCCTATGTAGATATTGATATTTTTTGGAGACATCGTAATATCCAAAGGGCCCGAGCATTAGTTGATACAGGAGCGGAGGCCACTCTTATTCATGGAAAATCAAAGAAATTTACAGGGCAGCCTTTCACTATTACCGGATTAGGAGGAAAGGAAACCCCTGCAGTTCAAACTTTGCTTGAAATGAGAATAGGTAGAATCCCTAGAAAGGAATATTCTGTATTAGTGGTGCCACTTCTAGAATTCATAATTGGAATTGATATTTTGAAGGGAATGACATTGCATCTTGATGATGGGTGTTACCAATTTGGAACGACGCATTATATCTCGTCCAGACCTATACGGGTTGGTCGTTTAAGGATGCCCCCCATACAAGTTCCCCAGGCGACCAAAGTGGTTTGTCAGAAGCAGTATCGTATTCCGAGTGGTCATGAAGAGATTAGTACCACCATTCAGGAGTTGGTTGATGCAGGCGTTATAACTCCAGTTACTTCTGCTTGGAATAATCCTGTTTGGCCGGTGCGTAAAAGTGATAATTCTTGGCGCATGACTGTTGATTATCGAGAATTGAACAAACACACGCCCTCTTTGACTGCTGCAGTACCGGATGTTATCACCCTGATTGAAAGAATCCAAACACATCCAGGTACATGGTATGCGTCCATCGATATTGCTAATGCTTTCTTTTCTATTCCAATTGCCCCTGAGTGTCAGGAACAGTTCAGTTTTACGTGGAACGGGCGTCAGATGACGTTCAGAAGTCTTCCTCAGGGCTATGTGCATAGCCCTACGATCTGTCACCGGCTGGTGGCAGAACACTTGACTGAGGTACCAGTTCATCCCAAAATTCAGATATGTCATTATATTGATGATGTTTTGATCCAAGGCGAAACACAAGAGGATGTTCAGACACAATTAGATAGAGTCATTGAGTGTCTGCGTGGGAAAGGTTGGGAGATCAATCCGGACAAATTACAAGGTCCGTCCCAAGCTGTAAAATTTTTAGGTATTAATTGGCATGAGGGACACCGCGAGGTGATCCCTCAAGTTAAACAGAAGATTCTTGATTTTTCGGTTCCGAGGAATAGGAAGGAAGCCCAGAGCTTCATTGGTTTATTTGGTTTTTGGCGCCAGCATATTCCTCATTTGAGTCAAATATTGGCCCCGTTGTACCGTGTTACACGTAAAAAGAATGCATTTGAATGGGGTAAGCAACAACAAGATGCATTTAGTCTAGCGAAAGAGGCAATTCAACATGCTATGGATCTTTGGCCTGTACGTGATGGTGATGTGGATTTGAATGTGTCTGTGCAAGGCCCTTATGCAAACTGGAGTCTGTGGCAGAAACAAGGCAGGTGCAAAGTACCATTAGGGTTTTGGACCAAAAAGCTACCTGATGCTGGTGAGCGTTATACACCCTTTGAGAAACAGCTACTTGCTTGTTATTGGGCTTTGGTGGATACCGAGCAATTAACATTGGGACATGACATATTCTTGCGTCCTGAAATTCCTATTATGCAGTGGGTTTTGAGTTCACCAAAAACTCATCGAATTGGGCATGCTCAGGAGGCGAGTGTGATTAAATGGAAATGGTACATACAAGACAGGGCACGTGTGGGTCCGAAAGGAGTTGCGTCTTTACATGAGCAAGTGGCGCAAGCACCATCGACTGAGACTGAGAGTGAGTGTTCTGTACCTTTAGAACAGGAGTCTCCTGTCAAGTGGGGTAAACCTTTTGATGATTTGTCCGTCGAGGACAGGAACCATGTGTGGTTCACAGATGGGTCAGCAAAATTTATTGGAACTACACGGCACTGGAAGGCGGTGTCTTATAATCCGATCACACAGAAACTGTTGAGCACAACTGGTGAAGGGAAGAGTAGTCAGTTCGCAGAGCTCTATGCCGTTTATCAAGTTTTGAAACAGGAGTTACCTGGTGTATGCCATATTTTCACCGACTCCTGGTCCACTGCCAATGGACTGGCCGTTTGGTTACCGACCTGGCATTCCCATAATTGGAGGTTACACTCCAAAGAGTTATGGGGAAAAGAGTTATGGCAAGAGATTTGGGAAATGCTCCCACAGAGTACTGTTACCATCTTCCATGTGGATGCTCACACCCCCATAGATTCTCTTGACAAATTTTTTCATAACATTGCAGATGAGAAATCTAAAATTGCTAAGGCAGTGGTGGACAGACAAGATCCTGATATTGCGGGATTGGCGAAATGGGCACACCAGAAGGCAGGACACTTTGGAGAGAAGGCCACTAGCAGGTGGGCTGCTGATAGAGGAATTTATATTCCCCTGGACCTAATCAAAAATGTTATTCTACATTGTCCCGTCTGTCAGCATATCAGACAGCGTAAAGTACCCCAAATTGTTAGAGGTCATTTACATCGCGGGAAATTGCCCGCTCAAATCTGGCAGATTGATTACATCGGACCCCTTCCCATGAGCAGAAATTGTCAATATGTTTGCACAATTGTCGATACATATAGTGGTTTGCTGGTAGCTTTTCCATGTAAGCAAGCCACCCAATTGAATACCATTAAAACATTAGAATTGATTATGATGTATTATGGTGTGCCATTCCAAATTCAATCTGATAATGCATCCCATTTTCGTGGAAGATTGGTACAGGAATTCTGTGTGGAAAACCATATTGAATGGATCTTTCATATACCTTACTACCCGCAGGCCTCGGGCCTGGTGGAGAGATTGAATGGTCTGTTAAAGGATCAGCTACGCAAATTAACAGATGACAAGTATAAAAATTGGCGAGACTTTTTACCCCAAGCACTATTAATCCTGAATAATCGTCCTTTTTTAAATGCTGAATCTCCACTTATGCGTTTGTTCCCCCCAAAGGTTGAGACTATGCCTAATGTAATTAATGAAACTGTGATGTATTGGGAAATTACTTCCGGAGCTCTGGCTCCATGCAGAGCGACCCCAGGGTCGGCAGGCTTAGATTTGCATGCCATGGATGACACCGTTCTAAAAAGCAAAAATCGGGTCATCATTGCTACCGGTGTTGGTATTCATATACCACCGGGGAATTTTGGATTGATCGCCCCTAGATCGGGGCTGGCTGTAAAAGGCATCCAGGTACTTGGAGGGGTAATTGACAGCGACTATCAGGGAGAGATTAAGGTACTTCTGCTAAATAGCAGTGAGAATGACTTGCTGATACACCGCACCGACCGAGTGGCTCAATTACTCATTATGCCTGTTTTCAGTGGTGAAATAATGAAAGGCACTGCCCCAACTTTGCTAACTGTACGAGGCCAGAAAGGCTTTGGCTCTACGGATAACCCTGGAGCCAAGATTTGGGTGCAATCGCCTAAGAATCCCCCTGAACAAGCAGAGGTTATTGCCACCGGTCAGGATAACACCATTTTGGTTATGAGGCCAGGGAAAGATAGCTGGGAAGCTGTCCCAGCTGATAAATGTTATTTACGAGAATGATTAATGCCTGTGTTTGGTTCTTTTTCAGATCATTCTTTGGATTGTTGCTGCAGGATGTGTCGGTACTGGACACCGTTCGGTCTACTTCGGAGAGAGAGAAGGGATCCCATTAACCCGGGATGAATTGGGAACCAGAGTGTTGCGTTCCTTCAATGCGTGGGACTCGTCATCGAACTTTTGGACACTGCTGGCGAAAAGAGTAACTGATGCCCCTCACTTCTGTTTGACACCGATGAGATCTGTGCACGATATCTTAGCGACGTGCCTAGTTGCTGTCCCCGCCTCGCTGGAGACGTTAATAAGCATCTTTAACGTTTCAAAGGCTCGTCCGAATATTATTCTGGGTGATTTTGCTACCCATGCATATTGTCCTTTATGTACTGAACTGCCGAATGAGCAACTTCCCATCCAATCCCAAATAACTACGTATAACATTACACAAGGTGATCTATGCTTTTTCCTCACATGTAATCCTAATGCAATTTCTGAATGTCTACGTCTCAAGTTAAGAGGCGCCACTGTTCTCACATCTCATGAACGAACTCTGTGTTTCCAGAGGACACCGACCACATGTGTTTCCGTCCAGAACAATATGACTTGCAATAGTTTGGTAGTTACTCCCAGTCACTATCGTGCAATATTGCTACCTGCCGGATGGCTTTTCTCATGTGGTAATACTTCCTGGCCCTATGTCCCTGCGAACATTTCCGGAGGCCCGTGTGCCATTACTAGACTCAGTTTACTTATGTTCTCATCACATCCAAATGCCAACTCTCGTGTGCTCCGAGATACAACTACGTTACAGGAGGATTGTGACTCATCTTTGCATTTATATTCCAAGTCTGAATACCTTAGTCTAGCTGTTTCAATTATTGGTGTCCCTGCTTTGGCGGTTTATAATGCTAAATCCATTGGGAAAATGGCTTGCTGGATGGTCAAATCTATTAATCATACTTCCACAGTCTTATCTGACTTACTATTAGACGCCCAGGGTGAACGTAGAGCCATCTTGCAAAATAGAGCAGCCATTGATTATCTTCTGCTTAAACATGGACATGGCTGTTCGGACTTTGAAGGCCTCTGCTGTTTTAACTTATCTGATCATACACAATCCATTCGTGCACACATAGATAAATTGCATGACCTAACTAATGAAGTTAGGAAACACATTGATCAGAGCTGGTTTGACTGGCTCTTTAACTGGTTGCCAGACATGAATATGCTACGCCACACATTAGGTGGCATTTTGATTGCTCTTGTTGTTTTAATTTCTATCTGTTGTTTTATTCAGTGTATCCCTTCACTGCTTCAATTCTGCACATCTGGTACTAGACATAGATCAGTTAGTTTTGTTTCATATTATTCTTCCGCAGATGTTAGTTCCATTTAGTATATATATAATAGACTGAAGTCAAGGGTGGAATGTACTGCTCGATTTTCCCGGCCTTCCGGTGTTGCAGAGCAATCCATATGACTTCAGTCTCTTTCCATCCGAGCCTAAGGACTGGAGTAGTGAGTAGGGCCTATCTATTAGACACTTGTGACACCATCCCGTGCTCCTACCCTTAGCTCAGGGCCTACACACATAGCCTAGGGGATAGATTTATTAGCCTTGAGGCCCTATAGTGAGGTTGTTTCATGGAGCTGTGTTGAATTCAGGCCTGGTAGGCCTCAAACGGGAGAGACTCCATCTTTCTTTCTGCTCCGGCAGCCCGGGACCTTTCCAGAGGGAGGGGGATGTTTTAGTTATGAGGTGTTATTCGCTCGGAGAGAACCGGTTCAGGCCGGCCCTTATCGAAGGATTGTATTTTTCTTCATGCCGAAGACACTACATCAGGCCGGCCGGCTGGGAAAGTGTCCTTGGTACGGGGAGGTACAGGAATTTGGTGGGCGGCAGGTTTCGAGCTGGAAATTTCCATGAGGGAATGCACTTCTATATTAGTGAAAGTCTGAGTGAGATAAGAGCACTTGCTTCTAGACCATAGGCGGCATCTGGCCGTTAGCAGAAGAGCTATTACTTATTCCAGGGAAGACTGATGATGAACTTGAATCCAAAGAGGAGAGAGTAGCCGATAAGGACGAGGTTCCAGTGACTCGGAGAGGGAGAAGGGAGCAGACCCACAACTGCAGAGGGGTGACTTCCAGGCTAAGCCGAGGCATAGACGAGAAGGGAACCTAGATGACCATTGAGTACAGGCGACGTACCCTCAAGGTGAAGTCGATCCCTTTTTCTTTGAAGTGTATAACTTAATCTTTTACTTTCCTTGCAGGTTATATATGTATGATGTGTTCCGTAAATGTGCATGTGGCATTTAAATAAAGTATTTAGCTTATTGTACGTTAGCATGTGTTGTGTACTTTTGTATAGGAGGATAGCCTATTCTTTAGTCAGAGTAGCCTTAAAATGAACAGAGGTTAATCCTGGTCAGGTAAGTGGTAACTGGATGAGGGGGAAAACAAGCCCCTCGAACTAGAGAACAGGTTGTGCTCAACTAATAGTCTTTGTGTGATCTGATAAATAGTCCCAATTCCCCTGTCGTGTACTAATAGGATGAGCTCGTGCTAAGGCTGCCGTGTAGGTAGGAGATTCTGGGTCTGACTGAGGCCGCGAGATCGTGTGTGTGTCGCTGCCGAATGGGTAGGAGATTCTGGACCTGACCCAGGTCGCGAGACTTTGTGTGTTGCTACCGGATGGGTAGGAGATTCTGGGTCTGACTGAGGCCGCCAGATCGTGAGTGTGTCGCTGCCGAATGGGTAGGAGATTCTGGACCTGACCCAGGTCGCGAGACTTTGTGTGTTGCTACCGGATGGGTAGGAGATTCTGGACCTGACCCAGGTCGCGAGACTTTGTGTGTTGCTACCGGATGGGTAGGAGATTCTGGACCTGACCCAGGTCGCGAGACTTTGTGTGTTGCTACCGGATGGGTAGGAGATTCTGGACCTGACCCAGGTCGCGAGACTTTGTGTGTCACTGCCGAATGGGTAGGAGATTCTGGACCTGACTGAGGTCGCGAGATCGTGTGTGTCGCTGCCGAATGGGTAGGAGATTCTGGACCTGACTGAGGTCGCGAGATCGTGTGTGTGTCGCTGCCGAATGGGTAGGAGATTCTGGGTCTGCCTAAGGCCGCGAGACTG